>NC_081413.1:171529231-172167731 GCF_030272615.1 Cryptomeria japonica
AGAGAAATCTGAGATGTGTTACAGATTTAACTACCTAGTAATGAGAGGATTCACTCATGAACTAGTTTTAACCTACGTAGATGTGTCTCTTAGGATGAGCTTATCCTAGATGTAGAAAAAATCTAAAAAGTGATGTGATGTTTTTGATTTCAAGCAATATCTAAAAGAGAACTTGGGACAAGAACCTCTTAATGTTGTGAGAGTTGGAACGGATTGATGATGAAGTGATGATGTATGAGATGGATAAAAAATGTTTTCAACTTCAATAAAAACTTTGTGTCACAAATGGGACAAACTCTATCTCTTCGCTTTCGAGTGTTGGTTGTATTTCTCGAGCTGTGTTGTATGTGATACAGACATTTGGAAAAAAGTTGGGATTAATCTTACCTCCTTGGTTTTTGTGATAGCTCAGAGCTCTATATTGCATAAAAGCTCTACGGTTCAATGATTCTAAATCAAATTCGTTTGTTTTGCCTTGAAGGTAGAGACGCATGTGACACAGAAAAACTCTATGGGAGACAAAGATTTGTCTATTTATATAGAAGAATTTTCTCCTTTTGATCAAAGCCTTTGAGCTTAATGGTCTTCTTTTCAAGTTGATATTGTGATGACACTTCTTCTTTCGCAAGATGTGACGAGTGGTCATAAAGTTTTGATACTTTGTTGTTTGCACTTTGTTTTTGATGTTTTTGGTTGTTTTTGAAAAATGTTTGGTTGGATGAATACTTTGTTTTGAAAGTGATTTTTGATTTTTTTTTGACAAGAAAACAAAGCAAACACACAAACACAAGAATGTTGCCTCAAAGGCACAAATGAGTATGGGTCTAGATCAACCCAATCCTTGGACTTGTATATGACCCTTCCTTTAGATGTATTTTAAGGTGTATTTCCAAAGCCTGAAGTCGGCTCAATTTGCACTTGGTCTTTAAAACAAACACACTTCAAACACTTTTTATCCCTAAGGTCAAATGGCCAGTTGTGATAAATTTAGCCCACATTTTGATATTTCTTCGACTTTGGTACTACATACCTTATGAATCCCACCGTGGCAGGTAAGGATGTGATATACTAAGTCTTGCATGAGCATAACAAATAGATGATCCCTATGATGGGGGAGTCACCACTTTTATCAAGCCACAAGTGACTTTTCAAAAAGCTGTGTTTCTACTCAAGGAAATATGTATGGTGAGTATCTTGGGAGCAAAACCATCTATGCTCTTGCACTAAATTATATCGCAAATATCCTCAATCAATAGAATGGGTGGGATACTACTTAAAGGTGTTTAGTCATGCTCGATGTTTTTGGACATAAGTTCATTCTGCAGTGACTCACTTAAGAGCCTTGTAACTGGTGGTGGGGCCCATTTGTCCTTTCGGCCAGTTACACTGTAGGAACAGCTATACCCAAGGCTACAACTTTCACTCTCACCTGATTTCTATAGCGGCTCAAAGGATTTACTGCTCGAGGTCATTCCCAAGAGTATCGATCCCTTGGCAGGCCTCTCTTAAAAAGATAAAATTTGTGTGTTACTAACACTTTTCTCTTGCACCTAGGACCACGAAAGCCAAGGGAGAGGATAGTGTGTGTTAGAAGTGGGACCACTCGACTGACCTTTTGCACAAGCGTGCCAAACACGAAAAACACTTTGTTCTTTTTAACCCATCATCGCAATGTGGTCTAACTATTTGGAGATGTTGCTCCAACAATCATGATGTTCTTTTTAACTTTCAAAGGCAATATGTTTTGTAAACTAGGAAAAATGAAATCCTGGTCAACTTAACAAAAAACACATTTTGCTTGAAGTAAGATTGTTTTTGAGCTTTGAAAAAAATGGCTTGTTCTTTTTAAATTGCCCAAAACAAAATGTTGATTGTAAATTTCTTTAAGTTAATGCAAGAAAATAAATTTTGTTTTGTTGATTTTAAGCACCAAAACGAAGTTTGTTTCCTAACTTGCAAGAAATAAAGTTTGTTTTGTTCAATTTTTAATGCACCAAAAGACGAGTGACCTTAACTAGAAAGCAATAAAAGTTTGTTTGTTCAAGTTTTTAAAGCACTAAAAGAAAATTTGGGATTTTTTAATGGTGAATTTTAAACCTGCACAAACAACAAATGGTTAGTAAAATCTATGTCTAAGGGGGACTTCCACAAGCCTAAATTTTTTCATTTTTTTGGTTACAAGGTGATTTTTATGACATTCTGTTACAATAGCGCTAGTCTGTGTTTGAACAAAAGTGCTATTTAACGCAAAAGCACTGAAAGAAGGGGAAAGACAGAGAGGCAAAAGCGCTGAAAAAGGGTTAATAGCGCCAAAACAACGTCAAAAGCGCCAAAACGGTTCCAAAAGCGTTGAACTTGAGACAATAGCACTATTGTAAGAACAATAGCGCTAAAAGCATAAGTGTCGATAGTGCTAGAACGAGTTCAATAGCGCCAAAGCGCAACCTGTGTGACACTTTCAACATTCAGACATGTTAGTTTTTAAAAACAAATGATATTTTTGGTGTTTCGATTCACGTCGGGTTCAGCAAATGATGCCCTGCAAAGTGGACAAGGTTAGCAAATGACAAACAACACAAGACACACAAGAAAATCGTTAGTGTTATTCAATCAAAAACTAATCTAAATAGGCATATCAAGAGAGACACTAAAATCATGCTAATATATCTAACTAATGAAACAAAGATAATGAGGCATCTCCAAATGCCTCTTACCATGCTCTTAGTTCCTTCTCCCTTGTTCCTCTCCTCTCCAAGTTCCAAAATAGTGTAGCTCTCAGTAGCTTTTTGCACTATAGATGCTTATGGAGGATTGAGATTGAAATATTGCTCTAAATGTTAATAAAGAAGCTAATATTAAGGTATTGATACTAAAATGATTGATTTTATCCAAAATGACAAGATATTAGTTAATTATGCTAAAATGCTCTCTTAAAATGCCTATAGCTTAAATGCATACAAGTTTTTAGGATCTGGATTATGAAGAAATGGGCTCTATTTATAGGAAAAATGGAGCTATGGATGGTTGAGATTGAGCAATCTCAACAAGGGTCAGGATTGAATGATTTCAAATCCATGTGAGGGCTTTCAACCCAATCCCAGGATGACAAGTGTCAATGTGAGATAGGTTGAGAGGAGAGGGAATAAGCATTAAATGCTTGATATGACCTTGGGAGTTAAAGTCAAGGTTAGTTGAATGAATAAACTCTTTATTCAAAGAATAAAGCTTTTATCCAATGGATAAACTCTTGTGCAAATGTGAAATGGATGAATATGGTCAAAACAATAAATGTTTTGGGGAGACAAGTTTGAAATAACCATAAATGGTTATGTAAGAGCCATAAATGGTCATGTAAGAGCCATTAGTGGTCTTGGAAGACTTTGGGGGTTAATTTGTTGAACACACAAAGCATTAAATGCTTTTCAAAGACTTTGGAGTCTTTGGGAAGTGAGTCCATTTTGCTTAGGAATGTGACAATAATTAGGGGATGGATTAGGCTAATTAGGAAGGGGTTAGAAGAATCTAGAAGGGGATTAGATTTTTGCAAGTGGATTTGGTGGGTGAGGGAAATTAGGATTTTATTAAAATAAAAATTCATTTATTTCAATAAATGTGTGCAAGTTGCATTTGTAGGAAAATGCAAGTGGGGGGGGATAATGATTTAAATAAATGTTTTTATTTAATTTATTTAAAAGAGGAATAGGGGGATTTTATTAAATAAATAGATTTTATTTATTTAATTGATTTGAATTTTATTTAATGAATGAATTAAAATAAATTGAATAATTTATTTAATTAATAGAAGAATGTTTGGAGATGAATTAATTAAATATTAATTTAATTAACTGATGGCTAGTGGATTTTTAATCAAATAAATATCAAATATTTATTTAATTAAGCTGGACAGATTTGTGTGACTATAGTACCATTTCGACAACATTGCGAGATCCTTAAATATGACAAATACGATGGAAAATCTGATGCTCAGGATCACATTAGGGAGTTTTGTACTATGAGTATGGAATTTGTGCATGACAAAACTTACCTAATGCGTGTTTTCCCTAGGAGTTTAAATGGGCAATCAATGGAATGGTTTTCAAGATTACCATCCAGAATCAAATCTTTTGAAGAACTCATGAATAGATTTATTTCATAGTATTCCTACAATGTAAGGAATAAGATAACAATGTAGGATTTATGTAATGTTAAACAAAATAATGGTGAATCTTTTATGATCTTCTTGCAGCGATGGAAACATATGTTTAAGAGGTATCCAAGAGATGTACCTGATCAATAAAAGATGGACATATTCATTGATAATCTTATCAGTGAAATGAGTTATCGACTAAAAATGCAATGTCCTCCCTCCTTCGCCAAGATGATTGAGAATGGTCTGAAAATAGAAGATGCAATGGTAAAGAAAGGAGAGCTAAAACTTTACAATAATTCTTACAACAACAACAACAACAACAACAACAACAACAACAACAACAACAACAACAACAACAATGACAAACCGAAATTCTAGTCAAAGAATAAGAATGCCATCAATGGAGGAAATGATGACAATAGTGCTACGAAACAACAACCAATTTTTAATCTATCAAGTCAAATCCCAAACAATAACAGTCAAGAAAGCAATAAAACCAAGTCTTTCTTCTCCAATCCTCACAGGAAATTCACAAACATTGGAGAACCATTGGAATTAGCTTTAAAAACTCTTCTTGCAAACAAACTAATTATTTTACTAGAAGCAAGAAGTTATGAGCCACAAGTCAAGCCTAATTGGTGGAATGACAATCATTTTTGTAATTACCATTGAAACAAAGGACACCAAACAAATGATTGTCAGAGATTGAAACACCTTATCCAGGATCTAATCGATAATCGAACTATCACAATGGATAGCCATAAGACAAATGAATCACACCTAGCTTTCAAAAATCCACTTCCGAATTATGACAAAGGTGAACCATCCCAATTAAAAGATGACAAAGGAAAAGCCAAAGTGAACTAAACTTATACATATGATGATGTGGTAAATGTCATCGTTGTTAAAGATAATGCACCTTCAGAGCCAATCAATATCATTAGGAGAAGAAAAGAAAAGGTCACCTTTCTGGGTATAATAAAAGACTCAATATCCACTTCACAACAATACAATTTAGTAGAGCAATTACAAAGAATACCTGCTCAAATATCAATTTTGGAAATTCTTAAAGTTTCACCTATGTATAAGGAAAATTTGGAAAAAGATTTAGTGGAAACAACAGTTCCAAAAGACTTGGATGTAGATCAGTTCCAAAACATGGTGGGACACCTTATAGCCCCTCATTGCTTATCATTTTCTGAAAATGATGATGCGTCCTTGGAACACCCTCACAATGCTCCTTTACATGTTGAAGTCACCATTAATAAAACTTGTGTCAAACACGTACTCATAGATGGTGGAGCGGGCTTAAATTTTTGTGCATTAAGTTTAATAAAAGCTTTGGGATATTCAGAAAATCCAATAGATCCAAAGAAGAAAGTTAAGGCATATGATGAAGCAGAGTGTTCTTCTAAAGGAACCGTGGTGTTGCCAATCAAAATAGGACCTATGGAAAGGAATACATTTAGCTAGGTTTTAGATTTGAACCTCTCTTACAACATTCTTCAGGGAAGACCGTCGATTCACACCATGCAAGCAGTTCCTTCTACATATCATCAATGTGTAATATTTCCTCATGAAGGACAAGAGGTCACTATAATTGCAGACTCTAGCCAATATTGAAATAATCTAAAGCCAACACAAGATACAAGAGTTTCACATAATAGAGAATCAGTATATCCTACCAAAGAAATTCAAGAAAAGTTATGGGAAACCTTTGAGAAAAAGCTTAAATTGAATGATGAAGGAATGGGAAAATATTCTTTGCATAATTTTATACTTTCACCTAAGTCATATGGAAAGCCTACAAATATCCAATCAAAGACCTCAGAGAAATCAAAAGATATGTTTAATGGAGCATTTGTTAGAGCTGGAACCCTTGAAGAAGAAACCAAAGACAAAGACATTCTTGGTTCGTTGTACAAAGATGAAAATGAAACTATAGCAACAACTACAGAAATCAATATTCCCATAGAACAATATGGCAATGGTTATAAAATCATGGAAAAATGGGATATGAAGGAAAAGGACCAATGGGTAAGCGACATCAAGGTATTTAAGAACCTATTTGTCCCCACTCACAATCTAAAGAAGATAAATCAAGGCTTGGATATCTAAAATCAAATCAAAAGCAACATAATCATAAACAACCAAAGTGGAGAAATAAATCAGTCTCTAAAGAAGAACAATGGCAAGAAAAGCTACATCAAGCAATATAAATAGTAGCCAATAAGTAGAAACAAGAAGAACATGAGAAACAAGAAGAAGAGATTGCAATCGAAAGAAAAGAAGAATCTTGTCAACAAGTTCAAGGAATATGAGCAAGTGCAAAATATGAACAAGATATTCCAGAAGTAGTGAAAATAGATATGGTAGAAATCAGAGAACATTTTTTACCATACAACATTCCTATGTGGTATAGTGGTCTATTCATAGACAATGGTTCAGAGACAGATTCAAATGAATAAGAATGGGGTCCAGATGTCTCATCTATTATATCAAGTGAAGAAAGAAATGAAGAGAAAACAACTATCACAAAGGAAGACTTGTTTATTATAAAACAAAAGATGGAGTTAGAAAGAAGACAAGAAGAACTCAGAATCTAGAGAAAAGAGGCATATACAAGACAACAAAAGAAAGAGGATGACAAAGACAAAGAAATAACACCACAAGAAGCAAAAATAGATATAGATCAAGCATCTGGAAATATCAGATTTTCATCAAATAAAGAGCAAGATGTACCAAGGTATGGCAGAACCATAGAAGAACTAAGAGATAGTTATGTAGAGTTGACTATTAGTCTAGAAGAAGTTGAGTTTGAAAGAAGATAAAAGCTAGCAAAATAATTCTCTATATCATATGCACCAGTATGTCAACTTCAAAATGCAAATGAATTTATTAAAAATAATCAAGAAGGAACTTGCAGTACTAAAGACATGTGTGTTGATATAATCCATTCGTTTAAGGGACAAATGTTAGATGAAGATCCATTTGAGTGTGAAATACAAAATGCTAATACTAATTTTGTTAGAACTAATTGGAGAATACTTGGGAGAGATTATCCTAAAGATCATTCTATCTATGACATTACCTACTCTACGCCAAATTATGACCATTATGTCATGAAATTTGAAGCACCTAACGATGACAATGATTATGACTTACCTCTTCTTCATCCTGAATTAATTGATTGGGATAATCTAGAAAACCCTGAATTAGATGTATTTTCCAATGATCATGACTTAGCTGTGTATCTTAATGCTGTTGAACCCATAACACCTAAGATATCTTCCATTGTGGAGTCAAGTAAAGTTTCTTGCATTCAGGAGAATGCCAAACTTTCCAGTCGCAAAATTGAAATAAAACAAGGAAAGAGACCTAATGTTGAAAACCATTTCATGGAAACACTAGATCAATCAAAAGGGAAAATAAAGGACGTATCTGACGGTGAAAATTTCTTGGAGGCACCAGAAGATGGAAAGTTTGACATCCTCCCTGCATATTTTCAGGAGAGATATGCTATTCTAATAGAACCAATAGAAGCAATAAACATTGGAACATAAAAGGACCCTAAGATACTTCATTATGTTGCCTCATTATCAGATAAAGAGAGGAAATAATACATAGAATTCTTCAGACAAAGACAAATAAATTTTGCTTGGTCCTATGCTGACATGCCAGGACTTAATCTAGATCTTATAATGCATCATCTCAATGTGGATTTAAAAGCAAAACCAGTTAAGCAAAAGCTAAGGAAGATGCATCCACACATTGCTCTTCTTGTAAAAGACGAGCTAAAGAAACTATTAGATGTGGGTTTCATAAGACCTGTTGCCTATCCAGAATGGGTTTCAAGCATTGTACCAGTGTCAAAGCTAGATAAAAGCATAAGAGTCTGCACTGATTTCAGAGATTCAAACAAAGCATGTCCCAAAGATGATTTCCCACTACCTAACATTGATATAATTGTGGACTTATCAGCAGGGCATGAGATGTTTTCATTAATGGATGGCTTCTCAGGATACAATCAAATAAGAATCACCCCTAAAGATCAAGAAAAGACAACATTCACCTATGCATGGGGTACTTATTACTGGAATGTTATGCCATTTGGGATTAAGAATGCAGGAGCGACTTATCAAAGGGATATGATGACAATTTTCCATGATATGATGTATACATTTATGGAAGATTATGTAGATGATATACTTGCAAAATCTCATACAAGACAAGAACATTTGAACATCTTAAGCAAGATCTTTGATAGGCTGGAAAGATATCAGTTGAGATTAAATACAAAGAAATGTGCATTTGGAGTAACCTATGGAAAACTTCTTGGGTACATTATATCAGCTAGTGGGATTGAAGTAGATCCTGAAAAGGTAAAAGCCATCATGGAGATGGAGTCACCTAGGAACATAAGTCAATTGCGATCTTTACAAGGAAAATTGAAATCAATCAGAAGATTTGTCTCTCAATTAGCAAATAGATGTCATCCATTCACTCATCTTTTACATAAGAATGTTCCATTCAAATGGGATCATAAATGTGAAAAAGCTTTTATGCAAATCAAAGAATATCTCATGAATCCTCCAATACTGGTATCACCAATCAAAGAGAAACCATTGTTGCTCTATATCTCGGTGACAAATGTATCATTAGGCACTCTCCTAGCTCAACATGATGAAGAAGAAAAAGAAAGAGCAGTGTATTACATCAGTAGAACACTTGTCAGCTATGAACTGAATTATACATTAATAGAGAAGACATGTCTAGCAGTTGTATTTGCAACTCAAAAGCTATGACATTATATGATGACTCATTCTATGAAGCTAATAGCAAAGATAGATCCACTAAAGTATTTGCTGAACAAGTCAACTTTGACAGGAAGATTAGCCAAATGGGTTATGATACTGAGTGAATTTGATATAGAGTATGTTGATCAAAAAGCTATCAAAGGACATGTCATTGCCGATCAATTAGCTGAAGCTCCTTTACAAAATAACATACCATTGCTCATTGAATTTCATAATACAGACATTCTGACAGTAAGTACAAATTTTTGGGAATTTTACTTTGATGGTTCTTATACACAATATGGATTAGGTGCAGGAATTTTATTCATCACACCTTAGGGACACACAATTCCAAAATCATATAGACTACAATTTCCATGCACAAACAATACTGCATAATATGAAGCATTGACTATTGGGCTCAAAATGGCTATTGAATGGAATATCAAGGAATTACATGTTTATGGTGATTCACATATTATCATCAACCAAATAAATGATGATTATCAAATTAAGGATGACAAGCTCATACCCTACAAACAGATGGTAGAAGAGTTTAAAAAACACTTTGCAGAAATATCATTTACTCAAATCCCAAGAAATGAGAATAAAACAGCAGATGCAATGGCTACAATAGTGTCTCTCTTGGAGAATCGGGAGAATCAATAGCGTTACAAATTTCTCATGGAAGATATCTTAACCCCTACCATTCAATCCCAACATACCTACATGATTTGTCAAATATCAGGGATCAGTCAATCCTGATATGGCCAAACCTATCAGTACTTAAAAGAGAATATCCTTCCTCCTGACCTATCCCACAATCAAAGAAGAAATTTTATTCGTCAGTCATCCTGCTATACTATTATTGCTGATACCTTATATAGGCGAGGTCTAGCTATTATTTTATTAAGATTTCTTGAACAAGAAGAATCTAAGAAAGTTCTTAAAGAAGTTCATGCAGGTATTTGTGACACACATTCAAGTGGATTAACACTGGCTAAGAAACTTCTTCATATGGGTTACTATTGGCCTACTATGGAGAGAGATTCATTCACATATGTCAAAAAATGCAAATAATGTTAGATCCATGGGAATCTCATTCACACACTAGCACAAGAATTGTATCCTATGGCTAGATCATGGCCATTTTCTCAATGAGGCCTTGATTTGGTAGGAAAGGTAAATCCTTTATCTTCTAATGGACATATGTTCATTCTGACTGCTACTGAATATTTCACTAAATGGCTTTAAGTAGTACCTTTGACAAAAGTGACAGGAAAACAAATATCATGATTCATCTTCAATTATATAATCTGTTGCTATGGAATTCCTGTGACCATTATCACTGACAATGGACGACCATTTAAGAATCAAGATGTGAAGGAACTATGTGAGCAATTTCATATCCAACATAGGTTTTCTACTCCGTATTATCCACAAGGAAATGGTTAAGCTGAGGCATCAAACAAAACTATCTTGAAAATCTTGAAGAAAATAGTCAATGAAGCTGGAAAAGACTGGCACATTCAGCTAAATCCTGCTCTTTGGGCATACCGAACCAACATCTGCACACCAATGGGGGAAACTCCATATTACTTAGTCTATGGATCAGAAGCCATATTACCAGTAGAAGTAGAGATACCTTCTCTACGAGTTTCCTTGAAAGGTCTTATATGAGAAGAAGAACAATGAGTCTCTAGACTCCAAGAACTTGAATTGATCCAGGAAAGTCGCCAAAATGCAACAGACCACTTGAAAGTGTATCAACAGAGAATGGAAAGAAGTTATAATCACAGAGTCAAGGCACACATTTTTTAGATTGGAGATATAGTTATAAGGGAGAATCCAAGAAATCAACAAGAACAAGAAAAGAAGGGTAAATTTGAACCAAATTGGCTAGGACCTTTTGTCATAGTAGCAGCATATGGCTGAGGAGCATACAAGTTATCTACCCCTGAAGGTGATTGGTTTGATGAACCTATCAATTCCATCCATCTCAAGAAATTATATGCTCAAGATATAAAGTCTTGGAAAAAATCAATAAAAAGCATATAAAGTCCTGAAGAAATCAGTAAAAATCAGAAAAATAGTGAAAAATGTAAAAAAGAGAGAGAGAGAAAAATGCAATAAATTTAGATGGTGAAAACTAGATAAATAGGCGTTATCTAAAAAGTAAGTTCCTCCATCTATGAGATCACTTTGCGCACCTATCCACTCCATCATATCTAATCTATCGCTTTTTAGCTTATCCATTTCATCTTTCGCATCCATTGCTCTAAACCGTTAGCAAACAATATGTAGCTTACCAATAGTTATCAATCTATGACATACTTTTCATAGTCATCATCTTAGATTTTATCAAAATCAATCAATCTGCATTTGTATCCCGCCATGGTTTGGATCTTGATCAATTCATACATCCATAATAAAAAATTTTGTTTCCGCTAGGGGAAAAATCCTAATTCCTTTTGCTAAGGTGATCTTTTGAATCTTTGAAAATCCAAAACATTCAGAAAACTTAGAAAAACCAAAAACACCTAGCGTTTTGAAATAGATAACGAGCAACAAAGCAATGACGATCAAGGCATCTTATGACAACTGAATCATGAAACTTAGAAAATGAAGAATCAACCAGCAAGTAATAAAGGATTATCCGAGATCATTTATCAAGATGATTATATCAGTTAATGACCATTAGAACATGTGAATGATGTGAGATTCAATGTTTATATCTTGATTTTATTGCTAATCATGTACTCTATGCGACCATGACTAGAGAAGCTATGATGGGGCATGATTATTTTTCTTTGATTTCTATCTATGATTTATCTCTTACTAAAGTATGTACTTGTCTAAGGTTATGATCGACAAAAGATCAAGGAGGACATTCCAAGTCATGCATGAAAGGAGATAACCCTTGTCTGCTTTGCAAGCAATACTCAGGTTAACTTGATTCATTATATCAAGTTGCTTGTATTAACTTGCTATATCAAAATCCATGTAAGAAATACTCAGGTCATCTTTAATCATTATGTCAAGTTTCTTGTATTTTCTTACAACATTTTAAAGCTCAATGATGAAATCAAGCACTATTACAAGATAACATATGAAGAATGGCAGTATCATTTTTAGTTAGATCATTTTAGATTAGCTCATTATTCATCTGCATTATAAGCATTCAATGTCAATTGCATTATAAGCATTTCATTTCATTCATAGATCAATGGTCATGAATAAAAATTGAGTATACTTGGACAAACAAAAACAATTTGCATTTGATCATTGTAGGTGCATTCATTTTTAGAATCATTTTAATCATCATCCATTTCATTTAGTTGCATTTAAATTATTGCATTAGTTTTTATTCAATTAGGTGCATTTCATTAATCATGTAGTGGATCATCATTATTATTTGCATTATCATTTCATTAAAGATCATTTAGTTACATCTTTTCATTAAGATTCATAATCATTATAAGCATTACAAATAAAAAATAAAAAATAAAAAATATTTGAATAACATATTGCATAATCATTCATTTGCATTTCCATATAGATCATTGCATTTGCATCATTTAAGTATAACATATCATTTAAGTTAGTAATAATTTTCATTTGCATCCAAGGTCCTCAAAATAAAAAACAAAAAACATTTATCATTGCATCATCATATAAAACATCATCACAATGAAGAGAAAAGATCATAACATCATCCATCTAATCACTGCATCCATATAATCAATGCATATAGGTCATCATAAAATAGAGTAACATGCATAATAAAGATCATCATCATATAAAGTCCATGTCTTCATATAGATCATCATAAAACAATAAAAGTCCAAGTATACAATGATATCAGATCAAAAGTACAAATGCCTCATCAATACAAAGTCAAGTCAAGGCTGTCCTATACCACTACCACCTGACTTTGTCCGTCTCTGTGGCTGTGGGTGAGAAGATCCTCTAGATGCCTATCTCACATGATCACCACTCCTCTGAGGAGGTCCCATGACTCCACTGCTGCTAGTATCCATCCTCATAGTGGTATGATAACTACCTGCTCTCTGGCTCTCTGTGACGAAATTCTCATATAGTCATTGCCAGCGGGAAGTCTCCTTCCCGGCCCAAACTAGTGCTCTAACAGTATCAACTAAGAGAATTCCAGATCCAGCCTGCTGAATGTGTTCAAGGAGGCCCTGAGTATCCTTCTATCTCCTAACAACTGTGTCTCTCTCTATCATGAGTGTCTGTACCTATTCTCTAAGCTGATCTATCTATGCTATGAGACTATCCATGGTCTCCTGCTCTGGCACATCCTTCTCTGGCACATCCTGTTGTGGCACATGAACCCCAATACCCTCATCTCCACCTCCTTGTCCACCTGCTTGAATCTTAGTTTGAGTAGCTCTCAAAACCCATCGTCTAATGAGTGGAACATGATCCTCTAGATCCTCATCGTCTCCACCATGCGGTGCAATAAGCCTAGGGTATGGCTGAATCTGACCAAAATCAATGCCTCTCCCGCAACCCCCATCCAGTCCAGTCATCCTGCCTCCTCCTGTCGATGGAAACGCTCTCAGTGATCTCATCCCTATCTTGTGATTATCCCTCCCAATCCATCCAACCTCTCTCCCACCCATAGGATACAATTTCTGAATCCTGCCAACTGGTCCAAACAGTCCTCCACAGACTCTCAATCGACCTCCTCTCCGTCTGGGTCTCCTACCACCACCACCTCCATCTCCTCCCTCATCTCCATCCCCTCTGGCCTCCTAAGAAACACTAAGCTCTTGTCTCTGTCTTTGTCTCCTGATAACTGGATCATCAAAATCATCATCCTCATCTCTTGAGCTAGGAGGAGGATCTACTGGATCGGTAATACAAGGAAATAGGTGTGCCAATATGTACTAAGCATAATCTGTAGTAACCCCAGGATCTAGAATGTGCAATCTCATATCGTAAGATACCCTAGGAGTAGCCATAAACTTTGTACATGCTAAATCAAATGAAAAAGAAGTTCCCCAATCTTGCCTATCTCTATACCATTGTGCATATATCGTGACACCAGTAGGCATAGGTTGAATGATACCAAACTGTCTCAAAATGTGACTAATCAATTGTCTCTCAACAATGAATGGAGTCTAACCAATGAGATATCTACTCTGCATAATAAATGGTAATGTATGTGCATCATCCATCCATGGCTCACAATCGATATAAGGTCTCCAAATAACACTATCCAGTGAATCAAGAACCCAATGCCAATACTCCATCTTACCCAACTTATGCTGAGTAAGGATACCTGCATACATATAAACATATGGTTGTCTCTCACCACAAACTCTATGATGAATAGGCTGAGTAATAGGAATTTTCTCCCAGCACCAGATTTGCAAAAGTGTGCATCCTGTCGACAGACTAGAACCCTCATCGAAAACAACCTGATGAAGATCATGATACAAATGAGAAAGCATACAAACACCCCACACATATAGAGTCTGACGCTGCATCATGCTTTGAAGAATCTCACCTCAACCAACAACAAAACCTCGAGATCTCCTACCTGGATAGATGAATCCCCAAACCAAACCTGCAAGAATAACAGGAAGAGTCTCATAATACATAATCATATCCTCCCATCGGATCTCTCCTCTCGAAATGCTCTCATCACCAAATACGGCTCTGCACGCCTCTGTCCCTCCACGATCCTGAAAATCATACTAAACTAACTCACCGGTCACTGGGATGTGGAGAATCCTATAGACATCCTCAAGTGTCATAATAATTTCACCCATGGGTAGGTGGAATGTGTTATGATTGCTATGCCATCTCTCGGCTAATGCTATCAACAATCCCCTATTATGGGTAATATCAGGCATGCATAACAAGTGTCGTAATCCACAGGCATCTATATATCTCACCTCTACTTGTGTAAGCTCTGGCACTAAGTGCCATATCGCCGGGAATTTCTCCCGACATTGGAGAACATCAAGTTTCTCCTATTTACCAAGAGAATTTAATCATCAATCATCTATCTATCAAATCTGTAGTACCCCTGCCCTAATCAATTTTTAATCTTAGTTTAATCTTGGTTAGTTTATCATAATATAACGATTATAGTCAGATGTGTTGATTTAGTGCATATCTGTTAATGTGTTTTCGCACTAGTTGTATGCAGGTTGTTTAGTGTTCCTATTTCGTGGTATTAATATCGGGCTAATGCTTTCATTAAGTTTATATATGTATGCATGTATGACTCTTGGTTGCAGGAGATTTCAGGTACAACGCCGCATGAGTGCGAGGTTCGTCTTCACCTAGATTTGCAGGTTTGAGTGTACCTCTTTAATCCTTAGAGTTGGATTAGGTGGTCGTAAGACCCTAGTTGACTATAGTCATGCTCAAGTATGCATCGTCAGTCGTCGTCGGTATTCCCTTTTTGTTTGGGTTTGCGAGTCATCTGTCTGGTTGACCTTCTTGGTTTGCATGTTTGGTGTGTATGGTTAAATTGATTAATTAGTCCTTAGTGTTTAATTTGATTAAATATCTGTTTGTGCATTAAAGATTAATGGACTAAATTAAACAGGATTTCTTTATGTGATTTATCGTTAATCTGAATTGCTCGATTTAAATTGGGAGCAAGTTCAATTAAATGGTTAAATTTAAATATTAAATGTATTATGTTTATGCCTACGAAAAGAAAGATTTAATTTTAATTGAAATAGAATTAATTTTATCTTCTTGACATTTTGGAATAGAAAGGTTAAATTGAATTAATTGAGAAAATCAATTTTGAATTGAAAAGCAATTTAATTTGTTGATATAGTTGGAAAATAGTGATTTTTGGGAATTATTTTAAATAATTTTTTTTTTAAAAAATCCAAAAATGAGATTTTTGGTCAAACTTTTCCATTGAACCTAGACTTTTGGAAAATATTGGGGATGGAATTTTTTTGGAGAAAAAATATATTTTTGGAAAATATTTTGGAGGAAAGATTTGGGGGTTTTGGGAGGAAGAAGTTCTTCTGGATCTTGCAGGTTGGGCTCTCCTTCAAGCTCTCTGATTAAATATTTGTTTGTGCATTAAAGATTAATAGACTAAATTAAACATGATTTCTTTATGTGATTTATAGTTAATCTGAATTGCTCGATTTAAATTGGGAGCAAGTTCAATTAAATGGTTAAATTTAAATATTAAATGTATTATGTTTATGCCTACAAAAAGAAAGATTTAATTTTAATTGAAATAGAATTAATTTTATCTTCTTGGCATTTTGGAATAGAAAGGTTAAATTGAATTAATTGAGAAAATCAATTTTGAATTGAAAAGCAATTTAATTTGTTGATATAGTTGGAAAATAGTGATTTTTGGGAATTATTTTAAATAAATAAATAAATTTAAATCCAAAAATGAGATTTTTGGTCAAACTTTTCCATTGAACCTAGACTTTTGGAAAATATTGGGGATGGAATTTTTTTGGAGAAAAAATATATTTTTGGAAAATATTTTGGAGGAAAGATTTGGGGGTTTTGGGAGGAAGAAGTTCTTCTGGATCTTGCAGGTTGGGTTTGTCTTCCTTGTTACAAAGAAATGGTCTGTGGTTGAAAGAAAAATGTTTGTTGTTTAAAAAATCAAGCTTTCAAATTGATTTTAGATTTAATTTGGATATGTGATTTTAAAACTATGCATATGACTGGTGTTCTTGCAAAAATAGTCGAATCATTGTGTTAAAAAAGGTTCTTTTTGCCCATATATGGATTTTTGTTGAAAAATTTATTTGGGGTTTTGATATTCCTCAATTTGTTTTGGGTATTTGAAACCCTTGGTGGTTCAAAAGAGGTATTCCCATCAATAACATGAAATAAAACATATTTCATACCAAACTGATTTTCATGGCAAATCGAAATTGTGTTTAAAAAAAAAAGAAAAAAAAAAAAGAATATTTTAGTCTCTGGAGACTGTATTTTTTTACTGTGTGTGTGTTTGATAGTAAAAATTGTAAAGAAAAAAAAAAAAAATCAAAAAAAAAAAAAATCAAATAAATGTTAATTTATTGGGGAAACCCCAAGAGGGAGTTGCGTATCCCATTGGGACAACAACACACCCCAAGGGGTGCTGTATGCTTTCCTTTGGGAACAACAACGCTCCCATTAGGATGCTGCGTGCTCCCTTGGGAAGCAACGCTTCCCCTTTGGGGAAGCGTGAGCTCCCATGGGGACCACGTGGGGTCAATGTGGAAACCCCCCCCCTTTTCTTTGTGCACTGTTTTTTTATGAGTGGGTTTTTTTTATCAAAAAAAATATATAATATTTAAATATTATTTAATGTTAATATTTTAATTAAGTTTTTAATTAGGATTAAATGTTCACTAAATAATAAATTATCAATAATTTGTTATTAATCAATTGTATGATGGAAAATATACACTTATTAATACTCAAATTCTATTTTTTATTATTAATGAGTATTTTTCTAAATTAAATACTTGATTGTTAATATTGGGTTTTTAATTATTAATTTGTTATATTTTATTAATCTTGGATTGATAAATATATACATCAATTAATAGTTAATTTAGGTATTTGTCTTATTGAGGAAGAATAATATTTTAATTGGAAATTGTTGAAATAAAATATATTTATTATTTGACTATTTTTAAATAATATTTTATTCAAGAACATATCATTTGAGTAATTGAGAAGTAAATGAATATTTTATCATTGAAAATTTGGATCTTTTAAACGATATACTATTGGAAATTAATAATGTATTGTTTGGAATGTTGATGAGTTAATGGTATTTTCAATTTGTAAAACAAATGGTATAGTTATAATCTTCCTCTGTTTTGAGACATAGGCGAATGGACCATTGAAAATTGTGGTATTGTACTCACCTGGTAACAGTGTTTTTTCTGTCAATGCATTTTGAAAACTTAGATCAATCAGAGAATTGGATCAACTTTTATGTTTAAATTAATATGGGAAAATATTGTCTTTCCCAGTTATTGCCTATGCGAGTTTAATTTTCTGTATTCGCTTTTGCTTAAGTAATTGCAAGTTTTGATTTATTCGATTGGACCCTGTCGTATGGATTGTTTTGGGTACCTGTTCCAGTCCTCGGTTATGAGTTTGACTATTGTTTTGTGGTACTATCGTAATTGGTCATATCCTCTATGTGGGTGTCGAATGATGATTCGTGGTTGACCTTAGTCGGTCAGGTCTCTAGTTAGAGTACCGTCTGTCAGTGCACCTCGTATGAAGTCATGTTTGACCAAATGGTGGATTTCTCCATTTTGAACTCCGTTCATTTGACCATGTGTATTGCTTGGTTTTTTTTGAGTTCGTCCGAGTTTAGTCTAGTGTCGTATGGGAAAGTGGCTTTCGATTGGGGGCCGCACCCAAAGTGGCTGCTGGGTAACCCATCGAAAGTGAGTCTAATAAGTGATAACCTAACAGTAGATTAGGATGTTAATCTCTAAGTAAGATAATTGTGCCTCACACATGGGACGAGTGCTAACACAGACTCGATATGCTATGAGAAGGCCTGAAATGGCAAACCAGCATCCTTGTCTTCACGAGAGGATGTGTGGGTCCACATAAGGCTTGGATGGGCCGGAGGTTCGGATTAGGTTGCTAGGGTAACCTAGTGTATGGGGCCGGGACCTATGAAGACCTGCCATGGTAACCATACCAGGTGGTGTGATGACACTTGTCCCTACGTTCGCTAGTGTGTTGTCGTATTGTCCTGTTAGGAGCATGTTTGTGGGTCGTCCTATTGTCTATGCCCTTGTGAGTACCTGGTTTCATGTTAGACCTTGGGTGGTGATGACTCAGTTTATGGGTGCTCTAATGGACCTTTTTATTAGCTTTGATTTTGTTCAGCTGGATCCTTTCCTTTTCAAGGATCGTTTATGTATTAATTGACCGATGTGGTCGTTTGTATATTGATTATGTTTTGCCTTGATGGCCAGATTGTAAATGGTGTAACCTCTCGTATTCTTAACTTTATTAATTATCAGAGGGGTCTTGCAGTTGAGCAGACCCGAAGATGTAGCCCTTTAGGGGTGAACTTCGAGATCATTATGGTGTTATGTGATGTTATTCTCTTATGTTTCCCTTATTCAATTTATCATGTATGAATAGCTTATGTTAGAATGTATAAGTGGATAAGATGGAATTAACTTTAAATGCTTGTATGCAGTCCTTTCTTGAATGCAGTAAATTGGATCACGAATGAATGTAGCTTAGTATAATGGAATATATTCAGTTGTTGTTAAGAAAATTAAGTATGCTTGAAAAGATCTCATATGTTTATGATAAAATTCTAGTGTGTTAGAATATTAGATGCATGGCTTGTATTTTAATGAAAAGCTTGAATGAGGATTATGAATAGATCTTAATGGATGAACCTTATCTTGTGATTTATATTTCCATCTTTTGAAAGAAATTATCCTTGTTTAAGAATTATCTCGTTATAAGATAATCAGCTTATTGGATTTATTAGTGTGTTAAGTGAAAAATGTAAATTAAGTAATCATGTTGGGAAACTCTGTAGGTGTTAGTTGTTGTTTTTCGCTATGTAATCTGAGTTTTGATATCTCGTTGTATCTTAATGTTGTGTTTATTTTAAAGAAAAAAAATTATTGCACTCTATTCTTGTGTTATGGCTTAATCCCTTCGGGGTTTCCTGGCGGGGCATTACAAAATCAAAGAGATCGCTAATCTCTAACTTCAACAATTAATAAATCTTTTCACATGAAGCAAATCAGGATATCAAATCAATTAAACCTATCAATCATGGTTTTGTATCAATCACTGAGTTTAATCAAACTCTGCTATGCTCTTCATCAGAAACTAAATCGGTTTCTTAGAGATAATCTATCCAATCAAATCAAATCGATCAATCATTTATCCTATCAATCAACATTATCAAATCAAACAATCAAGTACCTATTCATCACAATTGCGCATCAAAATGCCTAAATCTAATCATCAAAGTGGTTTTTTTTACTATGCAATGAATCAAACACATTCATTAGAAGCAAAAGTGCTATTCCTTTTAACAAAAGTGCTATTCTATTGAACACAGGCGCTAAATCATACATATGCGTGAACCTTTTTAACAAAAGCGCTAAACCTTCGAGCATATGCGTGAAACGATCAAAAGCACAAACACTAAGAGAAAAAGCGCTAACCAAGAAAAAGTGCTACCATACATCACACATGCGTTAACAAAATGAGCACATGTGCTAAACTTATCAAATGCACTAACTTTAAATGCAAAAGCGCTAAAACAGAAAGCAAAAACGCTAAACATACTTGCCGAAAATCAAAAAAATTGAAAATAACCAAAAATGCGCTAAACAAATATGAAAAAATCAAACGACAAGTTGCAAACAGGCTCGGGATAAGATACATACCGGATACCCATACTCAGGAGGTCGCTGATATCATCGAACGTGCTCAAATCAATGGTTCTCCAATGGGATCACCATTTTGCCACCTCACTAAGACAATTTCTTCACAAAGCTGACAAGGATGCAAATGAAAATAAAATTGACTTTGGTTAATTTTATAAAACCTATTTGGAAGGGTAATTAATGTTTTTCAATGGGGCAATTATATTTATTTTTCATGAATAAATTTAATTGACGAACCTTTTCAATTATCGTGAGATCAATCGCTTATTAAAATTGTTCAACAAATTCACGATCAATCTCCCGAGGGGGCACACAATCAGGATTTTCAATCTTCATCAGGCACATTATCGAGACTTGATTTAATCTTTGAAACAATGTTGTCTTGACAACATTTCAAAGAGGGGCAAAATGTATACACATAAAAATTGGCTATGAGCAATTAAATACATATTTTATGTTTATTTAATATTTTTTCTTTTATTAAATAGTTAATTTGAAAAGATTATTTTATTTAATTCATTTCGTCTCTTTCTATTAATTAATTTAATTGAAATATTTTATTAATTAATTCATCTATCCTATTCCTCTAAATAATTAAATATAATATTTAATTATTCTTCTAATCAATTAATTAAATATCTAATATTTAATTATTTCCTCCAATTATTTGAATATCTAATATCTAATGGTTATTCTTCTATCCTATAGTCTCAAATATTAAATAATTCTTAATTATTTAATCTATTTTCCAACTCACCTCCCATCTCCACTTCATCTTTCCTTTGCCAACTCATCCATCATGTGGCTAAATTAATTCAACAAATTAAAATAAATAAAACATTTATTAGCCACTTATCTTCAACCTCCAAATTTAATGAAATATTGTGTACGTACACATATTTCATAACCTTCTTCTATATTCCCTCCAACATCCCTACATCTTAGGACGGACTTGAGTCCACTTGTCCTCTCATGCCTAAATCTTCTCCAACCATCCCTAGATTCCCTCAGTCAGCAACCCAGTCAAGGTGAGATGAGTGACACTTGTCTTCTCCTCCCCCCTTTCTCTCAACCTTCACCTTTGTTCACAACCATCCAAATCTGCAGATCTGGTCATGACCATTGATTCAGACCACATCATCTTATCCTCTCAAGGTCTATAAAATCAGGAGTTTGAGTTGAGAGAGAGTTAGTCTTCAAGTGATTTTTCAACCTAATCATTTGTGAAACTTATGCATCCGTGAGTTTTAATCTTGAAGCAAATAGCATAATCATTTAGCATAGTCATTTATCATTGCATATCATAGCATTAGTTAACTATTAGTTATCAGTCCATTCTTCATATGTCATCTTGGAAGCTATCAGTGCTTGTATGAGAGAACACCATCTACAACCAGGAACAGTGGAGTTAGGACACAATGAGACATAAATCATGAAGGTAATAATAATATTTTTATTTTATATGTATTTCATGTAGTTTCATTGGTTGAGTTTGGATTTCCTGTAGCATTTCCTTTGTATTTTGTGAAACTAACATGTTGTAGGTAGTATTCTGATGATGAAATTCAAGTCGACACAGATGTCATCAGATTGATCTTACAATATTTCTCATGGAGACCTTATCTTGTTGGCCATTTGGTGGAATTAATTATGTGTTGCATTGATGTTTTATCATTGATGCCAACACTAGTTGTTTGGATGCTTTACCGACACCCTTCTGGTCCCACTAGGTTGAGTAATTTCTGGTTAATTTGGATCCGGCATGATCCAGTAGGCTCTAGTATGATTTGGTTATGGAATTGGCTTGTTCATGATACTCATGCTTATATTCAATAAGTTGGTTTTGGTCTGGTGATTGAATGCTATCTTGTTTGCTTAGAATCTTGGTTTCTAGTTCCGACAAGGGTTTCACCGGTAGAGATTTTGATGAAGATCTTTGATGAATTGCATAAGTGGTGTTGGTGCAACTTCTGGTGGAGTTTCAGGATGCTGATGGTGATCATGTTCAAGACTTGGCGGATGGAGATCATTGCTGTAGCGTGTGGACCTATAATGGGTCCCAGTTGATTTACGACATGGACCAAATTTAATGTAACGTGTGGATTGGACCTCTTGATGTGTTTCCAAGATGTCTTATGTGTTGGATATTATTTGTTTGGTCTAAAGCCGACATGGTTTGTAATTATGTAATTGGTTTATTGTCTGGTGGCCGACCTAATTGTTTATGGTCGAGGGTTTGTATATATAGATATAAGATCTCATTATAGATCAAAGATATATGGTTATGGAAAGGGAATGTAATGTGCAAATAATGTAATATCATTCAGGCAGAGGATTTGGTTGATCATTGGAGATTTAATTGGGTTTATGTAAGAGGATTTAGTCCTCTGGTATTGAGCTTAACTAGAACTGTACTTAGGCATAGGAGATGCTATCTTTTGCAGTTCAACACTTCTCTGGATTGTAGTTGAGATTTATATGTAGTCAGTGAGGCTCATTTAGTGTTGAGTAGTGTGCTCTAGGCTATTGGCCTTCCTGCAAGTGAAGGCCCCTCAATTGTAATTCACATACTTACTGCAGAAGTATTATCTGACTGTGGGTAGGCTTCCCACCATGGGTTTTCCCTTTACTAGGTTTTCCATGTATAAATATTGGTGTCATGTGGATGGTATTTATTCTGTGATTATTGTTTATGCTTAATTGGTTTAACCGCTTTTCCAGTATTAATGTTTTGGGTTCTGGTATTAAAGTTTTAATTCCTAATAGTTCTGATAATTTGTGACAACTGATTCACCCCCCCTCTCAGTTGTCTTTTGGTTATTTGAACTGTCTAACAATTGGTATTAGAGCTTTGGTCCTCTCTGCAGAGAGATTAACTACTTTAGGAAGATCCTATGGCAACTAACAATTCAAGTTCATCTAGTTCTTCTGGAGATATCTTTTGGAGAGATATTCCTAGGCTTGATGGAACAAATTACACAGTATGGAAGATTTGGATGGAGAGTCATCTGAGATGTCTTGGCAAGGAGATTTGGGAGATCACACAGAATGGTGTCACACCTTATAATCTAGGATCTATCAATCCTCCTCTGACAAACCTGGATAAGGAGCTTAAGAATGATTGTAGAGCAAGAGAAGCCCTCTTGTGTGCACTTTATGATAAGCAAATGATGGGATTAACCGACAAATCATCTGGAAAGGCTATATGGGATAAGTTGGAGACTCTTAATGAGGGTGACCCTACAGTAAAGATTGCTAAACTTGATGGTTACTGGGTGAGATATGAAACCTAAAGATGGAAGAAGATGCAAGGATTACTACATTTATGAAAAGGGTAAATGAGATTGTTATGGGAATTTAATGTTGTGGTGGAACTCTGAGTGAAGATGAAATTATTTCTAAAGTTTTGAGAGCCCTATCACCATCTTACATAGTGAAGGCTACTGCTATTAATGAATTGAGAACAATGGCTAATTCATCTGTCAACAAAGACACTTTGGTTGGGAAACTATCTCATTTTGAGCTTGAAGAATTTGGATCTTCTGGAGCTGTGAAGACTGAACCTACTTTTCATGCATCTACATATGCAACAGGTAAGCAAGATTGGAAAGATTTATATGCAAAGGAATTGGAAGATATGAAGAGAGAAGATGACGAGTTTGAGAAACTTGAAGCACTATTTGCTGGAAGAGTACCTAAAGAACCAATAGAAAGTAAGTATGAAGGAAAAACACCTTTAAAATATATTGCATGTAATAAGATTGGTCATTTTGCATCTAGATGTCCTGAAAGGATTTCAAGATTTGAAGAAAGAGTTAGAAGATCTTTTAAGCCTAACCTTGGATATCAGAAAAAGTATAAGTATAGAGAAAACAGAGATAAATCATGCTAGATAGTGGATGAGGAAGGCATTACTGATTCTAATGATGAACCGATAGAGGATTCTATTAGTGGTTCGAACAATGGGAAGGATTGAGTGTTCCTGGCTATCAAGGAAGATGATCCAGAACTAGAAGAGAATGTACCTGAAGAGAAGGCACTTGCTGCTAAAATTGAAGACAAGGATGAATGGGTAATTGACAGTGGTTGTTCACATCATATGAATGGAGATAAAGGGAAGTTTCTATTTTTTCAAGAATTTGATGGTGGTCTAGTTAGATTTGGAGATGACAAAACATGTATGATCAAAGGAAAATGAACTATATCATTGGATGGTAAGAACAATAATGACAATGTTTATTATGTTGAAGGTTTAAGGCATAATATTTTGAGAGTAGGACAATTGGTGGATAAGGGATTTCAATTACAATTCAAGGATGGAAAATGCAAAATCATTAACAAATCTAGTTTGGAGATTGCAACCGATACACAAACAAAAGGTAATATATTTCATTTGAATTTTGATGAGAAGACATGTTTGATTACACAAATTGATGAGAGTTGGATATGACATAAAAGGCTATGTCATGTAAATTTTGATTACATTGTAAAGATCAGTTCAACTAATGCAGTTAGGGACATACCTAAGATTATGAAGCCCTATAATCCGTTATGTAAAGAATGTCAAAGGGGTGAACAGGACAGAACCTCTTTTAGGAGTATACAAGACAAATCAAATGATTTTCTTGATCTTATTCACACTGATTTGTGTGGTCCCACTAGAGTTAAAAGTTTTCAAGGTGATAGATATTTCATGCTAATCATTGATGATTATTCTAGAATGATGTGGGTTACTTTTTTAAAAGAAAAATCTAAAGCATTTGAAAAGTTTAAAATCTTTAAGGCTAAAGTGGAAACTGAGACATGATTGAAGAATAAATGTTTGAGGTCAGATCATGGTAGAGAATTCACATCTGGTGAGTTTAATAACTTTTGTGAGAAGCATGGTATAAGAAGACAATGTTTAGCTCCCCAGACACCTCAGCAGAATGGAGTTATGAAAAGGAAGAACAAAACTATCTTGGATGCTACTAGAACAATGATGATGGAATCTAGTCTACCTTGTATCTACTGGAGAGAAGCAATGAGCACAAAGGTTTATACATTCAATAGAGTATATATCAAAGGAGAAACCGATAAGACACCTTATGAATTATGGTTTTGCAATACACCTACAGTTAAGTATTTCTAAATTTTTGGTAGTAAATGTTATATCAAGAGAGATGATATCATTGGAAAATTTGATCCTAGATGTGATGAAGGCATATTTCTTAGTTATTCTAATGAAAGCAAGGCATATAGATGTTATAACAAGAGATTGTAGAGAATTGTGGAGAGTGCTAATGTGAAAATAGATGAGTTGAACAAAAGTCAAATAAGAGTTTATGAGAAGGAACTGACAGTGAAAATGATAATATCTGAACTGATAGCACCTTTACTGGAACAAAGTGTTGAACCAGTTACTCCGAAAGTATCAGAGAATTCTATAGTGATTGAAGAACAAGGAAGAGGAATAGAGTCTTAGAGGACTCCTAGGTATGTGAGATTGAATCATTCAAAAGATCAGATCATTGGGGATAAGAGCAATGGGGTGATGATTGGAAGAAGACTGGCAACTAATGAGGCATGTTAATTTCACAAGTTGAACCGATATCAGTAATTGAGGCATGTAAAAATGAATATTGGTTGAAATCTATGGAAGAAGAATTAGATCAGATTGAGAAAAATAACACATGGACTTTGTTTCCCCGGCCTAAAAATAAAAATGTTATTGGAACTAAATGGGTTTTTAGGAATAAATTGAATGAGGATGGTCAAGTTATAAGAAATAAGGCTAGATTGGTTATTAAAGGATATTCTCAAAAGGAAGGAATTGATTATGGAGAAACTTTTGCACCTGTAGCTAAGATTGAAGCTGTAAGATTATTTCTTGACTATGTTGCTTATAAAAACTACAAGGTTTATCAGATGGATGTTAATTGTGCATTTTTTAATGGAGATCTTGATGAGGAAGTTTATATTGAGCAAACTGATGGTTTTTCACTATCAGATGATACAAACATGGTTTGCAGGTTAAGGAAAGCTTTATATGGATTGCAATAGGCACCTAGAGCTTGGTATGCAAGGTTGGATAAATATCTTTTGAAACTTGGTTTTACAAAGGGTAGTGCTGACAATAATTTATATTATAAGATCATTGATGATGATATACTGATTTTTGAAGTATTTGTTGATGAACTATTTTTGGAGGTGAAGATAAGTTATGCAGAGAATTTTCTAAGAAAATAGAGAAATAATTTGAGATGTCTATGATTGAAGAGATGAAATTCTTCCTAGGTTTGCAGAATACTCAGACTGACAAAGGTATTTTTATCTGTCAAACTAAATATGCTAAGGAATTGTTGAAGAAATTTGGTATGGGAGATTCTAAACCGTTAAGTACTCATATGGTTACAAGTGAGAAATTGACAAGAAAAGATGTTTCTACACTGATAAATCCTACAAGATACAAATCTATGATTGGAGGTCTGCTTTATTTGACTCAGACTAGGCCTGACATTATGATTGTTGTGTGTATTGTTTCAAGATTTCAAAGTGATCCTAGAGAAAATCATGAGATTGTGGTGAAAAGGATTTTTAGATACTTGCAAGGTACATCAAAATATGGTTTGTGGTACCCTAAGGATGATGACTTTACTTTATGTGCATATACAGATGTTGATTGGGCTAGAGATGTTGATGACCAGAAAAGTACTTCTAGTGGAGCTTTCTTTCTTGGAAAGAATTTGGTTTCATGGATCAACAAGAAACACTCATGTACTTCTTTATCTACTGCTAAAGCTAAGTATGTTGTTGCTATTACTAATAGTACACAAGTTTTATGGATGAAGCAAATGCTGAAGGATATAAAGGTGGATTGTGATGCACCGATAGTTATTCACTGTGATAACTCTACTGCTATTGATATATCAAAGAATCCAATATTTCATTCTAAGACAAAGCACATATCTATCAAATACAACTTTTTGAAGGAAATGGTGGAAGCAAATGAAGTTAAACGAGTTTATGTGAATACTAAAGAGTAGATTGCAGATATTTTCACTAAACCTTTGTCTAAGGAATCATTTGAGTACTGGAGAGAGAGATTGGGAGTTTCTACCCTTCCTGTAGAGACTTGATTGATGCAATTTTGCATTAGTCTAGTATGCATTATCAGAGATACTATTCATTATGGCATTGATGTGGGGATGCTACTGCTCAGGGGGAGTAGTCAACTTTGTGATTCAGTGGTTTATGTTTTTGCTTTGATATTTTTGTCAAATTTCTAGCATTGATGTCAAAGGGGGAGTGATATTGATGTGAAAAGGAAGTGAAAAAGAAAAAGAAAGGGGGAGAGATATTAATAGTAAAAGGGAGAGATATATGTATAATTCAAATCTTTATAGAGATATTATTCATAGGGGGAGTTTGGTCCTTATTTCAGAGCTGTATGCGGGAGATTGTTGGTTGTCTTCCATTGGGGGAGACTTGTTTGGCATTTCTTGGTACTTAGATGTTATTCACATGTAGTGTTGCCATCAATGCCAAAGGGGGAGATTGTTGGCCATTTGGTGGAATTGATTATGTGTTGCATTGATGTTTTATCATTGATGCCAAGACTAGCTGTTTGGATGCTTTACCGACACCTTTTTGGTCATGGTAGGTTGAGTGGTTTCTGGTTAATTTGGATCCGGTAGGCTCTGGTATGATTTGGTTATCGAATTGGCTTGTTCATGATACTCATGCTCATATTTAGTAAGTTGGTTTTGGTCTAGTGATCGGATGCTATCCCGTTTGCTTAGAAGCTTGGTTTCTGGTTCCGGTGAGGGTTTCACTGACATAGCTTTTGATGAAGATCTTTGATGAATTGTATAAGTGGTGTTGGTGCAACTTTTGGTGGAGTTTCAGGATGCTAATGGTGATCATGTTCGAGACTTGGTAGATAGAGATCATTGTTGTAGCGCGTCAACCTATACTGGGTCCGATTGATCTAGGTTATGGACCATCTTTAATGTAGCATGTGGATTGGACCTCTCGATGTGTTTTAAGGATGTCTTATGTGTTGGATGTTATTTGTTTGGTCTAAGGCCAACATGGTTTGTAATTATTTAATTGGTTTATTATCTGGTGGCCGACTTAATTGTTTATGGTTGAGGTTTTGTATTTATATAGATATAAGATCTCATTGCAGATAAGAGATATGTGGTTATTGAAAGGGAATGTAATGTGAGAATAATGTAATATCATTTAGGTAGAGGATTTGGTCGATCATTGGAGATCTAATTGGGTTTATGTAAGAGGATTTAGTCCTTAGGTATTGAGCTTAACTGGAACTGTACTCAGGCATAGGAGATGCTATCTTTTGTAGTTCAACACTTCTCCCGATTGTAGTCTAGATTTATATGTAGTCAGTGAGGCTCCTTTAGTGATGAACAATGTGCTTTAGGCTATTGGCCTTTCTGCAAGTCCAGTCCCCTCAATTGTAATTCACATACTTACTGCAGAAGTATTATCTGACTGTGGGTAGGCTTCCCATCGTGGTTTTTCCCTTTATCGGGTTTTCCACATATAAATCTTGGTGTCATGTGAATGGTATTTATTTTGTGATTATTGTTTATGCTTAATTGGTTTAAATGCTAGTCCGGTATAATGTTTTGGGTTCCGATATTAAAGTTTTAATTGATAATAGTTCCAGTAATCTGTGTTCACCCCCCCTCTTAGTTGCCTTCCAGTTATTTGAACTGTCTAATATATCATACTTACCCTAGTTGGGATGATGATACCCAACATCTTCCTTTTTGTCGACAACAAAGATATCTTATTGGTCGAGAAATGGGTGGTCACAGGGTTATTGATATGCATGTTTTTGGCCATGTAATCCAATAGTTCGGGGAGGTACAAGATATTCTGGATGTGACAACTTATTTTTCTCGCACTAATTGAGAGGTTGGTGATTGGGGTGCTTGCATGCAACCTCATGTTGCTATTGCTGAGTTTGATGCTCTTGCTCCTATTTAGTGGGGATGGCAGGTTGGTGTAGTGCATCTGGGGTCCACAACACAATATAGTGTATGGTGGATACAACACAAGCCTATACCTTTGACATCTATGATAGTTTCAATTGCTTCCCAACATATTATACATGGCAGTGGTCCTAGGGGGAGAGAGAGAGGTGGCGGGAGAGATGGAGAGAGAGATGGAGGAGGGAGAGATGGAGGAGGTAGAGGTGGAGGAAGGATATATCTGATAGCAACGGCTGCAGAGAAGGTAGAGAGTGGAGAGGAGGATGTGGATATTAGTGGAGAGACTACATCTATGAGCAGTGTTGATAGGAGAGATAGTGAGGGCGATGATTCAACATCAATCTCAACAAGTAGCGATGGGGATGAGGGTGGGGACAGTGGACATGATGTTGAGACACCCCAGGCTATGGAGTCAGGAGGTGCAGAGAGAGGAGATGAGGAGGGATTGAGAGACTGGGTTAGGCATTTAGAGGACTTGGCCGCTACTTTGCAGTAGCGGCAGATGGAGGATAGAGATCAGTATCGGCGGGTGATGGAGGAGTGTTGGTATTTTGGTATGGTTTTGTCATTGATGTCAACACCTACTAAAACATTAGCACTTTGGAGATCTAGCAACATTCACCGGCAAGCAAGTAACTATTGCACAGTTACTGGTATATGGTTCATCGACAGGATATAATGATCACCGACACTTGGAATGATACAGAAGACACCTGGTAATGTCGAAGACATCGTATGGACATCTTATCCTAATGAATTAATCATTTGTATATTCATATTTGCATATTTTCTTTTACCAACAAATAGGTCCAGGGTTACCTAGGGTTACACCAGTAGGTTTATCTTTTCCAGATCCGCATGGCACGCTATGGAGATGATTAATTATTGTTGTAAATGCATTAAGACGACATGTTTAATCAATTATTGCATCAGATATTATATTGTTTGTAAAATATTTTTATTGTAATATCTTGTGGAGACGACCTACTAAAATTGGTCTTAGGTTATGGTATAAATGTAAGATCTTATTTGTAAGATCGAATGTGGAATGCGAAAAAGAAGTGTATGAAGGTATATGAGAGATTAAGCAGAGCTATACACGAAGATATCATTTGAAGGTGAAGCTAGGTTTTTGTGAAAGTATATCAACATTACACTGGTACTGAATCCAGCATATGAAGATGCTATCTTGTGCAGTACATTCTTATTGGATTTAACCATCCAACTATAGTCAGTGTGACTCCCTTTTTGTGATTGAGTAGTGAGCTCTAGGTTGTTGGCCTTTCTGCATGTGCAGACCCCATTTATGTACACTTACTATCTGTAGTAGTATCATCTGATTGTGGGTAAGGTTTCCCACCATGGTTTTTCCCCTTACAGGGTTTCCACGTACAAATATTGGTGTTATGTGTTGTGGATGACTTTGTGTTTATGTTTCATGCATTAATCTTTACCGGTATTGCAAATAACTGTTAACACTATCTATCAACATACTTAACTAGTTTACCGGTATTAAGCATTAAGTTGGTTAAGTTGTTTTTGGTTTGAATTTATTAGACAACTGATTCACCCCCCCTCTCAGTTGTCTCTGGGACCTAACAATTGGTATCAGAGCCTAGTCCTCTTTTGCAAAAGTTTAACAGCTTGAGGAGATCCAATGTCTACAAATTATTTCAGGAAGGATAGTCCTAAATTTGATGGAACCAACTATGGCATATGGAAGATCAGAATGGAGACACATCTGAATTGCATTGGTAAAGATGTCTAGGAAGTTACAAAGAAAGGTTACATTGCTGCTGTAGCTGGTCAACCCAGTCCAACTACCTTGGCTAAAGATGAGGAAAATGATTGCAAAGCAAGAGAAGCACTTTTAAGCGCTTTATTAGATCAACAAATCATGGGATTATCAGATAGGTCTACTGGTAAAGCTATTTGGGATGATTTGGAAACATTGAATGAAGGAGATTCCATAGTCAAAATTGCAAAACTTGAGAGCTTCCGAGTCAGGTATGAACATCTGAAAATGGAAGAAGATGAAAGGATTTCTGCTTTTATGGAAAGAGTAAATGAAATTGTTTTGGGTATTAAATGTTGTGGAGGAACCTTAAGTGAGGATGAAATTGTTTCAAATTTTTTAAGAGGATTGCCACCAGCATATAAAATGAAGGTTACTGCTATAAATGAGTTGAGAACAATGCCTAATACATCAGTAACTAGGGATAGATTGATTGGAAAACTTTCAGCTTTTGAAATTGAAGAATTTGGTCCTGTTGCTACTATAAAGACAGATTTGGCCTGCATCAACATCATTTGCTCCATCATTTGACAAATCAGATTGGAAAGCCTTTTATGCAAGAGAACTTGAAGAAACTAGGAAGGAGAATGAAGAACTTGAAGAACTTGAAGCACTATTTGCAAGGAAAATGCCTAAAGGTCCAATTGGAAGTAAGTATGAAGGTAAAGAAACTTTTAAATGTTTTAACTATAATAAGATTGGTCATATGGCTTCGAGATTCCCTGATAGACAAGCTAGACTAAGAGAAGAAGCTAGAAGGACATACAAGCCTAATCCTAAATATCAGAGATAGAGATTTAAGAAGAACAAAGACAAATCTTGTTACATTGTTGATGAAGGTGTGACTGATGATTTTGATGAGGATCCGATAGACAATGGATGGGTTTTTGTTGCTATAACGGAAGATCAACCGACACCTACTACTCAATCGGTAGAACAAGCCCTAGCAGCTAAAGTTGAAGTAAAGGATGAATGGATCATTGACTCAGGATGCTCACATCATATGATAGGAGTCAAAGGTAAGTTCTTAAACTTTCAAGAATACAATGGAGGTTTAGTAAGATTTGGAGATGACAAAGCCTGTTCAATCAAAGGTAAGGGTACAATATCTCTTGATGGTAAGCATAACACTGACAATGTTTACTATGTTGAAGGATTAAAGCATAATCTTTTGAGTGTTGGTCAATTAGTTGAGAAAGGATTTCAGTTACAATTTAAGAATGGAAAATACAAAATCATGAATAGAACTGGTTTAGAAATTGCAACCGGTAATCAGACTAGAGGCAATATCTTTCATTTGAATAATAGTGAAAAGACATGCTTGATTGCACATATAGATGACAGTTGGTTATGGCATAAGAGACTCTGTCATGTAAACTTTGATTGCATGGTGAAGATCAGTACTTCTAAGGTAGTTAGAGATCTACCTAAAATTGTGAAACCTCAGAATACAATTTGCAAGGAATGTCAATTTGGAAAACAAGTTAGAGCTAGTTTCAAAAGTATTCCAGAAAAATCCAATAATGCTCTTGATTTGATTCACACTGATTTATGTGGTCCAGCTAGAACTAAAAGCTTACAAGGTGATAGATATTTCATGCTAATCATTGATGACTATTCTAGAATGTGTTGGGTTACTTTTCTCAGAGAAAAATCAGAAGCACTTGGAAAGTTTAAACTATTCAAAGCAATGGTTGAAAATGAAACCAGTAAGAAAATCAAATGTTTAAGATCAGATCAAGGAGGTGAATTCACATCTAAAGATTTAATATATTCTGTGAAGTGAATGGAATCAGAAGACAACTATCAGCACCTTAGACACCATAGCAAAATGGAGTTGTTGAAAGGAAAAACATAACTATCTTGGATGCAACAAGAAGTATGTTATCTGAAGAAAATCTACCACATGTGTATTGGAGAGAAGCAGTCAACACAACGGTCTATACATTCAACAAAGTTCACATCAAAGGTGAAACCAGTAAGACCACTCATGAACTATGGTTTGGTAATACTCCTACTCTTAAGTATTTCAAAATTTTTGGAAGTAAATGTTATATTAGAAGAGATGAGTATATTGGCAAATTTGATCCTAGAAGTGATGAAGGAATATTTCTTGGTTATTCATCTAAGAGCAAGGCATATAGATGTTTTAACAAGAGATTGCAGAAAATTGTTGAGAGTACAAATGTAAAGATTGATGAACAATTCAGAGGAACTTCAAGGTATATAGACTCTGAACCGGTAATAGAAATTGTGACAAATGAACCTACACTAAATCCACCAGTACAGAATGAAGATCCAGTTACCCCGGTACCATCTGAGGATTCCACAGTAATTGGAGAACAACAACAAACTAAGACACCCCGGTATGTAAAATTGAATCATTATGAAGATCAGATAATTGGAAACAAATTTAAAGGAGTTATGACAAGAGGAAGATTGACAAATGAAGAGGTATGTCTTATTTCTCAAATTAAACCATCATCTGTAAATGAGGCATGTGAAGATAAATTTTGGATTAAAGCTATGGAAGAAGAATTAGAACAAATTGAGAAAAATAATACTTGGACATTAGTTCCCCGGCCTAAAAATAAAAATGTAATTGGAACAAAATGGGTATTTAGAAACAAACTTAATGAAGATGGTAAGGTTGCCAGAAATAAAGCAAGACTAGTGTGTAAGGGATATTCTCATAAAGAAGGAGTTGATTACAATGAAACCTTTGCACCGGTAGCTAGAATTAAGGCAGTCAGATTATTCTTGGCTTTTGTAGCTCACAAGAACTACAAAGTTTATCAAATGGATATTAAATGTGCTTTCTTGAATGGAGATCTTGAAGAGGAAGTCTATATTGAACAACCTGATGGATTTTCTTTGACAGATGACAATGATATGGTTTGCAGGTTAAGAAAAGCTTTGTGTGGACTGAAACAAGCCCCAAGAGCTTGGTATGCAAGGTTGGATAAGTATCTTTTAAAGATTGGTTTTACTAAAGGAAATGCAGATAGCAATTTATATTACAAAATAACTAATGATGACATCTTGATTATAGAAGTATTCGTTGGTGATATAATCTTTGGAGGAGAAGATGGATTATGTAAAGAATTTTCTATTAAAATGTAACAAGAATTTGAAATGTCTATGATTGGAGAAATAAAATTCTTTTTAGGATTGCAGATTTCATAGACTGACAAAGGTATATTTTTGAGTCAATCCAAATACTTGAAAGAGTTACTAAAGAAATTTGGGATGGAGAACTCTAAACTGGTAAGCCCACCTATGACTACAAATGACAAATTATCTCAAAGGGATGAATCTACATTTGTTAATTCAACTAGATACAAATCTATGATAGGAGGTTTACTGTATTTGACACAAACCAGACCTGATATTATGAATGTAGTATGTATTGTTTCAAGATTTCAAAGTAATCTTAGAGAAAATCATGAATCAGTAGTAAAAAGGATTTTCTGGTACTTACAGGGCACTGCAAATCTTGGATTATGGTATCCTAGAAATGAAAATTTTGATCTATATGCATACATAGCTGCAAATTGGGCAGGAGATGTGGATGATAGAAAAAGCACCACCAACGGAGCATTCTTTCTTGGAAACAGACTAGTTTCTTGGTTAAGTAAGAAACAGAGTTGTACATCTTTATAAACAGCAGAATCAGAATATGTTGCAGCAACAACTAACTATACACAGGTACTATGGCTTAACCAAATGTTGAAAGACATAAAGGTAAAATGCAAGGAACCTATTACTATATATTGTGATAACACTGCAGCAATTGATATATCTAAGAATCCGGTATTATATTCTAAAACAAAACATGTTTCTATCAAATTGAATTTTCTAAGGGAAAAAGTTGAAGAAAAGGAGATAAAACTGGTTTATGTGAACACTAAAGAACAACTTGCAGATATTTTCAAAAAACCTTTAACTAAGGAGACTTTTGAATATCTCAGAGATTAGCTTGGAGTCATACCACCACTGGTAGTGACTTAGACAGTTGATTATTGTCATCAACCGGTAGAATTTAGAGAGAAATCTTTTACTCCGGTCTTTGATGAGGAAGCTACTTCTCAGGGGGAGTAGTTGGTATATTGAATTGATTGGTATTTTGTATATGAACTTGGTATTATTGTAATTTTGGCATTTGATGTCAAAGGGGGAGAGATATCTATGGAAAAACACATTATCTTTTGAGGAACTTTGGATAACACATGTTGCTCCCAGGGGGAGAGATTGTTGCTTAGGAGAGATTGTTGGTTTTTTTGGTATTTGGCATTTCTATTTTGGCACTTTGATGGTTTTTCCATCTTGTGTTGCCATCAATGCCAAAGGGGGAGATTGTTGGTATTTTGGTATGGTTTTGTCATTGATGTCAACACCTACTAAAACATTAGCACTTTGGAGATCTAGTAACATTCACCGGCGAGCAAGTAACTATTACACAGTTACTGGTATATGGTTCACCGAAAGGCTATAATGATCACCGACACTTGGAATGATATGGAAGACACATGGTAATGTTGAAGACATCATATGGACATCTTATCCTAATGAATTAATCATTTGTATATTCATATTTGCATATTTTCTTTTACCGACAAATAGGTCCAGGGTTACTTAGGGTTACACCGACAGGTTTATCTTTTCCAGATCAGCATGGCACGCTATGGAGATGATTAATTATTGTTGTAAATGCATTAAGATGACATGTTTAATCGGTTATTGCATTGGATATTATATTGTTTGTAAAATATTTTTATTGTAATATCTTGTAGAGCCGACCTACTAAAATTGGTCTTAGGTTATGGTATAAATGTAAGATCTTATTTGTAAGATCGAATGTGGAATGCGAAAAAGAAGTATGTGAAGGTATATGCGAGATTAAGCAGAGCTATACACACATATATCATTTGAAGGTGAAGCTAGGTTTTTGTGAAAGCATATCAGCATTACACTGGTACTGAATCCAGCATATGAAGATGCTATCATGTGTAGTACATTCTTATTGGATTTAACCATCCAACTGTAGTCAGTGTGACTCCCTTTTTGTGATTGAGCAGTGAGCTCTAGGCTGTTGGCCTTTCTGCATGTGCAAACCCCATTTATGTAGACTTACTATCTGTAGTAGTATCATCTGATTGTGGGTAAGGTTTCCCACTATGTTTTTTCCCCTTACAGGGTTTCCACGTACAAATATTAGTGTTATGTGTTGTGGATGACTTTGTGTTTATGTTTCATGCATTAATCTTTATCGGTATAGCAAATAATTGTTAACACTATCTATCGACATACTTAACTGGTTTAACGGTATTAAGCATTAAGTTGGTTAAGTTGTTTTTGGTTTGAATTTAGTAGACAACTGATTCACCCCCCCTCTTAGTTGTCTCCGGGACCTAACAAGGAGTTGACTACAAAGAGGGATCAAATAGTCGCTGAGAGAGATCGACTACAGAGGGAGAGGGATGAGGTAGTTAGGAAAGCTCAGATCACCATGGATGTATATGATCAATTATTTGGGCCGATGATAGAGGCATGAAGCCAGGCAAATAGATATTTTGCTGCTGCACAAGAGGCTATTTACTATAGATAGGCTTATGAGAGAGCCATTCCTGAGGGTCAGAGGGAACCTAGTTTTAGTACTTTCATGGGGAGGAGATCGAGTCAGTCTACCTCTCGACAGACTAGCAGTGGAGGAGTGATGGGTCCACCTAGGGAGCTGTCAGGACAGACTGGAGTTAGGCGAGATGCACCTACTAATAGAGACAATATAGGTTGAGAGATTTGATATTGATGTTGATGTTATGGATACGATGTATTTTGACACATTTATATACGATATATGATATGCATTCTTGATGAGTTATTTGATGATGAAAATCATGGTCTAATGTTTCTTTGTTATTTTTTATGCTTACGTGATGATGATTGCAATGTGAATGTGATATCATGCAGTGCAGTGATGTACCTTTATCTTGCAATGTATAATGGTTGATGAAATTATTATTATAATGCAATAGACTAATATTATGAAGTGATGTATATGAAAATGTAATTTGATGATGTTTATTGTTTTGTTGTGTCAAAATAGGTGTTGAAAATCGTGAATTTGGAAGAATTGTTAGTTGTTAGATGTAGAATAGATATGAAATGATAAATCAATTGAATCAACCTTTATTTATTCCAGAAATATATATGATAGGAATGATTTGATTGATAGGATTTTAATGAGAAAGTCTTCATTGCTTTATCCATAGTGCAATACATTATCATCATTGAGCCTTATTATTTAACAATGGAGCTTATTAAACTAGGGTATGAGGAACCAAGATGTATAGGTATCTCATTGAAAAGAAACAAACACGTAGCAGACAAGGAATGAACCCTCCATTCTGGGAATTACACTAGGGGTTGAGGTATGTTTGGCATTCACAAGCTGAATGCTCCTATCATAGACACCCATTAGAGAAACTTCCCCAGCTTTTCATTGGTTCAAACCACAAACAACAAACAAAGAAAAGGATCATATCCATCATGGCTCCCCTAGTCACTCTTTGGACATCCTTGAGTAGCTAAAAGAAATGATCTTCGCCAATTTGATAAAGAGAGACAATCAAAATAGACAAAACTCAACAATTGGACTGACTGTGTCTTTGCTTTGATATGTTTGATGTGATTTTGATAACGTTCGGTTTCAGAAGTTTTGGACCCTGTTTAAGACTGACCTGTCTAGTTTTAAGTGTACCAATTCTGTTTAAGACAAGATGTTGATCACATTGATAATTTGATAGTGATTTGATAGATTAGACAGTTGATCAGCTTGATTGCAGACATTTTGACAAGATAGTTGTATCCTTTGTTTAATTTCGTGCGAAGTGTTTGCTGGATATCTACTAGAGTGTTGGATTCTTGTGAGACAATTTATTGCAAGTTTTTGATGTTTTTGGATTTTTAGTTTGTTTTTGAAGAGCTTTTCAATGTTTAGGGCTTTTTGGCATTTTCTCAATGTTTTTGTGCTCTTTTTTTTTGAAGATCAATATCTGAATGTTTTTGTTGTGATTTGATATTTGAATGTTTTGGATTTAATTTTTTCAAGAATTTTTCTAATTTTTAGAATTTTTTCAGTTATGCCCCCAAGTATGCAAATCTATAGGATGATATGCAACATGTATGTGGAGACAATGAATTTTGACATGAGGTACTAATGTAATATGCAAGATGGAGATGCAGTTCCTATTCGAACAAGGATGATTGTGTGTTTCCTTCATTTTGACATGTACTGATTGAATTGAAGGTGTGAAATGTTTCAGAGATAGAAGTTCAATCCGTTCTCTGGAAAATATTAGATCATCCAACCTAACACACTATGTAACCAAGATTTATGAATGGAGGTGTGGAAAAATTCTCCATCAATTCTTGAAACTTTGATCTTCTTTTGCCCATGTGTGTGCATTTGGATTCATTCAGACTCTTATAAGCATCAAAGACCCTTGGAATCCTATGTGGCTAGCTACGTGATTTATTCTGACTTCAAAAGCATCCTGGATAGAGCCTCACTTCCAGCAAGCTTTTAGGGATCCAATGAGTTTATACACCATAATCTCTCAAATATTGCTCCATTGCCAACATGCGTCCATAACCTTGATGGAGTTATTCACATGTTCCCATAGTCAAGCTTTTTGTTGCACTTGTATGCGTGATATTTCATTAACATATCATTGTTTTTGTTTTTTGCCTTGAGATGGATATTGACATTACACTTTTTTCTTTTATTTTTTTACCTTGACTTGTAAGTAATGAAACCTACTTAAGTATGACAATTACAACGATGCTGAAGCAGAATATTGGATTTTTCACTAGCCAGATGACCAACTAGGTATTTGTAATGACTTAGAGCATTGATTAATGTGTGAGATATAGAGATTGATAGATTTTGGGTAACAAGAATTTATAGTGAAACCTCTACCCAACCAAGGATAAAGCTTAATCACAATGTGACATTGAAGATGAATGACTAAAGACCTCCTAAAGATTTCATGAACAAGTATCTAGGAAATGAGGCAACCTTCGTTCCTTTTAGTGCAAACAGGTGAATAATTCAGACAATCCACTTGATTTATTGATGCAACTATATGAGAAATAAATAATGATATGCAACTATATGTTGTGCAATGGTGATATGTAGCTATATGTTGTATTCTGAAATAAAGATATGCAATGCAATAAAGATATATGCAAATGTAATACTAAAAAATTGAAATGAACCCACTTTCAAATGTAATATATTTTTAGGTGCATGCTATTAATGAGATTAGGGAGTGGATCTCCCTCCATTGTTTGCAAATGATAAGCGCAGTTTCCAATTACTTTCATTATGAGAAAAGGACCTAACCAGTTAGGCTCAAATTTTCTTGGTTTTCACGTTCAACGAGGTTCCTTTGATTTTCTTTAAGAGCGATGTCTCCTATTTTGAAGCAATGTGTGTTGACTCTTTTGTTGTAGCTTCTTCTCATTCCATTTTGATATCCTTGTAAATGATTCAGAGCACTTTGTCATTTTTCATCTAGGAATTCTAGTTCTTGCAATCGTGCTACTCTATAGTCTTCTTCTGAGATAATGTTTTTCAGAGAGACCCTTAGTGATGAAAATTCTACCTTGACTGGAAAAATAGCTTCTAAAACATAAACCAAAGAGAACGGTGTGGTACCAGTTGCTGTGTGGACACTAGTTTGATAGGCCCAGAGGGATTCAATTGGAGATGCCAATCTCGTCCACTATCCTTGACAACTTTCTTTAAAATTTTCAAAATAGTTTTGTTTGTTGCCTCATCTTGACCATTGCTTTGGGGATAGTAGGGTGTCGCAAAATGTTGTTAGATATTAAATTATTCACAAAGTTCACTCACTTCATGATTTTTGAAGGGTCATTCATTATCAGTTACAATGCGCATGGGTACTCCATATCTACAAATAATATAATTCAAAATGAATTTAGCTATTTTCTTTCTTATTGTGAAGGTCGTCGGGATTGCTTCAACCCATTATGTGAATTATTCTGTAGCTGTGAGGATAAACTTATGTCCGTTGGAGGAGGTAGGGTTTATTTTCCCTACAAGATCTAATCCCCACTGTGAAAATGACCATGGTGATGTTATTGGTTGAAGATATTGAGCAGGTGCATGAATCAGGTTCCATGCTTTTGGCATTTCTTGCATCTTTGGACATACTTGTAAGTGTCCTTTTCCATTATAGGCCAATAATAACCTATTCACAACAGTGTTTTTGCTAGAGTAGGTCCAGAAGAATGTGCCCCACATATGCTATTATGAACTTCTTTCAAAGCGATTTACGCCTCCTCAATATTAAGGCATCTGAGTAAGGTGCCATCTACACCTTTTTTGTACAATGTCTCAGCATTAATTGAATGTTTTGATGATTGTCGGATGAGTGCCTTTCTTTGATTTCATGTAAGATCAGGAGGAATATATTTATCATGAAGGTATGCATATATATCTCTGTACCATGGGGACTCAGGTCCTATTATCATACATACATATTCAGTGGATGGTATTTCATAAGCTAGGACAATGAGTTGTTCCACTTAAAATTCAAAGTGAGTTCCATCGTTTGGCATATCCAAGAGTGAGCCTACCATTGCCATTGCATCTGCTACCTTGTTTTGCACCCTTGGTATCTGTTTAAATGTTACATTGGTGAAGTGTTGCTTGTGTTATTCCACTAATTGTTTGTACGGTGTTAGCTTATCATTATTTGTATTGTAATCATCATTGACTTGATTAATAATAAGTTGTGAGTCTCCAAAGACTTGTAGGTCCATGATCTTCCATTGTAGCACAATGCATAGTCCTACCATCAAGGCTTCATATTCAACAATATTATTGGTGCAAGGGAAGCTGATCCTGAATGATTTGGGAATTGAATCTCCTTGAGGAGTTATGAACAAAATTTGTGCTCTTTCTCCATGATTTGTGTGAGACCCATCAAAAAATAATTTCCAGTTTGTTTGTATAGATAGTGCAAATACTGATTCATCTAGAAAATCTATCACCATTGGATGACTGTTTTATAGGGGCGCTTCTGCAAGTTGATCTGCTATGATTTGTCCTTTTATGGCTTTTCTATTGACATATTCATTGTTGAATTCATGAAGTATCATAACCCACTTTGCAAGTCTTCTGGTCAGTGCTGCTCTATTCATAAGGTACTTGAGTAGATCAAATTGTGCAATGAGATGGACTTTATGACTCAACATATAGTGTCTCAGTTTTTGTGATGCAAAAACTACTACAAGACATGCTCTTTCTATTGGTGTGTAGTTGAGTTCATATCCAATGAGTGTTCTACTGATGTAGTAGACAACTCTCTATTTTCCTTGTTCATCATGTTGTGCTAGGAGAGCACCTAAAGAGGAGTTTGTTGTAGCTATATATAGGAGTAATGGTTTCCCATGCATGGATGGAACTAAGATCGGTGAGGATAAAAAATATTCTTTTAGTGTCTCGAATTCCTCTTGGCATTGTTGTGTCCATTTGAATGTGATACCTTTCTTTAAAAGATGTTGAAATGGTTGGCACTTTTCTACCAATTGGGCAATGAAACGCCTTATGGATTGTAATCTGCTTTGTAGACTTCTGAGTTGCTTGAGTGTAGTAGGTGATGGCATGTCTAAAATAGATTTCACTTTCTTTGGATCTATCTCAATGCCGCGATTGGATACAATGAATCCCAAGAGTTTGTCAAGCGTTACTCCAAAGACACATTTTTTTGGATTGAGTCTTACATTGTATTGTTTAAGTCTATCAAAGATCTTAGCCAATATGTCTAGATGACTATCCCTTGTGTTGGATTTTTCTAGCAAGTCATCTACATTGTCCTCCATGATTGTGTGTATCATGTCATGGAATAAAGTGGTCATTGCCCTTTGATAAGTGGTGCCTGCATTTTTAAGGCCGAATGGCATCACATTCTAGTAATATGTTCCCCATGGACAAGTGAATGCTGTTTTAGGTTGGTCTTCTGGTACAATTTTGATTTGATTATAACCAGAAAAACCATCCATGAGTGATAGCATTTCATTTGCAACTGTCAAGTTCACTATCATGTCTATGTTAGGGAGTGGAAAGTCATCTTTTAGGAAAGCCTTGTTGAGATCTTTGAAGTCAGTGCAGATCCTGATACCTCTAGTATGCTTGGATATTGGGACTAGATTTGAAATCCATTCAACATAGTCTATGGGTCTAATGAAACCCACATCTAATAATATTTGTAGCTCAATTTTAACTAACACGGCTATGTGAGGGTGCATCTTCTTGAGCTTTTTCTTATATGGTTTTACTTCTGGAAGCAATGAAAAATGATGTAAGACCAATTTAGGATCTAATCCAAGTATATCTACATAAGACCATGAAAAACTGATTGGTCTTTGCTTAAAGAATTTGATAAATTTCTCTTTTCTATTGGATTTAGGGATTTTGCTAGGTGAATGTTACGAACTTTCTCAGCATCAAAGAATGTTTATTCCTTAGTTTCTTCTACCAATAATGTTGACTGTTCTTTATCAATAGGTAGAGCATCCATTATGTTATGAGGAATGTGTTCAGCTTCATTATCATTGTCTTGATTAGGAGAGGAGCTTGCTTCTCCAAAATATGAAGTTAGGTCTAGATCTATTGCGAAGGCAGCCTTGTGATCATCATAAGGGATTCTGTCCCTTGCACCCAAGAATTCAGTTATGGATTCATCATTTTGGAACCAATTTAATTGTGTCTTTCCTTTTTACCCCTAGTCAATCAAATATGGATGTATAAGGGGCAAGTCTTTGTTCCCTACTGTCGTAGAAGATCTTGATACCATGCATATTTAGTTATGACCTGATATGTCCTCATCATAAATTGTGTTGGCATTTGGCATTATAACAGACAAAGGGAGATTGTTGGCATTTCAATAAGGATGTTGAGAAGGTTGTTGATGATTATGGATAAAACTGATTAAGGATGTTTACCGTCTTAATATTATTATTTTGTCATTGATGTCAAGAAATTGATTTTCTAATTCAGTATGATGTTGCCATATCTTGAGAAGTATGATTTGATGAGTATAAAGATGTCGGTAAAAGACACAGATAGAATATGATGGATAAGGGGAGAAATAAGTTATTCAATGGGCAACTATTACCGAGTTAGACAATGATGAGATCATGATGTTTAGATTGTTTTGATATCCTACATATGTTATTGATTGAAAGGTTAATACTATACTATGTTACCGAGCAAAGAACCTAGTTGGTAAACCCTAAGGTTATCGCTATCGGTTAATGAAGGCAGAATGTCTACCGAGTGAAGTTTAGTATTTACCGAGTTGCAACCGAGTAATAACAGAATACATTAAATGATTACATGCATTATTTAATGAAGGAAGCTGATGAGCTGGCTATGATTAAATGATTGGTATGCCGTGAATGAAGTTTGTTAAAGAATCTATGGCAAAGGAAAATCGGCAGGAAGATCTACAGTTTAGATTGAACCGCAATAATGTATGCAAGTTCCAAGGCGGGGTAAAACATTTTCAGATCGAAGGATACATTGAAACTGGACAAATTTTGAAGATCTGATGGCTATGATTGATCATGGGAAATGTGATCAAGGAGATTAAGCGGTTGGCGAATTGTTTATAAATAGGGAACTGTTGATAAACAATGCATACGGGCAAGTGTATGCACAGGGATGCTACATAGTGATTACCAAGCACAGAAGCTTGAAGACATGTTTTGAATAACAGAGTATAGAGCCCAACAGATGGACAAGATTAGTTCTATGTCTATATTGTATTGAGCAAATAAGAATCTGCTTTAGCATTTTAGATGTGAAGTTGTAGATAGATTTTTATTACTGTTATTTTGTGAAGTGACAGAAAATCTCTTAACCGAGTGGACTTAACAGTCTTATTTGTAAAACCCTCTAGCAAGGTGACATTCTGATTGAGTGTTTGAAATCCTTTAACAAGGTCACTTCTAACATGGTGAAGATCCTAACAGATTTGAGGGAAATCCCTTAACTGGGTCACATCTAGCAATGTGTTTGTAATCTTTAATAGGATTTGCTTTTAACTGAGCATACTCTAGAAGAGTATATTTCTTAGTGGGTTCGAAATCCCACAATGGTTTTTCCCTATTTGGGTTTCCATGTTAAATCTGGTGTTATGATGTTTATATGCTTTTGAGTTTGCATGTTTAGCAGTTTTGGTTATATTACTGAAGTATATGTTACCGAGGTTGAATCTGATGTTTTTATGGAAGATTAAGTTTGTATGATTCACCCCCCCCTCTCATCTTATTAGCTTGGCATCTGTACTTATCTTTAAGTATCAGAACTATCAATTGGTATTAGAGCTTTGGACTCCAGAAGGAAAAGTTTAAAGGTACTTGAGGAAAAGATCCAAAGATGTATAAGAGGGATGCACTATAGCTGAACAAGTCAAGTTTCTCTACATGGCAAAAAAGGATGAAGTTGCACCTATTAGGAGTTGGAGAATATGCTGTATATTATCTGGAGAATAATTTCATCACACCGAGCACCTATCCATTGACAATGTAAGAAATAAAGGAAAAGCAAGAACATATCCAAGCAATTATTGAAATAACATCTGCATTGAGCGATTCAGAGTTTAATGATCTAGAAAGCTGCAATGATGGAAAGGCAATGTGGGACAAGCTCATATCTGTGTATGGAGGAGATGAACATGTTCAAAGAGCAAAAGTGGATAGTCTAAGAGGACAACTTGAATCTATGAGGATGAATGAAGGTGAGAACATAACCCAATATAGTACAAGACTAAAGGAGATTGTTAATCAAATCAAAGAAGTAGGTGGAACTATTGAAGAAAAGGATATAACAAGTAAGTTGTTAAGAACCCTTCTACCAGCTTATGCAATCTGAGTCTCTGCAATCAATGAATTGAGGTTTGTACCTAATATGCCAGTTTCTTTAGATGCTACTATTGGTAAGCTACATGCATTTGAGTTAAGTAACTTTGATAACAATGGGTCATCGGTAAATAAAGTTGAATCTGCATTTAGTTCTTTTCATATTGGTGAATTTGATGATTACAATGATAAAATGAGTAAGTACACTAAAGGAGATCACAGTGGAGCAAGTGAAAGATTTCGCAAGAACATGGAGGAAGTACACAAACTGTATGAGGAAATCAGAAAGTAAGAAGAGTTTGAAGCACTATTAGCCAGAAGGTTACCGAGAGGCAAAGGTAAGTATAAAGGAAAACTACCTTTGAAATGTTTCAATTGTGATAAGATAGGACATATGGCTTCTAACTGTCTTGACAAAGATTCTACTGAAAAGAGAGATTACCGAGATGATAGACAGAAAGATAATTATTACAAAGGACATCGAGACTTTAGAAGAAAAGATAGAAAGTCATTCTTAATAGCTAATGAGGAATTAAATGATGATAAATCAGATGAAACTGATACATAGGAAGTAGTTTATGTGGCTATCAAAGATGAATCAGATGAAGAAAGGTATGAAGAAAAATCCCTTATATCTCACATAAATACTAATGATTCTTGGATCATAGATAGTGGATGCTCACATCACATGACAGGTGATAAACATAAGTTTGATATGTTAGACAACTATGATGGAGGCTATGTAAGATTTGGTAATGATGCAGCATGTCCGGTAAGAGGTAAAGGATCCATAACACTTCTTGATAATGCAAGATGCAATGATGTTTATTGGGTTGAAGGTTTGAAATACAATTTGTTGAGTGTAGCACAACTAAACAATATAGGATACCGAATAGAATTTTAGAAAGGAATTGTCAAAGTTCATGACAAGCATGGAGTGCTACCAAGACACAAACAAAAGGTAATACATTTCATCTTGACTCAACTCGAAGTAAGTGTTTGTATGCAAAGATAGATGATACCTGGTTATGGCATAAAAGGTTTTGTCATGTAAATTTTGATAATCTGATCAAAATAAGCAAGAAGCATCGAGTAAGAGGTCTACCAAGCCTTGAAAAACCTGAGAATGCTATGTGCCGAGGATGCTAGATGGGTAAAATGACAAGATCAAGCTTTACAAGTAAGTCCTACACTTCTAAGGGAATTTTAGATCTTGTGCACACTGATTGGTCCTATGAAAGTTCAAAGTTATTATGGTGATAAATATTTCATATTATTTGTGGATGATTACTTAGGGATGATGTGAGTAATGTTTTTAAAAGAAAAATCAGAAGCTTTTCAAATGTTTAAATGGTACAAGGCAAGAGTTGAAAATGAAACAGGTAGACAACTAAAATGTCTTAGATTAGATAGAGGAGTAGAGTTCACATTTGATGAGTTCAACTTATTCTACAATGATCATGGTATAAAAAGATAGGTCTTTGCACTGAGAACTCCACAACAAAATGGAATTGTTGAGAGAAGAAAGAAATCTATTGTGGATTGTGCCAGAACCCTGATGATTGAAAAGAAAGTGACACAAACATTTTGGAGAGAAGCAATAAGCATTGCAGTTTACACCCTGAACCGAGTACAACTGAAGAAAGGTACTTTGAAGACACCTTATGAAATCTGGTATGACAACAAACCTAATGTAAGTTATTTCAAAATCTTTGGAAGTAAATGCTATGTACACAAGGATGATAGAAATGGCAATTTTGATCAGAAAAGTGAAGAAGGAACATTTCTTGGTTATTCTTCTAGAAGTAAAGCATTTAAATGTCTGATCAAATTATCTAACAAAATAGTAGAAAGTGCAAATGTGAAAATTGATGAATTTGCAGAAAGAAATGATGAAGTAAATTCCAAGGAACTAGAAGATTATGATGAATTTGTCTATGTTCAACCGACAAGTCCTACCAAGAAAAATGCAGAAGGAAATGAAGAGAATATCTAGTTATCGAGTGATGAAGAAGAACATACAGAGCCTACTGAGCCTGGATTAGCCAAATATGTTAGAAGACATCATGCACCAAGTCAGATTATAGGAGATAAGGATGATCCAGTGATGACAAGGAACAAACTAAGATAGAACACATGTTTGATATCTGAATTTGAACCGAGAATAGTGAAAGAGGCATTTAACAGTGAAGATTGGATAAATGCTATGACAGAAGAGATTGATCAAATCAAGAAGAATAACACATGGACATTGGTCCAAAGATCGAAGGACAAAAATGTAATCAGTACAAAATGGATTTTCAGAAACAAGTTGAATGAAAAAGGAGAGGTCATTCGAAATAAAGCAAGACTAGTTTGCAAAGGTTATGCCCAAGAAGAAGGAATTGATTATGGTGAGACTTTTGCACCTGTAGCAAGACTTGAAGGAGTAAGAATATTGTTGGCATACGCTGCTTACAAGAATTTCAAGGTATATCAAATGGATGTCAAATCTGCATTTCTGAATGGTATATTAGAAGAAGAAGTTTTTATTGAACAACCTGAAGGATTTGCTGAAGACAATAATAAAGATCAGGTATGTAAATTGAACAAAGCTTTATATGGTCTGAAACAAGTATTTAGAGCATGGTATGAAAGATTGCACTCTTATTTAATCAAGATTGGTTTTATAAGAACAAGTGAAAACAACAATGTTTACATGAAGAATGATGAAAATGGAATACTAATCTCAGCCATATTTGTTGATGATATTATATTTTGTGGAAATGACTCTCTATGTAAGAACTTTGGAAATGAAATGAGCAAAGAATTTGAGATGTCATTAATCGGTGAGATAAAGTATTTTATAGGTTTACAGATACTGCAAATGAAAGATGAGATTTTCATTACTCAATCCAAGTACATAAAGGAAATCTTGAAGAAATTTGGAATGGAGGATTCAAAACCAGTAAGTACTCCTATGACTACCAACTGTAAATTATCAAAGAATGATGAATTTGCATTTGTTGATGAGACACTTTACCGATCCATGATTGGAAAGTTGCAATATGTTGTTCACATCAGGCCAGACATAGCACATGCAGTAGGTATAGTTGCAAGATTCTCTGCAGATCCTAAGGAAACACACATGACATCAATCAAGATAATTTTTAGATACTTGAAAGGAACTGAAGATTATGGCTTAGTATATTAGAAAAGAAATGATTTTGATTTAAATTTTATACTGATGTTGATTGGGCAGGCAACATTGATGACAGAAAAAGCATAAGTGGAGGAGCTTTCTTTTTAGGAGAAAGACTAGTGAGTTGGCTTAGCAAGAAACAAGGATGTGTTTCACAATCAACAACAAAAGCTGAATACGTTGCTATAGTACTGAATTGTACCAACATAGAATGGATCAAACAACTGTTGGAAGGTATAAATGAGAAAGTTACCGAACTAGTAACTATATTCTGTGACAATATTAGTGCCATTAACATTTCAAAGAATCCTGTTATGCACTCTAAGACAAAGCACATCTCTATCAAATATCATTATCTTAGAGAAGAAGCTCAAGAGAAGAAAGTGGTGTTGGAGTATGTTAGCACAAAGGAACAAATAGCAGATATCTTCACCAAGCCACTACCAAGGGACACTTTTGAGTATCTCAGAAGTAAGTTAGGGGTCCTACCCCTATCTTCTACTCACTGACCGAGTTCGGTGAAAGCATCAATTCGATGACTCTACAGAATATCTTTTTAGGAGTTGATGCTAATTTACACACTTTAGGATGTTTTCTAAAGGTGTGCAGGAAACAATACAGGAAATAATATAGGAAACGGGAATTGAAGACATAAATGCTCTGACCGAGACTAAGTTGACACATAACAGTAGGAAATTACTTCATACAAGAAGAATTTATGTTTTAGTTATTTACTTTTTGGAATTGTTGTCAAAGGGGGAGAATACTGAAGAAGGGGAGAATACTGAAGAAGAGGAGAAGACTAATGTATGGGGGAGAATTCTGATGACAGAAGGAGAGCATTTCAGCATTTCAAAATCTCATAGCAGTCCGAATCAATTAGGTCAAATCAATTGGTTTTGCCATCAATGCCAAAGGGGGAGATTGTTGGCATTTGGCATTTTAACAGACAAGGGGAGATTGTTGGCATTTCAATAAGGATATTGAGAAGGTTGTTGATGATTATGGATAAAACTGATTAAGGATGTTTACTGTCTTAATATTATTATTTTGTCATTGATGTCAAGAAATTGATTTTCTAATTTAGTATGATGTTGCCATATCTTGAGAAGTATGATTTGATGAGTATAAAGATGTCAGTAAAAGACATAGATAGAATATGATGGATAAGGGGAGAAATAAGTTATTCAATGGGAAACTATTACCGAGTTAGACAATGATGAGATCATGATGTTTAGATTGTTTTGATATCCTACATGTGTTATTGATTGAAAGGTTAATACTATACTATGTTACCGAGCAAAGAACCTAGTTGGTAAACCCTAAGGTTATCGCTATCGATTAATGAAGGCAAAATGTCTACCGAGTGAAGTTTAGTATTTACCGAGTTGCAACCGAGTAATAACATAATACATTAAATGATTACATGCATTATTTAATGAAGGAAGCTGATGAGCTAGCTATGATTAAATGATTGGTATGTCACGAATGAAGTTTGTTAAAGAATCTATGGCAAAGGAAAATTGGCAGGAAGATCTATAGCTTAGATTGAACCACAATACCCTAGCACAAGTTCCAACAAATGTATGCAAGTTCCAAGGCAGGGTAAAACATTTTCAGATCAAAGGATACATTGAACCTGGACAAAGTTTGAAGATTTGATGGCTATGATTGATCATGGGAAATGTGATCAAGGAGATTAAGCGGTTGGCGAATTGTTTATAAATAGGGAACTGTTGATAAACAATGCATGCAGGCAAGTGTATGCACAAGGATGCTACATAGTGATTACCGAGCATAGAAGCTTGAAGACCTATTTTGAATAATAGAGTATAGAGCCCAGCAGATGGACAAGATTAGTTCTATGTCTATATTATATTGAGCAAATAAGAATTTGCTTTAGCATTTTAGATGTGAAGTTGCAGATAGATTTTTATTACTATTATTTTGTGAAGTGACAGAAAATCTCTTAACCGAGTGGACTTAACAGTCTTATTTGTAAAACCCTCTAACAAGGTGACATTCTGATTGAGTGTTTGAAATCCTTTAACAAGGTCACTTCTAACAAGGTGAAGATCCTAACAGATTTGAGGGAAATCCCTTAACCGGGTCACATCTAGCACTATGTTTTTAATCTTTAACAGGATTTTCTTTTAACCAAGCATACTCTAGAAGAGTATATTTCTTAGTGGGTCAGAAATCCCACAGTGGTTTTTCCCTATTTGTGTTTCCACGTTAAATCTGGTGTTATGAGTGTTATGATGTTTATATGCTTTTGAGTTTGCATGTTTAGCAGTTTTGGTTATATTACTGAAGTATATGTTACCGAGGTTGAATCTGATGTTTTTATGGAAGATTAAGTTTGTATGATTCACCCCCCACTCTCATCTTATTAGCTTGGCATATGTACTTATCTTTAAGTATCAGAACTATCAAAATTGGTGGTGGGCTATCTTCATTATCAGATGGGAATTCATAGTCATGAGAATCTGTGACACTTTCTATGTATGTTTCACTTTATGATTATGTGTCACTCATCTTCTCTTGTTCTTGTAACTGAGTTTGTTGCAGATTAGTAGATCTTCTTTGTATAGTGGATACCCTTCTTAAGCCTGGTATCAGTCTCTGTAGTCTTTCTTCATCTAAATCAAATGAAGGAGATGTAGTTGTTTCCCTGGGCAAAAGTATTAACAACAAGCACAGATTTGGATCATTTGCTGGTGTTAAGCCTATATCTGCTACCATATTTGCTTGTGCAGATGTTTTAGTTACTGTACTACTAGATGACCCTGTGCTAGTTTCTTGTAGAATTTGCCTCATGTCTTCACCATCTGATTCCATATTAGGAGATGTTGGTGCTCTCCTTTTCTAAGAGGAAGAGGAATACATTCTTGTTGATGACTAATTTTGAGGTATGTATTCTGAGGGTAACCTAGGCTTGTTTAGTATATCTAATGTACGTTGCCTGGCTTTTGTTATTTATGGTACATGTTTATATCCCAAGCCTTGATTCTTTGGGTTTTCATGTAGCAAAACAGGTTCTAATCTTCCTTGCTTTTGTAGTCCCAATCCTGTGGTGCCATCATACCCATATTTTTGTAACATCTTGAAGCCATTGCCATATTGATGTAGAGGTAAAATGGGTATTGTCATGTCATCTTCTTCTCTATATATCCAGTGATTGACATATTCATTTAGAGATTCTTCTTGTAAGTCTCCCCATCTAATGAAAGAGCATGAATCTGAGTACATCACTATCTCTTTTCCTTTATCTTGCTTCATTGTTGTGTTCTGAGGCTTCTCAAAAGACTTGGGAGAAAAAGATGATTGTTTGCCATTTGAGGTACTCAAAATGGAATATTCTCCACAACCAACTTCCTTAATCTACAAAGAAGATGCGGTTGGTGTATTTTTCTCTGTTTCTCTGATTGATAATGATTCCATTTGTAAGTGAAGTGGGGCCTCCTGATTGTTTGGTACTTGATTGTCTATGCTTTCCCTTAACTAATTAGTGTTGAAAAGGGTTTGGGTCACCATGGACAGTGATCTCTATGGCATTGTAGGGGAACTTCACACATTGGTGAAAAGTTGATGGTACTGCTTGCATGGTATGTATCCATGGGTGACCTAATAGCATATTGTACCCCAATTCTCTTTCTAGGACCTGAAAGGTGATGTCTATTGTAACTGGTCCTACTTGTACTGGTAAAGTCACCACACCCTTAGAGGGGCATTCCTCATCATCATAGGCTTTGATATTGATTCTCTTGGTAGCATCAATATAATATTCGAAATATCCTCAAGCTTTGATCAAATGTAGTGTACATATATTAAGGCCAACTCCACCATCTATAAGCACTCTTCGAACCTTCTTTTGGTGAACCAAAGCTTCTAAGTGCAAGGTATCATTATGCATGGGTCAGTCTATAGGTACATCCTATTTAGTGAATGCGACCTTTGAAGCTACCAAGTTTCCAACCATGAATTGGAATGTGTTCTAATCAATATCTCTAGCAACAACCAAATCTTGTAAGGCTTTGTCCAGGTTTGCCTTATGAGCTGGCGAGATGCACAGTAACTCAAATAATAAAATTTCGGCTGGAGTTTGCTTCAACTCATCCACCATATTGTAGTTGCTAGTTATTGAAGGGGGATTTGAAGGCACCCCTTGTAATGTACCTTTGATCTTCTAGTGATAACATCACAATCTCTATTTTTAGGATTCACTGTGATTGTAGCCACCATTTCATCTACCGCACTTAGTGTGTTTATGGCATAGTCAAATATGACATTGGTTTCTAGGGGTCCCACATATACTGAGAGGGGGGGGTGAATCAGTATCTAACCAGTGAGTAGAATTTCTTAACTTAAAACATGCAGAACATAATATAACAATGTATCGGTATGCAAGAAATAATGCAATAAACAGAATCAAGAACATACACATGAAAAGTACACCATAACACAAGATGTTAACGAGGAAACCCAGTGTGGGAAAAACCTCGGTGGGATTTGTGACCCACAATATTCACTCACTGGCCAATAAGAGAATATTACTTACAATAGGGGCCTGCACATGCAGGAAGGCCAACTGCTTAGAGCTCACTGCTCAATGGGAAGTCTCACTGACTTACAATAAGGATTATACAAATCCAATATCTTGTACTGCTTTACAATAGCATCTTCAATGCCTGATTTAGTACTGGTTCCTGCTCTATTCTTTACATATACCCCTTGACCTATATTTTGCACATTAGGTCTACCTAATATTTTCCTTAATGCTTCTACATCACATTACCAAATGTCTACAATGATCTCTTTTATATATAAGAGTCATTTTACAATTTACCAAGTCGGCTTACAATAATAAACAAAATATTATACAACAAAATCCTGTTGGCCTCTATGCCAGTATACTTCCTTTCTTCTGTGCTGGTGCCGGTGTGGAGTGTGATCTGCTGAAGTCGATATAATGTCTTTGCCGGTGCCATAGGATTGCAAGGTTGCCATCAATAACAAAACCTTCAATCACATACAATATCTCATTGAAGTGTGCATATGCCAACAATCTCCCCCTTTGGCATTGATGGCAACACTTATGATAAATTTCAAAAAGTATCCAAAAATGTGTAGTCCAAAAATGTTACCAAAAATGTGTGTGCTCCCCCTGAGCATATGATTCTTGTGATTTGAATTTTCTCATCCCACTACTCCCCCTTTAGCATCAATGACAAAGGTTGTCAAGATGTCAGTGGTTTCAACCTTGTAGTTGGGTAGTTATAATTTGAAAAAGGTCTCCCAAAATCAAGTTTATACTATCCATAAACTTCTTGCTATCCTTTATTGCCGTCTCTATTCTCTTCACTATACCAGTGAGATGCTGCAAATTCTCTGCTAGTGTTTTGCTTCCCTATATTAATGCCTCAAAAATTTCCTTCCACAAAGATGCTAGATAGTCCAATCTTGGACTTAGTTTAGATCTCAAATGTTTTGCCTTATTTATTATTCTTTCTTTCTCTCTTTCCAATTTGAGTAGTTCTTCCTCAAAATTTGTTATCTTCTCCTCAAAAATTGATAGTGTATCAGGTGAGTTGACAAAATTGTCTACAAGTTTATTGATCTTTTGAGGCCCCACCTCAACTCATTCTGACATTTCAGTGGTTTTTATGATGAGACTATTATGGATGCTTTATTTTTTTATGCATTATGGATTTAGAACTTTTATGATTCCATGATTAGGATAACATTGCTATATGTTGATGCTTTATTTATATGCTTTATGATATAGAACACTACATGATTTTTGAATAGGATGAATTTGCAGTGATAAATGTCGTTATTGAATTTGCAGGACTTTACTATGATGATAGAAATATGATGTATTAAATTGTTCAGATGTAAATTGTATGCAAGTGGTGATGTGTATTATTATTCTTGTGATTTATATTAAATGAGGTTACTTGAAGCTAATAATGTGTAAATTGAGATGCGCAGGAAGTTATCCATGTGACCATGGAAATATTATGGAGAACCAAACCTAGACCTATGTATGTTCGTAAAGCTAGGGTTTGTCTATTTGGAGAGACAACACCCCGTTTGTGTTGTATTTAATTCGTAACTGTTAGGTTCCAGAGACAACTGAGAGGGGGGGGTGAATCAGTTGTCTAATAAATTCAAACCAAAAACTTATTAACCAACTTAATGCTTAATACCGGTGAATCAGTTAAGTATACCGGTAGACAGTGTTAGCGGTAAATTGCTATACCGGTAGGAATTAATGCATGAAACATAAACACAAAGTTATCCACAACACATGACAACAATATTTGTATGTGGAAACCCTGTAAGGGGAAAAACCACGGTGGGAAACCTTACCCACAATCAGATGATACTACTACAGATAGTAAGTGTACAAAAAGGGGCCTGCACATGCAGAAAGGCCAACAACTTAGAGCTCACTGCTCAATCACAAATGGGAGTCACACTGACTACAGTTGGATGGTTAAATCCAATAAGAATGTACTGCACAAAATAACATCTTTATATGCTAGATTCAGTACCGGTGTAATGCTGATATGCTTCTACAAAAACCTAACTTCACCTTCAAATGATTTCTTCGTGTATGCCTCTGCTTTATCTCGCATATACCTTCACTTAAATATTTTTCGCATTCCACACTTGATCTTACAAATAAGATCTTACATTTATACCATACCCTAAGACCAATTTTAGTAGGTCGGCTCTACAAGATATTACAATAAAACATTTTACAAATAATATAATATTTGATGCAATAACCGATTAAACATGTTGGCTTAATGCATTTACAACAATAATAAATCATCTCCATAGCGTACCATGCTGATCTGGAAAAGATAAACCTGCCAGTGTAACCCTAGATAACCTAGACCTATTTGTCGGTAAAAGCAAATATGCAAATATGAATATACCAATCATTATTACTTCAAAATAAAGTGTCCACATGATGTCTTCGACATTACCAAGTGTCTTCCATGTCATTCTAGGTACCGGTGAACATTATATTTTGCCGGTTAACCATATACCAGCAACTATTGCACAGATTACTGCTTGCCGGTGAATGTTGCTGGATCTCCAAAGTAGGTGTATTCGGTAGGTGTTGACATCAATGACAAAACCATACCAAAATACCAATAGTAACAGTAAATGATGCATGTGTGTTAAGTGTTATTTAATTGATTTATGTAAAATCCACAAGAGACATGATTTCATGTATAAATTAGTAAAAGTATTTTCTTTGTGTCACTTGACACATGTGTGGATTTATGTTTGAATTTTTAAATTTGTCTCTTGGTGGGAATTGTTTAACTATAGCTTTTTCAATTAATGTAATGTGATGTCATAAATGCCTTGGGAAAAGAATCTTTGGGATGGTCAACATAGGTTTGACCCGAAAATAAACTTCAGAGGGGTTAAAAAAGGGTTAAATGGACACCTAGGGGTAGTTTAATAGGGTTTCTTAAAGCCCATAAGGTATAACTAAGGGTTAGGGGTAATTTTAGGCAAGTTTCTACTCCCATGTGACCTTTTAGACACCCTAAAAAGTGACTTTTCTAAGTTGTGCGAAAATTGAACTAGAAGACTTGAACCAAGTTGAAAACCTTCCTTTTCGAATGAGAGTTCCCTTTCCCATTTTACCTTACCTTCCTTTTTAGTTTTTAGAAACTTGTGAGAACTCTCACAATGGGCTTCTTAAGCAAGAATTAGAAAATTTGTGGGCAATCACCCTCTCTCCATTTTTGGAGACGAAAGAATTTTGAAAAGAATAAGCTAGATTTTTGGACTGAGAATTTTGCTAAGGGTAGAAAGGGAAGAACCGTGGAATTGGGCTGCTCATCCTCAACAAAACTAGCATACCTTTGGGCAGATTAAGGTTGGTTGTATCTTTCTTATAATGGATTTCTTATTGCGTGTGTTTTTGAAAGTAATGTTTGTGTAAAAGACTAGTTTCCGTGCATGTTCTCTTGGAAATTTATTGGGTATTTTGTGTTTATACATTGTATGTTTTTTTGGGAGTCATCAAGACCTCTTACTCTTGGGAGAGAGGAGGATCTTGTGGGTGGTAGAAGTGACAACCCTCGAGTGAGAGACTCTCGTTATGAGAGCGATCACAAGGGATTTTATGTGACCCTTGCTGCATGGCTTGTTTATGCATTGGGGGTCATAAGGAGGGAAATAAGGAATGAATGCCTTTGGGGGCATAAGGAATAAGGGGTTGCTATACTTGATGTATTTGGTTTTACATGAGGTGGCTACATGTTTTTCCATACTTGCAGTTCTCCTCAGGGTACTTGGTCCACTACCACCCTTGAAAAGGACATCACAATGTGTGGTGCAATGTAGCCTGGGTTGCGATGTGTTTGAGTTTGTGTGTATTCTTTCTTTTTGTGTTTGCATGTTCGTTACCCATCTAGGGCTTGGTTCTCCAAGCTCGGGGGTGGCTACTAGTTAGCCTAGGCCAGGAGGTGAGCACTCCATGGTCATAGTTTGATTTACTTGCAGATTGTTAAAAGAAATATCAGGGCATGCAGTTATGGCGGAAGATGTTGAAAAAATAAATGTTGTTAATGTAATTAATACCCTTTGAAAAGTCCTCATTTGTTTGAAATAAGAGGCTATTTGTAAAATAGAAATAAAGACTTGGAGATATGTTATTTGTTATATATATGTAGAAAATATCATGTTATTTTGCAGAAAAGATAAATGGTTTATTTCTAAGTTTTAGTCCTAAAGTTGAGGTTAAATCTTGTAGAGTATTTAATATTTCTTGAAAGGAAATGAGTTAAATTTATTCTTTTATTTAATTGAAAAGAAATAGAACTGATTTTGCATGCATGCAAAGGCTGAAATATAAAAGCATTTAGGATTATACATGGAAATGTAAAAGTATTTTAATTAAATCTGTGTTTTTATTTTATCTGTGATTTTATTTTAAATACAGAAAATAAAATCTAAATTTATCATAACCATCTCTATAGTTTAAGTTAATAAATTCTTTATTTAATATAGTTGCTGTTTTAGGATTAGTTAATTCTGTTATTTATTTTTGTTACAGAAAGTACATCTATGTTTTAGCTATAAAGTATCCAAACCTGTCATTTAAATAGTTACTGTAGATTTTTGCAAAGTCTGTCAATTTAATTAATGCAGGAAATGAAGATCTTAACCTATTATAGTTTTATTTAAATAAAATCTAGATTTATTAGGTTGCTGGTAAATTTATTAAATTTAGTCCTTGATATAGTTGAAGTTAGGTATTTTTAAAATACTAGCATTATTTATTTATAGAAAATAACATCTACAGTAAACAGTTTAATTACTTTGCTTTTGCTGTAATTGAAATCAGAATCTTTCATAATCCATCTAATTTATATTTTGCATCTAGGAAATTTATGCAAAAAAAATAAATCAAAAGAAAACAATATAATGCCTTAGTAATTTGTCGAATACTCACCTAACTTCAAAATACTATGGACTCTTAAATATATAAATTCTGTTTTATAAAAAAAATAAAAAAATATAGTTATATATAAATATATTTAATCATATACATGCAGATTTCATGTATATACTTATATATATATATATACATATAAAATATATCATATAATTACTTGCGAGATAAATGTATATATAAATATAAATATATATATATATATATATTTATATAAATGAATATATACATATAAAAATGTATATATATCTATATAAATATATATATAAATATATTTATACTTATTTGCACATGAAAATGTATATATATATGTAAATATATATATATATATATATATATTTTATATAAAAAATATATAATAAAATAAAACACATTAATTTTTTTTTTTTTTTAAAAATAATTTAAAAATTTGGAGAGGGCTCGACCCTTGTGGTCTCCCTCGCAGGGCGGTCTCTCCACTCAGTGGGCACGGGCTCCCTAGTGGCGGCCGCAACTGCCATTGTGGGCCGCAACCCACAGTGGAAGGCCTCGGCGTCCACTATGGGCGGTGACCCACAGCGACGGCGCCGCCATCCCTGTGGGGAGCAAGCCCTGACTTCGCCCACCCTTTGTCAAAATTGCCACCGCCTCCCCATTCTCTTAACCCGACCGAATCCACCATGGCCGCCGCCCAAGGTCGCCCTGCAACCAAAAAAAAATATAATGGAACCCTATCCCAGTTAGGGCTAGGGTAAATAAGTGGGAAGAAATGTAGATTAAAAAAAAAGGAAAATAATAAAGGGGCATATATTTATATGCATATAATGAATTAGGGTATAATTAAAAAAGAAAGAGAGAAAAAAAAAAAAAAAGACTTTATTTTATATTAAATTTTAAGTTAGGGTTTTGCATGAAGATTTTTTTTGGAGATATGGGGAAACTTCTATAATAGTTAAAATATATCTTTATATATATATATATTGAGTTTGAAAAATCTATAAGGATTAGGCAAATTTTGGGTTAAATAAATCATTAAGTATTTTATTATAAATGTGTTTTATAATCAAGAGGACCAATATTGTTATTTTTATAAACCTAAGAGTATTTTAAAAGGATGATGTTAAAATTGAATTGTTATACTTGAATATAGGTTTAGGAGATTATTCTTTATGGAACATATGCCATTTAAAATTTAATTTACAATAATATTTTGCTCACTTGAGTTAATGAATTGAGTTAACACACACATAGTTAAGACAAAACATGTTAGCACTTTAAGTGTTAGCCATTATATTGTTATCTAGTTGCTATTTTAAAAAAAAAAAAATTATCCTGTTCTTGCCCTAAATTTTGGGCATGACATTTTGGTATCAGAGCAAGGTTTCCACACTAGGAACCTTACTCCACTTACGTTTCTCTTTAGATTATTTAATTTATTTTATTATATTGATTTTTATAGGATATTTAAATTTAATTAATTAAATATTTTTCTAAAAGAAATTAGTTATTTAATTTATTTTCCTCTTAGGATGCCTCCGACGACGCGACAAGCTCGCAAGTGTGGAAGGGGTCCTAGGTGTGTGCGCATAGCATGCGAAGAGGTAGCTAGGGAGGAATCGGTTCCAGAAGAGAGAACCCAGAAGCACCTCCCAAACAACCAAATGATCCTAACGAAAACCTCTTAGAAGCAATCCAGAACCTAATTGGCATAGTTTAGGAAAGGATTCCAGTAGAGAACCCTCAGATTAGAAATCAGGACTCTAGGAGTCATAGATCAGTTGAGAGGGAACGAAGCAGAAGCCCAACTCCTATTCCTATAGAGAGTCAGGGTGGTAATGAGCCAGAATCTGTGCACATACCAGGACCACCTCCAATGGTGGAGCCAGTTTATTTTGAGAGAGCTCGTCGGGATCCAGGGGATCTTATTAGGGAGGTCATGCATCTCCAACCACTGTCTTTTGGGGGCTCTACCGACGGGGTAGAAGCTGAGGCATGGCTTTTGAGCCTTGAGAGGTGCTTTGCATTGTGCTCTTACAAGAGCAACCTAAAAGCACGTGTCGTAGTCCATCTGTTGAGAGGAACGAACTTCACATGATGGAGGCAAGAGGAGTACAAATGCAGATTAGTTCCTGATACTCTCACTTGGGAGATATTCATAGAGAAGTTCAGAGAGAGGTACCTATCAGAACATTTCAGATAGCGTCAGATAGATGAGTTTCACGACCTCCAACAAAAGGGCTTATTAGTAACCCAATATGAGAGCAAATTATTTGAGCTCTTGCCTTATGTGGATTATCTAAAGGACGAGAAACTTCTCGTCAACCACTTCATCAGAGGGTTAAATGCCAGTATAGCCGGGCCAGTGAGGATGTTCAATCCAGAGAGCCTTCGGGTTGCCGTGGAGAAGGCACTGATAGCCGAGGAGATTCAGGTCAGACCACAAGACACTAGGGATCAATTTCAGAACCGAAACCCTACACCTCAGACTTATGGATTCCAGAAACCACATTGGAAAGGAAATAACTAAAACTCATAGGGGTTCTCCAAACCCCCTCCTTTGCAACAGACACCACAAAACTAGAGGCAGAAGCCTCCACAGTATCAGCAGGGCACCAAGCCCAAGCAGTGGCAGTCTCAGGGATAGAGGCAAGATCAGAGAGCGCAAGTGCCTTACACATCTCCGGCGAGGACTTAACAGTCCTCCAGGGGTGGGTATAGCGGATCTAGCAGGATAGGAGGACAGGCTTTCTCTAGGCCCCAGGGCACCCAGTTTCAGGCATGGGGTGCTTGCTTTACATGTGGAGCCATGGGGCATATGGCAAGGGATTTCCCTCAGGGTCAGATGGCAGGGAATCAGCGGATGGCTACTTCAGAGCTGACAGTTGATGATATGGGCAGGTCGCATAGAGTATTCGCAGCGGTTGACAACCGCTAGGCTAAGCATCAGGCCACGCTCATCGAGGTTGCAGGTATGATCAAAGATAACAATGTATCTATTTTGTTTGATTTAGAAGCTACTGACTCCTTTATATCTCCATTGGTTGTGGAGCATTGTGGGCTAGTGGCAACTAGACAGGGTGTCAGTTGGGAAGTGGAATTAGCTTCAGGGGCTAGAGTGTCAGTGGAATAAGAGGTTAGGGCATGTTAGCTATAGATTGGCAAGACCACCACATTAGTAGACCTTAGAGTGACACCACTTGGATCTTATGGTATCGTACTTGGCATGGATTGGCTTTATTCCCATAGAGCCAAGATGGATTGCCACCTGAAAAAGATCAAGTGTGAGGATGATCATGGTTCACCCATAGTTATCACTGGGATTCAGAGACCCCTATCTCTTCGTATGATCTCCGCAATGTAGCTTAAGCAGAGCATGCGAAAGGGATGTCAGCTTTTTGCTATCACTATTAGTGATAGAGGAGAAGAGGATGAAAAGGAAACATCGCTTGATGACCATCCTATCCTTAAGGGATATTCAGATGTGTTCCCTTCAGAGCTACCTGGAATGCTACCCCGTAGAGAGATTGACTTTCATATAGACCTTGTACCAGGAGCCAAGCCAGTTTCCAGAGCACCTTATAGGATGATCACAAATGAGCTTAATGAGCTCAAAATACAGCTTGAGGAACTCCTTGAGAAGGGTCATATTCATCCTAGCGTATCCCCTTGGGGTGCACTAGTCATCTTCGTTAAGAAGAAGGACAGATCTCTCCAATTATGTATGGATTATCGACAGTTAAATAAAGTAACCATTAAGAACTGATATCCTTTGCCCAGAATTGATGATTTATTCGACCAACTTTAAGGTGCCAAAGTCTTTTCCAAAATTGATTTGAAGTCAGGGTACCATCAGCTGAGAATAGTGGAAAGTGATATCTATAAGACTACATTTCGCACTAGATATGGTCACTATGAGTTCACCGTGGTTCCATTCGGTCTTACGAATGCCCCAGCTATTTTTATGAGCCTCATGAATGGGGTATTCCGTACATTTCTAGACCATTTTGTAATTATGTTCCTCGATGATATACTAATATATTCTCAGAATGAGAAGGAGCATGAGGAGCACCTGAAACAGGTATTGCAGTGTTTGCGGGATAACCAGTTGTTTGGCAGTTTGTCAAAGTGTGCTTTCTTTCGATCAGAGGTCAAGTACCTTGGGCATGTTATTTCCGGTGATAAGATCTCAGTTGACCCATCAAAGATTAGGGCTATTATGGATTGGCTAGCACCAACCAGTGTGACAGAGATCAAGAGCTTCATGGGCTTAGCAGGTTATTACCGACGTTTTGTTGAGGGATTCTCCAGAGTCGCACATCCTATTACTTCTCTTTAGCATAAAGGGAAGAAATTTGAGTGGACAGAGAAGTGCGAGAAGGCCTTTCAAGAACTCAAGAAGGCACTTACTAGCGCTCCTATTCTTGTTGTACCAGATCCCTCAACTAACTTCATGGTTTGTACAGATGCTTCACTAGAGGGTTTAGGAGCAGTTCTTATGTAGGATGGTAGGGCTATAGCTTTCGAGTCTAGGAAACTTAAGACTCATGAACTTAATTATCCTACTCATGACCTTGAGCTTGCAGCAGTAGTGTATGCACTTGTGAGGTGGAGACACTTCCTTTTAGGTCATCACTTCAAGCTACATTCAGATCATCAGGGTCTTCAGTACATTTTCACTCAGCCAAACCTTAATGCACGTCAGAGAAGATGGATGGAGTTCTTGTGCAGATATGATTTTGACATTCACTACATCAAAGGAAAGGAAAATGTAGTTGCAGATGCTTTGAGTAGGAGATGTCACGAGGTTTACACCATATCTATGGGCACAAATTTGAGAGACCGTATACTATAGCATTTGCTAGAGGATGGATGGTATGCAGAGGTTTGTTAGGTGATACGATCTCAGGTTACTCTAAAGGGGAAATATGTGGATTATTCTTTGGAGTCCGATGGACTATTACTCCATAGAGGGTGCATCTATGTACCTTCCTCCGGGGGATTGTGAGAGTTCATTGTCACGGAGGCTCATAGAGCTCCTTATGCAGCACATCCGGGAGTTAAAAAGTTGCATGCTAACTTGAGGCAGTTATATCATTGGCCAGGAATGCGGCAGCTCATTGCTGAGATAGTAGCCTGATTCCTCGAGTGTTAGAGAGTAAAGGCGGAGCACCACCATCCAGGTGGGTTGCTCCAGTCTCATTATCAAAGTGGAAGTGGGATACTATATCCATGGATTTCATCATTGGTCTTCCGATGTCCTCTCGTTGCCATGATGCTATCTTGGTGACAGTTGACAAGTTGACCAAAGTGGCTCACTTTTCACCAGTTCGGACTACCTTCATAGCACCAGCAGTAGCACAGGTGTTCTTGCAAGACATTGTTAAACTTCATGGCGTACCACGCAAGATTATTTCTAGCAGAGATTCCCTCTTCACTTCTTCCTTTTGGAAGTCATTACAGGCAGCTATGGGCACTAAGCTCAATTTCAGTACAGCCTATCACTCGAAAATGGATGGTCAGATAGAGAGGGTTAATCAGGTGTTAGAGGATATGCTTCGTATGTACGTCATGGATCATCAGACTAGATGGGAAGAGTACCTTCCCTTAGTAGAGTTTGCCTATAATAATGGGCATCACACTTCTTTGGGGATGCCACCCTATTAGGCATTATACGACAGACCTTGCACGACACCGTTGAGTTGGGATCGCATAGAGGACAGAGTTGCTATTGGTCCTGAGATAGTTTGAGATATGGAACAATAGGTGGATTTGATTAGATAGCATCTTAGAGAGGCTTAGGATAGATAGAAGAAATATGCTGATGCGAAGAGGATAGATCATAGCTACTTGGTTGGAGACAGAGTCTTCTTGAGGGTGCGGCCGCATAAGAGTCCAATCCATTATGGAAAGGGTTCTAAGCTCGCACCTCGCTTTGTAGGACCCTTTGAGATCCTTGAGAGGATAGGCCCAGTTGCCTACCATTTAGCATTGCCACCTAGCCTGTCACGCATCCACGATGTGTTTCATGTATCAGTTTTGAGGAAATATATCTATGATGAGTCTCATATTTTAGATTGGGATGCCTTGCAGGTGGACTCGGACGGAAAGCTAGCTTTAGAGCCCATTCGCATTTTGGCATGTCAGACGCTCGCCCTTCGAGGTCGAGATTTGGACCAGGTTAGGGTCTAGTGGGATTGCTATGATGAGGTTACGACTTCATGGGAGGACGCAACACGTATGAGATCAGAGTACCCCCACCTCTTTGATGAACTCTAGGAGGAAGTTCATGCCTAGAGGGGGAGGGTGTGAGGCCCCACCTCGACTCAGTCCGACATTTCAATGGTTTTTATGATGAGACTATTATGGATGCTTTATTTTTTTATGCATTATGGATTTAGAACTTATATGATTCCATGATTTGGATAACATTGCTATATGTTGATGCTTTATTTATATGCTTTATGATATATAACACTACACGATTTTTGAATAGGATGAATTTGCGGTGATAAATGTCGTTATTGAATTTGCAGGACTTTACTATGATGATAGAAATATGATGTATTAAATTGTTCAGATGTAAATTGTATGCAAGTGATGATGTGTATTATTATTCTTGTGATTAATATTATATGAGGTTACTTGAAGCTACTAATGTGTAAATTGAGATGCGTAGGAAGTTATCCATGTGACCATGGAAATATTACGGAGAACCAAACCTAGACCTATGTATGTTCGTAAAGCCAGGGTTTGTCTATTTGGAAAGACAACACCCCGTTTGTGTTGTATTTTATTCATAACAGTAAATGATGCATGTGTGTTAAGTGTTATTTAATTGATTTATGTAAAATCCACAAGAGACACGATTTCATGTATAAATTAGTAAAAGTATTTTCTCTGTGTCACTTGACACGTGTGGATTTATGTTTGAATTTTTAAATTTGTCTCTTGGTGGGAATTGTTTAACTATAGTTTTTTCAATTAATATAATGTGATGTCATAAATGCCTTGGGAAAAGAATCTTTGGGATGGTCAACATAGGTTTGACCCGAAAATAAACTTCAGAGGGGTTAAAAAAGGGTTAAATGGACACCTAGGGGTAGTTTAATAGGGTTTCCTAAAGCCCATAAGGTATACCTAAGGGTTAGGGGTAATTTTAGGCAAGTTTCTACTCCCATGTGACCTTTTAGACACCCTAAAAAGTGACTTTTCTAAGTTGTGCGAAAATTGAACCAGAAGACTTGAACCAAGTTGAAAACCTTCCTTTTCGAATGAGAGTTCCCTTTCCCATTTTACCTTACCTTCCTTTTTAGTTTTTAGAAACTTGTGAGAACTCTCACAATGGGCTTCTTAAGAAAGAATTAGAAAATTTGTGGGCAATCACCCACTCTCCATTTTTGGAGACGAAAGAATTTTGAAAAGAATAAGCTAGATTTTTGGACTGAGAATTTTGCTAAGGGTAGAAAGGGAAGAACCGTGGAATTGGGCTGCTCATCCTCAACAAAACTAGCATACCTTTGGGCAAATTAAGGTTGGTTGTATATTTTTTATAATAGATTTCTTATTGCATGTGTTTTTGAAAGTAATGTTTGTGTAAAAGACTAGTTTTCGTGCATGTTCTCTTGAAAATTTATTGGGTATTTTGTGTTTATACATTGTATGTGTTTTTGGGAGTCATCAAGACCTCTTACTCTTGGGAGAGAGGAGGATCTTGTGGGTGGTAGAAGTGACAGCCCTCGAGTGAGAGACTCTCGTTATGAGAGCGATCACAAGGGATTTTATGTGACCCTTGCTGCATGGCTTGTTTATGCATTGGGGGTCATAAGGAGGGAAATAAGGCATGAATGCCTTTGGGGGCATAAGGAATAAGGGGTTGCTATACTTGATGTATTTGGTTTGCCATGAGGTGGCTACATATTTTTCCATACTTGCAGTTCTCCTCAGGGTACTTGGTCCACTACCACCCTTGAAAAGGACATCACAATGTGTGGTGCAGTGTAGCCTGGGTTGGGATGTGTTTGAGTTTGTGTGTATTCTTTCTTTTTGTGTTTGCATGTTCGTTACTCGTCTAGGGCTTGGTTCTCTGAGCTTGGGGGTGGCTACCAGTTAGCCTAGGCTGGGAGGTGAGCTCTCCATGGTCATAGTTTGATTTACTTGCAGATTGTTAGAAGAAATATTAGGACATGCAGTTATGGTGGAAGATGTTGAAAAAAAAAATGTTGTAAATGTAATTAATACCCTTTGAAAAGTCCTCATTTGTTTGAAATAAGAGGCTATTTGTAAAATAGAAATAAAGACTTGGAGATATGTTATTTGTTATATATATGTAGAAAATATCATGTTATTTTGCAGAAAAGATAAATGGTTTATTTCTAAGTTCTAGTTCTAAAGTTGAGGTTAAATCTTGTAGAGTATTTAATATTTCTTGAAAGGAAATGAGTTAAATTTATTCTTTTATTTAATTGAAAAGAAATAGAATTGATTTTGCATGCATGCAAAGGCTGAAATATAAAAGTATTTAGGATTATACATGGAAATGTAAAAGTATTTTAATTAAATCTATGATTTTATTTTATCTATGATTTTATTTTAAATGCAGAAAATAAAATCTAAATTTATCATAACCATCTCTATAGTTTAATTTAATAAATTCTTTATTTTATATAGTTGCTGTTTTACGATTAGTTAATTCTGTTATTTATTTTTATTATAGAAAGTACATCTATGTTTTAGCTATAAAGTATCCAAATCTGTCATTTAAATAGTTGCTGTAGATTTTTGCAAAGTTTGTCAATTTAATTATTGCAGGAAATGAAGATCTTAACCTATTATAGTTTTATTTAAATAAAATCTAGATTTATTAGGTTGCTGGTAAATTTATTAAATTTAGTCCTTGATATAATTGAAGTTAGGTGTTTTTAAAACACTGACATTATTTATTTATAGAAAATAACATCTACAGTAAACAGTCTAATTACTTTGCTTTTGTTGTAATTGAAATCAGAATCTTTCATAATCCATCTAATTTATATTTTGCATCTAAGAAATTTATGCGAAAAAGTAAATCAAAAGGAAACAATATAATGCCTCAGTAATTTGTCGAATACTCACCTAACTTCAAAATACTATGGACTCTTAAATATATAAATTTTGTTTTATAAAATAATAATAATAATATAGTTATATATAAATATATATAATCACATACATTCAGATTTCATGTATATACTTATATATATATACATATAAAATATATCATATAATTACATGCGAGATAAATGTATATATAAATATAAATATATAAATGAATATATAGATATAAAAATGTATATATATCTATATAAATATATATATAAATATATTTATACTTATTTGGACATGAAAATGTATATATATATGTAAATATATATATATATATATATTTTATATAAAAAAAAATATAATAAAATAAAACACATTAAATTTTTTTTTTAAAAAATAATTTAAAAATTTGGAGAGGGCTCGGCCCCTGCGGTCTCCCCCGTAGGGTGACCCCTCCGCTCAGTGGGCACGGGCTCCCCAGTGGCAGCCGCAGCCACCATTGTGGGCCGCAACCCACAGTGGAAGGCCTCGGCCTCCACTGTGGGCGGCGACCCACAGCGACGGCACCGCCATCCTTGTGGGGAGCAAGCCCCGGCTTCGCCCGCCCTCTGTCAAAAACGCCGCTGCCTCCCCATTCTCTTAACCCAGCTGAATCCACCATGGCTACCGCCCAAGCTCGCCCTGCAACCAAAAAAAAATATAATGGAACCCTAGCCCGGTTAGGGCTAGGGTAAATAAGTGGGAAGAAATGTAGATAAAAAAAAAAAAAAAGGAAAATAATAAAGGGGCATATATTTATATGCATATAATGAATTAGGGTTAAAAAAAAAGAAAAAGACTTTATTTTATATTAAATTTTAAGTTAGGGTTTTGCATGAAGATTTTTTTTGGAGATATGGGGAAACTTCTATAATAGTTAAAATATATCTTTATATATATATATTGAGTTTGAAAAATCTATAAGGATTAGGCAAATTTTGGGTTAAATAAATCATTAAGTATTTTATTATAAATGTGTTTTATAATCAAGAGGACCAATATTGTTGTTTTTATAAACCTAAGAGTATTTTAAAAGGATGATGTTAAAATTGAATTGTTATACTTGAATATAGGTTTAGGAGATTCTTCTTTATGGAACATATGCCATTTAAAATTTAATTTACAATTATATTTTGCTCACTTGAGTTAATGAATTGAGTTAACACACACATAGTTAAGACAAAACGTGTTAGCACGTTAAGTGTTAGCCATTATATTGTTATCTAGTTGCTATTTTAAAAAAAAAAAATTATCCTGTTCTTGCCCTAAATTTTGGGCATGACAGATCTCATCCTGTACTTTACTCATTTTCTTGTCAATATCTACAGTCAAAAAGTTTGTTTTATAGGTATCTTTATACAGATTTTTGTATTCTTTCAACAAATTACATAGTTCTGATAGAAGTGTGTCAAAATCTCTATTACACTTCTTTATTTCCTCATCAAAGAATTTCCGTTTTTCAATTTCTACCTTATCCTTCATTGAATCTTCCTTTATTTTCTCAATGTTTTCTGAGATATATTTACACAATGTATCCAATTGTCCTAAAGAATCTTTGTTTTCTATATTACAGTTGGGAGCAATTACCTTCAAAATTGGTATGGAATCATCAATTGCTTTGTAAGCTTGTGAGCTGCAGTCGGTTATTTTCTTGGTAGAATTTAATAACACCTCAGTCAGATTTGTTGATTTATATCCTGATGATGATCTAACAATCTGAGTATCGGTGGAAGTAACCAAGCTTGTATTGACCTCTGGTAGGTCTGTTTGTGTCTACATTTCTTTAAGCACTAGTTTTCCTACTTCACTAGTTGTCGGTGGCACTGTTTCCTTATGTACCTGTTCTGGTTGTTGTTGTCCTGGAGCCTTTAGCTCTGTTTGTTTCTCTGTATGTTTCATTGCCTCAGTCTGTGTCTCAGTCTCTACCTTTTTCTCTTTATTTTCTGCCGGTTTATCTGTTTCCCCTGCTACCGGAGGCTCACTAGCCATATCTGACTTAATAGTTGTATCTTTGTCTACTACTATGTTGATCTTCTGAGTATCAACATTCACAGTATATAGGACTTCAGGATTAGGATTATTATCCTCTACATCCATACTCTCAGCTGTCAGTTGATCTTCAGTAGTTGTTGATTTTACCGGTGGAGTATTTAAAGAAGGTGGGGGTAAGTTGTCTCTAACCTTGATACTTGGTGGTCCACCAACTTTACCTTTCCCCTTGTCTCTATCTTTCTGATATACCTTTATAGGTTTAGGGTTCCTGTACTATTCTTGTTTTTCTTTCTCAACCAGGAATATATCCCATCCATCTTCTGTTTCCTCTGTCACTTCATCAACTCTTCCTGCCATTAGTGAAATATGTCGGTGTGTAGTAGAGAATACTGGCCGGTTGGCCTTTGCAATCAGATCATCAATTTCTTGTGGAAAGTTTATCGGATATACAGCAAGTAACTTCTCAATTTTTATTTTCTTATCCAATTCTATCACTACCTGTCTTCTTGCATCTAGTCTTTTGAATAATTCATCAGGAATTTCATTGACTATTTCCATCAAAAATTTCTTGTACATATCCATGTGCAATATAACACTATTTTCAACTTGTTCTTTCTCATCAGCTATTAGAGTGCCATATATTTTCTCTATGTTCTTCAATTTACCTTCCTCTATGATTTCATTTAGCAGTTATCAAGAGGGGCCAAGTATTTGTTTGTCCTTTTCTTCTTCTTGGGTGTCAGTTTCTTCTTTCGTGTGGCCTTTCTAACCGGAGATCTCATTGCTTGTTGCTTTTGCCTTGTCCTTTTAGGTGAAGGTGTGGTTGCGGGTGAGGGATCTCTTTTCCTTACATCTCTTTTAAAATTTGTAGGCATGTCACTTCCTGAAGAAGTACCTACTGGTGATAGGTGAGTTTCGAGCTGTGGAGCTGCTAACTCATCCTCTATTATTACGGTTTTCTTCAATACATCTTCCTTAATGGCTTTTGCTTGTCTAGACCCTTTCCTTACAACTGCCTCAACCTTTTTCACCCTTTTCTTTGATTGTATTTGGCTTTCAATGGTTTCAGCACTACCAAATACTTCTTCTTTTGGTTCTCTGGGGGCTTCCAGAAGTGCTTTGGCATATGTTTCAACTATGTGATAATCTGTTTCATAGCCCATCTCGGTTACCCAAACTGTCCTTGGGATGACCACTTCCATCCAGATTTCATCTTTCTTGATGACAAAGCATATATCATCCTTGTATTTGTCTACAATCTTCTGTGATAACCTTACTCTTTTCTTCATTTTAGCTTTTAATGCTTGGAAAAAGTCATTAATATTGTTTTCCTTGTTCTCACCCATGTTATTGAATACTTCAGTCAATTGTTTGCCTACCGGTATGTCATATCCAAGTTCTTTGTAACCTATGCCAGGAACCTGTTTTGTTATGTGTAGCATCTAACATACTAACAGATTTCCAAATCTGAAAGTTCCTTTCTTGTCCTTCTTGATCTTTCCAAGGTTGTCAATTAATTCATCTTTTAACCACTCACATATGTCAATTGTTGCATTATCTGTGACCATGTCATAAGCACTCTTAATGCATAATCTTGAAATTGAATTGAGTCTATTAGCATGAGTAGCTTTATATCCTAATATCATACTGATGAATCTCACATTGATATCTTTTACATCATTAACCCTTAGAGACCTCTTGTCAAATGTTGCACCAGTTAGGTCTATAACTAGGTCATTGGAAACCTTCTTGGTTTTATCTGGTCTTTTACCGGTGGTTAGTAACCCTGTGACAACTTTCACAACTTCCTTGGTGATCTTATGGATTGCATCTAACCAAAAAAATTCTCCATGTACCCTGCTTAAAACTATCCTAATCACATCCTTTGGAAATTTAGGAATGCTAAGGATCTCTGTAAATCCTAGGGTCTCAATGATCTTGTGTTCATCTTTTACATTGCTGGTATTATCACATATCACGGTTTTATACATGGTTTTAATTTCCTCATCTCCTAATTCTTCAATATTGCAGTGGATGTACATTTTGGGGTCTTCAGCATATACAACTCCCTTAGGAATTTGAGAAAAAGCACCTAAGGTATCATCCTTCTTTGCTATCTCGGGAACTAACTGAAATATGGGCCTAGGTCTTTTTATTACTTCAACAACAGTAGGGTTTGCTATGTATTCAATTGTAGAGGTGGATGCCATGATTAAATACCTTTTACTGCCTTGGATGGATGATTGCTTGGAGTGTGCTTGCTTCTTGCTCGAAATGCCTTAGCTTGGAGTCTTCGTGCTCTTTGAAAATTTGAAATCACGGTGAAATGAAATGGAGCCAAAACCTTAACTTTATAATGTCTCTTCACCATCTACCACATTAATTGCATGCCGGTTAAGTATTCACTTAACATTGTTTGTTGGTAATAAGTAATTTTCAACTTCTTATCTCTAACCGAGGGAATAATAGCACATGTGTCATTAGATTGCTAAACCCTCAAGGAAATTTTATTTAATTAGATGAAGAACTTCCTACCGGTGGAGCATTTCTCTGCCCTTTCGGTGAAGCATCACTCTATCTTGCCGGTGAAGCATTGGTTGGTTCTACTGGTAGAGGAGTATTCCCAATATTTAGATCAGCTTTTCTAATCCATTATTTTGAGAATTTTTGCTTAACCTCTTCAACTTTTTCTTTACCTTTCAAGGTAGAACTTTTGTTGTCTACCGGTGTTCCTTTACTTCTACAAAAATTAGAAATATGCCCAATCTTGTTACATGCATAACAAGCTACATTATTTTTCTGAATAGCTTTCCCATAACCTATGCCAGTTTGTGTTCTGCATTGATTAGATAGATGTCCAAATATTCCACAAACATAACATCTCACATTCATTCTGTAGTTTTCAGAGTTGTGACCAACTTTGTTGCATTTAGAACATTGACCAGTGGGTGTGTTGATATTTTGATAATTTCTAGATCTACATTCATTTGCTCTATGACCATACTTATTACAGTTAAAGCATTTTCCATTGAATTTGTAAGCATTAGGTTGTCTTACCGGTTTGCTGTGATCCTGAGTATTTGCAGTACCAGACCTTTCACCAACTTCAAAGCCAATTCCAGAAGTGTCACCTTTAGGTTTTTGATTTTTCAGCAAGGTGCCAAGTTCCTCTAAGCTTTTCTTGAATTTTTCTTTGTGTTGATTTGCAGTTTCCAGTTCTCTTTCCAAGATTTCTTTTTGTCTCATCAGTTCATTTGAGTCATTCTGAGTATGCATCAGATCTGTCTTCAACATGTCATTTTCATAGCTAAGTCTTGTGTTCTCATTTGTTCATCACTTAGTCTTCTAGTCAAATCTTCTTCATTCTTCTTCCTATCCTCAATTTCTTTGCAAAATCTCATAGTCATATCCTGCATTTCATTTTTTGTTGTCATGATCTCTTGTTTCAACTTGCTTATCATATCATTAAGTGATTCCTTTTCATCATTCTCATTTTGCAATTTTTCACAAAGTTCTCTTCTCTTATTTCTTGCAACAATAAAATTTTCTTGAAGTGCCTGAATGATATCCTAAGCTGCCCTTAAATCATCTTCTAGTTTGATATTTTTCAATTTCTCTACATCATAGTCTATAAGAGCTCCTTCAAGTTGCTTCATCAGATTTTCCATCTTTACCGGTGACAAGATCTTCCTCAAGCTGTTAGGCTTCTGAAAATAGAGGACCAAGCTCTGATACCAATTGTTAGGGGTCCCACAGATACTGAGAGCGGGGGGGGGGGGGTGAATCAATATCTAACAAGTGAGTAGAATTTCTTAACTTAAAATATGCAGAACATAATATAACACTGTACCGGTATGCAAGAAATAATGCAATAAACAGAATCAAGAACATCCACATGAAAAGTACACCATAACACAAGATGTTAACGAGGAAACCCGGTGTGGGAAAAACTTCGGTGGGATTTGTGACCCACAATATTCACTCACTGGCCAATAAGAGAATATTGCTTACAATAGGGGCCTGCACATGCAGGAAGGCCAACAGCCTAGAGCTCACTGCTCAATGGGAAGTCTCACTAACTTACAATAAGGATTATACAAATCCAATATCTTGTACTACTTTACAATAGCATCTTCAATGCCTGATTCAGTACTGGTTCTTGCTCTATTCTTTACATATACCCCTTGACCTATATTCCTCATATTAGGTTTGCCTAATATTTTCCTTAATGCTTCTACATCACATTACCAAATGTCTACAATGATCTCTTTTATATATAAGAGTCATTTTACAATTTTCCGAGTCGGCTTATAATAATAAACAAAATATTATACAACAAAATCCTGTCGGCCTCTGTGCCGGTGCCGGTATCCTGAGTGCCAGTGTGGAGTGTGATCTGCTGATGCCGGTATAATGTCTTTGCCGATGCCATAGGATTGCAAGGTTGCCATCAATGACAAAACCTTCAATCACATACAATATCTCACTGGAGTGTGCATATGCCAACATTGGTATCGTTGGCAGTATTGTTTTGTGCATTAGAAATAGAAGCCTTTCCTTTGTCATGTTTGACGAAAGGATCCTTAAAAATAGTATGATCTGTGTTTGGTGCCTTATTGGTATCCACAATAATGTCACCCTGATCAATGAGATCTTGGATGAGGTTTCTCAATTTGTAGCAACTTGTTGTCTTGTGACCCTTATTGCGGTGATACTCATAGAAATCATTGTCATTCCACCAAACGGTCTACTTCAATACATGCCATGAAGAATTTTCTGACATGATCTCGAGGATCACCTTTCCCTCTATACTTGTCAAACTTTGGAGTTTCAAAATGTGGGGGAAATGGTGACATGTATAACTTTCTGTCAAAAGGATACAGACGAAGGTCCTCTATCATGTAGCTCTTTTTATCATTAACTACTTGCATACTGGCCATTTGATTTTGAAGATTCTCCATTTGTTGAGTAAAGATTTGTATTTGGGTCAATGGTGTATTGACTTGATGAGTGTTTCCTACAAAAGGGATAGTATTGGAGTACCTTTGAGCTTGTTGGAATGTAGACTGACCATGTAATTGTGCACCATAAGTTCCACTAGGTGGTGTAAAGTATGCAAATTGTGGACTGACATTTGGCTGAGCTGAGCTAGTTGTCCCTTGATTCACATTTTGGCTACTGTAGGTGGAACCAACTGAAACTGAGGGTTGAGTTATATTTGTCAAAGTAGCATTGTGAGCCATTGTAGCTTACATCGTCACGTTGGGCGTTGTCAGAGATGTAACATTGGTACTTGCTGATGCAACTATTAACTGTGCTGAGGTTGTAGCCGTATGGGTGCTTTGAGATATACCTTGTGTTGACGTAGCAACTACAACTTGAGTCTGTGTAGCCATATTTTGATTCAATTTCACACCTTGTGGTAATATCGTTGAAATGTCTACCCCTGGAGGTAACTTGGCCCCATTTTGGACTAAGAGAGAGAGATATCTGTCTCTATCATTATTGATGAGGGCGTTGAGAATCAAAATCATTGCAGGATCTTGTTGGGCTACTTCCAATTCTTCTTTTATCAAATTATGTTGTATTTCATCAATGGAAGGCATCTTGTTTGTGTTTGTGGATAATATTGCGGGTCTCCAACCTTGTGTTTGTTGTTGTGTTGATAGATCCTGTTGGGAGTATTTAAAACTGAGTCAAGTTTATAGGCCCATTTCAAAATTTTGCCTTGCATTTCCAAATGATTAAAATAAGTCAGTTTGAATGGCCTAGTTAGCAAGGGGGTAAAGTGGAGCTAGTTGATTTTCAGAGGGAAAGGCTCAAGATTCATGTCCCACACCTTTCATTTGGCCTATTCAGTGATGTGCAACTTTCAGAATTCAATTTGGAGAAGTTTATGAGGTACCTAGTTTGAGGGGTGAGCTCAAAGTGCATTTTAGGCACAAATGCGGATTTTATTGAGTAGCCTACTTTGGGTGTTTATATCTTTTGCCATGTTTATTATCATGAAGAATTTAAAAATGGATTGAATTTTATGCATAAATGTGAGTCAACATGCAAAATTTCAAGTCCTTATGAATCCGTTTGCTCAGTTTTCAAACCTCAATCCGTTTGTAGTTTGTGATGTTTGCACAAGTGTAAAAATGTCCTGGTGAGCATCATGTTAGAATGTTTGTTCCGGGCTAATGTTGGTATAAATGGTGAGCTACGTTTCAAATTTCAAGGCTCTACCGATCTGTTTGATCGGTTTTCAAAAGAGCTCATTTTGCCATCAAATTCAGTTATCCGCACTTCAATGTTATATCAGTTAATGTAGCCGTTTTGGTGAGCACACCGTTTGCATCCTGTCAGTCTGGTGATCGAATTGAGAATTCAAAGATTTAATATATACTTTAAGGTACCTATGTTTCAAATTTGAGGACCCACGGAGGTCGTTTGATATTTTTGAGAAAGGCATCATGTGTTGCCAGAACATTGACTTCATCAGGTCCGCAGTGTCGACAAAGTCAGTTGGCCATTTTCGGAAATTAATATTTCTTCGCTCGGGACTTGTCTTGAGAAACCCTTTGGTAGATTTCATCCTTGTATATCAAAGTACATTCTTGTCAGATGGCGAGCTCCAGAAAGGTGTTTTGACAGGTTTGAAAATTATGTCTTCGCGGTTAAATGCAAAAATTGTGGCGTAATTGCCTGAAGGATGTAAAATGCGATTTTATGATCCGAAAATGGTGCCGATCGATTCCAGAGGTGTGTTTGAGGTCTGTGAAGCATTCCAGGGGTCAGTTGCATGAAAACAAAATTTTTTTTAGTCGGACCCACTTTGGGGCCCGGCTTGGCTCATGCCTGTGCCGTATTAGTTTATTGGTGACTTTGTTCACTAAGAGATTTTCAGAATATCTAAATATGGATTATAATCACGAGGCATGTCATAAGAGTTCAAGATGTTATTATGAACTTCAGGCAATTTAAAATTGGCAAGTTTGGAGCCAAATCCTCCTTCAACGACAAAGAAGAGCATTAAAAAATATGAATGCACTTGGCAGCCAACATGGGGTCTTCAAACTTTTAGAAGTACTGGAGTCAATTGTTTACAAGCTGGGAAAGTAAGGTGGGAATATGTGAATGGTGTTTGGAGACTGAATCCAAGGAGAGGATTCAACAAAACAACATAAAAAGAAAATCCCACGCAATGTATGATAATCAAGGCAACCATGAAAGTGGGTGTAGAGCAGAAATTTCAAAAAGAATAGAAGGTGAAAGATGCAATTCCAACTTTTAAAGACTAATACAAACAAACTGCCAGCAATTCTCCCTGTGTGTGATGAGGAAGGCATGAATAAAGATCAAGCATATAAACTCAAAGCAAATTTTCATAGCAAATGAAATTATGAAGCAGTATCCTTCCCTCTCACGTGGCATGTAATATGGTTTTAAAATGTAGAAAATGTTTAAACAAAAAGATCTCCCATTCTTCCTCCACGTGATAGGTGAGTTTGCAGAGCATGCCAATGCATAATTTGGGAAGCAAAAAAGAAAACTACAGCAAGTTACAACAGGCAGCGTGGATGGCCAAGGGGCAGCATTTAAAATCTTCTAAAGTAAATGCCATAAGCAGCATCCTCCCTTCATAGCCAATGCAATTGGTGGTTGTTTCTCCCAAATCTAACGATTGCCAACATCCTTTTCCTTGCGTGACATGTAGATGGGCAAAGTTAAAAGAAACCAGTTAGTGCAATTGCTAGTCCTCTGCGTGGATAGTAGGAGAGTAAAAGGAGACTTTCAAGGAAATGCAATGTGCAGGTATAAGTAAATTCCATGGCCCAAAGCCAAGTCCTCCTGCAGGAAACATGGCATTTTGGAGGCTTTTAAAACTTTTAACCAAATGTATTGGCAGCAATGAAAATGGCACATAAAAAATCCAATACAATTACTAGGTGAAGCCATCACTCTCCTTCACGTGGCTATTAAACTTCCAGCAAATCCCATTTGCAAATGAAAGCCCCAGGCAAGGCACCATTAAAAGTTTCACAAAATGCACAGTTTCAGGTAAACACATTATCCCACATTGACTAGGAAAGGGACGTTTTTTATGTTTATAAGCAAAAACGCACAGTAGTAATATGTCTAAGCCATAAAGGTTTTTGACAGATGGTGCCTATGGGCGCCCAAGGCGGGCCCATGCGTGAGCACGCTTCCTGAGGCGATAGAGGAGTTGACTAGATGGTGACTAGGTGGACCCCACGTAGGCATGCTTCCCGAGGCAGACATGCAAAATTTTGCAGAGAAAGGTTGGGTTAACGAGTGAGCAAGTTTGAGATGGATCGACGGTGCACGCTATTTCGCGAAGGGAAGATGCATGCGAGTTACACCCTGCGAAATAGCGAAAGTGAATGAGAGCCGTCCACATGTTGTGATAGATGGTCATGGCGATGACGTGGCGATGAAGTGGCGTATAAGCAAGCAGCCAAGTGGCAGTGACAAAGCAGATGATGTGGCAGTGATGAGGTGTCATCCCAGGTGGCGTCCGGTCAACCCCATCGACCAATCGGAGGCCGCCACATGGCAAAAGCGTTAGGACCAAATGGAGGCAAAAAATCAAAATTAAAATGAATAAATGATATAGTTCTGACTATATTAAAATTTGAAATATTTAAATGACTGAGCACAAATGGGAATTAATTCGCCTAGGGTCTAAATTTTGGCCAAAATATAAAGTATTATATATCGCCGGAAAGCTCTTGGAGTGAGGAATCTGATTAGAGGTCAATTTTGACAAATGTGAGATATTTTGGAGGCAGTTTCCATGGGAACAAAATTTAGTTAGAGGGGAGACACTTGGCAATTTTCAGTTGTAGATTTGATTCTCTTCCCTCTCCTTCTTATTCCAAATTCTTCTCAGTTGTAAGGGTTCTAGAATTCTGTGAGGAAGTGCTCCAGTTTTCATGGCTTCCATTTTCTGAAATTCTTGACCCAAACTTGTAAAGTTCTATGGATCTATTCAAGGTATAGAGGCTACATTGCAGGATGACAGATTGTTTTCTAGTTGCAGGTCTTACTTGTGTCAGGCATGAGTAAATTTCCCATGATATTGTCTCTATGTATGCATTTAATTGTTATGAATTGAATCCTCAAGGAGGCTTATAATTTGTCATCTCAAGGAGATTGTATGACTGTTTGTAGGCATTCTTTAATGAAGAGTTTAAATTCTATAATCAGTCATAAACAATGGAATGTGTCCCAGATCTGATAATTTTATGAATGGATTGAGTAATGCATTAGTACAAGGTATTAATGTAGGGATATGTTGTAAGGAAAACCAATTTGCAACTGTGATTAACATTTTGTAGTTCTGTGTGTGTGACTTTGTTGCCCAATGAACAAGGCACTGGTCTTTGACAGATTTGGGAATGGTCTCAGATATACATTTTAAAAGATAAATCTATTTCCCTTTATGTTTAGGGGTTAATGTTCTATCCTTCCAAAGCTCTATTTCACCTATTATTTGTATAAGATCCAACCCATCTGTACATGTTACCTAATTTGGTGAGCTTGTGGAATGGTTTGTCTGCTCATTGTTGATGCAGTCTTATGTTTGTGATTGTTGTATTCAATGCATCAAAAGGGTGTCCCCCCCTAGGTCTAGCAGAATTTGAAGTGTAGGAGGATCATTAGGATCCTATGTTATGTTGTCCCAGCCCTGAAGTGTTTCATTGATTGAGAGTGGCTATCTCATAGATAGATTTACAGGTGTCTTGGGTTATCACTTTTGGTGAACAACAGATCCATATTCCATGTAGGGTTAACCAAAGGGTCATTGCTATGATCCATCTGGTGTTTTTCCTTTTGAGAATGCGTCAATGACATGAATGTTGTTCCAAAGTGATCTTGACTCTCTAAGATGCAGACACAAGACTCAATTAAATGCAACTAAGTATTCTTCTATGACTTCCTAAAGACTAAAGTGCAGACAATGCAATCTATGAATGATGGCTTGCTATCGAGGATTCCGAAATTCAAACACAATATTTTCAGCATATTGCTGAAAATCCTCTAATTCTGCCTCTTCTTTGATTTGATTTTCGAGGTCTATGTCTATTTGTACCGATTTCCAAACTTCACCATCTATGACAACTTGGACTATGTTGTATTAGTATTGATCAACTATTAATTCCTCAACAAGGATATTCAAACCGTCAATTATTTTTTAATTGAATGTTGTTTGGCCCAAGATCGGGTTGCTCAAATGGGAATTTATCATTTCCTTTTAGACCCATACGTTGAAGACTACAATGCAGACTATGCAGACCCTAGGAATGATTGACAATTTGCTTTTTTTTTTGAAGAATATTAGCAAGGATTTAGAAATGCTGCTATGGTCTTTTCTACCAATTGTCTAATGGCTTCTTTCTGAGATTCTCTTTGTATCTTTTTCCTTAGTTTCTCATCAAGATGAACAGACTTCCGGATTTCATCATCTATGATGGCCTCAACTATGTCATACTGGGCATGTTTGACTCTTACTTCCCAAGTGAGGTTATCCAAACCATCAATTATTGCTATTTGGTCATTGTTTGGACCAAGATTGGGTTGTTCGAATGGAAATTCACCATCTCCTCTAACACCCATAGACTTAGGTATGATTCCTATACTCTAATGCAACAATAAGTTTTAAATGAGTGAATGGAAATGTGATGAAATGACTTGTGCAAGGACTTTGTGTGATGATTCTAACAGGACTTCTTCACAAATTGAATGCCTAGGACCTAAGATCACTTGAAAGTAACATGTATATCATCTTTGAATTTGTGTAAAGGTTTGGATCTGACGTTGATGTTAATATTGACACTTAACTTTGTTGAGGTTTGTTTGATCTTTGTTGAACACTGAAACTTTGTTAAAGTTTTGATTGATCTCGCTGAACACTGAAACTTGACTTTTTGAGGTTTTTATTTGTTTCCTACAATGTTTGAATTTGACAAAGTGTAGAAAAGGACACATCAGTCACACCAAAAGAATAAAACCATGAAAAGAACAGCTGTTTAAGGAATTTTTTCAATTCCTAAGAATGTTGGGATCTTTCTCAAGATCTCATTTTGTTTTTGATATATTTGGGCAATTCGATATCACATCAAATAGATTCTCCTAAGGTCAAAAGGTCACAAGTATTACCACAACCCACATCTTGATACTCCATCAGTGCAAAAAACCCTGTCACACCCTAGGGTGTGCTCATTTTTTTGCCTTTTTCAGGAAATTAGACCAAAGAAGATTGCTCCTCAGTTTTCCCATTATCCTGAGAGATATATGGTGAGTGTCTTGGGGGAGGATTCTTCCCCACCCTTGCACTATGATAAGACAAGTGTCTGGTTACTGACTCAGTTGGGCTTCTAATTTCTATGGTGTTTAGACAAGGTTCTATTTGAGTGGTCACAATTAGCAGCGTTTTACACTCCGTTGAGGGAGGTCTCCCAGTCTGTAGAGGTTAAGCTCTACAGATTTTAACGTACCATATAGGAATTGAGGGAGGCATAACCCCGTTGTGACAACATGTAACACTTGTCACATATGATTTTCATCACATACATATTTATTTATAGTGGCTTGGATTACTTGGCTTTAGCCATTGCCACTTAGGTCGTTCCCCTCTCACCGGCCTTAATGGTGCCCTAAGGGTAAGTTGGGAGGGTAGGCCTTCTAAGGGAATTGCAAAAAATAAATGAAAGCATGAAAGAAGAGAGTCTAGATTTTTAATCACCCATTGAAGGGGAGATCATAATACCTATCCCTTCAAAGACACGAAAAAACAAGGGTTCTTTTTAACCTTTTATCTCAATGATTCTCCAATCTATTTGGTGATGTTGCTCCAAAAAAGCATGGGGTTCAATTTTAACTTTCATTGTAATTGTGAAAAAGAAGACAAGTTTGTTTGTGGTTTATTTTATTTGCACCAAATTGAAGTGTTTCTAAGCTACCCCTGCAGAAAATGATGTTAGTAAGCACATGGTGGGCTATCCAACCTAATTTTCCAACTACAAAGCTCTGTCTTTTTATAGACACAAAGAAATTATGATAAAAAGAAGAACTGAACTAGGATAGAAAGAGAAAAATCTAATCTAACAATTGCAAACTACTTACAAAGAAAATGCAAATTGATATCAGATCAATTGCAAATTGATATACCATCAATTGTGAATTACTGTTTAAGCAATTGCAATGTGATGACTGATCAATTTCTCATCAGTAAATTTATTTTTATTTTTATTTTTGAATTTTTAAGAAACAATAGAAGATAGAAGGATTATTTTGCAATGATATTATCCCACACCACTTGAGCCATCAAATCAATGCCATCATAAAATTTGTACTTGGCTAAGAAATAATGGATATTTATGTGATATTGAGCAATCTCCTCTTTTTCTTCGATTTCATGAAGCTCCCTTTATTCCTTTAAGAGCCTTTGATATGTCCTTTGTTGTCTCCTATGCTGTGTTGCCTTCCTTGCACCTGAAATTCAAAATCTCACCTTTCTTGCCATTGAATTAGATACATTTTTGTGTGGGGGAAAAAGTGACACTAAGCAAACATGCCCTAATCTCACTTTCAATCACACATTTGTGGAATACGAAAGAGCCTAGAGGTATCACACAATTGGCCACTTCTTTTTGTGGAAGAGAGAGCCACGGGCTACCTATTAGGATTTCTATTCCTTTGTTGCAAATGATAGATAGAATGATGCAAGTTCAATTCCTAACCCCAAAGTGCAAGTATGAACTAATAACAAGATTGCAGAATTGAACTTAAACAATGGAAAGTTGTAAACACAAGGACAAGATAAGAATTTAAATGCGTACCTGGTGTTAAAATCTGAGTGAAAATGTTCAGGATGGGGGCGCGGGTGCCACTATCCTGATTCTGCTCTTGAAACTGCTATTTTGCAACCTGAAAAGCTGTCAAAAATGCTGAAAATTGCTGTCTATCAGGAGGACCAGGGCGCCCAGCTCCCCTGTCCTAGGGACCAGGGCACCCAGCGCCCCTGTCCTGGCAGGACCAGGGCGCCCCACACCCCTGTCCTGGTCTTTTTCTCTAAAATTTGGTGTGAAGTTCCGTCTTAGTCTGCTTCCGTTGAATCTGCAACTTGCGGCGTCGTCCGAATCCCGAAACCTGCACTTATATCTGAAAAGGTATGGTGGGTGGCTATATAGGGTTTTGCCTTAGTCAAACCCCTGCTTCGGTGATTTCCACCTCCACAAATAGCCAAGTTGTATTGTAACAGTAATGTGTGTGCAGACCTTGTGTGTGTGCAAGATCCTAAAATGCAAGTAAGCAAACTAGAGCAACCTAGAAAGTAAACCCTAATTGCTTGTAAATGATAATGTAAGTGCTCCAAATCAAGATGCAAAGTGATCTAAAGCATGAATACAAATGATATGATGAGGCTTATGCAAAGACATGAAAACAACATGAAATCATACCCAACCCCAAGGGAGGGGTACAAGCCAATCTTCAGTCGGTAATCCCCTATTGCTCTTCAATGTCTTCAAAGCCCTAAATGAATGAATGAAATTGATGAATGCTTGATGGATGGATGTTGAATGTTGTTGAAGTCTTCAAAGATCTGCTCTTTCGCTACATAGAAGGTCCTTGAAACCAAAAATTCTGGATCCTTTCAAATGAAGAAAGAGAGCTCTTATATATGAGACCCTAGGTCTTAATTTCAACTTTTGGCCGACCTAGAGATTGAATCTCCTGCCAATTTCTTGGGGTTAAGCTTTATTTTATGATTGGATCATGCTCCTAAAATTTCGAGAAAAATGTCTGGGACCATGTGCACTTCGGGCGCCATGGTCCTCTCCGGGTGCCATGGTCCGGACAACTTTTCACCAAATTTTTCAGGGCCGTCGGATATGATGATTTTAGAGAGAATCCCGAAGTTACAGGTGATTTCGAGATGTTTTGACCCCCAAAATCAAGCCCCCAAGTTCAAAATAGGACCTAATTAGGGTTTTTGATTAAATGATGTATTGGAGGAATAAAATGAAAGGGGCACACTTTAATGAAAAGGGCCCAACTTTATAATGTGGAAGATGATGAAATAGGACCTTAGACCTAATTAATTTGATTAATTAAGTGCTAAAGGGGAAATGCAATGCAAAATGCAAAATGCGCCAAGGCGGGTGCTAAACTAGGTGTGAAATTGTACCACCCTAGCAAGTGCGTACAATTTACGATGCTACAATTTTATATGCAGAAATTGAAATTTCCAGAATTTGATGAAATTTTTGGGTTAGGTGCACAAGACTAAATAATGACAAAAAGACATAAGAAAAATTCATTTTGAAAATTCCTAAGGCAATTGTGAACTATTTTTGCAATTGTGGTGCAAAGACTGATCAATTGCAGTATAATATGCTATCAATTGCGGTGTGATATTATCAAATGCGAATTTCTGCATAAACAATTGTGGTATCAGGATCTCCTTTTGAGTACAGACTTGCAAAATCAATTTAAACAAACAATTAAAGTTAGCATGTTTTCACGTTGGGCTCACCAAATGTGTCAGAAGGTAAAATAAGCATAAATTGCATAAGCAGATATCAAAGAGTGAATCACAATTCTAATATAATCAATATTACTCCTAAATTACAATGGAATAATGCAAAATCAATTGAATTGAAACAATTGATCTATCTAAAACTCTCTCAATTGACATAGCAAGGCTTCCATTGCTCTTCTCCATTATTGTTGATATAGGTGGCTCTCAGGTATTGCACTTGATTTCCTGCATAAGATGAACAACAATTTTGAAGACTATGATTCTGTGATTCTAACTTGAATTGAGAAAATGATGTTTAATTTATAGATTTTCAACACAAAGGGGGTGAGAAATAGAACTCAAGTGTTGATTGATAGATAACTGAAATTGATTGATCAGTTATTAGAGTTGATTGATTTGTTAACTCAATAGATTGGAGAGTGAACTAAATAGATTGGCTAGTAAACTCAATTGATTGATCGGTAGACTAAATTGATTAGGTAGATGATTGATTAAATGGATTACCCAGAAAAAGGTGATTAAGAGTTAAAAAGGATGATTGATGAGTTAACTGAGTTAATTGATTAGACAACTAATTTGATCAACCAATTCTGATTTTAGCATGCGCTGTAGGATTTTGAAATTGAATTTGATTTTCATTTTCAATTTGGATTTGAATTTGGTCATTCGAATGCTGAAATGCACATGAAATTAATTGAAATTCAGATTTGGTGAAATGTGAATTTGGAAATGTGAAATTAGATGAAATGATATGAAATTCGAATTTGGGGAAAATGAAATGAAATTAGATGGAACTAATTGGAATTATAATTTGGGGATTTGGAGGAATTTAATTAATTATTTTAAATAATTTAAATGAAATTATTTAAACTTAGGAAATTGAATTAATTAAATAATAAAGATTATTTAACTAAGGAAAAAGTCTCAATTAATTAAATAATTGATATTTAATTAATAATTGAGATAGGGTTAATTGATTAAATGATGATAAAAATTCTATAATTGAAAATGTTGGAATGTTAAAATTAGAAGAAATATTTAATTTAATCAAATAATTAAAGAATTACTTAATTAAAGAGACAAATAATTAGTGTAAGATCAAGAAAGGGCCACTTGAGGTAGTGTAATCCTCTCATAGTTTCATTTTTCCTGCATCAATTAGATGACTTATTACTTTCATAGATTACTTGTTATGTTTAATTAGTTCATGCATTCTACTGATGAAGTTAATAGTTAGATTGTAAGAGGGTTATAGCCTAGTCATAACACTGTTACCCACAACCACTATTGAGCTAACTTGCCAATTACTTGTAGCAACTATTATACATATATATTTTTCATTTCAATATTGTTTCTGCTTTAGATAATTTTTATTTACCTTAACACAACTGATAGGTGACTTAGAGAGTTCTTCGCTACACATATAGTGTCAACATCATCCAAGTATATACTGATGAATACTAATAGGGGGGGGGGGGGGGTGAATTAGTATACTGAAAAACACTACACTTAAACACTTAAACAGTCTAAAGATAAACTGGTAAAACAGTTTAACAGACAGATCGGTTATCACACATGCAAACCAAAATGCAAATAAAGCATTCACCCACAAAAGAAATACAACCATAACACAAGATATTTGACGTGGAAACCCAAATGGGAAAAACCACGGTGAGATGGAACTCACAAGTCACTATTTGCATAATAGAAACCAGACCGGTTAAGGTCTTACAATGTTCTTCACTAGAACAGATCCTGTTAGGAATCTCAATCTCTGTTAGGAGATAAGTCCGATCAAGGACTACCTTGCTAGAGGATTTTAGATTCACAGAGGTGAACCACCTTGTTAGAGGATTTTACAAAAGGCTTTTGGGCCTACCCGGTTAAGGGCTACAAACTTGTCAAAGATGTGAGTAATCAAAAAGTGTTTGATCTATCTAATAGCACAGACTGTTTGATTAGATCCTTGATAGCTCATTCTTAATGCACTCCTACATTACTTCAATCTTCTACACATACATATTCTTTCCAACTCCTCAACCACCTTAAACCCTAGCAACAACATAAACCCTTTCGACAACAACCTAAAAACCCTAGACATGATGTCCTTTTAAAGGAATCTAATTTCATGTCGGTCCAATAGGATTACATTTCAATTTCCTAGGTTCAATGAATCTAGACATACTCAATAACACGACACAAACATCACTGCCAGTGTGTCAGCACCATCAAACAATCGGTGGATTGGTAACTCATCACAAAATGCTAGTTGGTAACTCATCACAGAGTATTACCGGCTCATACAAAATACCGATTGCCGGTTTGTCAAAATGAGGACTGGTAAAAATGTGTTATGCCGCTTTTCTCCCTCATACCGCTTGAGATCTACGATCCGCTTGGGGTCGACATGCCGCTTTAGACCAGGAAACACATTTTGCAAAACATCAATAGTCTAAAAGACTATAGTACAACATACCTACAACATACCGGTTGGAACAAATACCGGTTGTGCTCTAACTTATACATATAAAGAGGATCTTAATGCAAGTGTGTGTCCATCAATGGCATTCACAACATGAACATCAAAAATGCCAACAATCTCCCCCTTTGGCATTGATGGCAACACTTAGGAAAATAAAATTTTGACATCTAAGTGTTTTACAACAAAAACATGCCATTAGCAAAATTGCTCCCCCTAAGCATATACACTATCCCTTAATCAATACAATGTATAACAATTTTGCATACAGAGCATAAACATTGAGATATCAGAGCAGTAGCTTATATCAAAGCATATAGCAAAATTTTAAGTACTAGATACTTCTCCCCTATACTTCTCCAAAATAGAATACTTCTCCCTCTTTGCCAACAATGACAAAGTACCGCTAAACAACCCTGTTTCCATTTGGTATATAAAAATAATAAAAATTTATGACAATAAGGAATAGTACTTGTCAAAAACAGATTTATAGTCCTCCAAGAATTGCTTCATTGATAGAGACTAGGACTCAAGTAGGGAGGTGGCCACTTCTTTCTCTGTTTGCATCTGGGAGACCTATTCTTCCATGGCATCAACTGTGCTCATCTCCTATGTAACTGTCAAGGCAGCCAGGTTCAGATAACACTTCTGAAGAATTTGCAGATGTGGAAGTAAAACCAGTTGTAGCTCCTGCAAATCTCTAGACCGTGTGCTGATATCTTGCTCCATTTTGGCTGATTGGATATGAAACCGGTGAACGATTTGCCCATAAGTTGTGAAGGAATCATAAGGTGGCTTGAATGTGCTCAAGTAAGACTGTAAGTCTGTTTGAAGCTTTTGCCTTTGAGCTAGCACATCATCATAGAATAGATGGGGTTGGCAGATTTTGCTAAGTAGCAAATTTCCCTCATCCAAAGCATCCCTTATATCCTTTTGGTCTTTCTGCAGTTCAGACTGGAGCTCATTCAACTTCTTTACTAGAGCAGTGTTAAGAGCATTTTGATGCTCTTTCTTGACATTTTCCTCAGCTGCTTCTTCCAAGCTTTGCACCTGATCATCCACTACTGTGCATAGTAGCTTAAGCTTTGCTAGTGTTGATTCAGTGTTGGGAAGATTTGTACCAGGTATCAAACCGGTAAGTGTGTCCACAGCCGCTTGAATTATATCCTGCTCCTTCTTCCTTTGAATTATTTCAAGGCACTCTTGAGCAACCTTGATACTCTGCATTAGCTCTGATTCACTTGTAGACTGGAGATCTATAGGACTAGAGAGGTCAGTTGGTTTGGCTTGACTCCCGGTTGCCTTCAGAGTCTCCATCTGGGTGCTCTTCGCTGCTTCTCTGCCTTGTCCTCTTCTGCTTTCTTCTTCTCTGCTTCTCTCCTCTTCTCTGCTTCCTTGTCCTCCTCATCCTTTTTATTTTCTTCTTCCTTCTTCTTCTCCTGTTCCTTATCCTCCTCTTCTTTCTTATTCTTTTCATCTTCTTGCTTCTTTTTCTCCTCTTCATCCTTCTTCTGCTTCTCCTCTTCATTTTTCTTCTTCTTCTCCTCTTCCTTCTTCTTTTTCTCCTCTTCATTTTTTTTCTTTTTCTCCTCTTCATCTTTCTTCTTCTTTTCCTCTTCATCTTTCTTCTTTTTCTCTTCTTCCTTCTTCTTCTGCTTCTCTTCTTCCTTCTTCTTCTGCTTCTCTTCTTCATCCTTTTTCCTCTGCTCTGCCTCTTCCTTTGCTGCTTCCTATCCGTCCTCGGCTTTCTTCTCCTATTCAGCCTATTGCTCTTATCCTATTGCCTCAGATGGTATTTCCTGAGTAACATCTTCTTCATCCAGAGCATTGACATCAATGGTGTCGATTGGTTCAACGACTAGATTGCCTTCATCGTCAAATACTTCATCCGGTTTGGATATAGCCAGTTCTTCTTCTGCTTTCCGATTGGCCAAACGTGCTTTGTGATTCTGGACAATGATTTGTATAAATAGATGGGTGTCCTTTTTGACATCAACAACTCTACCTTCTAACAACCAGACTCTTTTTTTTCTAGTGAAGAAGAGTCCTTTATTTAGATCAATAACATCATATAATTCAGAATTTGATAGGTCGGGAAAGTATTGTGCAAAAACCTTCTCTCTAATTTCTTGTTCTTTCTCTATGGCAATGCACCATCTATTATCTAATTACATATATAAAGAATCCGGTGTCTGAGACTTAATCTCTGAGGGCGACCCATCATTACTACATAGATACTGAATTATTTCCTTTTCGACTGCTTCCTTTTCATCCTCATTGAAGTCATCAAAACACTCAAGTAAATCATTTAACAATTTTCTCCTAATATTCTTTTTTGTTCTTTGACAATGTGTCAAAGGTTTGTAGGAGGAGGTATCTATATTTACTGGTGCAAAAGATGCCAGTTCATACTTGGTCTTCTTCTTTGCTTGACGTATTTTCTTTGGCTTTTCCTCAGACATAGTTTCCTCTAAGTCTGGAGAGGTGTTCCTTGTTTTCCTCTTTCTCTGGAACACTTTGGCCGGTGCAGCTTCCAGTTTCTTCTTAGCTGGTGACCGCTTGGTCACTCTTGGAGTTGCAGTAGTAACCGGTGCTGATGCTGCAGGCACTAGCTTTGCCTTCTTCACTGCTAGTTCTTTCTCTTTCACTGCTGGTGGTTCCTCAGTCGATGCTATCCTCTCTAGGTAGGTGCTGGTTCTTTTTACCTTAGGATCAAGCGATGAGGCATTAAGGGTAGAGGCATACCCTTCCAGCATGTCATACATCACCTCATAGCCCATTGGCTCCACTTCTTCCTATCTAGGATCAACAACCTCCATTATGCATTGGTCCACCTTGATGGTGAAACATATGTCATCTTCATATTTCTTGACGATATCACCTGAGATCCTCATCCTTTGGCTCATTTTTCATTTGAACTCATCAAAATACTTGTTCAGAACTTCAGGACAACTAGTTCCCACTGCTTGCAAACTTTCCTTTATCTGTTTGGTAACCGGTTGGTCCACAGACCACTAAATGTCTTCCACTCTTGGGAAGTATCCTTGAAAGTAAAAGAACAACCCAGCCAATAGTTGTCCAAACTTGAACCTCAGTGTATTATCTTGTTTGATTGACTTCAGATTTGACAGGAGTTGCCTCTACATGCTGGTACATAGATCGAATGATGCATCCTCCTTTATCATCCGGTAAGCGGCATTTACCGTTGCAGCAGATACAAAGTTGATTCTGCTGGCAGAGAATGTCTGGTAGCCTATCACCATGCAGGCATACTTAACCAAATCATCCTTGATTGAATTTACAGTCATGCCCTGTGAGTCGCTCACTGAACTGGTGAGCCTGGACATTTTAGACTTGCTAACCGTCCTTAGGGCTGGTACTTCCCCTGTATTGCAGAAATCGATGACTGCATGAATTGCCTGCAGCGTGACATCATGTGTCCTCTCCAGGTACATTTTATCACCATGGACTCTGCTCAAAATGATCCTTATATGATCCTTTGTAAAGTCTTCCAGGAAGTATACAACATTATGGAGTTTCTTCTTCTCCAAGATACTATACTTCGGTTTGATTTTCTTGTCCTTTCCACAAAATAGACCTAGTTGGGAGTGGATGGCTAGAGACCCTAGGTCTTCAATCTTTCAATCTATGTAGTCAGAAATTCCCTCTTCTACTATCACTCCAGCTGGAACTTGTGATAGGGCATTATACTTTGACTTCCGTTGAATAAAACTTTCAGACTCAATAGATGCACTAGAACTGGTATGAGATGCGGAAGCCATTGTAGAAATTTTAAGAACTCGAGAAATACCTTTTAAAACACACGAATTTAGGGCTTTTTGATTCTCCTTCACTCCTCACTTTGTCGGTAGCTGAATCACCGCTTTGTGTTCTCCACTTGTCCGTTTTCTATTTGAATTTGAATCTCCTTCGCAGTTTCTCAATTTCTCCAAATCTCTACTCAAATCGCCTTTTCGTTGCTCTGCTCTTTGAAAAACTTTTCTTTGCTCAAAAACTGATAGTGAGAAATGATTTCAAAGATGCTTTTAAACATAGTCCTCACCTATCGTTATTAATGCTCCTCCATTAGGGCATAAACCCTAATTTTTCCTTTTTACCATTTCCGGTCTTCTGCCAAATGACAGTTATAACATACCAGTTAAGGTCTTTTTCCGGTATAAACTGGGGGTTCGAAAACATTTTGCCGTTTGCTCCCCCTAAGTCTTTTGAAGCTTAGTTTGCCGGTTCTGATATTTCCACACTAGGTGCAGAAACCGGTTCCTCTTCCAACATTACTGGTTTCCTCTTTCAGGTTTTGTTCATGTCCACTTAAACTGTTTCAACATCAATTCCTCCTTCCGGAGTGACCGGTATATCATCAGATATACTCTTTCTACTTCTGCAGAATCTTGCAATGTGACCCGGTTTGTTGCAGTGATAGCAAACCAATCTAGGTGCTCTCCAAGGTCCATTGTTCATGTTTCCATTCTTCCTTCTGCATGCAGCAACAATGTGACCATGACCATGACAAATCCAATAGTTTTTTCTCCATCCGGTTGCCGGTTGATAGCCACTATTACCTGACTGATGGTTATAAGCATTAAATCGGTTGGGGTTCCGGTTCACAAAAGATTCCGGACCAGCTCCTTGGGTCCTCTGAGGATATCTTCCGGCGCTGTTCATGACAGACCTACATTCAGATGCTCTATGCCCAAAATTGTTGCATGCATAACAATGACCATTGAACTTATTGGATCTAGGTACATTGTTAATAAAGTAAGGAAAATTATTGTAGGCTTTGCTCCTACATACATTGGCAGTGTGTCCTTCTTTAAGATAGTTAAAGCAAACAGGTTTGAATTTTTTCTTACCTTTTCCTTTGAATGCCGGTTGCTTCTTTGATACTTCAGCATTTGTTCCTGAGGGTTCTCCTTCCTCATGTCCAGAGAAACCAAGTCCATTAGTATTCTTTACCTGTCTAGCCGACTCAAGCTTTTGCTCTAGCTTAACAGTGCTCTTGTTGAACTTAGCAAGTATTTCCTTTGACTCAAAGAGTTCTTTGGAAATAGCAGTATTTGACTCCATTAGGCTTGCATTCTCAGAGATGGCTGTGTTCAGTTCTCCTTGCATGTCTTCCTTTTCCACCTTGCTTGCATGGAGTTGAGCATTTAGGGTACTCATCTCTTGTTTCAACTTGGAGATATCAAAATCTCTTTCTTTCACTAGGTCTTCAGTTTTTCTCTAGTTCTCAAGCTCTTGACACATCTAGATAGTCAGTCCTTCCAACTCCTTTCTTAGGTTGGAGTTTGATTCATTCAACTTATTTACTTCTGCAATTAGGGCTTCCATATCTGCTTCATCTGCATAACTATTTTTAGATAGCTCTATCAACTTTTCTGCATGTTCTCTCCTTTTTGCTTGAGAAGCCTTGTATTTGACCATAAGATCATCATAGGCTTGTTCAGATTGAGTGAGCCATTGAGTAAGTTCCCTCAAGGTGTATTCCCCCATATCTCTTTCCAAGTGGTTAAACTTATAGAAAGGTAGGCTCTGATACCAATTGATGAATACTAAGAGGGGGGGGGGTGAATTAGTATACCAAAAAACATTGCACTTAAACACTTAAATAGTCTAAAGATAAACCAGTAAAATAGTTTAACAGATAGACCGATTATCACACATGCAAATCAAAATGCAAATAAAGCATTCACCCACAAAAGAAATACAACCATAACACAAGATATTTGATGTGGAAACCCAAATGGGAAAAACCACGATGAGATGGAACTCACAAGTCACTATCTGTAGAATAGAAACCAAACCAGTTAAGGTCAGATCGGTTAAGGTCTTACAATGTTCTTCACCAGAACAGATCCTGTTAGGAATCTCAATCTCTGTTAGGAGATAAGTCCGATCAAGGACTACCTTGCTAGAGGATTTTAGATTCACAGAGGTGAACCACCTTGTTAGAGGATTTTACAAAAGGCTTTTGGGCCTACCCGGTTAAGGGCTACAGACTTGTCAAAGATGTGAGTAATCAACAAGTGTTTGATCTATCTAATAGCACAGACTGCTTGATTAGATCCTTGATAGCTCGTTCTTAATGCACTCTTGCATTACTTCAGTCTTCTACACATACATATTCTTTCCAACACCTCAACCACCTTAAACCCTAGCAACAACATAAACCCTTTCGGCAACAACCTAAAAACCCTAGACATGATGTCCTTTTAAAGGAATCTGATTTCATGTCGGTCCAATAGGATTACATTTCAATTTCCTAGGTTCTATACTTTAGCTTGCATATGCACGTAGTGTTCATATGACCGCTAAAGTGGGGGCTAAATGTAGCGTCATAAATTGTACGCACTTGCTAGGGTGGTACAATTTCACACCTAGTTTAGCACCCGCCTTGGCGCATTTTGCATTTGGCATTGCATTTCCCCTTTAGCACTTAATTAATTAAATTAATTAGGTCTAAGGTTCTATTTTATCATCTCCCATATCATAAAGTTGGGCCCTTTTCATTAAAGTGTGCCCCTTTCATTTTATTCTTCCAATACATCATTTAATCAAAAACCCTAATTAAGTCCTATTTTGAGCTTTGGGGCTTGGTTTCGGGGGTCAAAACATCTCAAAATCACCTGTAACTTCGGGATTCTCTCTAAAATCATCATATCTGACGGCCCTGAAAATTTGGTGAAAAGTTGTCGGGACCGTGGCGCCCGGTGCACATGGTCCTGGACATTTTTCCCAAAATTTTGGGAGCACGATCCAATCATAAAATAAAGCTTAACCCCAAGAAATTGGTGGGATATTCAATCTCTAGGTCGGCCAAAAGACGAAATTACGACCTAGGGTTTCATATATAAGAGCTCTCTTTCTTCATTTGAAAGGATCCGATTTTGGTTTTGAGAGGACCTCATATGCAGCGAAAGAGAAGATCTTTGAAAACTTCAATAACATTCAACATCCATCTATCAAGCATTTATCAATTTCATTCATACATTTAGGGCTTTGAAGACATTGAAGAACAATAGGAGATTACCGACTGAAGATTGGCTTGTACTCCTCCCTTGAGGGTTGGGTATGATTTCATGTTGTTTTCATGTCTTTTCATAAGCTTCAATTACATCACTTATTCATGCTTTAGATCACTTTGCATCTTGGTTTAGAGCACTTACATTATCATTTACAAGCAATTAGGGTTTACTTTCTAGGTTGCTCTAGTTTGCTTTCTTGCATTTAAGGACCTTGCACACACACTAGGTCTGCACACACAATACATTTTACAATACAACTTGGCTATTTGTGGAGGTGGAAATCACTGAAGCGGGGGTTTGACTAAGGCAAAACCCTATATAGCCGCCCAAACACCTTTTCAGATATAAGTGCAGGTTTCAGGACTTAGACGACGCCGCAAGTTACAGATCCGGAAGAAGCAGACGGAGACCAAACAACACACCAAATCTCAAAGCAAAAGACCAGGACAGGGGCATGGGGCGCCCTGGTCCCTGGGACAGGGGCGCTGGGCGCCCTGGTCCTCCTGATAGACAACATTTTCAGCATTTTTGACAGCTTTTCCAGAGTGCAAAAACAGCAGTTTCCAGAGTAGTTTCAGGGGCAGAATCAGGACAGTGGCGCCCGCGCCCCTGTCTCGAACATTTTCAGTCAAATTTTAACTCTGGGTAAGCATTTACATTCTTGTCTTGTCCTTGTGTTTACAACTTTCCATTGTTTAAGTTCAATTCTGCAATCTCGTTATTGGTTCATACTTGCACTTTGGGGTTAGGGATTGAACTTCCATCATTTTATCTTTCAATTACAACAAAGGAATAGAAATCCTAATAGGTAGCCCGTGGCTCTCTCTTCCACAAGAAGAAGTAGCCAATTGTGTGATACCTCTAGGCTCTTTCGTATTCCACAAGTGTGTGGTTGAAAGTGAGATTAGGGCATGTTTGCTTAGTGTCACTTTTTCTCCCCCACATTTTTGGTGAACCCGACGTGAACTCCAATCTTCTCTAATTCTGATTTATGTTTTCAAATTTGAGTGTTTATGCTATTTCCAATTCAAATTTGTATTTACAAGTCTCAATTTCTTGCAAGATTCAAATTTTTTTTTAATTTTTGCTAAAACCCTAATTTTTCAATTCAAAGTTGAACTTGTGGATAGCTTAATTGTGGTCAATAATTTCAAATCTGATTTAGGAACTCATTTGAATCATAAATTTCATTTTCTAAATCTACATTCTAAGTGCTTGCATTGGTTAAAATTAAACATTTCCTTCTATTTTGCATCTGTTATCATTTGAAAGAGGAAAATTGTTGTCATGATGCATTCATTTCATAGATGTGATAATGGGTTAGCTTCCCTTGTTTCAATTTTTCCTTCTTCTAAAGAACCTCCCCCCATCTATAACAACATTTTAGTGCCTAAAAGAGTTTCTACCAATCCCTTTGAGACTCTCCCATGCTCTAAGGATGTAGACTTTAAGAGTGATCTTAACAACTCTCCTAAAATGTGCCCTTCCTATTTAGCTATCCTAGAGGAAGAGAATGGTATCATAAACACCTTTCTTAATGTTACTTCACTTTCCCTCCATGATGCCTCTCTAAGTGAAAAGGTATTTATGGACATTGACTTATTTTCTCCTAAAGTTGGTCCTTCCAATGGGGGCATGTTAGTGCAACAAGAGGTTATGAACACTTCTTTCAAAGATCTCCTTCCTAAGCATGAATCTTTGAAGAAATATGTTCATGTTCCTCCTAAAAAACACTCCCTTCATGAGGATCCTTTTGTGCAAGAAGATGACATGATCCCTACATTTCCTAGTGATGGCATTTCCTTTTCCAACAAAATTCCCACTAGAGATGATGAATTAATGATAAATGCTTACCCTTCTCCTAAAGTTTGTCTTACCCATAAGAATCCCTTAGAGAAAGAAGATGAAATAATAAGCACTTTCCTTAACTCTGTCTCCCCTAAAGATCATATTGAACATATTTTGAGGAAAGAGGATGAGTTTAACACATCTATTGATGCTCTTCCTCCTAAGGATGAGGAATTAATAAACAATGTTATCTCCTCTCCCGAAATTGACAATACTTCAAACATTCCTTTCAACAACCTCACTATTTGGGATGAACCATTGGAAGAAGGTGTAGATTATTCTCTACCCTGTGAGAGAACCCTAGCCAAAGGGGATGAAATCAAGATTGAAAACTCCCTTGATAGTTTCTCACCTTCCTTGAATCTTAATTATTCTCCCTCTAAAAATAAAGCATCTCCCTCTCCTCAACTTGGTTCTACTCATAAGGAAACCCTAGTTCAAAGAAAGATGGTTAACATCTCTTTCAAAGATCTCCCTCTCAAAAGTGAGACTTTAGAGAGTAATGTTGACTCTTCTCCTAGAGAGTTTATTCCCCATGTAGATCATTTGATGATAGAGGATGATATGACCTTTCCTCTTCCTACTAGGACATCAATGCCTACCCCTTGTCTCTCTCCTAAAATTGATTTAATTCGTGATGAGATTTTAGTGCAAGAGAAGACTATCAATAATTCTTCCAACACTTTTGTTCATTCTTCTAAACCATCCTCAATCAATTTGATACATGTGAATAAGACTCCTAACAAACCTCTCTTTACTGTCCAAGGTGCTTGTCCTTCTCAAAATTCTCAACCTTTAAATAAGCCTATCTTAGTGGTTCAAGGTGGTTATGCTAATGATTCTTTTTGCACTCCTAAGAAACCTATTATTACTGTGCAAGGAGGTTATTCTTCTAAGAGCCCTTATGAGTATGCTAAGCAACTGACTAGAGAGAGTTATCATGCAGTTGCTCATACCTATAACACAAGAAACAATAGGAAACCTAATCCTCCTCCAGTTATTCCAACTTCACTTCCTCCTTCCCAACCAATTCTTCCGCAAGCTCCACGTATTTCACAAGTTCTTGGTAAGGAATATGATCTCATAGAACAACTTAAAGCTACCCCTGCTAAGATATCCCTTTGGGATTTGATTCAAACTTCTTGTGCTCATCATGGAATGTTACAAGATGCCTTGAAAGATTTGAATGTTCCTCCACCGAATACATCTAGTAATATAGCATCTTTAGTTAACTCTATGATGAATCCTAAAGCTCAAATTGTGTTTACCCAAGATGAGTTGCCTACTAGTGAAATTCAACAACAATATGATCCCTTGATGATTGTGGTTATCATAAATGACACGGCTATAAGACGAACACTAGTAGATAATGGCTCTGGCCTTAATGTATGTAGCATTAATCTATTGCATAAGATGAATGTGGATACATCCCTTATTGAGCCTGACTCTCGTCCCATTCGAGGCTTTGATAATGTGGCTAAGTCTTCATTAGGTATTATCACCTTACCCATCATAGTGGGACCTGTTACTTTGCCTACTCCTATCCATGTTATGTCGGGAAATATAACATACAACTTGTTATTAGGGAGACCTTGGATTCACAGTATGCAAGCTGTCCCCTCTACATTGCATAGAAAAGTTAAATTTATTTATAACAATAAGACATATACCTTGATAGGTGATACTAATCTTCAGGCTTGTTTGCAAACATCTACTTCCAAAGGGAGTTCTTCTAAGCCTTCCTCTTCTAGTGATGACTCGTTAAACAAGATACCTATGGATGAATCATCACCCTCTGATAATCAAAATTCTTTGGATGAGTCTAAAGCTCCTGAAGAAGATCCTTCTCGACTTGAATCTACACATGAAAAGGCTTTTGATCCTGAGAAGGTTCTCGCAGAAGATGATTGGGGATCTCTTGATTTTAATCCCACCTTTGTAGGTGAGTATAGGGTTCCTCCTAGAGAGCTTAAACTTAAAAAGAAGGAAGAAACTAGAGATCAATCTGTCTTACATGAACCTATGAGCAATAATTTTGTGGCTGCTTCTCAAACTTCTTCTCCTCACACTTCTAATTCTGAAGAGTTTGATTCTTTGTCTTATGAAAAACCACCTTCTCTTCCTGAAATGGCTGATCATTATGGTCGTGGTTTTCGCATTTTTGCTAAGCATGGGTATCATGGAAATGGTTGTGGCGCTCATGAACAAGGGATAAAAGTTCCTCTAGAGACTAATTTTCACAATTATGCCTTTGGACTTGGCTATAATCCCTGCAAACGTACCGAAGCATCTAAAAGACCATCTCTCAATGTGAATGCTATATTTAGTACTGATGATGATCTCACTTCAACTAAATCATCTTCTACTTCTATCAACTCTCATTCCCCTCATAAGGAAATCTTGGCGATGAACAAATCTCTTTATGACTCCCCTCAAATTTCTAAATCTACTTATGAATCTTTATCTCCTATTCATCATAAAGTCCTTTTCCCCAGGGATAAGGCTCTAATAAATTACACTCATCCCTCTTCTAAGATTTCTTGTGATTTTTCTTCTTCAATTTTTATCATTTTATACATGTTTTTGATCTCACTTATAGTTGAGCATTTAGCATGTCATATTCAAATACCTCATTCAATCTATCATGTCTTTAAATAATGTTAATGGCTATTATGTTGCTCATCATTATGTGACATTGGTAGCTCATTTACTGGGGGCTCATTGTCATTCATGATGGTACATTTTCAAGTGCAATCATATTTTTGAAGCAACATAATAGCCTAATTTTCTATGTTATCTCTTGTTTCTATGGGGACAAGAGTGATTTCATACATCTCTTCTTTTGCTTATGTCCAAATCTCTCCCTAGAAGATTGTGTAAGTCCTTCTCATTGAGGCAATGATCTTTCCTTATTTTATCTAAGGATCCACTTTTTCCTATTTCGTGGATGGTGTGAACTTTATTACTTGATGTTATTCCTTGTATGCATTTGTTGTTGTTTGTTCAAGGATTCTCTCTTACAAGAGGTGTAAGTCCTTGACTACAACCTCTTTTGCACTTGGTAAAATACATCCATAATGAATTCACTCTCCCAAATGGGTTAAAAAGAGCGTCATCCTTCATTAAGAATCACTTTCACCTCGCAAAAGAAGGAAGTATTGCATTCTTATTCTCTTCTTTGTCTTATTCTAGAAGATGTTATATTTGTCTAAGACAATTCCTCTTGGGGATAGGTGTCTTTTGTACAAAAATCTCTTCTCCTCTAAGGATCTCCTTTACACATACTACAAGATATCCCTGTTCAACTATCTTATCCTTGCTTAAAGAGTGCAAAACTCTCTTGCTTCGACCTATGACATTGTTGCATTTTTGGGGTATCTTCTTTTGTGATGAAGGTAGGTATCCTTGTTCTACTTTTCTTATGACATAAACATTACACTTTTTGAGCAATGGGCCATTCTTGGAACCAGAGCACAGACTCTTAGAGCGAGATGTTTCCATTTTTCTTTTATGCAAGCTGATTATTCTCGAAACTAGAGCACAGACTCTTGAAGCGAGATGTCATGCTTTTGTACTATACATATACAGGTTGTAGCATACTCGGGCATAGACTCCTATGAGATGCTTCTGACCTCACTTACACACACATGCACGAGGTTGAGTGGAACTAGCGGCATAAGGCTAGACTTTCTCACTCTCCTCCCTTACATGGATCACCTAGACAGACTCTAGGGGCTAGTTTTCCATGTCCTTTTTCCCATGGATCACCTAGACAAGATCTAGGGGCGAGAAGTCCTTGTTTTCTCTCTCACTATTCTTCTCATGGATCACCAATGTGTGTATTCATGCTTTTTTCCTTTCTTTTCTTCTCTTTGCATTTTGTTTCCATTCACATCCTTCATCTTGTGTTAGAGAACTCTCAAATCCTCACACTCTTTGTTGTGTTGGAATTGAGATTTAGTCCTCTTTCTTACCAAATGATTCTCCATTAGTTTTTGATCTCATATCAAATCTTCTTGTGAGCATTTGTCATCAATATTCTTTAACAATTCGAAGTGGTAAACATGATACCCTGTTTCAACTCACTAAAATTAGCAAGCCGAAACAGGGGGGGGCATATAGCTACCCTCGAATTTTCATCACCTTCCCTAGTAAGCATTAGGTGATTTTGTGATCTAACGTGTGTTTTGTAGGGTGCGGTTCCTAACTGTGTACTGCAGATACCGCTGGGGGCTTCGTTCGACAGACTTATGGATATATCCTTTTTCAAATAATGTTTACTTTTCTGTACTTTAGCTTGCATATGCACGTAGTGTTCATATGACCGCTAAAGTGGTTGCTAAATGTAGCGTCGTAAATTGTACGCACTTGCTAGGGTGGTACAATTTCACACCTAGTTTAGCACCCGCCTTGGCACATTTTGCATTTTGCATTGGATTTCCCCTTTAGCACTTAATTAATTAAATTAATTAGGTCTAAGGTTCTATTTTATCATCTCCCATATCATAAAGTTGGGCCCTTTTCATTAAAGTGTGCCCCTTTCATTTTATTCTTCCAATACATCATTTAATCAAAAACCCTAATTAAGTCCTATTTTGAGCTTGGGGGCTTGGTTTCGGGGGTCAAAACATCTCAAAATCACTTGTAACTTTGGGATTCTCTCTAAAATCATCATATCTGACGGCCCTGAAAATTTGGTGAAAAGTTGCCGGGACCGTGGCGCCCGGTGCACATGGTCCCGGACATTTTTCCCGAAATTTTGGGAGCACGATCCAATCATAAAATAAAGCTTAACCCCAAGAAATTGGCAGGATATTCAATCTCTAGGTCAGCCAAAAGATGAAATTACGACCTAGGGTTTCATATATAAGAGCTCTCTTTCTTCATTTGAAAGGATCCGATTTTGGTTTTGAGAGGACCTCATATGCAGCGAAAGAGCAAATCTTTGAAGACTTCAATAACATTCAACATCCATCTATCAAGCATTTATCAATTTCATTCATACATTTAGGGCTTTGAAGACATTGAAGAACAATAGGAGATTACCGACTGAAGATTGGCTTGTACTCCTCCCTTGAGGGTTGGGTATGATTTCATGTTGTTTTCATGTCTTTGCATAAGCTTCAATTACATCACTTATTCATGCTTTAGATCACTTTGCATCTTGGTTTAGAGCACTTACATTATCATTTACAAGCAATTAGGGTTTACTTTCTAGGTTGCTCTAGTTTGCTTTCTTGCATTTAAGGACCTTGCACACACACTAGGTCTGCACACACAATACATTTTACAATACAACTTGGCTATTCGTGGAGGTGGAAATCACTGAAGTGGGGGTTTGACTAAGGCAAAACCCTATATAGCTGCCCAAACACCTTTTCAGATATAAGTGCAGGTTTCAGGACTCAGATGACGCTGCAAGTTACAGATCCGGAAGAAGCAAACGGAGACCAAACAACACACCAAATCTCAAAGAAAAAGACCAGGACAGGGGCATGGGGCGCCCTGGTCCTGCCAGGACAGGGGCGCTGGGCACCCTGGTCCCTGGGACAGGGGTGCTGGGCACCCTGGTCCCTGGGACAGGGGCGTTGGGCGCCCTGGTCCTCCTGACAGACAGCATTTTCAGCATTTTTGATAGCTTTTCCAGAGTGCAAAAATAGCAGTTTCCGGAGTAGTTTCAGGGGCAGAATCAGGACAGTGGCGCCCGCGCCCCCGTCCCGAACATTTTCAGTCAGATTTTAACTCCGGGTACGCATTTACATTCTTGTCTTGTCCTTGTGTTTACAGCTTTCCATTGTTTAAGTTCAATTCTGCAATCTCGTTATTGGTTCATACTTGCACTTTGGGGTTAGGGATTGAACTTCCATCATTTTATCTTTCAATTACAACAAAGGAATAGAAATCCTAATAGGTAGCCCGTGGCTCTCTCTTCCACAAGAAGTAGCCAATTGTGTGATACCTCTAGGCTCTTTCGTATTCCACAAGTGTGTGGTTGAAAGTGAGATTAGGGCATGTTTGCTTAGTGTCACTTTTTCTCCCCCACAGTAACACGACACAAAAATCACCGCCAGTGTGTCGGCACCGTCAAACAATTAGTGGATTGGTAACTCATCACAAAATGGTGGTTGGTAACTCATCACAGAGTATTATCGGTTCATACAAAATACCGGTTGCCGATTTGTCAAAATGAAGATTGGTAAAAATGTGTTATGCCACTTTGCTCCCTTGTACCGCTTGAGATCTACGAACCGCTTGGGGTTGACATGCCGCTTTAGACCGGGAAACACATTTTGCAAAACATCAATAGTCTAAAAGACTATAGTACAACATACCTACAACATACCGGTTGGAACAAATACCGGTTGTGCTCTAACTTATACATATAAAGAGGAACTTAATGCAAGTGTGTGTCCATCAATGACAATCACAACATGAACATCAAAAATGCCAACATATATGCCCCTGATCGATAATTAAATGAGCCTCTCTAGGAAATTAGGTTAATCCATGTGGGATTAGCTGTCCAGTCGAGAGTGTGCATTGTGTTTTATACACTAATCTATAGTGCTTAGTAGAGAGTAGTCATGTGTCACCATCCTCTATCCCTAGATCATCTATCATGAATATTTTTGCCAATGGACTCTCCCCATGATTTGTATCATATATGAATCTCTCTCCATTGATGGAGATAAACAATATCCTCTAGCACCCTCTAGAGTGATACTGATCTCACTAATAGGTAGAATGATTGGATTATGCCTACTATACCATTTGTTTGTTGATATCAATACCATGGTTTGATGTTCTCTAATATTGAGCATGTATGTAATATGTCATGTAATCCCACTATACCTAGACAAACCTACTCTACCAAGGTCAACTCAGACCTTAGTGACATTATGAGAGAATGAAACTCTCAATCATGGTCAAATCTAACATCTCCTAAAACAATAACACACACATCATTAATTATTTTTAAAAAAATTCCTCAGATCTAATTTTCTATGAAAAAGTGCAAAAATCCTAATCATTTATGGTCCAATTTTTCAATTGTGCCACTTTGTTAATTATAAGTTCTATTTTCCATCAATTGTGCCATTTTTCTAATCATAAGCACCATTTTGCATCAAATGCACTAATGTGCCTATTTACCCATAAAAAAAACTTTTATCATTACTGCCACATCCCTAGATATTTGTGACCCCACACATAAAATGAACCATTGTGTTTATTAAAAGAACCATTGCACCCATCAAAATCACCATTTCCCATTAATGGTTAAAGCACAGGCTAACTTACCCAAGAATAGAAAGGTTGCTCGGGTCCTTCCCTAACCATTTTCATCAATCCATTCATCACATGTATCATTTTATCTTGATAGCACATTTTATTAAACCTACTTCTTCCTATCATAAATACCCCTAAAACTATCCCAAAAGACCCAAAAATTAAACATATATTGTTGGGCTCAATCTGAATGGCTATACAAAAACTTGCATGCACTTTGCTCAATGAATTGCCACTATAATACTTGCCATATTTGCAACTTCTTTGCACTATTGAGGCTCTAAATCTCTAACAATAAAGAGTATAAATGAATAGAAATGAAACCCTAAATCCTAATTTTTACCATTTCCTCGATATTATCACCCTTTTAGCCCATTTCCCCTCTATTACACTACTTTCATCCTTGATCCACTAGACCTAGCCTAACCTTCCTGTCAAGAGTTTGATCAAAAAATTATTTTTCTTGACTATTTCTTGAGGGGGCACCCTACGTCCATACCTAAATACATTGGGACACATCAAAAGTAAACATATTTTCTGTATCAACATTGTTTCATTAAAACAATATAATAAACACACTGTCTCAAAAAGGTGACAAAAATTAGATGCCTAAAAATTACTATTGCACTCCAATCTTAGCACCTCATTGTTTCTCATCAATTCTTCTATCAGTAATTAAATAATTCTAATTATTTACTTAAGTTAACATTACATTCTTGAATCCACTATATTAAATAATTATTTAATTCACCAAATTCTCTTCTCCATATTAATTAAATAATTTTAATTATTTTATTAATTAATTCATTTATTTCTTCTCATCCATATTAATCATTATTTTTAATTATTTAAGTAATTCATGTATTAATTCATCTAATCCTCTATAATTAAATAATTTTTATTATTTAATTAGCTAACATTTCCTCTATAATTAAATACATAATATAATTAATTTAGTTACTTTTCTATTTTTTATTTCTTCTAAAAAGAAATGAAATTAATATATTATTTATTTCCTATCCTTTCAAATATGGACATGAATTAAATGAATTTATTTATTTAATTCTATTAATAATTCTTCCTAAATATATGTAGATTTATCAAATTAGTTCACTTAGAGTAACTCCCAGTCCCACTCATCAATCAATTATACTTCACTCACCCATGCAATCAATTGATTGACCAATTAAGCTCTTCATAGGGACACATGTTAAATACATATTTCTAGTATCCTTATTGTTAGACATAATGCATCACTGAGAGGGGGAGGGGGTGAATCACTGATTCTCAAATCTTTTCCCTTTACTAATCCTATGTGAGCATAGATCTACCTTAATGTAGACTGACCAGTTAGTAGGAAGAATGACACAAATGCAATCACACAAGGGGCATCACATAACACTAGCATATACGAGGAAAACCCAAGATGGGAAAAACCTTGATGAGCAATGCTATTGGAGTCTACTACTCCAATCCAGCCTCACAATGAAAACATAGTTACAAAGTTTAGGGTACCAACCCAAAGAGCACCAACCCCTGACTTTAGGGCACGAACCCAAGGAGCTACAACCCCTACCTGATTTATGGGCTACAACCCCTGCCTTTAGGGCATCTACCCAAGGAGCACCAACCCCTACACCGAGCTACAACTCAGTGTTCACAATATAAACATCAAATACATAAGTAGTTATCATGTTACAAGTGAATCTTGCAACCTTATCATATGTCTTACTCTGTTAGTGAGATACCTTCTCTGCTACACTGACTCACTCTTCTGCTACTCTCTCTTGCTACTTAACTGCCGATGAACTCTACTGGTACACTTATCCTCTTCTTCTACTCCATTGGATCTCCACCTTACTCTCTGCTCTTCACCAATATAACACTTTGTTAGTTCTTTGTTTTCCTTCTCTGCAGCCCCCTTCACTTCTACTCAACTGGTATGAACACTATGGGTTCTTCTCTCCTACCGGTTGAATGCTTCAACTCGGTTCTCCCTCACTCTCACTCACTTATTAGATTCTCGTCAAGCACTAGGCTGATTTACTATTACCTGTAGAAGTATCACACTTCGCATTAGCACAAATATTCTTCTATTACAACAACCCTTTTCAATGTCTTTTGCCTTCATCTTTATAGACTGGTTTCCCGCCAAAAGACCATTTCAAAAATTAGGCAGTTAGGTTTTCTTCACTACCTTTGAGGAAAAACAAATCTAATAAGATCTTGTCCAATCTGATCTTCCAGACTGCCAGTCTGCAAGAATCTGTGATTTATGCGCCTCCTAGATCACTCCTTCCATGTTTGGCGATCTGCTTTTTACCCCATCGACTGGTCTCTTGGTCAAACACTAGGATTTGGTTGTGTTGTTTCCTTCATCCACCTCGATCTCCTCAATTGCTCTTAGCTAGCTCATAGTTGTCCTTCAGACCTCGAGCCACAAATCCCTTCAACAATCCACAACATGTCCCATGATTTGTGGGACCTTTTATCACAATCGACCAACTCTACACCTACCCCGTTGATGTACATTCCATCTTTATATGATGCAGGTTCACCACCTCATGTACATTTGCCATTTCATCCTCTCGTGGCATCACTGTTAGGATCCGAATCATCACATTATTCTATCGGTTCATGCCTAGTCACTAAACATTCAAACAACCGGTTCCATCTACTGATAAACAAACCCTACTGACATATGACAACTTGCCAGTTGTCCTTCTTGTCATGAAATTTCTTATTCTACTGATGTAACCCTCAAACCAGTCTTTAAACATGACTGACCTATGCATGCAATTCTCATCATGTATCTGCACTTTATCCATATTGTTGGTGTAAATAATTATTCATCATGGATATTATTACACTTACTTAAGTTTACTTAGGATAATGCATTTCATAGTAGTTTGGATATGAGACACTTGGGTGTTTGTGCCACATTGGGATAGTGTGTGTAGGAGAAATTCCACCTCTTATGGTGTTGATCTTGTTATTACACTATCATATCCACTTATTGTGGAGTGATAATTCCACCTTTGGTGGGTGATCCACCTCATGTGGAATATTGTATTATTTCTCCTACCTACCCTTGTTTCTTATTGAGCCACATGTCATGTTTGTGTGCTCATACATATCCCTAGCCTTGCCTATATAAGCAGGCTCATCTACATTGTATGTAACAACTATTGAACAACTAGATAATCCAGTTGATTATTGATCATTTTCTATTAATGAGAATACAGTCTATTCTTATCCCATATTATGTCTCTTTCATGTACATTTCAATGACTTCTTGATCTTGGCAAAATCCAACATGGTATCAGAGCTATTGGAGTCTCATTGATTCGTCTTGAAGAGGCATTATTGTGACGTCAAGAGGCAGATCTGAGGAGCATCGTCATTTGGAGGCGTCCTAGACCAGATCCGACCTCGCCATTGCGTCCGGAAGGCCATTTCCATGAATTTTGGTTATAAAGTTGGCCTATTTTGGTGAGAAAATTTTTTTTCTCCAATTTTGCTATTCGTACGGATTTTCGAATATTCCTATAATTTTTTCAAAAAAAAAAAATTTTATTCTGAAAATTGTTTCAAAAAAAAAATCAAAAATCAAAAAAAATTGAAAAAAAAAAAATTCGAAAATATCAAAAAATTTGAACAGAAAAATCAAAAAAAAGGGGGAGATTTTTTTGGGGGGTCCGCAGACCCCCCCGTGACCTGTCGTACTGCAGGTACTGTGCCCGCAGATCGTACCTGCCGCCGCCTGTCAGCCGATCTCGTTCTCTGCGCCGCCCCCTCCGCTCTCCGGTGCCCTCGGCTCCGCCCGGCAGCAGCGTCTGCTCCCTCCGCCTCGGCTTCGGGCTCCGCTTGCAGCGCGTCCTTCCGTCTCCGGCAGCGCCCGTACCAGCGGCGTCCACCGGTACCACACGCCGCCCGAGCTCCCGTTCCACGCCCACCGCGGCCTCCGTCCCTCCGCCCGCAGCGCCTCCTCCACCAGCGGCTCCGCCCGTCCGCTCAGCCTCCGGGCACCGCCACGCGGACACAAACCGGCGAATACCGCGCCCGCCACGTGGCAGGCGGCCACTGGCCCGCGGGTACCCTCCATACAGACACGTCGCATTTCCGTACAGTGACGCGTCAAAACCGTACGCCACGTCAATCGTACGGACTGCCACACCAGCAGCCCAGTCACCTCTGCCACATCATCATCCGTACAGTACGGAATATCCAGTCAACTGTCCACGCAGTCTGTCCGTACGGTACGGACGCACAGTCAGCCAGGCAGTGAAGTTTTGGCGACGGTCATACGGCCGTCAAATTTAAGACAATGTTTTGCTGACGTCAGCGCCACATCAGCACTGTTTGGAAATTTTTTGACCCCCTCTCATTTGCATTTTTGATTTTGCAGTTCAACTTCAAATGGCCATAACTTGCTCATTTTTGCTCCTTTTTGGGTGCAATTTTTTTTGAAATGGGCTAGAATTTCGTGCTCTCCGCAGTGGTGAAAGAATTTTTTGATTTTGATGCACGGATTTTTCAGAAAATGCAGTTTTTGGTGACTGTCCCTGAGTAATCCCTGTTTTTGCAACTTCAGAGGCTTCGTTTGGGGTCATCCGACCTCCTTTTCAGGTGCCGTTTTTTTTGAAAGTGCGTATTTTTTCATCTACTTTCACATGATGCTATCAGATTGATGTCATTGTAAGTAGAAATTGTACTTTCAGATCTAGGTCATTTTTGGCTCTCTTGGTACTTGTATATTTGCTTGAATCTCAGTTAGATTCATTGCACTATTTATTGAAGTCTCTTGTATCTCAATTGAGAAGTTGTAAAATTTGCATCATAAGCCCACTTTGCCTTGTTTTGCAAGTGGCTCATTGTAATCGCACTAAGTATAAAGTGCCAAAATCATCACTTTTGGGGGGGTACTTTGATTGAATTTGGGGGGTGTCTCTTGTGCTTTTGTGCTCTTGTGTTCTTTCCTTTTTGCTGCTATGAGTTCTTCTAAGTTTCCTCTCTTAACTCCACATAACTATGCTACTTGGAAAATTGATGCATGGAGTAAACTTATGGAAAAAGGACTCACTCATTACATTGATGGAACTATTGTTGCTCCAGCTGATCCTAAGGCTGATCCAGTTGGTCACTTAGATTGGCTCACTAAAAATATCATGGCAATTGGTACCTTAAGAAAGTATGTATCAAAGGATCTCATTTTTCATATTGAGAAATGTACTCTAATCAAGGATGCTTGGCAAAAGTTTCAAGACTTGTATGGTCAAGTTGATGAGATTAGGGGATATCAAATTGATAGTGATCTCACCATGTTAGATCCCAAGAACTTTGATACTATACAAGATTATGTCACTAAGGCAAATGAGTTGAGGGCACAACTCAAAGATTGTGGCATTGATAAAAAGGATACTCAATTGATATTCAACTTGATAGGCAAGCTTCCACAAGAATATGCAGCATTTGTTTCTAGTTTCCAAACTCATAGGATGACAATGGGTTCAAGCTACAAAATGCCTACATTTGATGCTTTCAATGAAATGTTGATGATGGAACAAACTAAGTTGATAAGCATGGGCATTCTTAAGGCTTCTTCTAAGTCTCAAGCATTGGTGGCAAATCAAGGAAACAAAGGAAATCAAGGAAAGGACAACTCAAACAAGAAGAAATGGCAATCAAAGCCTAAAGAAAAAGCATCATCTTCTCCACAACAAGGAGATTCATCTTCTTCCAAGAAAGATAATTCACCAAAGAGAGAGAGACCTACTTGTGCTTATTGTAAAAAGATTGGTCATGAGGAACATCGTTGCCATACTAAGAAGATTGATGAGCTCACACATATCATCAAAAAGCATAACATTGATTTACCTAAAGTCTACAAGAAGGATGATTCATCAACTTCCACTTCCTCGCATTCAAAAGGAAAAGGGCAAGCATTCATGGCTTCTACAAGTGGAAAGACTCACTCTTTTGGAACAAGAAAAGGACAAGCTCTATGTGCTACAACAAATCATACTTCAGAGAGATGGCTTCTAGATTCAGGGGCTTCTCATCATATGGCATCTTCACAATCTATGTTCTCTACATTTGAGCCTTGCACCATGCCACAGATTTTGATGGGCAATCATACATACATGGATGTGATTGGGAAAGGATCTATTGACATTGGGGATAACTCCTTCAATGATGTGTTGTGTGTACCCCACTTGACAAACAATCTCCTTTCCATCTATCAAATCACACATGGCGCAACTAAGAAAGTTGTGGAGTTCACACCTGACTCAGTTTTTATTAGAGACATGGAGACTAGAGCTATCATTGCAACTGGGGTGGTTGATCATGCATCTCGGTTATACTCCTTTTCAGATTTTGTTGATGATGATTTCACATTTGATGATTCTACACATGTTGATCACACTTATTGTGATGATTCAGATTTTGAGGAGAACTTTGGACACTTGAATTTGGGGATTCTCACATGTAACCCAGTTCTTGAGTCTTGTACTTCATCTTCTCATATTGATATCACATCACCTATTGCACCTGATGATGCAGATAGTGCGACAGTTTTGCCTACATGTGATTCAGTGCAGCAGGATATACATTGTCTTCCAGCTTCAGATTCATGGGATGATTACATGACAGATATTGCAGGTTTGTTTGTGGAATCCTACATTGCAGATTTGGGAGACATCATTGATGACATACATCTTCTCTTTGATGAAGATGATCCTTCTTCGATTGTTGCGAGGGCACACTCTGACCCTCTTGTTCATTCTCTACATGATCATTCTTTCGAGGTTGACATGATTGTGGATACTTATGTACAGCAGTTGGAGGAGGTCTCTTTATTCTTTGAGGAGACACATGAGTCTTTGGACATTGTTCTACATCCATCTTCACTAGATGTTGGAGTTCCTTTTTCAGCAGTATGGCACAGTTTACCATCTTTGGAAGGGGTATCTTTCAGCATCGACATGGGGACACTTGAGCAGTTTTCCGAGATTCCTTTCATCATGAGTTTTCTTCATACATCTTCCCTTCATGATTGGGGAGACTTCATGGATACACCTTTGGTTTTGTTTCTTCCTAAGGGGAGGAATGTTGTTCGACGTTCGTGGAGCAGTTTCTTCATACATCGAGCTTCTATCATTGGTGCAGATTCTTCATTGAGGGATGATCACAGTTTGACTTCTCTTCTTCTCTCGTATGGGGGGGACCTTTTCCTCACATGGGGTTTTGTTCCTCACATACTTCTTTGAGAGTTCTCTTGTATAGCTTTCATCTCTCTTTTTGGGGGAAGGTTTTTTCCCATTGGGTTTTTCTCTCTTTCCCCACTTTGTGAGAGATTTCATTGCATTGGTTTGCATGCATTTGCATTTGTGCATGGGTACCTAACATGGCCTAGTAGCCGGGACCCATCTTGCATTGCTTAGTTGCATTGTAGACTTAAGTGCATTCCCCTAAGTTGCACTTAAGGGGGGGTGTTGGTGTAAATAATTATTCATCATGGATATTATTACACTTACTTAAGTTTACTTAGGATAATGCATTTCATAGTAGTTTGGATATGAGACACTTGGGTGTTTGTGCCACATTGGGATAGTGTGTGTAGGAGAAATTCCACCTCTTATGGTGTTGATCTTGTTATTACACTATCATATCCACTTATTGTGGAGTGATAATTCCACCTTTGGTGGGTGATCCACCTCATGTGGAATATTGTATTATTTCTCCTACCTACCCACACCTATTTCCTACCTACCCTTGTTTCTTATTGAGCCACATGTCATGTTTGTGTGCTCATACATATCCCTAGCCTTGCCTATATAAGCAGGCTCATCTACATTGTATGTAACAACTATTGAACAACTAGATAATCCAGTTGATTATTGATCATTTTCTATTAATGAGAATACAGTCTATTCTTATCCCATATTATGTCTCTTTCATGTACATTTCAATGACTTCTTGATCTTGGCAAAATCCAACACATATTAACAATGGACTTACATACCGGTTACTACTCTTGATGACACCATGTCATCACCCTTCACAAGACACCATCTTTAATCAGGTCAATCTATTTCTGACTGCATCTGCTTAGCCTTACCTTTTCCCTGATCAATTTTGTTCATCCCTCTACTAGTTTGTCAAGGTGACAAACACTTCTCACTTCCTCTGAATTAGTATCTCAGCATGCCTTCTCTATCGGTCCCAATCTGATGTACTTAAGGCATTCCCTCAATTCATCGGTGGATCCGATGTGAGCCTTCAAGTACTTACCTTTACCTCTTCACACTTATGAACATAGTGCATAGTAGGAGATAATCTCCACTTACCGATGGAGTGACACCTTATCTTCTGCATCCTGCAATGTACTCATGTGGCTTCCCCATTTGTGCAACATTTCTTCAAACAGGCACATGTGATCTGATGTGAACACATTCACTGTCAGTCATTGCTTCTTATGATGACTACATCTTCATCAAGTGGGAGTCCTGCTATTCTACAACCTCACGACATACTTGTGATCTGTTCATTTTTCTCCTCTAGTGTTGATGTGACTTAGGTAATATTCTGCCTCTTCATCACAAACAACTGCTCAAACATCTTTCTATCTCAACACACAAGTAAGGCACTAATATTGTGTATGGGTGACTCCTGAGATCATCTTCCTTACCTTACCGGTGTTCTGCAATACAAGGTGATATCAAAGATATCACATCCTGTACTCCTTCATAGCAGTGCAGTTCATTCATCTCTACTACCGGTGGTCATCTCATACCGGTTGACATCAATGACAACACAATGCCAACACTTACAATCAACCTCATCTATTGATTCATCTAATCATTCTCCATCATTGATTAGTGTCATGTGAAAGCTATAAATATGCAATCTTCCAACCCATCAAGGATCCATAATTTTTGATAAAATCTATGCTATCATTCAATCCACTTGCTATCAAAAGGTCATCTTAGAAAGAAAAGCAATCCACATATCAAATACTGATGCATATCCAAGATCAATGTAGTAACACGAGGCTTTGTAGAGGCATTATTCTTTATTATTTCATTTAATGTATGGGTCTCATGCTCTATTGTAAGTCATTGTCGAATGTAAAATTAGATATCTTTATATCTTATTTTTCTTATTTTACATTTTCACATTTCATCACAAACATGAACTATCAAGGGTTTTGGGGCTTCTTAAAGTACTTAAGACCTTTGATAACTTTTTGAATAGGGCAAAATATCCAATTTCTTGTAGCTCTTTCCTTTTTTGACTAAATTATTCTAAATTTGAAATGGTGACATCCATTTGGGTGTTCTTCAAAAAAGAATCCTTGGGGATACCCATACTTGGGAAAATATTTTATTTTTTCAACATGACCCTCAAATGGCTGTGAGAATTTAGTGTACTATTGCATTTGTGAAATTTTCAGTTGTAATTGGACTTGCAAGATCACTCAACTAAACTTTCCTTGGACTAGTTAGAGGTTGGAACCTCATAAAAGGATAAATTTCTCACTTACTAAATTTCAAAGAAATCTTAAAGGAACATAGGATAATTTTTTAGTATATTTTACTTTATGGTAAAATTTTGACCATTAAGTAACTAATTTCAAGGCCTTGTGGAACCAAAGGATCTTGCTAGTGCTACAAGGCAAGTTAAAACCTAGGAAAATAAGGGGGTACTCATTTTTCAATGTTAAATGGGGCATGTTGTGAAAGGCACAATAAGGATGTACTTTTTTTCTTGTTACTATTTTAAATTCTTTCTTTTGTTTGTAACCTTTTTGGTTGGGAGAATTTTTATATGATCAACACTCACCTTGTTTTTACCAATACCAGTTTTAGGAGTAGTTACATATGGTTTACCATGTCACTACTACAATGGGACATACATGTTAATCAACTAGTAACAACTTTGGATCTACACTATTACCACATTATTAAGGGTTTTGATGGTCCAAATATTTGAGTAAGGTCCTCAAATTCATGAACCAAGAGTTCATACTAATGTGGATCAACATTACATTTGTCCTAGAAAATTTGATCATTTTTCATCAATACTAACCCGACATACTTCACAATTTGGTTGACCATGCATAAATTCATTAAAATAGTCAAACCATCTTGATAAATTTCAATACCACCTTCCCTATTTGGGTATTATTTGTCTCTTCTTATATAAAGTGTAACTACATAATTTAAAAAATTGTAAGAAACAAAAAAAGACTCAGACCATAGTTTTTCTTGTGGAAGTTCATGTGATCTCTCCTTAAATGATTTGATGTGACCTTGTATTTTTGTTTGAAGCTCATGCTTTGGAGTACACCATACCTATAGTATTGTAGCATTTTAAATCAATCAATATTATAGGATCTATTATGAAATCTCTACCCTTCATTGACATAAGTAGCTATACCCTGAGATTACATCCTCTTTTCATTTCATGCAAATTTATATGATAGGTCTTTTATGGTGCCCATTCTTCAATATAATTTATGTTAAGTTGGAAGAGGTTTGTTTCACTTATTTTCAACCACTTACCTAATCGCTCATCTTGATTTAAAGAAATGGTTTTTTCATAATACTCTGAGTTTTTGAGGCTTTTAACTCATAAAAAATACATAATATTTGAATCAAATGCACCACAATATAGAACAAGACACATTGATCCATTTAGTTTGATGTGTTAGGGTAATTTTTGTTGAAAACACACAGAATGCTGAGAGGGGGAAGTGAATCAACATAGACTAAAAATCCGACTCGAATCTTAAATCAACAAGCTTATTCCAAACATTCACATTAAAGAGTATTAAATGATGAAACATTCACACATGAACACCAATATTTTATACGTGGAAAACCCAAATTGGGAAAAACCACAGTGAACACCAACTCACAGAATTAATCCACTAACTACTCTTAGGGAAAGATATAAAAAGGGACTTGCACACTGAAGCTAACTCCAACAGGGCAAGATACATAAATATCATTTTTAGAGAAAGAATTGCATGAACAAAAGAATCTCAATATGCTGATTACAGTCTCTATTATAGTACAAATTCTGACCCTACTCAAATCTTTGGACCACTAGATCTCCATATTAGCGCTTCTATATCAACTGACACCAGAGATTAATTTAGTGGTGAATTTTTCATGTCAGCAACCTGGGAAATGGTGAATATTTTGTACCGATTGGGGGTGGCCATGTCGCCAGAACATTATCAATTTCCGTCAAATTCACGACTCAATCGCCATATGTTTTATGTAATTAAATGTTTCTATGCAATGATTTCGCCAATACAATATATGGTGGACACACGGTAAATTCAATTTTTTCACCTACACTCTCTGAGGTTGCCTTAATAGATGACCATAATTTGCCTATAGGCATGTGAATATTTGTTAGCTAAGAGGACCCAATTCACCTAACATTTTGCCAACGCGTGTCTCCATTCACCCCAACTTTCTCCAACTATATTGTATTTTCCAATTATTTGGATGACCCATAATCGCCTCAAAAATTACATAAGTCATGTTATAGTTATGCAGGATTCACCAAATATTTGTATACCATATAAAATTCCCGCGGAATTCGCCATATAAGGATAGGTATAAATACATGCAAAGATCAGATCTATCTCTACATAATCTGGTGGGTTCTAGGCTCTAAATTCTAATCAATAGCGAAGTTTTAGACTAAGGAAAATCATTGTTGTTGGCTGCATTGGCGACCGCTAGTGACCTAAAGGCAAGCGATCATATCTTTGAAGTGTTATAATGTTATTTTGAATTTATCTATATTTGATTGCACTGTTGAGTTCATTTTTATTCAGTGGCGACCCGTCAGTGCCAAGTGGTTAGCCGAGACATTTAGACCTCAGACATCTAGATTGTAGGTTGTAGGGCCAATGAAACATATATTATAATTTATAGTCTATTATTGCTTCTTCAACAAATTGATATTTTTTGGTAGCCTTTATTTCATTGGAGATGTTGAACAGGAAGAAGGGTAGGAAGCCTGAATGTGGGGAAGGCCATGAGAGGCCAACAAAAAGAAGAACGTTGTCTTCATACTTTGGCTTTGGAAAAGATTGTGGTGAAAATCTAGAAGGTACATCATCACAAGTACAAGTACAAAATTTGCAACCTACACCGCATGTTGAAGACGATGACGAACCTGATATCTCAAATTAGGATGATCTTGAAGAAGATTATTTGGTAGATGCCCAAGTTAGCCAGAATGATATAATCATCTTGGGTGATAATTCCATTGATGATAATGCATGGAAGGGGAAAAGAGAAGCCAGATCAAAAAAGGATGAACCACAATCAAAAAAGGATCGGGAGTGGGATATGTCAGTGAGGAATTTTCAAATTAATTGGGAATCAAAGTATCCATTCATTGAACTAGTGGAGAATCCAATTGAAGGTGAGTCTCTAATAGAATGCAAGTGTAAGATTTGCACTTGGAAACATAACAAGGAAATTAGGTTGTAGATAAAATTTGACACCATAGAAAAGCATATGGGTAAAGTTTATGAAAAACAAATGATAGAGGGAGTTGAAATCAGTGATAAGATGGAAAACAAAGGAGGAATGTAAGCATGTGAGGAATGCCGAAGAGTATTATTTTCATGAGAAAATACAAACAAAGCCTACTGAAGTTAAAGATTCTATTGAAGCTAGTTTTGGAAAACAAATGCAAATAGAACAATTGGGAAAAGCTATTCAATTAAGCTTTGTTTTTTTATATTTTGACGAGAGGGCATGCTATGACAAATTTCCCACCAATTAGTGGTTTATTACACTTTTTGAAAGTTCCTAACTATCTTAATAGACACTGGTCAGTAAACGGTGGATGGGAATGGGCAAGTTGTCTTGCTGAGGTTGAAAAAGAAGATGTAAAGGAAAAAATAAGAGAGTCAAACTTTATTGCATTTTCTTGAGATGAAGTTAGGGTAGTAGACAGTACTTCATGGGTATGCATGCATTTTTATACTGTAGAGAATCATACTCACCAACCTCATCTACTAACTATTATTAAACTAAAGGAAAGTGTGACAATGGAAAATTTATTTCAACTAGTAAAGAGAAGTTTAATTGAATTTGGGGGTATGGATGACATGACAGTTGCAAAAAAATTGGTTTGTGCTAGAGCAGATGGAGCTTCAGTAATGCAAGGTCATAGGAATGGTCTTTGTACAAAGATTGAAACTTCATTTGCATCGTACATTACTGCAATTCACTGCATGGCTCACAAAATGAATCTAGCTTTTGGAATTGTGAGCAAGTTTGCTTCGGTAAAAAAAAATGAGATTTTAATCAGAGAGCTCTACTCACACTTCAGTCAAAGTCCCAAGTGATTTATGGAATTTCAACACTTTGCTGATGGAGTAACTGATGGGAACAAGATTCTCAAGGATAATGATACTAGATGGATCTCTTTGGATGGTCCACCGCATCGAGTTTTTTTATAATATCCATCCTTGATTGGACTATTTCACACAACTCGCAACGAATTAGATCAACTGAAATTTTTTGACCTTCTTCAGAGGTTAAGTAATCTAGAGACACTCTTAACTTTAGCAACTCTTCTTCCCATGCTAGAGGAAATGAGGAATATTATGAAGGCTACCCCAAAAAGAGCTTTGTATATTGCAAGATATGCTACGCTGCGTAAGATGACATGCATGACCCTCGACAATCTCTATCAAAATCAACCAACACTATCTAATGAAAAAATTGTTAAATGGCGGACACTCACAAATTTGAACAATCCTGATAAATTTTTACAAATCGGTGCAGATGGGGAGATATGTGCCAATATATGGGAGTTGAGATACCAATGCACTTCTATGCCATGGTCAACCCCAAGGAACCAGGAAAGCGCCCCAGGAAGCAACTAGCAAGAGTTACAAGGGAAGATTTCGACAAGATTGTTGAGACTATAACTACTTCTGTGAAGAAAATTGTGTATGATCTTTCCTCACAAATTAGAAGCAAATTCCCTCTTGACAACCTACTCAAAGCCATGTCTATTGTGTTTCCTCAATATTGGAGCCTCAATAGTGGAGCTGATTTTTGAAGTAAGCTACTGACTTTGATAAAATAATTTTGCATATCTAGAGAATTGAATGGAGTAACTATAAATGGAATATTAGATGAAACTCGTCTTTGAGAGCAATCATCTCATTTTGCATACACTATGAGAGAACAATATGGCACAATGGAGAACCCCCGTGAAGAGGGATCGGTAACAAGGCTTTGGAAATATATAGCTGAGAACGCAGTGTTGCGTGAGTCAATGCCAGAATATTTGAAGCTTGCTGATTTATGTCTTACCATGATATTGGGTTTAGTGGAAGATGAGAGAGTTTTCAGTGCTTTAGGGTTCCTAAAATCAAAGCTAAGAAACAAACTAGACAAAAATCTGGAAAATTGCTTGAGGCTCTATACATCTAGGTATGATGTCCACACTTTTCCTTACGATAGGGCACTACAAATCTGGAGGTCCAAATATGAAAGAAGAGGTTTGGGCAACACTTAAAACCAAAGTGCCAGTGGGACTATTGACTCATGTACTAGACCTACTGGTAGCATTAAGATGCAGTTCAACAAAGGTATGCAGACTTAGAGTGAAGAAACCACATACAAGAATCAAGAAAGCTTTGAATTTGATGAGGATGAATGTAAACTGTAAGAGATTGGTATTTATTAATCTTATTACTGCATCTCATCATCCATATTACAAAAGCATGTTACTTTTTTCAATTAGAATTTAATATTGGTTTGTAATTGTATTTTTCAACTTTCCATTTCCAGATTTAAAATAGCATAATAATAGACCATAATGTGTTTATTGATACAAAGATGTTTATTGTTTATTTATACATGTTTGAGAACTTAGATTTTCATTAATTCTTTCCAAATATAGCCATATGATACAATTCATTCAATAGTAATACACCAATCTGTGTGATTCTCCATGCAAAAGTCAATACAAAGTTTCAGAACCCTTTGCAAATGACCCCGAATTCCCTTTTATAGAAACAAGGGAGAAACAACAGCTTCAGGTCGAATTGCAACATGTGAAGACTCAACATCAAAATCACAAACTCAACACAGATTTACATGGCCATCACAGGCCGGATTAGCAATTTAACAACTGCTACATGTCTGATGTCTCCTGTTCAAAAAATAGAGTTCAAAATTAAATATTAATTCACACCATGACAAATTAAATATAGATAATAGCAGTGCCCAAAACCTAGTAATCAGAAATAGAGAAATGCAGAATTGTTAAAGCTTGGGAGAATTTGAGAATACAAATTTACAGGCTGAAGTTTTGCACTGTGCATCATAGATTCATAGGTTGGATTAGCAATTTAGCAATAGCGAGTGCTAGTTTTTTCATATTCATAAAATAGAGTTATTTCAAGCGATGCCAAATTCCAAACATAAAAAACATAAAACCTTGAAATTAAGAGTAAAAGAAGAAAACTGTGCAATACATACTATGATTCTTAAGATTTATGTGCCAGTTTTTGTAGGGTTCTCCACTCTTCATCTGATGGAAGGTCAATATTTTATAAACTATGGAAAGTCAACTGCAACTTCATCAGCATTCCATATTTAGAAGAGTTACTTGATATCACTATTTCACCCAATACCGAATTCAGAGTTGTAAATGGTTGGATGAATTCTGGAAAGCTTTGGGGAGTTGTGTCTTTAGGAAGCAAGTCTAAATTAGATTTCATTTTTATCTCCATGCTTTTTTGGTAAGCTTCTTTTCCAATGAATTTATTTGATGGGTCAACGGTCTTAGGAAAACCAAGTTTAATCAAATTAGTTTTCTTTTCTTGCTAGCTTCAATATTCTCTTCTTTTTCTGACCATGGAAGTGCCTATCTATGCTCTCCAACTACCATACATATTCCAATGCAAATACCCTCTCTGTCACATTTATTGGAAGTTTGTATGGTTTTACTGCTGATCCATAAAACCTTAACACAGTGAATTCTTCCATGAAGAACCAGTCAGCTAATTGTATTTGACTTTCGAGTTGAATGAAATCTCTACAAGACACAGGCAATCTAGGCATTGGAGTGCTTGTAATTTCACATTGGTGCCAAAAAGAAGTCTACAAAATGGTTGTAGTTCTTTCTGTTATCATGCATCCTTATCTTTGGTGTCCATTCATATATTGGACACTCTGTTTTGTTCCGAGTCTTCTCATCAATCTTATAGTTCACAATTTGAAGATTGTTGGTCTTGAATATTGCATGATACTTGGATAGAAGGAGATAACACAAGTAGGATGAGAACCTAAATGTCTTATAGGAACCTTTTTTGATCATTAGTAATTGTTTTTGCATGGATTGCATAATGTGCTCAATAAAATTATATCTTACTGGCTGACCTACACAATGGATATTAAAAATCATTTCAAGAAAGCTTGCATCCACTTCCCTATCAATTTCCAATCCCAGGCAAAATGACAGCAAGGAAATAGTATCCCCAACCCATGGAACAAAAATGTTAGAATCATAAGGAGGCTTATGATTCCAATCCAACAAAGTACCACACTTTATTAGAGATTTGATAAATGAATCCCCACAACTTGGATCAAGACTCTTATAATTCTTTGCCAGCTTTCCTAGGTCAATTTGGATGTTTGAGTTTTGTGCTTCAAACCCTAGGTTCAACAAACAAACAAATTCTCCCACATTTATGGATAGAATTTCCTCTTTTGTATTTTTATTGACAATTACTTTTTTATCTTCATCATAATTTTCGGTACAGAGCATGACAAAATCAGGGCAAGGGAATACTTCAGGTAACACCATGCTTCCCAATCCAACATCCCACAATGCGATTTTATTTGTTCTTTGTTTTAACATTGAGTTGAAAACAGTAAATTTTGCCCTGGATGGATCTGCTGCCTTACTAGACAATGCATATCTAATATCTATGATACACTTTTCACCATGGATAGCAGGGTCATAAATACCATGGTAGTCATCAGTGAAACCTGGTGTTTTAACCAATTCGGTTAGGTACATTTTTTTTTCACTTGGCTTCCTGTTGAACTACTGCTTCCCATTTTCCCCATCACTGTTATTGTTAATAATTCAAAATAATGTTAGATACAAACATGAAAATGCTAACCCTCAAATTGGACCACGAGATTAAAAAAAGTAAAAAAGGTGGGATGTGTTCTAGATTTTACTTGAAATTTCTATTTCACTAGATTGGCGCAGACAGTCTCTACTGCAACTTGCATTCCTCAATCTAGTAGCTATTTCTGAATCTCCCTTGATTTACTGGTTTGTCCATGAAATGAAATACGATTATGATTTATGAGTCACTTATTTTGAAAACTTTGAAAAGTACAAAAGTAATACTTAGGGAAAAATATCTAGAATCATGTTGTAATTTTATTAATTATTATTAATATCTATTCGCCACCAAAGGACAAAACATTCATTATTTTAGTCTAAATTTTGAGGACATTAAATGTAAAACGTTCAATTCTGGGCGAAGTTCTCATAAATGTGTTCACTTCCCACATTCGGGCCAAAATGCACCCTAAGCCATTGATCTTTGCTCATCCAAGGGACGATGGTACCTATTGTCAGATGTCATGGGTCCCATGACTTTTGCCATTTTTTGGGCACGTCACCACACTCGAGTCACTTTTCGGGACTGTTTTTTCAGTCTGTTTAATCATTTTAAACTTTCATCCAAAAAAGAGCTTTATAGACTTAATTATATTTAATTAAATTTAAAATGTTCAATTCTGGGCGAAATTCTCACAAATGTGTTCACTTCCCTCATTCGGGCCGAAATCCACCCTAATCCATTGATCTTTGCTCATCCAACAGACGATGGTACCTGTTGTCAGATGTCATGGGTCCCATGAGCTTTGCCATTTTTCGGGCACGTCGCCACACTCGAGTCACTTTTCGGGACTGTTTTTTAAGTCTGTTTAATCATTTTAAACTTCCACCCGAAAAAGAGCTTTATAGACTTAATTATATTTAATTAAATTTAAACATTCAATTCTGGGCAAAGTTCTCACAAATGTGTTCACTTCCCACATTCGGGCCGAAATCCACCCTAAGTTGTTGATCTTTTCTCATCCAACAGACGATGGTATCTATTGTCAAATGTCGTGGGTCCCATGACTTCTGCCATTTTTCAGGCATGTCACCACACTTGAGTCACTTTTCGAGACTGTTTTTCAATTTTGTTTAATCATTTTAAACTTTCGCCCAAAAAAGAGCTTTATAGACTTAATTATATTTAATTAAATTTAAAATGTTCAATTCTGGGCGAAGTTCTCACAAATGTGTTCACTTCCCACATTCGGGCTGAAATCCACCCTAAGCTGTTGATCTTTTCTCATCCAATGGATGATGGTAACTGTTGTCAGATGTCGTGGGTCCCATAATAAGAGACATTTAAAGATGTGCAATAGTTTGAGATAACTATTAAATATAATGTTAATATTATTTGTCAAAATATGAAATTCAAAAATAGTATAGAACATGAAACTTAGTTTCTAGAATAAAAAAAATAACTAAATAAAAATATAAATTTTGATATACAATTTGAAAGGTAAAAGTTTAATATAAAAAAGAAAACATTCAATATTAAATCTAAAATATTAATTTAAAGTTTAACAAAATTCTTTAAAAATATGTTTACGATATATAATTTTAAAAAATAGTTTAAAAATATATATAAAGTTCAACATAAATTTAGTGTAATATAAATTTTAATTTAATTTAATTTAATAAATAATAAAAGAATAAAATATATATAAAAGTTCAACATAAATTTAGTTTAATATAAATAATTTAATATAATTTTAATTTAATTTAGTTCAAATTAATTTAATAAACAAATAAAGACTATAAAAAAATTATATGATTGTATTTACAACAAAGTTTATAACCTGTATGAAAAATCCACCCTAAGCTGTTGATCTAATTGAGTCTAATCCTATTCTCTAATTGAGTCTATAATCTTGAATTTTCTTCTAATGACCTTGGCCTTGAGTCTAATAATATGGTGAATCTTATTGATAAACCTACACCTCCTAAGGACCTATGCAATATGCATTACCTTTGATCCTAGTGAGACTATTGAAATTTGAAACACGTGATGGCCCACTATAAGTCTATATATCACCTGCAAAGATCAAAGACATACTCTCACGAGGGGTTCTCATTGATGATTGATCCAACATGTATGGTGAATGTAATAACTTAAGAATATCTTTATACTTTACAATTGCATGAAGTAACATATTGATATGATAAATTTGATTTAGTGGTTAAGATCTTTGATGGTTTCTCTTGTCCTACTATAGGTTCTATTACTCTTCCTGTTAAGGTTGGTACTAAGTGCTTAGATGTCATTTTTGCTATCATTCCTAAATCCTACTTTAGATCAATTTTGTGTGAAGTTGGGACATCCTTTCCCTTGGTTCTCTTCCATGAAAGTGATCCCATCTACCCTTCATAAATGTCTCAAATTTCATCATTATGACAAAATCTTAACTATAAATCATAGCATGTACCTAGTACCAACCCACACATACAATAGTTAAAAAATTCAACAACAAGTAAGTTGGACTTTTAGTTTTAATTCACTTGTTTTTCATGAGATAAACATATTTTTTTAATATATTTATAAAATTATAATCAACCATAATCAATGTACAAATAATTAATGGAACGAACTGATTTTTTTTAATATATTAAATATAGAGGAAGAAACATTACATAAAAAAGATCACAGCATTAAATTTATTTCCATTGTTTAACAAAATATTGAAATATCATAGCTCATAGACAAAAATCATTTGAAAAACTTTCATTAATAAAAATGAAATAGAAAGCATTTTTATATCCATAAGACTCTAAGAGGCAAACTGAAACAAACTGGAATTTGAAAAATTATCATTAATATTTATGCTTTGGAAATTTACAAATTTTACATGTCTGAGACTTGAGTCCCTCAAAAACGTTAAAGCCAAAATGAGTAAGCCATTGAGCCTATGAGGTTTCAAGGACATAGGCAAAAAAAAACTACTACGGGGTCGGGGCTAGGGCACAGGTAGTGGATGGTTTACAACTTTACCTAAGAAACTGTCCCTCCTTCCATGTAGAATTCTTCAGACAACATAAGCTGAGAGAATTCTTCAAGCCACATGTAGTTTGGAAAGTTATCCAGGAGCAACCATTTCCAGAGAAAGTCCCTGCCAATCCACGCCCATTTCCTATGACGCGTCAAATGCTTCGCATTCAGGTTCAAAAGAAACGGTTGCCTGGCCACTGGCATTGTTTGATCAGGGAGGAAAAGCTTGGATAATTCACTCACCCAAGGGATCCCCACCCCTACTTCTGCAAGGGCGACAATAGTAATGTCATCTCTAAATAAGTCTTCCTTAAAAACCTTCCTCAACAGCATCAACATATCCACCTTGTCTCCTCCGAGGTCTAGAAGAGATGCCAAGAACCAAGATGTAATGTCCGTGTTAACACAATATCTATTTTCATTTCGCAGAAACTCTCTACCCAACACCATCCACACAGCCTAGATTGGTGAACGACCCAACCTCCTTGCAGATTGATTGGAGGGTTGGGTCTTTAATGGAGCCTAGAAAGGCCCTCTGGTCCTCTGTAGAAATGCTTCTCAAGCAGATGGGAGTGTCCATCTTGAGAAATCAGATTAACAAATTAAACAACCTGAGCCTATAAACCTAAACCAGAGGAAGAATTTAAATACTGTGAGCTTTGATGATTTATCTACCAAATGGCAAAGGCTAATTGAAGATGAAAGAAGTAAATATCGTATATAAATAGTTGAAGCTCTTGATTGTAATAATTACTTCTCTAACCATATTAATTGATTTAAATTTTTTTAAATCTTTCGTATCTCTGCAAATGTTTCCCATAAATGCACTAGTGTGCAAAATTGGAAATAGCTATAAACTAGTACCAAGTTGGCAAGTACCACATAGGAAGTCATGGGGATAGAGTGGATTGCAGTTAGTGAATAGATATATATTAAATGACCAAAATTATTGATCGTGACATTTGGTACGTGTCTATTGAATCCAATTCCATTCCGGACACTTTCTGGTGAGCTATGTTCTCTTTAGAAAATTGGGCCGAAATAAAACTTCAGCCATTGATCTATGATCATTGAATGGTTTAAAATCATTGATGGATTTTAGGTATGTGTCACCTTACACGTGTCAAAGAGGCCGCGCTTATTGATACATCATGCAGAGTCTGGACTCAATGTGATGTACTGATGTGGTGTGATGTGCCTTGTCTATTAATGACAATAAATTCATGAAATTGCCAATAAATTATATATTTTTCCATAAATAACAAAATATTCGCCAAAACAAATTAAATAATTTTCAAGCGGTGGATAAAAATCGCCAATACATTTAAATAATTTTTTCCTTCGGAGTAAATGTTTTCGCCCATACAATTATATATTTGTTCCTTTTAACAAAAAATATTTGCCTCCTACAATATATATTTTCCTTATAGAACAAGGTATTATTTGCTAGAAGTTTATGGAATTTTCGTACCCTAGAAAAAAATCGCCAATACAAAATAATTTTTTTCCCTATTTTGAAAAAACATTTCGCCATCAATATCAAAATTCCCTCCCGAAAATAATGTCTGATTCGCCAGGATTTTACACAGTTGCTTGGGGGGGTGGTTTCTTAAAGTTATCCCTAACTGACACCTCTGCACCACAAATCCTTCTGATACAGTAACTCTGATCACATCGACATCCTTACATCAAACCATACACACTCACTAATGAATTCGACACTCACCTATGACTTCTACTTTTCTTTTCAACAAATCATCACATATATACCAAACCAAAACAAAACATCTTTACCAAGTCAGCCAAAAGAAAGATTGTAACGTGTAAGTATATTTTTCATCCCAAGATATAATCAGACCAAAATATGAAACACATAGAACATAATCTGAAACAAGCTAAATCAAACGTGCAACACTAGACGTAAATAATACTTTGCACGCAATCACTAGACCAAAATAATATGTTACATTTAACTCTGATAACATAATCCAATCATATGTACCAATCACATAATTTCATAATTGCAAAAGTTTGGACTAAAAAACAAAACAAATAGACCACAAAGATTGAGCTTCCAACTGTCTTCTCCATAAAAAATAAGTTGATATCAATTAGATCAATTGCCAACACAACTTGTCCACATCTAAACCAAGGAACCAATCATAGTAACCTCTAGTCCAAAAGCACAACTGCAAAAAATCCAACACTATAGTTTAACTTGGCTGATGTCTGGACTAGAACCTATCTAAACCACATTGTTTGAATCAATGACAACAAAGCATATATCTATAACAATATCCCCCTTTGTCATTGGTGGAAAACAACCAAAAACATTTTCAACAACTCAAACAACTCCCCCTAACTACAACAATCCTCTAAAGAAGATATAAAACATTTTTCAGTTTCCTTCTCCCCCTTTGACATCAAGGACAAAGGTCAAACCAAGGAAACATAACACAAAATTATTAAGAATTACTCGACCAAATATCTTTGAACTGTTTCTTCAATCAGATCACTGCGGAATTCTAGGCACAAGTACCAGTAGCAAGAATCCTTCTTTGACACTCATAGTCAATGCATTTGTTCACCATATCATCAAAATAATATATATTCTTAACATCCTTCTCAACACTCTCTGCATCAGCTAACAGTATTGAATAGGAAGAGAGTTTCAATTTCATGCCATCTCATAGCTCTCCAAACATCCTGATTTACTCATCTCTTTGTCTACTTCTCAGAGCTATCTGATCATGCAATTCCCGAGCCTTGTCTCTTTCCTTACCATAGACATCTATAGAAACTTTATAGTTCTTGGCCATTTCAACCAACTGAGACTCAATTTGATCAATTTCATCTTTCAACTTCTGTGTGGCAGTAGGCCATCTCAAATAGAATTTATACAACATTTCAATCGCTTCCATAAATTTCCTAAAATTCATTAAATTAAGAATCATGAGTTGATGTGCTTTCCTACATTTCTCTATCATCTTTTCTTCCAAATTTGCTTCAGTAAAACCTTCCAAAAAACCACTGTCATCACCTTTAGCCATTCTCTCAACAAGAATCTCCACAAGCTCCTTCAGAAGCTATTCAATAGTATGAATAACAACTAAATTTTTTGAACTAAGTACTTCATGAATTCCTTCTCAATAATGTCTTACCCATAAGATACTTAATTGTGATATGAATCACCAAAAATTTGCACACCACCAAGCTTCTAGATCATTTCAAGCACCTTCTCTTCCGTAAGATCATCTTCATCAGTTACCTCATCATCACCTTTTTGCACCTTTACTGCTTCCTTACTTTGAACAACTTATGGTTCTACATTTTTCTCTTCTTCTTTCTAACCATTGTCAATAGTCGCCATCTCAATGCCCTTCTTCTTCGAAACCCTTTTTCTACTCTTCTAAGTTTTAGAACTAGAGGCAGAAGCCTCTGCAGATAGCTTCCTTGTTTTATTTTCTCTTTTCTCAGTCTTTATCACTCTAGACCTTCCAAGAATCTCTTCTTTCATTCCAAACCTTTCCACATTCAGATCCTTTGACATTTTCATCAATCTTTCTCCTAAAATCATACATTCATCTTCAAACACTTTGTAGGATAATAGAGTAATCCAAGAAACTATTGGGACCATAGCTTCCAAAAAGCAATTATCTTTATCTACCAAAAATACAATGTCATTCTCATACCAATCTATAACCTTAGGAGGAAATCTGATTCCTCAAAATCAAGACACTTCTAAGCTTCTCAAAATTTTTTTACACATTTTCAAATAATCATCCAATCCATTCAAATAACCTTTTATCTATGACCCAATGATCATATCACTTCTCCATGCAACATTTTCAACATTGGGCAAAGCATTCTGAAAATAAAAAACTAAACAAATAATCAGAGAAGCATACCAGAATGGATACATACAACTCTTTTTCATTTTGATGTTTTCTAACAATTGCCACTGTAGAATCTCACACAGATCATATCCCATATTCTCCTTAACCATCCTATAAGCCACATGCACTTCGGTGGATGCACAAGAACCTTCTTTGATCTTGTAATAGACTTTCTAAGATATCCCCATTGTTGCATACCTAATGTCCACATACTTGATACTATCTATTCACAATTCTCTTCCATCTAAAATTACTCTAGTCAAATGATTCACCTCAACATTCTTTATAGATTTCACCATAGCTACTTCTCTGGTCGTGCACAACCCTGTCACAATTTGCAACACCTCCTTCAAAATTAAATACAGTTTATCAAACCAAATAAATTCTCCATGAATTCCACTGAGAACAAATCTTACAATTTCTTCATCATCAATCATCAAAAAACTGTTCCAAGTATCTAAATCCTTATTCCCTAGACTACCGAATTCACTCTTCAACCTCTGTGAATTGTCAGCCAAATAATTTTGCCTGAAAGATCTAAGCTTCTCATGATCATATTCTTTTAGATCAACATGAATGTATTGACAAAAAATTTCCTTATGAATAACACGATCATTGATTCCAAAAAATGCTCCAACCTTATCTACATCTGACAAAATGAAGGGTTTCAATTCATATTTAGGTCTGGAATTATCATTGATACTTACAATTGGAGATGGAAAAAAACTACAAGGAATGAGATGGTTAGCAATTAAAACATAAAAGCATTCAAATACTTGAAATTAAACAATTATACCTTGCAATCTTGTCTCCTCCCTCAGATTGATCCTTTGATGAAGTGGAATAGCACCCTATCTCCACTTGATTGGATTGACTCCAAGATGGGATGTGTATTTCTCTCCACTACACAACAAGATTGAATAATTCTTGATACAGGGATGGATTGGATGATAATGGCTAAGTGTGGGATGATTTTGGCATTATGAGGGTGTGATTGATGGATTGCAAGACTCAAATGAGCGTCATGAGGATATGATGGAAGTGGATATGGGAATAAAAGAGCAGCATAAGAATGCAATGGAAGTGGATGATTTATGGGGAGATGAGACTCCAATTTATAGATTGGAGGAGGCCAAAATGAATGGCCAAGATTGATTTGGAATGAAGGGTTAAGATTGAAATAAAGAGTGGGAGAGGATTGAGAGGACAAGGTGTGGGAACCAAGGAATTTATTGCCTCCACACTTCTCAAGATTCATGGGAAGAACTCCCAAGTACACTGGGAAGAGAAAAATGAATATAAAATTCCTTAGGGGAAGGGAGGAGGAATTAAAAAATCCAAAATAAGAGGATGTGTGGGAAGACTAAATGACAAAAGGAATTAAAAATTCTGTGAGAGTTGAGAAATACAACACCACAGGAGCCCAAATGATCTCTGGAAGCTGAATAAACCTGTTACAAGGAGAAGCAAGGAAGCAACAGAGAAAAACCAAAATACACAGGAAATTCTCAAAAATATGAGAGCTATGTATTCACAAAAAATGTGTAATCGAATAAAGATACAAAAGAAAAGATTCAACCTCTAATAGGTCAAGAAACCCTAAAAGGGAAAACCTTAGGCTTGCAAATAATAATTAATAAAAGAATTAATTATTATGCACCTAATGTTAGCTTAAGTGTAAAAGAGATAAAGGGGAACTTAATTAATTAAAAAAATGTCATTTAATTAATCAAGTAAAGACCCGATTACTCTAACACCCCCCCTTAATCTAGACTTAGGGAGAAGCTAAAACCTAGAACAACTACTGAAAGCAAGAAAGATGGGTCCCGATAACAAGGCCTAATCAGGTACCCAAATACAATGAAATCTCTATGAAACAGAGAAAAAGGAGAAAACCTAGTGGGAAAAAACTCCTCTCCAAAAAGAGATAAAAGAACATGCTAAAAGAAACAAGAAGGAAGGAAGGCCTCATAAAGACCTCCCGAGGACAACTTCCTTCACCCCAAGCATAGAGCACAACTGAAGATAGTGCGACAAAGCAAAAGGTTTCGTGAAGATGTCTGCAACCTGCTCGGCAGTGGGAATGTACTCCAAAATGAGAGAACCATCCTGAATCAACTGGTGGATGAAATGCATGTGAAGCTCAATGTGCTTCATCCACTAATGCTCTACTGGGTTGCAAGAAATGTGAATAGCACTCTGATTGTCACACCAAAGAATAGTGGGACTATCAGGAGGAAAACCAAACTCAATCATCAACTGTCGAAGCCATAAGATCTCTTGACTGGCGAGCACATCAGCTCGGTACTCAGCCTTTGTAGATGATAATGCATGAGCAATCTGCTTCTTGCAAGACCATGTGCTAGGACCAAAGCCAAGACATAAAACAAAGCTAGAAGTAGACTTTCGATCATTGACATCACCAGCCCAATTTGAGTCAGTGTAGCCAACAATGTGAGGTTCCCCTGATGTGTAGTGAATGCCATGAGAAATAGAGCCCTAAATGTACCACAAAATACATTTGGCAGCTTGCTAATGACTCTCATGAGGATCACGAGAGAATCGAGAGACAAGGCCAACTGCAAAGGAAAGATCAGGATGAGTGTGTGTCAGGTACAACAAACTGCCAACCAACTGCTTGTAAAGTGTAGAATCTACTGAAGGAGTGGAGCAAGTAGTAATCAAAAAAACCCCTGACTAAAAAGGAGTGGGAGAAAGCTTGCAATCAAGCATTCCAAAGCACTGAAGCATGTCAAGAGCATACTTATACTAGTAAATGAAGATCCCATCAGAAGATTGAATCACCCAAAGACCAAGAAAATAGTGCAGAAGACCGAGATCTTTCATCTCAAACTGGTCCATCAAAGCTCGTTGAACATGTTGAATCATAGAGGATGAGCTACTTGTGATGAGGAGATCATCAACATATAGCATGAGAATCAGGATCTCACCCTCAAGAAGTTGAATGTACACTGTGTGATCAGAGTGACAGTGTGTGAAACCAATGGAGATCAAGAAGGAGTCCATCTTCTCATACCAAGCCCGAGGGGCCTGTTTGAGACCATATAATGAATGCTGAAGTCTACAAACCAAAGAACTATCTTGCACAAATCCCTAAGGCTTCTCCATATATATTTCCTCCTGTAGGCCTCCATGCAAGAAGGCGCTCTTCACATCCATCTGAAAAATGGGCCATACCCTAGAAGTTGCAAGGGATAGTACAAAGCGAATAGAGTTCATCTTGGCGACAGAGGCAAATGTCTCGGAGTAATCAATACCCTCAACCTATGAGAAAACCTTCACAAAAAGACGTGCTTTGTACTTATCAATCGAACCATCAACAACATACTTAGTGCGATACAACCAACAGCACCGAACCATCTTTTTGTCCTTAGGAAGAGGACAAAGATCCCAAGTATTATTCCTCATCAAAGAAGAATACTCCTCCTCCATAGAACAATCCCACTCAGGGTGTTGTATAGCCTCTGAAATTTTTTGATGATCATCTGAAATGGCATGACTCAAAAGACTAGAACCCACAGTATGAGAATGGGTGCGACGAGTATCTGAAGGATCACCGGCCATAGATCCTGCCACCTCAACAGTAAAGAGAGCCCACTTGGGCATCTAAGGTTGAGTAGGTGGAGGTGGGGATGGTGGATCATCAACAACATCATCAGAATCATCCTCAAAATAATCCTAAAGAGAGGCAGTGGGAGGAGTAGGAAGAGGGGTAGACACTAGAGACAAGGTATCCACTGTGGGAAGGCGCTCATCAAAATGAACATCCCGTCGAAACATGACCTCTCTAGAATCAGTATCAAACAACCTGTATGCCTTAACATCCTCATAGTAGCCAACAAAAATGAGGGGTTGGCTCTTCCGATCCATTGCTTTCCTCTGAGAATCAGGAATAAATTCCCATGCCTCACTGCCAAATACTCAGAAAAAAGAAACATCAGGCTTGTCATGAGACCAAGCCTCCTTAAGAGTCATATGTCAAATCACCTTGTGAGGCATCTGATTCTGAATGTAGTTGGCACAATTGACTGCCTCATCCCAAAAAGACAAATCCATGGACCTGGATTGAATCATACAATTCACCATCTCTTGTAAATTTCTGTTCTTTCACTCAGTGACACCATTCTGCTGAGGGGTGTAGGGAATGGTAAACAAATGCTATAAACCATGCTCAATGCAAAAATCTCTAAAATCCTGATTCACATACTCCCCCCATTATCTGTACGTATCCACCAATAGAACAACCAGACTACTTCTCTACAAATCTCTTCAAGATTTGAAATGAATCAAAGACATCAGACTTATACCTTCAGAAAGTACACCCATGTGTGTTTGGAGAAGTCATCAATAAAAGTGAGTACATACTTGGCCCCCAAAAAAGGAGTAGGGAATGACATGAGGTCACTGTGAATCAACTCCAAAGGTGCCAAAGCATGAGGGGATCTTCCCTTTGGAAAGGGATCCCTATGATGCTTGCCAAGCACACAACCATGACAAACACCATCAGTGCAGGAAATCTATGGGAGCCCAAGAACAAGTGCCCGTGTACTCATCAATTGAAGATATTTATGTAATTGACATGACCCAAGTGCTCTTGCCAAAGCTTACTCACTGAATCTACATGTGCTATAAGAGATGAACCTGCACCGCAAAGGGCTCAAATCCATCAAATCTATAAAGAGGAGATGTAGTATCAACACTCCCAATAGCCACAACCAAATCAAAGTCATGGAGGTCCTGAATAACCACATCATGTGGTGAGAATTCAACTTTCTTACCAGAGACAAAATGGCAAATCTGATAAATGGACAAGAGGTTTGTCGAGATGTCAGGAACAACCCAAACATCCTACAGAGTACCCCCATCCAAAGAGACAAAAGCTGAACTGAGTCACCCACTCCAATCTATGAAGTACCACAAGAGGCAAGAGAAGTAACCAACTGCTGAGTGTAAGTCATATGGTGAGAAGCACCAGAATCTAAAATCCAAGTGGACCCATAGGTCGAAGCTCAAGCAGTGAGAGCATTACCTTTCCCTGTGGAAGGAGAAGACACCTGAGGTGAGGAGATGTGATGCTGCTACATGGATTCCTCTAAAGCCTCTAAGCATTTCCAACACCTGGAAATTGGATGTCCTTCCTTGCCACAAAAACTGCAAGTATCTCCTGATTTCTTCTTATTCTTAGAGGAAGACTCACCAGACTATGAAGATTTCCCATGTTTAAGAGGAAATGGTGGTTTAGAATTAGACTTAGGAGGTAGCTTGGAGGAATGCTCACTACCTACAGAATTCTTCTTTGGCTTTGGTTTTTTCTTTGGCTTCTCCTTAGATGACTGAGTAGCCAATGCTTTGTTCTTGGACCCTGAGAGCATGTTCAACTAAGAAAGGTGAGACTGCTCATGAGACAAACACTCACAAAACACATGAAAGGTAGGCATGGAAAAACAAACACCCAAGCCATCCATAGTGGAGTAGAAAGTAGAGGCAAAGAACTGAAAAGGACCCCGAAGCTTCAAAAGGATCAAGTGAATGCACTCTATGTCTGTCTTGATCTTTCCACACCCATGGAGAACAGATCTGGTAGTCTTGAATTTGTTCAAAAAATCCTCAATGGTGGGAAAGGAATTGGGTGACAAGGAAACCAACTCTGCCTCAATATGTAATGCCTGGATCTCATTAACTCTCCCAAAGAGAGTCTCAAACTTCAACCACATATCTCTAGGAGTGAGCAAAGCATCAATGTGAAACAAATTTTTTTTGAAAACATGTAATGAGAGCAAACCCACGACCTCATCCATCTTGTTTTTGTGTTGAAGAAGCTCATAAGGATGCTGGAACAGAGGTTGAACCTCATCCAAACAAGACCACAACCCTCATGCCCTGAGAAGATGCATGATGCAAGGCTTCCAGGTGTGATAGTTGTGTGATGTCAACAACTCAACTGAAGAATCTACCATGAAACTCTGCACCTGTACCTGCTTGTGGCTTTTTTATTATGTGATCTTTCAGAATAAATAGAAATGCAGAAGGATTTGTTTGTTATGAGAGTTTTGGTGTTCTAGATTTCTGATATAAATGATAGAAAGCGAGAAAAAAACACCGCCCCACGAGAGATAAACCCAAACCCTAGTACATAGTGGTGAGAAGGAAGTAGTTCATAAGCAAAAAAACTTCAAACTGAAATCTCATATACCTGAGGAAAATCTGAGAAACAAGATCACAAATTGGAATAGAGCATGCTGAGAGCTCTCCAATGCCTATTCGTTTTTGAAAAACTAAGTCCGTTTGCCCATTCTATGGCCCTAGAAGTGCAGAAAAGAGATCCCACTTTGACTGGAAAAAAATATAGTCAAACAGAAAAGTTGAAAACAAATTCCAACACCATGAGGTCCGACTCGGAACCAGCTTTCTGACACCTATTTGTTTTCAAAAAAATGACTCCGTATGCTCAAGATATGATGAAAAAACCAACCCCCCTTCAAAGGCAAGAGAGAGAGGCAATGGTGGCAGATTGGTGGCAGGGCCGGGCGGAGGTGGTGCTCTGGCAGTGCTCTGGTGACGCTCCAGTGGTGGAGCGATGGAGCTGGGCAGCGGCGAGGCTACAGTGGTGGGTGGTTGGGTGGCCGACGAATAGGGCTGCAGTGGCCGGAGACCGGTGGGGCCCTCTCTGACAGTTCTGGTGGCCGGACTGTTAGGCCGACGGGGGAATCAAAACCCCAAATTTTTTTGATTTAAAAAAAAAAAAACTTTGCCGATTTGATTTTTTTGATTTTTTTTTCAAAAAATCAAATTTCGGCTTGCATGCCGTAAAAAGGCAAAAAAAAAAAATTTAAATTTTTTTTCTCGAACTGCATGCTAGGGCTGTACGACCAGATACAAAACAAAAAAGAAACCCCAGAGGCTTAGAAGTCAAAAGTGGTCAAGTTTTATATGACCATAAGGGTTTTTGGGCCTTCTGAGTATGATGGTGAGGTCCATTTAGGCCCAAGGTGCTCACAAAAAGGCCTATCCTTAGGTGCACAAAAAAAACTTCTAAAAAACCCCATATCTGCTTCCAATGCAAAAAACTCAAAACAAGAACAGGTAGCTTCAAATCTGAAGCTCTAATACCATGTGAGAGTTGAGAAATATAACACCACAAGAGCCCAAATGATCTCTTCAAGCTAAATAAAACTGTTACAAGGAGAAGCAAGGAAGCAACAGAGAAAAACCAAAAAACACAGGAAATGCTCAAAAAGATGAGATCTATGTATTCACAAAAAATATGTAATCGAATAAAGATACAAAAGAAAAGATTTAACCTCTAATAGGTCAAGAATCCCTAAAAGGGAAAACCCTAGGCTTGCACATAATAATTAATAAAAGAATTAATTATTATGCACCTAATGTTAGCTTAAGTGTAAAAGAGATAAAGGGGAACTTAATTAATTAAACAAATGTCATTTAATTAATCAAGTAAAGACCCAATTACTCTAACAGATTCCTTGGGAATAGGATGCACAGAGAGATTCAAAGAATTTGAATTTCCTTGAAAGAATCAAAGTGGGTAGCATTATGACAAAGAGCTGAATCATTATTAAGTGGAATGATTAGGTAGTTTAATGAGGGATTAGAGGTGCAAGTGGGAAAGTTAGGAGGATTTTACTTGAGGAATAATGATAATCATGCTTCTAGAAGAATTAATAAGGATAAGTGAGGATTAGAAGAAGTGACTTGTGGGAATCATATGATTAGCTTAGTTAATTGAGATTAATTAACTAAGTAGGGTTTAGAAGAAATAAATTGATTTTAGAAGAAAAGGGGAATAATCAATTTTGATAAATTGATTATAAGGTTGCAATGAAAAAATTAATTAAATAAGATTTAGTTAGTTTTAAGAGGAATAAAGACCATCACAATTAATTAAATTAATTATGTGGAAAGGCTTAAATTGATTAAATATTAATTTAATTAATTTTAGGTGTCTACATTTTGCCCCTCTTTGATATAGCATCGTGAAGTGATGTTATATCAAAGAAGAATAAAACATATTGGATAGAAAAAGGATAAGGACTAGTAGCATGATGATCTAGTCATAGGTGAGATGAGGAAGGATGTCGAGGAGGTAGTGGTATGCCCCCTTGAGAGAACATGTGGGTTCTAATAACATGGGTGCCCTCTCGAAATGGATTAGAGGACTAGAGGATTGAGGATGAAATGACGAGGATGATGAAGGGGGAATGAATGAATTGGAGTTTCCAAGATAAATGGATGAAATGAGATGAATGGATGAAATAAGGCAAGTGGATGGGATTTCTTGTTGTGTAGATGTGGAGAGCATACCTAGTTTAATATTGCTAAAGATGATCTACACCACTAATTATAGGAATCAAGATTTTGTGAGGATCCAAGGCATGGAATAGACTCTCAAATAATAGGTATCTCAATGTACACAGGCTCGAAAACACTGATGATGGTGTAGATACGAGATTCTAGGTTCATATAAGAGAGACCATCAAACACACCATACCACAAAAACATGTCCTAGTGTACACCAGCCAAGACATACCAAGATATAGGATGATCAAGGCAACCCTGAACAGGTATAGTATTGGGACACAAGATAAAAATCAAAGCGAAAAGCTCAATCATGCAAACAACATGCACATGGCCAACTGATATCTCTTTCCAAGAGTAAGATGTAAATTTGGATAAAATGTTGGACATGGGAAGGATACATCTTGATGAGAAGGTGATGGATTTGGTTAAGCTACCAGACATGGGAAGGATACATCCCAATGGGCAGGGTGTGGATAGATTGATTGATGACAAAAGACAAGCTAGTTGTGCAAGGTCTATAAATGAGGGGAATTCCTCTTGGATATGATTAGAATAGTATGGATGGGTGTTTGGATTATGTGTAAGTCAATATAATCTCATATAGATGGGAAAAACTCAATTTTGATTGGGATAAAGTTATGTGTGATGGGGTAGAGCTCAGTTTGATTGGATAAAGCTCAGTGTGATGGGGATCATAAATGGATCAGATAATATGGGAGGGGGATTATTGATTGAATAGGATTGGATGGGATGGGATGGGGAATATGACTAGGTTGGATTGGATGAGGTGCAGAACATGATTGAATATGATAGGATTGGCTTGTGGATATAAGATAAATAGATTAGAACCAATGACAAGGGAGAACCAAGGCTTGGTAAAATGATGGAATAAAGGAGTATATTGCTTGAATAGGAGATGGAAGGATTCAGTAGATGGATAGTGATAAGATATGGGGGAATAAAATATGAAAGATAGGTGGAATGGGGATCCAAGAGATATTGTGAAAAGGAGAAAAATGCCCCACTAAAGGTAGTGCAATTAAGGATAGAAGGATGGTGGATAAAGTGCAAGGGATATGGATGGAAGAGGAATTAAGGCTTGTCTTTTCCAAAGCATGCATGGATATTGTTTTTCCTCTATCTTGATCAAGATCAAAGGTAGAAATGGAGGATGCATTTAGATAGGATGTGGGATATGGATAGGATATTCAAGATCAAAGATAGGAAAGGAGGATGAACTTAGATAGGATGTGGATAGTAGATAAGAGATACAAAAGATGTGGATGGTAGGATGGCATAGATGAAGCTTTTTCCCAAGTTTAGAGTTAAAGAGAATAAGGAGATTACACATGCCGCTTTTTTACCAAGTTTTCATCATGGTACTTACCCAAGGAACCACAAGAAGTGGTTTTCACCATTGGATAGATTTTTTTTCTTTTTTTTTTTTGAATTTTTGTGGAATAATTTGGATGGATAAAGATGAGGATAAGTGGATGGAAGATAGTGGATGTGTGAAAGAGGGATCAAGGAAGAACTCAAGCATCTAGTTCCATGGATAGTATCCCTTAAAGATGTATTATAATAGACCCATATAATTGGAGGCATGCCCATAGATGTTGGTAGAAATGGATGGGGAGATGGAGGGGGATAAGGATTTATGCAAAAGATTGAATTAAAGGGATGGGATTATGGAAAATGGATGTTAGATAATGGATGGGGATGTTGGGAAGATCAAAATTGACACACACCTTGAAGGGTGGTGGAGTTGTGGAGGAGAGAATTTTAAATTAGATGGAGGATTAAATGTGGATTTTGGGACACGAGGGCCCAAAATAGATGGAGGGGTGATAAACTTAAGATAGTGTATTTTGAGACATAAGGTCCCAAAATGGATTTTGAAGATGGAGGATTGGAGGATTTATGAGTGGAGAGATATTTTGGATTAACAAGTTTGGAAGCCAAGTTGAATTTTACTTTGAGATAAGTTTATTCTATGAGTAGCTTGGAAATCCACATAGTTTTTGATTTTTTTGTTTTGGGCTTTGTGGCCTTTTGGATTTTTCTTTCTTTTGGATCATATTTTTCATTTCTTGAGCATGTATTTTTGAGGGGACATGTTGATCCTTGGATTTTTGGATTTATGAATTTTAGATTTGGCATCCAAATTGCTTCTAATAGAAATGGTACAAGTGCATGAGGATGGATGACTTGGAGGTTTTATGGATGGGATGATGGAGGGAGAATGTTGGAAGGAATTCAAGGATGTGTGCCTTTATTGATATTTCTTAGGAATAATTTGAGGTGATGGAGTGGTGGATGGAGAAATGTAAGGACCCAAGATGGATGGAAGGGATGAAGGGTTTAGCTTTGGAACATAAGGACCCAAAATGGATGTGGATGGCTAAGGAATGGAATTTTGGATGTAAGGGCCCAAAATGGATGTGTAAGATGGGGGATGGTGTGATTTTGAGCTATACTAAGGGGTTTCAGATTTAGGAGGGATGAAAGATATAGAAACATCTTGAGAATGAGCTTTGTAGCCAATGTCGTATGAACTTTCATTTTCTTTGACTTGAAGGGGTTCCAATATGCCTTGTTCATGGAGGCCTAACCCTTTGCCTTGATAATTCATTTTTTCACAAATTATTTTTCCAATAGGATACTCATTATTTTGGAAACAACATGTGAGTCCATTTTGAGTGGGATGTGAGGTGGGAGGAATTGTAATCTATTGGAGGAAACCATATTGGATGAAGGTGGAAGAGCCAAATTGATAGGTATGTGATTCGGTGATATCTTGGATAGGGATGATGGTAGCTTGTGTAGGATTGGGATCATATGGGGGATTAGGAGGAATATTAGGATCTTGAGATGGATTGGGATCATGACATGGAGATGGAGGAATATTTTGATCTTGAATTGGGATGGGAACATGTGGTAGAGTGGGAGGTATTATTGGATCTTGAGATGGAAGGAGAGAATTGGATGGAGGGATTATTTTTTATTGAGATGGAGTGGAGGGTAGACAAGGATTTTGAGATGGAGAGGTATCATGAGATGGAGGGATTCCTTGATCTTGAGGTGGAGAGGGATCTATGTTGGCATGCTTTGGAAAAAGGACTTGGCATGTTTTGGGTTGTGGGGATTGTGTGATGGAGGAGGATATGGATTCTTCAACCTGGGTAGATGGAGGGATGGTAGTATCATGAAGCTTAGGTGATCGAGAGTTATCTTTATTTGGAGGGGATGTAGGTGGATGTATGACTTGGGAAGATTGGGAAACTTTGTTTTGAGGTGGGGATTTTGTCTCCTTTTCTATTATTTCTTGGATGAAATTACGTAGAAAGGACTTGGAGAATGGGGATGATGTGGATTTTAGGGGATTATGATTATGTGAAGGTTTAGTGTTAGATGGAGGATTGGGATTATGGATTAGGGGATTAGGATTGAATCTTGGAGGACCATGGTGTAAGTGACTTGGATGGGGAGTGGAGGTGTTGAAGGTGTTATAAAAAGATGAGGATTGTGATATGGATTGGGGGGGGGAGATGGAGGTATACATATTGGATTAGAGGGGTATGTGGATGAGGGATAATATGAAGACATGGATGGGGAATAAGATGGATTTACCTTGTCAAAGATAGGGGAAGAATAAGAGATGTGACATGAATTGGGATTAACTTGGTAAGTGGGTTGGGGTGGGAGACATGAATAGGTGGAAGTTGGATAACTTTGAGGCATGTATTACAAGAGACACTACATGTATGTTGAGATTTTGTCATTGATGGAAACTCATATCACATTTGGATTCCATAGTTCATGTTTTAATCATTCCAGAAGAATGATTAAAGATTGATCAAGTTTTGGAGAGGTCTAGTTAGTAGAACATTGTATCCGATAAAGTGTACAATGTTCTGGTTTGCAGATTATTTTGGTTGAATATTTTTATTTGCAAATATGGGACATGTATTATGGATATGTAATTTACCTTATTCTAGGTTTGTGGCATGTGGTGTTAAGTTTTGTGTTGGTTGGTAAGATCCGATAGATTGGTCTTTTGGTAAAGACAATAGTTATTAGTGGTAACGTGTGGAAATGCATTAGGCGGATCTTGCAGATTGATTTTGGTGAGTGTTTATGTGTTTGAGGTTGATGAACCATCATGTGGAAAGTGTGTGGACATTTTTTTTTGGTTCGCATGGTCATTTTGGATCGGATTGAGCTGACTTATGTACATGTTTCATCTTTTATGACGTGTTCTTGAAGCTGACTTGGTGGTGACCTAAATTGGTGACGCAGATATATAAGACAAGTTTATTTGATCATTTTGGATATTGATGATTATGTGTGAATCATGCATGAGCGATTGTGTGTATTTTTAAATGTGCGTGGAGAAGATTTGAGCTCCAGTATGATGCAAAATATCAGAACAGAGCAGTGTTGCAGAGCAAAACAAGAATATGTGTTTTTTGCTTAATTGGAACTATACTCAAGAACTTTTTGATGTTTTCTCATAGGTCAAACATCATTGCGATCCTCAATAATCATTTTTAAGGAAGTGAGCCTTCCAGGGTTGTAGCCCTTTACTTGTAAATTGAGCAGTGAGCTCTAGGCAATGTGCCTGAATGCATGCACATTCCATTTATGTAATATTTTTTATACTTTTAGAAGAGTATATTAATATTTTGGGTTTGAATCCCACCATGGTTTTTCCCTTAACCGGGTTTCCAGGTTAAAATATTGGTATTATGGTGTTGCTGGCACTTTACTTTTCTTCATAAGCATTAAGTGGTTAAAGGATTAGGTTAATCAAGTTAAAAAATTGCAGAACACTAATTCACCCCCCCTCTCAGTGTTCCTTGATTCCAAAAATTGGTATCTGAGCCTAGTTCCTCAGAAGAAGTCTAATATGTTGACCATTTAAAGGAATTGATTATGTATTGCATTGATGTCAAAACTAGCTATTTTGGATGCTTTACCGACACCTTTATGATCCCGGTAGGTTGTTTGGTTTCTGGTTGGATTTGATCTGGTATGATCCGGTATGGTCTGGTATGTTTGGGTTATGAAATTGGCTTATTCATGCTACTCAGATTCATGTTCAGTCAGTTGGTTTTGATATGGTGATCGAATTCTATCCTATTTCTTAGTAATCTTGGTTTGTGGTTTCGACGAAGGTTTCACCAGCAAAGCTTTGATGCAGATCTTTGATGTTATGCATAATTGGTGTTGGCGCAGCTTCTGATGGAGTTTTAGGATGTTGATGGTGATCATGTTCAAGACTTGGTTGATTGGGATTATTTCTTTGGCATGTATGGACCTATATTGGGTCCCAGTATTGTCTAGGTTATGGACCGGCTTAATGTAACATGTGGATTGAACCTCTCTATGTGTTTCTGGGATGTCTTATGGGTTGGATATTATTTGTTTGGTCTCTGGCTAACATGTTTTGTAATTATGTAAATATTTTATTGTTTGGTGGCCAACCTTATTGTTTATGGTCGAGGGTTTGTATATATATGATGTAAGATCTCATTGTAGATCATATCATGGAATGGGATATGGATATGTAGGGAAGAAATAATGTAATAATCATTCAGGAAGAGGATATGGTCAATCATTGGTGATCAAGTTGGGTTTATGTAAGAGGATTTAGTCCTCTAATATTGAGCTTAACCAGAACTATATTCAGGCGTAGGGGATGCTATCTTTGCAATTCATTCATTCTTCCAGATTGTAGTATGGATTTCTATGTAGCCAGCGAGACTCCTTTTGTGATGAGCAGTGTACTCTAGGCTGTTGGCCTTCCTGCAAGTGCAGTCCCTCAACTGTAATTCACATAATTACTATAGAAGTATTATCTGACTATGGGTAGGCTTCCAACTGTGGTTTTTCCCTTTATCGAGTTTTCCACATATAAATCTTGGTGTCATGTGGATGGTATTTATTCTCTGATTATTGTTTATACTTAATTGGTTTATCTACTATTTCGGTATTTGGTTTATGCATTCCAGTATTGATCTTTTGGGTTTTAGTATTAAAGTTTAAATTTCTTAAGGGTCTAGTAATTTGGTGACAACTGATTCACTCCCTCCTCTCAGTTGTCTTCTGGTTATTTGAATTGTCTAACATAATAGCTTGAGGAGGATTCGAGAAAGTGAATCAATGGATTTCGGTAGTCTTAGATAGTAGTTGGTTGTTGCTCTTGAAGATATTGATCTTGTTGGAATCAAGGATCATTGAGATGGGGGGTGACTCAGTGATCTACCAGCAAAGTAATTATCTAACTTAATCTCAAACCACCATAAGAATATGCAAGAAAGTAAAATGCAAAAACACAAGATAATCAACCATAAAATTATAACACCAAGATTTTTTATGCGGAAACCCAAATGGGAAAATTCCATGGTGGGATTTGAATGCACAATATTATTCTACTATGGCTAGTAGAAAAACAATATTATAAAAAGGGGAATGCACTAGCATTCAGGCACATTGCCTAGAGATCATTACTCAATTACAATAAGGGCTATAGCCCTGAAAGGAATACTACTTTATAGATCATTTACAATGATGAATTACAATTATTGAACTCCAAAATAGCATCAAACAATGCCTGGATGAGTTTTAGTTAAGTACAAAACTCTGACTATGTTTTCTCTGCAACCTTGCTCTATTTTCTGTCTCAGTCAGCTATCGGATCAAGAATGCGCATGTGAAATTATGACAAAAAGATTTCTTGATCACCACTTGCTCATATCAAATCATACCATACACCAAAAAGATCTTCTACACCATTCTTATATATCCACAATCGCAAAATAAACAATTGTCAAGTCGGCCTATAATGTAATGTGTAATCATGAGTCAACTTGAACTGGATAATCAAAAAAATATGCGGATCAATCAAAAGATGTTAAAATGACTTCTACAAGTCGAGCTTGTCATCCCATGCAAAAATCTAATCACCGCAATCACTAGAAAGCTTCAAGACAAAACTGCTCTTCTTCACCTGAATTATTGGAGCTAGATCATCGGTTACTGGACCACTTCTCCAAAAACTATAGCTACCGGACATGATTATCATGAAGATTTTTCATCAATGACAACCCTAAACCATTAATAAATAAATGATATCCACTAGATGAATATCAATTGCCAACAATCTCCCCCTTTGGCATTGATGGCAACACTCGTGAAAAATGACTGTGTTGAAACAACCTGGATACCAAATCAAAATTTATAAGGCTCCCCCTTAGATAAAAAATGAAAAAAAATTTCATTCACTATGCATTTTTCACTCCTACTCTCCCCCTTTGAAAACAATGCCAAAGTAGGGGTGCTATCCAAAAACGTATGTACAAGGATATATACTAGACACTTTATCATACTTGAAGATCTCAGCAAAAATGGTCTTAAAAAATCCTAAGTGGGTATCCCACCCATTCTTCAAGTTCTCCAAAACTGTGATGAATGCATTGAAAATGTAGGCATATACTCACACTTCCTCCAGGTCTATCAGAACTAGTTGTGCCATAGCCTTTATACAATCTACTTTATTACTCAACATGGTGTCCATTTGGGGGGCAATTAGGTTCGAAAGTTCACCAACTCTCCTCAAATTTCTATCTTTTTCTATATTAAGGCTCAAGATTTGATCATTTAGAGTCATTACTTTCCCTTCTATGATGTTGGTTAGGGCTACATTAGAATCAAATGACAGAGATATTCTAGCTAGCTTGCCCTGACAAATATTAATCTATTTTTCTATAACCATTGTGAATTTGGGCAAAATAAGACAAGATTTATATATCTTACCACCTTCAGTCAATGCCTCTGATATAGTTTGTAGACCTTTGTTTTATCTCACTCTGTCATCCTCTATCATCTTCAAGAATGTCTGCATACGAACCTCCTTAAATTTATCTAATACCCACTTGGTGGTAGACTTCTCCAATGATTCAAAACTAGTATTTACATTAGTAATGAACTATAATAATTTACTAGAGGGGTTAGAATTTGGATCTAGTTTCAAATCCGGTACCACCTTTTGCAAAACATCAATAGACATCTAAGTAAGATTTTTATCTTCACTTTCAGATTTAACCAGGTCTTGACTGGCTTGGGCCTGGACTGCTGCTGCAACCATCAACTTTTCAGTTGGAGACATCTGCCCAATATCCAAAGGGCCATCAAAATTAATTGAAATATGAGGTAGGGAATTTTTCCCTTTTTCCTTTGGAGTGTTAATTGCCGGAGTATTAGCAATTTTCTTTTCTTTATCCACCTCTTTTCCCTTATCCTGCACCTTTGACTTCTCTGGTTACCCTTTCCCTGCATTATCCCCTTTATCTTGTGCACTATCATCCCTTGAAACCTTAGGAACTTCTCCAATATTCCCTTCCACCAGAGGATTCTCATTGATCTCGACATCAAGAGTTACATTTGGCTGATCTATCGGATGTGTCTCAACTTGAGTTTCATCTTTCTAATCATCTAGGACACCTGCCTATACTTATGGATGAGAAGTGTCTTCTTTTTGAGTGGCATCATTATATACAAGGTTGTTCTTTATGATCCTTTTCCATATTTCTTTAGTTTCTTTCCTTACTTCTTCAACCCTGCCAATCATTAGCCTGTTTACCTTATTTCTGCTCCTAAATTCCTTCTTATTTTCTTGTTCAATGAGTCTATGTGATTCTTCTTGAGAGATACAATTGCAGACATTTATCAATTCATTCTATTTCATCTCTTTATCTACTCTACTGGCGGTCAACCTCCTAGCATCAAGAATGTTGTACAAATCCTCTGGGATTCTACATTCCAATTCAATCAAGGATTTGCTGAAGTTGTGTCAATACAAAACAACAACTCCCTCAACTTTCCTTTGATCATCCTCAACAATATTTTCATAATATGCTCCAATGTTTTTCATATTACCATCAACAATTATTTCATCAATCAATTTATCTATTATCAATGGGGGAACAAAGGTCTTTCACATAGGTAGTGTCTAATACATTGTTCGGTATAGGGGTGACCCAAAGAACAATGCATTTTCCTTGCAGATTACCAGATTCAAGGTCTTCATCAAGCTCGGTCCTAAGATTTCTTCCTCTCTTAGGACTTTCGGTTTGAGTAGATTTAGATTTAGCCTTCTTTCTCTGCTGAGCTCCATCGGACTGAGGTTTCCTGTCTACTTTGACAAATTTTGCTTTTACTGCTTCTTCATCTATCTCAGTATTAGATGTAATTGCAGACATAGCAACATAAGTCCTCTTTGGTTTTGCCTTCTGCTTCATAATTAGGTATGTCACCGATTTGATTCAGGCAAGTGACTGCATGGATGGCCTACTTGGTTATCTTGTATGATTTGTCCAGCCAAATAAACTCATCGTGCACACGGCTTAGAATGTCTCTCACCCACTCATCTTCATCGAACAACAGGAAGTGAACAAATTTTGTGAAACCCTTCCTCTACAACTAAGCATATTCTGGCTTGGGGTTTCCATCTTTGTCCTAGATATGTCTATTATAAAGTGTTAGGATTGCCTCATTTCAAGTTTCTTCAATAATGTAGTGAATATAAGCTCTCACATCATCAACATGCAAAATACCATATGGTACGGATGAGAATGCACTGTTTGGATTGTCCTCAACTGACTTAAATGGATATTTCTTGAATTACAACCTTGCTCTTTCATAAACCTCAACTACAAAAGGTGTATTAATAGAAGAAGATGACATTTCAAGAAATTTAGGGTTCAAAATATGCTTTTGCAAATACCTCTTGTTCCTGACTGATGCACAATAACCTTTGTCGAATCGCCTCAATCTTTTGATCTCCTTGTAAACTGGTTCACCTTGCTCTATTACTTCAACTCTTCACTTGCAATGTGAGAAATGATTCACATTTTCCCCTTTTAACCTTGCAAACCCTAATTTTAAGTTGACATAAATACACTGGTAAGGTTCAACCGGATTCTCTATTTAGTATAATCCATTCAACTGGATTCCAAGATTGGCATGAAGAATTACAGATTATCATCTCCAATCATCTACAATCGACCTTGACTAATCACAATTCTCTCCAGTGGGTTTTATAAGATTGTGCATGAAGATGCCACCCCCTAAGGCCAAAAGCCTTAGTTACCAGATGAAGATCCTGCATTGGATTCAGGCGCAGATCCATTGTCAGTATTGGATTCATATTTTCTAACCCACATCTTCTCATGCTTGTTCTTTATTTTGTCTACCTTTTCTTTGTCTTTCTCATCTGATTTGTCTTTGTTTACCGGATCATTATTCTTGCTTCTGCAGTACTTTGTAGTGTGACCAGTCTTGTTGCATGTATGGAAAAAAACACTTCTCTGCATAGTTCTGAAATTCATCTGATTCAGTCTCATCTTGCATTGGTTAGCGATATGTCCAAACATCCCACAAGCATAACATCTCTTGTTCTGAAAATTATTCATTACTTCTCTACACATATTTGACTTGTGACCAAAATTATTACATGTGAAACACTGACTGTTAAAGGTAGGACTATTGTTCATATTGTTCATTCCATTATTCACCCTACTTCTATATTAATTTGCCACATGACCAAACATATTGCAAGTAAAACATCTACCATTGAATTTATAGGCATTAGGCTGTCTTACCAGAGGATTCTTGCTCTTCTTATGATTAGGTTTTGCATTGCCTTGTCTAGATCTAGAGGATTCTCCCTTCTCAAATCCAAGTCATCTCATATCTTTTCCATGTCTCTGACTTTCTAGCATATCATCAAGCCTTGCTGAGCTAGCATTGAATTTGTCTTTGTATTCATTTGCAATAGTAGGTTCATCTCTTAGGGCAACAATATGTCTCTCAAGTTGTTGACCATTATTCCTTGATTGTGTCAACTCAAGCTTCAACTGGTCATTGCCATAGGTAATCCTGAAGCATTCATCTGATATGTCTTTCAATGATTGAGTCAATATTTCTTCATTCTTCTTCAGGTCTTCAATCTCCTTAGTCAACTTCATCACAATGGATTGCATTTCATTTTTCAATACAACATTCTCTCTAGAAAGCTTATCACATTCATTAGCTTTGTCCTAATTTTCCATGCTTTGTTCTTCTTTCTCCTTCAGCTTGTCCATCAGCTCTTTCCTCTCATCTCTTGAAGTGTTGACCCGATCTTTCAAGTCATTAATGAAGCCTTCATCTTCATTCAGGTTTCTCTTTAGATAACTTATTTCATTTCTTGGTGCATCAAGATCCTCAAGTGCCATACAAAGTAGTCTCTGCAAACCAGAATCCATTAATTCAATCTCTTGGACCTTCCTCAAGCGGTTAAGCTTCCTCAAAGGAACTAGGCTCTGATACCAATCATTGGAATCAAGGATCACTGAGAGGGGGGAGGTGAATCAGTGATCTACCAGTAAAGTAATTTTCTGACTTAATCTCAAACCACTAGAAGCATATGCAAGAAAGTAAAATGCAAAAACACAAGATAATCAACCATAAAATCATAACACCAAGATTTTTATGTGGAAACCCAAATGGGAAAAAACCATGGTGGGATTTGAAACCACAATATTATTTTACTATAGCCAATAGAAAAACAATATTACAAAAAAGGGAATGCACTAGCATTCAGGTTCACTTCCTAGAGCTCACTGCTCAATTACAATAAGGGATATAACCTTAGAAAGCACATTGCCTTATAGATCATTTACAGTGATGAATTACAATTATTGAACTCCAAAATAGCATGAAATAATGCCTGGATGAGTTCCAATTAAGTGCAAAAACTTAATCGATCAGATGAAGAAAAGGGTAAAGCAAAAGTTGAAGAAATTAGATATCAGATGAAGAAAACATGAGTTAAAGACTGATTCAGAGGGAAGAAGTGGGTCCGCACCTGATTCTGATGCTGGAACTACATTCGGTAACTTAACCTAGGCATCTGACCTTGGGGGAGTTATAATGCAAATCTTTCTAACCCCATGTTAGACATTTGTTCTATTTTCAACAGATTGCATAAGTGTTTATGATGATTGTAGATGTTTGTGGTGGATCTTTGAAAGATTTGAGCCGATTTGAAGATCTGAAGAAGAATTCTTGATAGATGTAGAGAAACCAAAAGAATTAGGGTAGCGTACATTTATTGCAGTGAAAATTTAGGTCTGTGATGAATAAAAGGTGACTTTTCCTTTTCATTTCTCACTTTGCGATTGAAGAGAAGAAGTTTAGAGAGCTCTGCGAAGAAGGTGATCAAGCGAGATTAAGTTCTACTGATTTCCGAAGTGATTTGGTGAGAAGACCTAATCCGATATCAAAGGTACTTATTAATGAAAACCCTTTTTTAATTGAGGTTTGAAATTTGAATCTGTAAGAATGGCTGCATCTAGTACCGCCACCCCTCTAGTTGGGAATATCCCTGAACGTGCTCATCCCAACTTTAAAAATCATCCATTCATTTCAATGGAGGACAACCCTAAGAGTGCATTTTCGTCTGTGCCCTACAAAGTTTTGCATAATGAAGACATAAGGGTTTACACACATTATCTGATTGAAGAATTGGGAAGCTCTAAGATGCTGAACCTATATAATAACTAGTTATCTGATCAAATCTCCATGTTGTAACCTAAATTTCAAGGATTGGAAAGCAAGGGTTTTACTCCAATTATGAAGTTTATGTCGGTGTATGAACATGAGTGTATCCAATACATTTTGAGTCATGTTCACAATGAATTCATGTGGTTGGATAAGCTGCATAAGATCACTAAAGGTGCGATTCAGGTAGTAACAGGGTTGTGTGCATCTAGTCAATTGCCATCTTCGAAAAAAGTAAAGAATGACATTGTAACCAACACAATAGGGTCAAAATTTGATAAAAGGCCGATGATTATTGATGATATTTTGGAGGATGACATCTGGTTTGCATCCATGGTGATAGGGTATAAGATCTACTACTCCAGTTGAATGGACTCTATCTTTGGTACTACAGTATATGTTGCATATGAGATGTTGAGGGAAAATAAGAAGTATGATCTTTGTAAGTTGCTCCAAAGTGAGCTCATAAAAAATCTAAAGAAGATTAAAGAGAACAAGAAGCATCCATTCAATTATGGCACCCTACTTCTGTGCATATTCTTCTATTTCAAAAATGAGTTTTTGGGAGTTGGTCCCATACAATGGGCATATGACAAGTCAATAGGAGTGCAGATTTGGGAGTATCTTTACAGCTTCGGTGATTCCAAAACCTGCAATTCAAATCTATGGGGATATTTCAATAATTTTCAATAGGAGATGCATGAAAGGGAGACAATCCCTAAGGCCATTGTAGATAAGTATGCTGACACCATCTATTTCATGGTTGACACCAACCAGTGCTTGATGGAAGTGGTGGAGCCTTGAACCTCATGGATACTACCAATGGGCTATGAAATTGATGAATAGATTTTGGAACTATATGCTCAACATTTGTTGAGTCAACTAGTGGACTCCAATGAAGAAAGATTCGAAACCTACAAGGAGAAGAACCTTAAAAACTACATCATCAGTTTAAGAAACCAGTCATTCAGAAGAAGTTCCAGAAAGAGGTTGAAGATTTTGTAGAGAGCATGGGATAACCAAGGAATTTGTCCAGAAAGTTAGAGAGAATAACATTCTCTCTGAGGAGATGACTGTGAAGAAAGAAGATAATCTGGAAGCACCTAAGCCAAAGGCAAAGCAAATAAGTAATGTTGCTCCTTACTCCAGCACTGCTAATCTAGCAAGAAAGCCCAAATCCTTAGTTAAGCCATCCAGTAGTGTGTAGAAGACAAAATTAGTTAGATCTATGGTGGTTGATGATGAGGAAACTGAATTAGATAAGGTAGTCAAAGAGATGAAGGCTAAAGATCCAAAATCCACTAAGATCACAAGGGAGAAGCCTTTTGGTAGAACAAGATCCAACAAGAAACCAAAATCTGAAATTGAAGAAGCATTAAAACAAGATAATTACACTATTGTACCTCCTATCTGATTAGATCAAATTGTGAAAGCAACTATTAAGGATGGTAATTTGAAACCACTGTTTGAGTGGTATAAAATTTTTGATGAAAATGGAAAGAGGACATTAGAGGAAGTAACCATAGAATACATGAATATATATAGTAAAGCTTTGATTCCTAAGAGTTTGTATAAAATTTTGGATATAAGAATAGAGACAACCAAAGCAAATGAAGAGAAGCTAAGAGAGTATGTATTGGTTAATTTATGTTCAGTGATAACAAAGGCAAAATTTGATAGAATCCTTCAGTTAACCAAGGATAAGTTTTGAAGCAAGACCAAAGTAAACAAAATCATGTTCGAAAAGACTGATGAGGTAGTTGTTACATATTTTTCGCTCACCGACTAAAAATATATTCACATAAGTTTTTAGGTCCTTTAGGGAGTAATTTTTTAAAAGAGAAAAAGAAAAAAGACTATATCACTTATCTTTTAAACCTTGTGTTTATTTGGAAATTTGAAATTTTATTTCAAATTAAGGTTTAATAGTTCCTCTAAAAGCTTTAATTTTTCAAATAAAGATCATGAAAAGTTTGGAGGGAGTTTTAAAAAAAAAATGTCAAAGAGGCCTTTTCCATGCAACATGAGTCAAACTAGGGTTTTGTTGAAAATGTCTTAGTTTCTCAAGCAAAAGACATCATGTTTTCTGTAGATTTCACCATAGAGATCCAAAGATGGTGGCTAAGACCTTCAATGAAGACTATGACAAATAGATCAAGTAGTTTTAATCACTTCACTTGCAGTTATTTGATGATAAGGAAGGAGTTTATTCAATGCATATATCGAGTTTTTAGGGGCATCAACAAGTTTTTCTAAGATTTGTTCATAAGAAATGGGTGTTTACAAGAAGAAGAAGAAGTTATGAAGCATAATGATCATTAGTAAGGTTCATGCAAAACTCATCCAAATTCCATGCATCAACGAAAAAGAAGGTTCACTTCTTCACTCAAAAATCCCTTGCTATTACAAAGAGTTATTCTTAACCATTTAGAAAAGAAATGCATTATTAGGGACTTGTTGAGTTTTCAGATTTATAGACCAGTTTCCTCTTTCATCCATTGGGCATAGGAGTCATTATGGGCTTGGAAAACTCAGATTCAGACCTTGAGTCAGCTGCTAGAAGAAGTGAACAACAACAACACAACCTCCTAACAAGGTTAGAGAAAAAATGTGCATCATCACTTAGGGGAAGGAAACAACTGGACTAAAAGATGTGTAGCAACACTTAGAGGGAAACAAAAATCAGAAAACAAAGTGCATCAACACTTATTAAAAACTAAAATCTACTCTAATATGTACAAGATGAAATTTTCACCTCAATAGCAAAGCTTGAGGTGTATCCCATTAACTGGGATAGGAAGCTCTTCTCCTTCCAAGTTAGACAACTGAAAGGCATTGTGCGGCTTGCATTTAGTGATTAGGTAAGGACCACTCCACATAGGATCAAACTTAGTGTGCTTTCTAGGCCTACTCTTTATCTCATCCCATTTAAGGACTAGATCACCCGCATTGAAGACTCTTAGGACTGCCTTCTTGTCAAATGTTCTTTTCATTTGAGCTTGGTGATTTTTAGTGGTCTGTAATGTATTATTTCTTACCTCTTCCAACTCCATAAGTTCTGCAAATATGAGCTGCATGGGTTCTTCTTCTAACATTTCCAGCTCTTTAATCAGATTTAGTGTTAATAATTCAACTGAAATTTGAAGCCTTTGTTCCTTTCCATAAAAAAGAACATAGGGATAAATAACTATAGCTCTCTTAGGTGTGATCCTATCAGCCCATAATTCTTTCTTTAGCTGATTATGCCAAGTCCTCTGATTGTCCTCCATTGTCCTCTTGATGATCCTGATCAAGTTCTTGTTAGTGGACTCAACTTGTCCATTACCTTGGGGGTAATAATTGGATGAAGTGATAAAAAATATGCCATTGTTAACAACCCATTAAGTTATTCTAAGCCTAGAAATGCCAATGCATTATCAGAGATAATAGAATCAGGAACTCCAAACCTTTCTACCAAGTCCTGATAGAAACTTAGGACTGCATTTTCATTTGCCTCTTTCAAAGCCACACCTTCAGTCCACTTGGTAAAGTAATCAATGGCTGTTAGGATCCATTTGTGCCCTGAACTGGAAGATGGATTGATGACCCCAATAAAATCAAGACCCCACTTCATGAATGGCTATTCAACCTGAATAGGTTGCAAGGATAAGGTTGCTAATCTCTGTTTGCCTGCAAAAATTGCATACTTTCTACACTTTTTTACCCAAGCATAAGCATCTTTATGTAAATCAGGCCAAAAGTACCTAGCTTTCATGATTTTTAGAGTTGTATTCCTTGGTGCAAAATGATCACCAACTGGTCCATCATGGAATTATTCTAATATTCTATTAGTTTGATCTAAATCTATACATCTCAAGAATACACCATTAAAATACTTTCTAAACAAAATTCCATCCAAAATGATATAAGGAATTGCTTGTAGTTTGAAGTACCTTCATTTAGCATTATTCAAACCCTGAGGACATTCACTAGTCTAAAGATAATGCATCATTTCATGCACCCAACTTGTAGGAGGTGTTGCTACAACAATTTGTTCTTCATCTTCATGAATTATGACAACTTCTTCAATTTCTTGTTTTTTTTTTTTTGTGTGACCAACAAGTTGTTCACATAATCCCTTTCCTCTACTCAGCTTGGTCACTTTGATATTAACATCATACTCCATCACCTTCATGATCCAACCAACTCTTTTGTCATTAAGATCCTTATTCAACAAAAAATATTTTATACTAGGATGAGCAACCATTAGATGAATTTTTTTATTTGAAAGCATATGTATAAATTTCTTTAGACTCCTAATGACTGCTAATGCATGTTTCTCAACAAAAGAATAATTTTTTTCATATCCTTCTAGGCCTTGGATGAAGAATTCTATTGGCTATTCCAATCCTTCATCATTTTGTTGAACTAACATAGATAAAATAATGTCAAAAGTACCAAAAGAATATAATATAAAATCCTTTGCAAAGTCTAGATTAATCAAGGTAGGGGCTGATGCTATGGCACTCTTAATTTCTTCAAAATTATTCTTAGCCTTTAGACCAGCTGAAAGTAATATTATTTTTATGTATGCTAGTAAAAGGCTTCATAAGAACTACTATATTAGGGATGAATCTCCTCACAAAATTGATTCTACCTATAAAGCTTTGGAGACCCTTCTTATGTGCAGGTAAATTCAAAGCTAAGATAACACTTACCCTTTACGGATCTATGGTTATGCCATGTTTGGAGATAATGTATCCCATCAACTTACCCTCATGGACAACAAAGATGCATTTCTTAGAATTTAGAGATACTCCATATTATCTACACCTTTCAAAATTCTTCCTTAAGTGAGAAAATTGTTCTTCTGCATGCTTTGAAATATAGTTATATCATCAAGATAAACCAAAATAAATTTATTTATGAGACCTTGGAAGGCCATATCCATTACCCTCTAAAAGGTTTCTCCTGCATTGGACAAACCAAAAGGCATTTTCCTATATGCCATTAATCCCCATTTTGTAGTGAAGGCTATCTTAAATTGGTCATCCTCTTTTACTAGGATTTGATTATAACCAGAATAACCATCAAGAAGAGAAAATCTATCTAAACCTGAAACTACTTGTAGGATTTTCTCCATTGAAGGTAGTGGGTAATGATGTTTTAGAGAGACTTTATTAAGATCTCTAAAGTCTACACAAATCCTAAGCTCACCATTCTTCTTTCTTATGAGAACCAAATTTGAAACCCAAGATGTATTCTTTATTGGAAAGATGACCTTACCTTGGATCAACTTTTTTTGTAATGTCTTCATGAGATGCTCAAGTTTTGGATTGATGGGCCTTTGATTTTGTCTCACAGGTTTGACATTAGCTTCCAACTCTATGGTGTGTTGGGATAATTCAGGATTAAATCCCTTCAAATCTTCATACTGCCATGCAAACACATCATTAAACTCTTGAAAAAACAAAACAAATGTATGCTTCTCTTCAGCTATACATACCTTGCCAAGCTTCAATAAATTATCTTTGAAAATATTAATAGGTTCATAGTGCTCCTCTTCAACTAGCATGCTGCCTTTTTCCTTTCTAACCTAATCATCGGTGTTAAAGATTGACTCAAGCATTACCAATCCCTTTGGTAGCTTGTTACTGTTTAATTGAAGAATCTGATTTTTATATTTTTTTACAAATTTATGTTGATTACCAGCTGCAAATTCGACCTCTTCAATAAGAAAATTTATAATTTGTTCATTTGAATCAAAAACTTTCCAATTAACACTGTTATCTAAAATTGAAGGTCTAACAACCACTTTGACATACTGTTGTACCTCAACATTCTTTACCTCATTTGGGATGTCAAATTGAGCACCCATGGCAACCAATCTATCTGCTTCCTTATTCTGATTTCTAGGCACGAACAACATATTAAAAGCATCAAATTCTTCAATTAAATCTCATATTCTATGCTTATACATTTTAAGGACATCATTCTTAGTCACATTGATGCTTCTTACTTGATTTACCACTAGTTTACTATCCCCAAATATTTGCAAACGCTTTACATTTCTCTTTCTAGCCCATTCTAATCCATGTGCAAGTGACTCATATTCAGCTATACTATTAGTATAGCTGAAAGAAAATCTAAAGGCTGAAAAGTATTTCTTACCTTCAGAAGAGATCAACATAGAACCACCTCCAGTTGCAACCTTGCTCCTTGAGCCATCAAAATAGAGTTGCCATAATTCATTGCTTTGTTGTTCATCCTACTGATTGGACAACTATTTGTCATCTTTTTCAAGACTAGGAACAACAATACCCTCTTCATGGATCATGTAGACACCAAGCTCTAATTCTTCCATATGCTTGAATGTATATTCCTCATCATTCTCAACTGCCCATTCATCTAATACTACATCAGGTATCCCTTCTATTGGGGTGTTTGGATCTTGGATATTGGATTGTTCATCAAGTTCTTGTATGGACAAATTTGCATTGACAACACTTGGGATGTATGGTTCTATATGATCATTATCTAACAATTCTGATTTTATGGTCACTTTGGTACCATATCTTGTTCCAAAGAACATGTGTGACCAATTAGAAGATAAATACCCACCCAACTTAGCTATGAAATCTTTGGACAAGCATAAGGCAAAGTGAGGTGGAAGGTCTATGATGTAGACATCTTATGGAATTGAGAAGTTTGGGCATGCATGTAATGTGAGACCCAAATTTTTAATCACACCTAGTGTGTTTACGAGTGCCCCATCTAGTTGGACTACCCCTTTTGAAAGAGGCTCATATGTCAAACCCCACCTATCAACTATCTTCTTTGGCATGAAAAAACTACTTGCACCTAAATCAATCATAAAATTATGCACTAGGTGTTGGCCTATGATTAAATTAGATAAAAAGCAAGGGGTTTAATCTTTTGAATTTGTTGTTCAATCTTCTTTTCTTGAGGAGCATTGGATAAGACAACTTTGGGCTGCTTATTAGGGGGCTCTAGTGACAAGGAGAGATTAGACAAGGCATTTTGTAGAAAATCCTTTTACCCTGGAAGAGATAAGGAATCCCACATTGAGACACTGACATGTGTCTTCTTCAATTGATCCAAAATATTCAATAAACTTGTACTAACCTTCTGCTGTCCTTTTTTAACAACAACATCTTCATGAACTTGTGATTTTTGTGATTGTCCTCTTGGCTGATCCTTGTTGACGACTGGTTGCTCTCTTGGTAGAATTTGTGTATTTTGTGTGGGTTGAGATCTAGGTGGTGCTTGCTAGCTTGTAGAAGCATGATTGGTGCCTTTATCAGCTTGTTGTCCTATATCAATGGCCCTCTTTTTGGACCTTGTATTCACTGCAATAGAAGTGTAGGACTAATTCTGAGCTTGTGGTAGATTCACTCCACAAAATTCTTCACCTTGCCAATTGAACAAGGTGACATCTGAGCCTTGTTCAGAATGAGAACCTTGTTGTTCATGAGTTCCATGAGTGTTATATTCTAAGACAACATCGTTATTTTGAATTATGAGCACTTGATGTAGCATACCATTTGAGCAAGTGGTTTGATTATGAGGTTGGTTGCAAGGATAACACCAATCATAATCCGAGGCCATGTTGTTCTGAGTTGGGACAATATCCCTAGATGTGCTAGTAGTTTTAGGATTGTAAGGTATATTGGATCTTTGATTATAATTCCTTCTTTGACCCTAAGGGTCAGCTTGATAAGCAAGCCTATTTTGCTGGTTATGTTGATAAGGGGCTTGATTGGACTTAGCATTTTGAGATACTTGCTTCTCAATATTGGTCATTTTATTCCCAAAACCTTGGAACATGGTCTTCTTCTCATTTTTGAACTCTTGAAACTCTTGATTTGGGAGTGTAACAGTATTTGCTTGGGTTGAAACTTGATAATTTAGTGTTGGTAAAGGCGGGACAACAATTAGAGGAGGCTCTAAAAGAGGTACAATAGGCTGCATTTCTGGAAATATGGGCATTGGGGGTCTAGGGGCAATTTTACTAGCCTGAGTTATACAGTTTTCTTTTCTAATTTGTACCCATAGACTGGATCATGTATGAAATGTCACTATTAGGGGCCTTAAGATAAGATAAAAATGCATGTGTAGGATTAGGCCTTATCGTGATAGGGATTTTGTTCCAAGTCTTTTGGAAATGAAAATTGAAATCACTCATTTTATCTTGAGGAACCCTCCTTATGGTACTCAACTTCTCTAACAGTGACGAATGGTCAGATTTGTCTTCAAAATGTGAGTTCAACCTATCACCCAACTCATCCCAGGTAGAAATCAAGTTTACAGGTTGCCCTTTGAGCCACTGAAGTGCTTTCCCTTTGAATGAGGCAGCTAGGAGTCTGATTGCAACATTCTCTTGTGTGATATGATATACTCCACACAATGAAGCCATGTCTCTTATATGCTCAATGGGATTGGTTTGATCTTCTCCTATAAATAAAGGTAGTCTTTTCAATGCTGCTATAGGACTATCATCATGATGCGTAAGGTTCAAGGGGCTGCCTTGATTGAAAGGCACAAAAGGTTGAGCTCTTGGCAAAGCCATTGGGATAACAGGTGGAGTAACAGGTGGGTTTACTGGTGCTTGAGCTGAGGAGCTTGGAAACAAAGGATTATTGTAAGTTGTAACTAGAGGCTAAACAATGAGAGGAGTAGGAAAAACTTGAACTGATGGATTTGAAGGATTCGGTGGATTTGCAGCCTTGGTTTCCTTACTCTTCCTCTTCGGTGGCAATAGTTGAGAATGCTGTGATGGACTTGAAAAGAACTGAGAGGGGGGGCTGAATCAGTGACTCCAAAACACACACTACTTTGAATACTAATCTATAGATGTTCTTAACCAAGTGGTTAAACAAAATACATGCTATCCAAAATGAAATAACATCATCCACAAAAAGCAGAACATCCACCATAACACAAGTGTTTATATGTGGAAAACCCAAATAGGTAAAAACCACGGTGAGATGGAACCCACAAGTTAACTATTTGTAGTAATAGAAAATTTGGTTAAGGCCTTACAAAGAGCTTTGCTAGGAGCGAATCTTGTTAGAGATTCCAAGCTTGATTAGAAGCTTATACCCTGTTAAGAGTACTACCCTATTAGGAGTAACCTCGCTAGAGGATTTGAGAATCCAATCAAATGGATCACCTTGTTAGAGAATTTGTACAATGAAGCTTGTTAGAGCTTACCTGATTAGGGGATTTGATTCTGTTGTAATCATGAGAAAACAACAAGAATGGTTTGATCTGTTCTGAGTAGCACAAAACTTGCTTGATCAGATCCTTCTAAGTACAAATAATACTGCTCTGCATCTTAACACTTATCATTTCTCAACAAAATATTTTTAATTCTTTTCACATAACAACTCTCTATCTGTTATCATATCCTCTTTTAAATGACTCTCTACAATGTCTTTAAATAGACATAAAATCCTTATGTCAGCCATAGGAACACAATTTCCTAGGTGCAGTGAATCTAGACATATAATCATAACTCATCACAAAAATGACCGCTAAACAAACAATGCTGGTAACTCATCACAAAAATAGATACCTGTTAGAACAGTTTAATACCGGTTGAAAATTAACCGTTGTTATGGAATCTTCACTAGATCCTCTTCTACATATTCATTTTGATTCTGATGCCGATCTGGTGGTATTTCAGGTTATCTCATAGGTACATACCGGTTGACACAAAGTACTAGTTTAGAGATAAACCTTAAACATGTTGGTTAGCAGTCTAAACCAATTGAAGTTACACCGGTAGTCAATGTAATCATATATGTGTGTGAGAGTGTTACATCAATGACAACAAGTGATGAATAAATTACAATCATCATCAAGCCAACAATCTCCCCCTTTGGCATTGATGGCAATGCTTAGAAAATATTGAGTAATTTACAATACTGCTAAGTGTGCATACAACATATCTACATATATATGCTCAAGCTCCCTTTTGAATGTAACATTATAGTACTCCCCCTTAGTGTATGCATAAATACAAAAAATTTCAAAAAAAAACACACATACATACATATAATTATTACTCCCCCTTTGACAACAATGCCAAAATGATAAAGCAATATATATAGAAAGTCTATATCAAAAAGTTCAGTATATATGACTTTTGAAAACAAAGTCATGCATTAGGAATTCTCATGAAAGTATGGTTGAAATTTTGTTTCATCTGAGATAGATAATTTTGCTATGATTCCAGTATGTGATTCGTATACTCTATTGTAGACAGTAGCTGAGAATAGAATTCCTCCATGAAATCAAGTGAGCATGTTTCTAAAGTAGCAAGAATAGCTTCAGCATGAGAGTAGGCTCTCTGAAGAATGTCAATTTGTGAGGTGAGTTGATTCTTGAGCTCTCTTAGATATTGGAATCTCTTAGCTCTCTCATTATCATTCCAAATCAGTCTTTCATGCAGTTCATCTATAGACCGGTTAAAGACATGAATAGAGTCCTGGAGTGGGACATATGCCTTACATAACCTTTCTATTTCCTACTTAGTTTCAGCTTGATTTTTAGAAATATCAGAATAAAAGAAAGTAACATTGGAGGTAGAGGCAAGATACTTTCCTCTAGATTCAATAGCTTTCTTCAACAGACTGCCATTATGAGATAAGGCCATTTTTCTATTCTCAATGTGCTTTGCTATCTTACCTTCATATGCTTTCTTATGACTCTTTTCAACAGACATTTGAGCAGCATCTTCAAGTGTTTTGATTTGATCAGATGCCTCTGCAACTAACTGTCCGAGTTTGCTGATAGAAGTGGGAAGATGTGTGATAGAGGTTTCCGATAGTATCCCAAACAAGATGTCTATAGCATTCTGAATTGTCTTTGCCTCAATTCTTTGTTCTTTCATCCTTTTCTTATGTGCACAATCTTCCATCATACGTGCAAACTTAATCATTAAAGAAGCACTCAGGGTATTCATATTAATAGGTCCTAAAATACTTAAAGAGTTTTCATCATCATCATCATCAAGCAGTTTTTGCTTTCCCTTTTTAGAGGATATACGCTTAATGATGGCTCTTTTTGTGTTTTCTTCCATTGTATCTTTTGCCTTCTGTGTAACAGCTTCCTTAGTGGTCTCCTTTTGAGTGATCTCAATGACCGGTGGAGGTTGGGGTTTCTCTTGTTGTTTAGTTGCCGGTTGAGGTTTCTGTTGTTGTTTAGTTGCCAGTTGAGGTTTCTCTTATTGTTCAGTTGCCAGTTGAGGTTTCTCTTGTTGTTAAGTTGATGGTTGAGATTTCTCTTGTTGTTCAGTTGCCGGTATATTGATTTCCTTAGTTTGAGTAGCCGATTGATCACCTGTTGTATTATGTACTTCTATGATTGAAGGAAGATCCATATCAGGTGTAGTAATTTCTACAGATAGTTCTACTGAATCCTCAATGCCCTCATCAATATGAATAACTGAGTCATCCTTCTTCTCAATTAAGAAGACTATATTAGCTGGGATAATTTCCTCTATGTCCATGTCTAGTAGAGAAACGTCATCTGAGGTCTCATCCTTATTGAGAGATTGGATGCTATCTATCCTTTGTTTGATTAGATAGGCTATTTGATGAGTTTCTGTCTCAATAACTACTCTTTTTCCATTAAGAAGCTTCAATCTTCTAATTTTAAAATCAAAATATACTTTATATTCCTCAGTCAAAGCACTAATTCCATCTGATGACAATGTGGGAAAATACTATACAAATATTTCATCAATAATTTCCTTATCTAACTGAGTGGCTTCTTCCCATTTTTCTAACAAGGTATTATACAAGGATACTGAAATTTATTTTTCTAATTCATGCGGATATCTACAGTAATGACTCAACAAGTTTATTACCTGTTGGTGTATTTTCTTCTGCTCATCTACAGTAAAAGAATCATAATGTTCTTTAACATTTTAAAACCTGTTTCTTTCCAATGACTTCATTGTTCTTCCAAATGTTGTTGCAGGTTTGTAGGAGGCAATATCTAGTGGTGTAGTTGCCTTTTTAGATGTTCTGCCAGTTGTCTTCTCCTTCTTAGGTTCTTCATCAGACTCTGGTTGCAAAATTAATTTCCCATTCCTTCTCTTCTTTGGTACACTCTCCTTTTTCTCAGTTATTTTGGGTGCTTGTTCCTTCTTGCTTAGGACACTTCGACTCACCCTTGTAGTCTTCTTTTTAGGAGATTTTTCTTCACTTTTCTTTTGTTTTCCTTTAGCTTTTGCTACAGATTCAGTACTGATTTCAGCAGGTGCAGCTTGGATTGCAAGAATATCCAATTTTGCCTTATTTTTGTCTACAGGCAATGCTAACAGAGTATTAGCATAGCCAACTAGTTGTTAGGTCCCGGAGACAACTGAGAGGGGGTGAATCAGTTGTCAAATGAATTTAAACCAAAAACAACTTAATCAACTTTCTGCTTAATACTAGTGAAACAATCTGTTATATCGGTGGACAGTTTTATCAGATAATTGCAATACCGGTAAAGATTAATGCATGAAACAAAAAGACAAAGTCATCCACAACACATAACACCAATATTTGTATGTGGAAACCCTGTAAGGGGAAAAACCATGGTGGGAAACCTTACCCACAATCAGATGATACTACTACAGATAGTAAGTGTATACAAATGGGGTCTGCACATGCAGAAAGGCCAAGCGCCTAGAGCTCACTGCTCAAACACAAAATGGGAGTCACACTGACTACAATTGGATGGTTAAATCCAATAAGAATGTACTGCTCAAAATAGCACCTTCATATGCTAGATTCAGTACCAGTGTAGTTCTGATATGCTTTCACAAAAACCTAGCTTCACCTTTGAATGATGTTTGCATGTATAACTCTGCTTATTCTTGCATATACCTTCACACAATTCTTTTTCGCATTCCACACTTGATCTTACAAATAAGATCTTACATTTATACCATACCCTAAGACCAATTTTAGTAGGTCAGCTCTAAAGGATAATACAATAAAACCAATTTAAAAATAAAATTAATACCTGATGCAATAACCGATTCACCATGTTGGCTTAATGCATTTACAATAATAATAACTCATCTTCATAGCGTGCCATGCTGATCTGGAAAAGATAAACCTACCAGTGTAACCTGGACCTATTTGTCGGTAACAACAAATATGCAAATAAGAATATGCCAATTAACAAAACCTCAAGACAAAGTGTCCACACGATGTCTTCTATATAACCAAGTGTTTTCCATATCATTCCAAGTGTCGGTGATCATTATATCCTGCCAGTGTACCAGATACCGGTGACTGTTCATAAGTCATTTTCTTGTCGGTGAATGTTGTTGATTCTCCAAAGTGCCAGAGTTGATAAGTGTTTAGTAGGTGTTGACATCAATGACAAAACCATACCAAAATACCAACAATCTCCCCCTTTGGCATTGATGGCAACATAGGATAGAAATGCCAAATACCAAAAACCAACAATCTCCCAAAAAGAGATCATAACCAGAAATCAAAATACTGATACAGAGAGTAATAATCTCTCCCAAATAAAAATCTCTCCCCCTGGGAGCAACATGTGTTTTCCTTGTGTTTTTCCATCCATACCAATCTCTCCCCCTTTGACATCAAATGCCAAAGTAAAAGATACAAAATACCAACCAATTCAGTATACCAACTACTCCCCCTGAGAAGTAGCTTCCTCATCAAAGTCGGAATAAAAGATTTCTCTATTAATTCTATCGGTTGATGACAATCATCAACTATCTAAGTTTCTACCGGTGGGGGTATGAATCCAAACTGGTCTCTGAGATATTCAAAAGTCTCCTTAGGTAGAGGTTTAGTGAAAATATCTACAATCTGCTCTTTAGTATTCACATAAACCAATTTTATCTCTTTTGCTTCAACATGTTCCCTTAGAAAATTCAGTTTGATAGAAACATGTTTGTTTTTAGAATGTAATACCAGATTCTTAGATATATCAATTGCTGCAGTGTTATCACAATAGATAGTAATAGGTTCCTTGCATTTTACCTTTATGTCCTTCAACATTTGCTTAAGCCATAATACTTGTGTACAGTTAGTTGCTGCTGCAGCATATTCTGATTCTCCTATTGATAAAGATGTACAACTTTGTTTCTTACTCAACCAAGAAACTAGTCTGCTTCCAAGAAAGAATGCTCCGCAGGTGGTGTTTTTTCTATCATCCAAATGTCCTGCCCAATTTGCATCTGTGTATGCACATAATTCAAAGTTTTCATCTCTAGGATACCATAATCCAAGATCTGTAGTGCCTTGTAAGTATCGAAAAATCCATTTTACACTCGATTCATGATTTTCTCTAGGATTACTCTGAAATCTTGAAATAATACATACTGTATTCATAATATCAGGTTTGGTTTGTGTCAAATACAGTAAACCTCCTATCATAGATTTGTATCTAGTTGGATTAACTGGTGTAGATTCATCCTTTAGTGATAATTTGTCATTTGTAGTCATAGGTGTGCTTACTGGTTTAGAGTTCTCCATCCCAAATTTCTTTAGTAACTCTTTTAAGTACTTGGATTGACTTAAGAATATACCTTTATCAGTCTGAGAAATCTGCAATCCTAAAAAGAATTTTATTTCTCCAATCATAGACATTTCAAATTCTTGCTGCATTTCAATAGAAAATTCTTTACATAATCCATCTTCTCCCCCAAAGATTATATCATCAACAAAAACTTCTATAACCAAGATGTCATCATTAGTCACTTTATAATATAAATTATTGTCTGCATTACCTTTATAAAAACCAATTTTCAAAAGATACTTATCTAACCTTGCATACCAAGCTCTTGGAGCTTGTTTTAACCCATACAAAGCTTTCCTTAACCTGCAAACCATATCTTTGTTGTCTGTCAAATTAAATCCATCAGGTTGTTCAATGTAAACTTGTTCTTCAAGATCTCCATTCAGAAATGCACATTTAATATCCATTTGATATACTTTGTAGTTCTTGTGTGCTACAAAAGCCAAGAATAATCTAACTGCCTCAATTCTGGCTACCGGTGCAAAGGTTTCATATAATCAATTCCTTCTTTCTAAGAATATCCCTTACACACTAGTCTTGCTTTATTTCTGATAACCTTTCCATCTTCATTAAGTTTGTTTCTGAATACCCATTTGGTTCCAATCACATTTTTATCTTTAGGCCAGGGAACTAATGTCCAAGTGTTATTCTTCTCAATTTGTTCTAATTCTTCTTCCATAGCTTTAGTCCAATATTTATCTTCACATGCCTCATTTACTGATGATGGTTCAATTTGAGAAATAAGACATACCTCTTCATTTTCCAATCTTCCTCTTGTCATAACTCCTTTGTACTTGTTTCCAATTATCTGATCTTCAGAATGATTCAGTCTTACATACTGGGGTGTCTTCATTTTCTGTTGATCCTCAGTCACAGTGGAATTTTCATATGATATCAGAGTAACTGGATCTTCATTTTGTACTGGTGGGTTCAGTGTAGGTTCATTTGTTAGAATTTCTGTTGCCGGTTCAGAATCTATATACCTTGAAGTTCCTCTAAATTGTTCATCAATCTTCACATTTGTACTCTCAACAATTTTCTGCAATCTTTTGTTAAAACATCTATATGCTTTACTGTGAGATGAATAACCAAGAAATATTCCTTCATCACTTCTAGGATCAAATTTGCCAATATACTCATATCTTCTAATATAGCATTTACTTCCAAATATTCTAAAATATTTAAGAGGAGTAATACCAAACCATAGTTCATGAGGGATCTTACCGGTTTCACCTTTGATGTGAACTTTGTTGAATGTATAGACTGCTGTACTTACTACTTCTCTCCAATATACATGTGGTAGGTTTGCTTCTGATAACATACTTCTGGCTGCATCCAAGATGGTTCTGTTTTTCCTTTCAACAACTCCATTCTGTTGTGGTGTCCAAGGTGTTGATATCTGTCTTTTGATTTCATTCACTTCATAGAATGCATTAAATTCCTTAGATGTAAATTCTCCTCCTTGATCTAATCTCAAACATTTGATTTTCTTACCGGTTCATTTTCAACCATTGTTTTGAACAATTTAAACTTTCCAAGTGCTTCTGATTTTTCTCTCAGAAAAGTAACCCAACACATTCTAGAATAGTCATCAATGATTAGCACGAAATATCTATCACCTTGTAAGCTTTTAGTTCTAGCTAGACCACATAAATCAATGTGAATTAAATCAAGAGCATTATTGGATATTTCTGGAATACTTTTGAAACTAGCTCTAACTTGTTTTCCAAATTGACATTCTTTACATACTGTATTATGAGGTTTGACAATTTTAGGTAAATCTCTAACTGCCTTAGTAGTACTGATTTTTACCATGCAATCAAAATTTACATGATAGTCTCTTATGCCATAGCCAACTTTCATCAATATGTGCAATCAAGCAGGTCTTTTCACTGTTATTCAAATGAAAGATATTACCCCTAGTCTGATTACCGGTTGCAATTTCCAAACCAGTTCTATTCATGATTTTGCATTTACCATTTTTGAATTGTAACTGAAATCCTTTCTCAACTAATTGACCAAGACTCAAAAGATTATGCTTTAAACCTTCAACATAGTAGACATTGTCAGTGTTATGCTTACCATCAAGAGATATTGTTGATGGCATTATGTGAACCGGTATGAGGACATGATGACATTGTATGTTGTCATTGATGTCAATATGCTGAAGAAGAAAGAACCGGTATATGTGAGAACCAGTATAACATTGTGAACCGGTATATGTGCCAAAGTGAAGTGGTGTGTTTGTTCAAGGTGAACCGACATGTTGATATGGGAACCGGTACATGGAAGCTTTGTATGACTATCGGTTGGTAGTCTCAACTTCAGGGTTTCTGGTTGAAGTGCTTCAAGCCTGTGTGACTCAACCGGTGACTTTGTGTGATGAGTTAGCATTGTAACAAAGAACAGATCATGTTGCCATGTCAACCTTGTGTGCATGAAGGATCTTACATGAAGGAGATTGTTCCTATCTACCTCAGGAATGTGTGAAGTCTGTAAACGGTGAAAACGCGTGATGGGTTATCAGCCATCATAAAAGCGGTGGAAAATGAATGATGGAGAACGTCTTGAGATCAGTTCAAGACTATTGCATTTAATGCAATGTTCTCAACGATCAGGATTGAACCATTTGAATTGCTTAACCTAACAAGTTTAGGGTTTAGGGTTTATGCTACCGACTTATCTGTTTTCTATAAGGTTGATGTTGTGTTTCTTTTTGAGGTTGTTAGCAAAAGTTGTGTGTGTGTATCAAAGTGAAGAGATACCTGATTCTTTTCAGACCAGAGGAGAGAAGTGATACCTACAGAGTGTAAGTGCAAAAGGTGAAGAGGAGCTAAATTGGATCTGCATTGGCATTGAGTGCTGTTACCAGATCATTGTAATACCTGTTGATCTCTAACCACTTCAACAGTTGGGAAATCCCTTAATAGGGTAGCTTTAACCAACTTACTGTAAATCCTTTGACAGGGTGACTCAAAACCATTGAGTTCTTAAAATCCTCTAACAAGGTAACCTTTAACAGGGTTTAACCCTTAACCCGGTATTCTAGCCATCCCTTAACCGGGTGATCTCTAATAGAATCGGTTCCTAACAGAACCTATTGTATCAGTCTTTAACCGGACAAGGCTCCTAAGAGAGTGGACTTCTAAAGAGTTCAAAAAAAGCTTATGGGTATTCATCCCCACCGTGGTTTTTCCCAGTTGGGTTTCCATGTGAAAAATCTGTGTGTCATGTGTGGTGTTATTCATGTGATGGTTTAAGTGATTTGTGTCTAAAGGTAAATCATGTTGATCTAGCTGTTTATATATTTTGATGATAGATTACCTGTTTATGCACTAGGGTGAAATGGAAATGAAGTATTAGATTGTATGAAAAGATAAGTGTTAATTGGTTTATGCTTGTCTCAGTTATTTTATCTTTTGCCGGTTGCACTCTATTTAAGACCGGTGTTACTGTTTGTCTGCCAAAGCACAATGTTTGCTGACAAACTGGTTTTAGGAATGTGTTTTCGTCTGTACTGATTCACCCCCCCCCTCTCAGTACTGGTTTGGTACTATCCGTTCATCATTGAGTTATCAATTGGTATCAGAGTGTCCTCTAGGTCCTCTATGTTATAAGCTTAACCGCTTGAGGAAAAGATCCCAGTCTAATGATTAAGAGGGAAGGTCCAAAGTTCAATAGAGATAATTTCAATATATGGAAAGACAGAATGAAGATATACATTAGAAGCATGGGTGCTCAACACTGGAGCTATTTTGATTATGTTGCCCCTACCGGTACTCTCACCGATGACCAAAAGAGAGAGATGCAGGAGAATGGGCAAGTCATGGAAGCCCTAATTAGTAGTTTATCTGACATTGAGTTTATTGATGTCCAAGATAAAGTAAATCCCAAAGAAGTATGGAATACTCTTGAAAATATCTATGGCGGTGATGAGCATGTAAAACAAGCTAAGGAAGAAAGCCTTAGAGGGAAGTTTGAAGACATGCGGATGGTTGAAGGTGAGACCATTCAACAGTATGAAATAAGAATCAAAACTGTTGTCAGAGATATCAAGAGTGCAGGTGGTAAAATGGAAGATTCCACTGTGGTAAGAAAAGTTTTGCGATCCTTATTACCGGTCTATGCAATAAGGGTTGCTTCTATTCAGGAGTTAAGATCAATAGACAAGACTAAGGTATCCCTAGACTCCATCATTGCAAAGTTGACAGCCTATGAGCTAAATAGTTTTGATGGCAGTGTTCAAAAAACTGAATCAGCTTTTAAAGCTTCTATTGTACCATCCATCTACTGTACCATCCAGAAAAGGAAAAGAAGCAAGCTCCAGTGGTGAACCAAGACAGAGCAGAGAAATGGATGATGAGGAGATTCTGATGGAATTTGAAGCTCTTCTTGCCAGGAAACTTCCTAAAGGATCCGATAAATACAGAGGTAAACTCCCTTTGAAATGCTTTTCTTGTAATCGGATAGGACATATTGCCATAAACTGTCCTAATGGGGACAACAAGGACAAACTAGAAAGGTTCAAGAAATTAAAAGGAGGAAACTGGAGAAACTATTTTGTGGAAGTTGATGAAGGTGTCACAGATGAGGAATCAGAAGATGAAGAAAATGAAGATATTGTGTTTGTTGCTATCAAGGAAGAAGTGTCAGACAAGAAGGCTCTTTTCTCCCGCTTTGATAATTCCAATGGGTGGATTATTGATAGTGGCTGTTCTCACCATATGACTGGTGACCAGAGCAAGTTTCTATCCTTGGAAGAGTATGATGGTGGTGTGGTTCTCTTTGGTAATGATGCACCATGTATGGTCAAAGGCAGAGGGTCCATCTCTCTGAATGGAAAGAGTAGTGCTGACAATGTGTATTGGGTTGATGGTCTCAGATACAACCTTCTGAGTGTTGCCCAACTGAATGATAGTGGTCTCACTCTGGAATTCAAGAATGGAGTGTGTAGAATCAAAGGAAAGAATGGTGAATTGGTGGCAACCGACATACAGACCAAAGGTAACCTATTTCAGCTAAATGCAAATATTAGTACATGTCTTATGGCTAAGTTCGATGACAGTTGGATATCGCACAAGAGACTTTGCCATGTAAACTTTGATAACATTGTGAAGGCCAGTAAGATCAAGGCAATTAGAGGGTTTCCGGTGCTAAGAAAACTGGAAAATACCTTGTGCAGAGAGTGTCAACTAGGGAAAATGTCTTCCTCAACCTTTAAAGGTAAACCTTTCACTGCTGACAATTTACTTGATCTTGTGCATACTGATTTGTATGGTCCTATGAAAACTAGGAGTGTGTAGGGTGATAGGTATTTCATGATTCTCACTGATGACTGCTCAAGAATGATGTGGGTCACATTCTTAAAAGATAAGTCTGAAGCTTTTGGAAAGTTCAAAGCTTTCAGAGCATTAGTGGAAAAGGAAAGTGGTAAAAGGATCAAGTGCCTTAGAACTGATCAAGGAGGAGAATTCACTTTCGGTGAATTCAAAAAGTACTGTGAAGAACATGGCATCAAGAGGCAACTATCTGCCCCCCAGACTCCACAACAGAATAGCCTAGCAAAGAGGAATAACCGGACTGTGGTTGAAGAAGCAAGAACAATGCTGATTCAAGGAAAGGTTTCTCACACCTTTTGGAGAGAAGCGGTGAGCACTGCAGTCTACACAATGAATCGGGTACTCATCAAGAAAGGTAAGGATAAAACTCCTTATGAGTATTGGACCGGTAAGACACCTATGGTTAGCTATTTTAGAGTGTTTGGTAGCAAATGTTACATCAAGAGGAGCGAACACAAGAGCAAATTTGTTACGAAATGTGATGAGGGAATATTCCTAGGGTATTCCACCAAGAGCAAAGCTCTCAAGTGTTTCAATAATAGGACTCAGAGAATTATGGAAAGCATCAATGTTAGAGTTGATGAAAACTCTGGAAAACTTGAGGAAACTGGTAGTAAGCAAGTAAGAGATGAACATGCAGTAACCTTCTGGGAACCAATTGCTAGTCAACCCAGTATCAGTAACAGTGTTCCTACACCGATAGATGTAGATGTTGATACTGATGGAGATGATGATGAAGAAGAAAAGAAAGAGGAATTTGTTAAGACCATTCCTCGATATGTCAAGCTGAATCATGATCTTAAGCAGATCATAGGAGATAAGGATGCAAGAGTCCTTAGAAGAAGAAAGGTTAGAGAAAACTCATGTATGATCTCTAAATTTGAGCCTAAATAATTCAAAGAGGCACATAAAGATGAAGACTGGATCAAGGCAATGGAAGAGGAACCTGACCAAATAGAGAGAAATGGTACATGGTCTTTAGTACCTAGACCAGAGCATAAAAATGTCATAGGTACCAAATGGGCTTTTAGAAATAAGCTGAATGAGGATGGCACAGTGATTAGAAACAAAGCCAGGTTGGTGTGTAAAGGATATGCCCAAGAAGAAGGAGAAGACTATGGAGAAACCTTTGCTCCTGTAGCCAGATTGGAAGGAGTTCGTATGCTTCTTGCATATGCAGCTTTTAAGGGATTCAAAGTATATCAAATGGATGTAAAATCTGCGTTCCTAAATGGTGTACTTGAAGAGGAGGTGTATATAGAGAAACCAGATGGGTTTTCCCTATATGAAGATAGTGACATGGTGTGCAGGCTACATAAAGCCTTATATGGTCTAAAGCAGGGACCTAGAGCATGGTATGAACGCCTACATTCCCATCTTGTGAAGATTGGATTTGAGAGAACAAGTGAAGGTAACAATATCTACTTGAAATTTGAAGGAGATCAGATCCTGATCTGTGAGGTATTTGTTGATGACATTATCTTTGGTGGAGATGACAAGATGAGTCATGAGTTTGCAGATGAGATGAAGAAAGAGTTTGAGATGTCACTCATAGGGGAGATTAAGTGCTTCATTGGACTACAGATTCAGCAGATGAAAGATGGAATCTTTATCACTTAGTCCAAGTATGTCAAAGAGGTGTTGAAGACCTTTGGCATGGAAGATAGCAAACCGATTGGTACACTGATGGTGATCGGTTGTAAACTATCCAAAGAGGATGACTCAACATTGGTTAATGAGAAGGAATACCGATCAATGATTGGTAAGTTTCATTATGTAGTGCATAGCAGACCAGATATTACACATGCAGTTGACATTATTGCAAGGTTCCAGAAAAGTCCAAGAGAATCCCACTTGGTTGCAGTCAAGCGGATTCTTAGGTATCTGAAGGGAACTATTGATTATGAATTGTGGTATCCATATAGCAAGGATTTCAACTTGAAAGTATTCACAGATGCTAATTGGGCAGGTAATGTGGATGACTGAAAGAGCACAACTGGTGGTGCATTCTTTCTCAGTTGTAGACTGGTCTCATGGATGAGTAAGAAGCAGAGTTGTATCTCTTAGTCTACAGCGAAAGCAGAGTATGTTGCAGCATTCATCAACTACACTCAGACAATTTGGATGAAGCATGTATTAAATGGCTTCAAAGTTCCTGTATCTGAATCGGTAAGTATATTTTGTGACAATACTAGTGCAATTAACATTTCCAAGAATCTGGTTTTACATTCTAGAGCCAAGCACTTTGAGCTTAAGTATCATTTCTTGAGCGAAAAGGTTCAGAACAAAGAGATTGCACTGGAACATGTTTCCAATAAGGAGCAGTTAGCAGACCTATTCACCAAGCCTCTCCCAAAGGCTACATTTATGTACTTAAGAGGTGAATTAGGGGTGCTGCCCCTTCAGGAAGTGAACTAAAGGTATATGCTCCACATCAATTAGGTATTGCATAGTCAAATTTTTTTCAGGATTGATGTGTTGAAGGATACTACTCCTCAGGGGGAGTAGCATAATGGAACAGGGAATCTTGTGCCTCCACTTTGGCATTGTTGTCAAAGGGGGAGAAGAAGTGAAGCGGAGAAGATATCTACAGAAATTGGGGGAGAAAATGTGAAGCAGAGAGATATCTTTTTATATTGCCATCAATGCCAAAGGGGGAGATTGTTGGCATTATGTGAACCAGTATAAGGACATGATGACATTATATGTTGTCATTGATGTCAATATGCTGAAGAAGAAAGAACCGGTATATGTGAGAACCGGTATAACATTGTGAACCGATATATGTGCCAAAGTGAAGTGGTGTGTTTGTTCAAGGTGAACTGACATGTTGATATGGGAACCGGTACATGGAAGCTTTGTATGATTATCGGTTGGTAGTCTCAACTTCAGGGTTTCCGGTTGAAGTAGTTCAAGCCTGTGTGGCTCAACCGGTGACTTTGTGTGATGAGTTAGCATTGTAACGAAGAACAGATCATGTTGCCACGTCAGCCTTGTGCGCATGAAGGATCTTGTATGAAGGAGATTGTTCCTATCTACCTCGGGAATGTGCGAAGTTTGTAAATGGTGAAAATGTGTGATGGGTTATCAGCCGCCATAAAAGTGGTAGAAAATGAACGATGGAGAACATCTTGAGATCGGTTCGAGACTGTTGCATTTAATGCAATGTGCTCAATGGTCAGGATTGAACCGTTTGAATTGCTTAACCTAACAAGTTTAGGGTTTATGCTACTAACCTATCTATTTTCTATAAGGTTGATGTTGTGTTTCTTTTTGAGGTTGTTGGCAGAAGTTGTGTGTGTATCCAAGTGAAGAGATACGTGATTCTTGCCAATCTAGAGAAGAGAAGTGATACTTGCAGAGTGTAAGTGCATAAGGTGAAGAGGAGCTAAAGCAGATATGCATTGGCATTGAGTGTTGTTACCAGATCATTGTAATACCCGTTGATCTCTAACCACTTCAACAGTTGGGAAATTCCTTAACAGGGTAGCTTTAATCGGCTTACTGTAAATCCTTTGATAGGGTGACTCAAAACCATTGAGTTCTTGAAATCCTCTAACAAGGTAACCTTTAACAGGGTTTAACCTTTAATTGAGTATTCTAGCCATCCCTTAACTGGGTGATCCCTAACAGGATCGGTTCCTAACAAAACCTATTGTATCAGTCTTTAACCAGACAAGGCTCCTAACAGAGCAGACTTCTAAAGAGTTCAAAAATAGCTTGTGGGTATTCATCCCCATTGTGGTTTTTTCCAGTTGGGTTTCCACATGAAAAATCTGTGTGTCATGTGTGGTGTTATTCATGTGATGGTTTAAGTGATTTGTGTGTGAAGGTAAATCATGTTGATCTAGTTGTTTATATATTTTGATGATAGATTACATGTTCATGCACTAGGGTGAAATGGAAATGAAGTATTAGATTGTATGAAAAGATAAGTGTCAATCAGTTTATGCTTGTCTTAGTTATTCTGGCTTTTGCCGGTTGTACTTTGTTTAAGACCAGTGTTACTATTTGTCTGTGAAAGCATAGTGTCTGCTGAAAAACCGGTTTTAGGAATGTAGTTTTGTCTGTACTGATTCACCCCCCCCCTCTCAGTACCAGTTTGGTACTATCCGTTCATCATTGAGTTATCAATTGTACCCTTACCTTTGATCAAACAAGCTTTATCATCTCCAAATCTTACTAAGCCTCCATTGTATTCTTGAAAGTTCAATAATTTACCTTTATCTCCTGTCATATGATGTGAGCATCCTGAATCAATGATCCACTCATCCTTATCTTCAACTTTAGCTGCCAAGGCTTGTTCTACCGGTTGGACTGTAGGTGCCGGTTGATCTTCTGTTACAGCAACAAAAACCCACCCATTGTCTACTAGATCCTCATTAGAATCATCAGTCACTCCTTCATCAACAAGATAACAAGATTTGTCTTTATTCTTCTTAAATCAGTATCTCTAATATTTAGGGTTAGGCTTGTATGTTCTTCTAGCTTCTTCTCTTAGTCTAGCATGTCTATCAGGGCATCTTGAAGCCATATGACCAATCTTATTATAGTTAAAACATTTAAAGGGTGCTTTACCTTCATGCTTACTTCCAACTAGACCTTTAGGCATTTTTCTTGCAAATAGTGCTTCAAGTTCTTCATTTTCTTTCCTTCTTTCTTCAAGTTCTCTTGCATAAAAGGCTTTCCAATCTAATTTGTCAAATGATGGTGTAGATGATGTAGATGCTTTAAAGGCTAAATTTGTCTTTATAGTAGCAACAGGACCAAAATCCTCAATTTCAAAAGCTGAAAGTTTTCCAATCAATGTATCCCTAGTTACTGATGTATTAGGCATTGTTCTTAACTCATTTATAGTAGTAACCTTCATTTTATATGCTGGTGGAAATCCTCTTAAAACTTTTGAAACAATTTCATTAACTCTTTCCATAAAAGTAGAAATCCTTTCATCTTCTTCCATTTTCAGATCTTCATACCTGACCCGGAAGCTTTCAAGTCTTGCAATTTTGACTGTGGAATCTCCTTCATTCAATGTTTCCAAATGATACCAAATACCTTTAGCAGTAGACCTATCTGACAATCCCATGATTTGTTGATCTGATAATGCGCTCAGAAGTGCTTCTCTTGCTTTGCAATCATTTTCTTCATCTTTAGTCAAGTTAGGTGGATTGGGCTGACTCTAAGTAGAAGCAGTATAGCCATTCTTTGTAACATCCCAGATGTCCTTTCCAATGCAATTTATATGTGTCTCCATTCTGATCTTCCATATGCCATAGTTGGTTTCATCAAGTTTAGGACTGTCCTTCCTGAAATAGTTAGTAGACATTGGATCTCCTCGAGCTGTTAAACTTCCACAAAAAGAGGACTAGGATCTGATACCAATTGTTAGGTCCCAGAGACAACTGAGAGGGGGGGGGGGTGAATCAGTTGTGAAATGAATTTAAACCAAAAACAACTTAATCAACTTTCTACTTAATACCGGTGAAATAGTCTGTTATATCGGTGGATAGTTTTATCGGATAATTGCAATACCGGTAAAGATTAATGCATGAAACAAAAAGACAAAGTCATCCACAACACATAACACCAATATTTGTACATGGAAACCCTGTAAGGGGAAAAACCACAGTGGGAAACCTTACCCACAATCAGATGATACTACTACAGATAGTAAGTGTATACAAATGGGGTCTGCACATGCAGAAAGGCCAATTGCCTAGAGCTCACTACTCAAACACAAAATGGGAGTCACACTGACTACAATTGGATGGTTAAATCCAATAAGAATGTACTGCTCAAAATAACATCTTCATATGCTGGATTCAGTACCGGTGTAGTTCTGATATGCTTTCACAAAAACCTAGCTTCACCTTCGAATGATGTCTGCGTGTATAGCTCTGCTTATTCTTACATATACCTTCAGACAATTCTTTTTTGCATTCCACACTTGATCTTACAAATAAGATCTTACATTTATACCATACCCTAAGACCAATTTTAGTAGGTCGGCTCTAAAGGATAATACAATAAAATCAATTTACAAATAAATTAATACTTGATGCAATAACTGATTCACCATGTCGGTTTAATGCATTTACAACAATGGTAACTCATCTTCATAGCATGCCATGCTGATCTGGAAAAGATAAACCTACCGGTGTAACTTGGACCTAATTGTCGGTAACAACAAATATGCAAGTATGAATATGCCAATTAACAAAACCTCAAGACAAGGTATCCACACGATGTCTTCTACATAACCAAGTGTTTTCCATATCATTCCAAGTGTCAGTGATCATTATATCCTATCGGTGTACCAGATACCAGTGACTGTTCATAAGTCATTTGCTTGCCGGTGAATGTTGCTGATTCTCCAAAATGCCAGAGTTGATAAGTGTTTAGTAGGTGTTGACATCAATGACAAAACCATACCAAAATACCAACACCAGTAAGTCATCATTGACTTTGTAGCTCATTTCTTCCATTTCTTCCTCTCTAGGTTCTCTTGCTTGCATTAAACAAAAATCAGTAGTAACCGTGAAGATTATGTCTTTTTCAAAATGTCTTACTACATCTTCAGGTAACCTCATTCTCATACTCATTTTCTTTTGAAATTCATTAAAATACCTATTGGTGGCACCCGAAAAGGTATTCTTTACAACCTTGATGTTGTTTCTAGTCTGAGCATTGACCGGTTGTTCTTTGGACCATTCAATGTCACCTATACCAGGTAGGAAATTCTAAAAGTAGGAAAATAACCCAGCTAGTAGCAGACCGAATTTGAACTTCTGGGTATTGTCATTTTTGATAGACTTTAAATTTAGGAAAAACTAGACTCTGATAGCTTCACAGATATCATAGTTTTTATCTTCAATAATCATACTATATGCTGTATGAATTGCTGCAGACAAAACATTGTTAAGTCTACTGGAGTAAAATACTCTGTAGCCTATCACCATTGCTGCGAGTTTCACCACAGGATCTCTGATATTGTTAACAGAGAAAGAATGCCCATCAGAGGTGGAACCAGTTAGCTTGAAGACTATGTCTTTTGTGATTTTCCTCAACTTAGGAATTTCACTAGTTGAGCAATAACCCGTTATAGCCCTAATGACATCCTTGGTAATTGTGTGAGTCATTTCCAGATACATATTCTCTCCATGTACTCGACTTAGAATTATTCTTATGTGTTCTTCTTCAAAATATTCAAGAGGGTGGGGGACATTATGAAATCCTTTCTCAAAAATCCTAGAATATTTAGCTTCAATCTTTCCTTCCTTGTCACAGAGTGATTTCAACTGAGTAAAGATGTGAAGAGTTCCCATATCTTCAATTTTGCAGTCTATATAGCTGGACAAAACACCTTGGATAATGACTCCACTTGGAACTTGCGATAATACATTATAAGACATAATTTTCTTTGCCTTTATGACTTCTTCAGCCTCAACAGTAATCATCAACCTCCCTACAGATTTAGAAGTAGATGCCATTCTAGACAAACAAGTTTCAAGGCGGTAAGCAAGGAAATACCTAGAATTTAGCACGTCACTTTGATTCCTGGTTGGATTATTCAAATGTGCTCTTGTTCGCTTCTCTGTAGCTACCAATTCAACTTGATTTCTCTTAATCACAAAGCAATTTGTTAATTCGCACCAAAACTATCTTGCTCTGCTCTGTAATTGCTTCAATTCTTTTTCGAAAGGATTAGGGTAAAAATGATAAGGTAAAACTAGTTTATATCCTTTTTACCAACCATAATAAATGCTCATACTTTTAGGTTAAAAACCCCAATTTCACTACTTAAGTGACATACTAGATGATTAACACATCAGCACAAAAAAAACCACCAAAATTTAGAAAGATTCTTTCTCGCTAATTCTACTAAGGGGTCTGAATTATGTTTTACCGTTACACTCCCCTTAGCCATTTTAGACAAGCTTAAGTCACTGGTGCTGGACTCTTCACTAGGTGAAGGAGTGATTTCTTCTGCAAGTACTTCTTCTCTCTTCTTTTTCCATGTCTAATTCATGTCTTCTCTTCTTTCATCAACATCAACTTTTTGCTTGCCTTTCTGATCCTTAGTAGAGTTGACCGGTTTGTTGTTTCTGGTTCTGCAAAACTTTTCCAATTGTCCCAGTTTGTTGTAGTGATAGCAGACCATACCAGATGATCTCCAGGGTCCTGCATTTCCTCTTCTTTTTCTACAATTCATAGCCACATGACCACTTCTATTACAAAAGGTACACAAAACATTTGTTTCCTTTTCCATCTTAAATGGAATAAAACTGTTGTTGTAGGATCTTTGCCAGTTCCTGTTCATCTGGTTGTCATAGTTTCCTGGTCGGCCACCATATGATCTAGGATGCATGTGTGGTACAGGATTGTTTGCACCATATCTGCACTCAATATGTTTATGCCCATACATTCCACAAGTGTAGCAATGTCCTTCAAACTTTCTAGATACATACCTAGTATTGGTATTATAACTTGCATTTCTTATAGGTTTGTTCCTACAAACATTTGCAGTATGACCAGGCTTATGACAAACAAAACAGACAGGTTTGAAATATTTCTTGCCGGTAGTCTTATTGACTTTAGATGCATTTTTATTCTTTGGATAGTTGCTCTTTGTACCAGAGGATTCACCTTTCTCAGTTGTGTGAAATCCAAGTCCAGAGATATCACCCTTCATTCTCTGTGATTGAATTTGTTCTTCTAGAATGGTAGAACTTTTGACAAACTTTTCCAGTTTCTCATTAGCTTCAGCAAGCTTAGTGACAAGATCTTCATTATGCCTAGACAGATTCTCTTTCAGAGATGATGCCAACTCGAGGTCTAATTTTAAGTTCTCCTTTTCTTCTATTTCGGTGATTAAATTCTCATGCATGGTGTCTCTTTCCTATTTTATTTTTAGGATCTCTAGATCTTTTGCTTTGATAAGATCTTCAGTAGCTCTTCTAGATTCTAGCTCCTGACACATGCGAATAGTGAGACCTTCCAGTTCTCTTCTTAGATTTAGTTTCTCACCCTACAACTTTTCAACCTCTTCTGCTAAGGCATCAATATTAGCTTCATTTGAAGAACTATTGTCAGATATTTCTAACAGTTTTTCAGATAGCCCTCTCCTTTTGACTTGAGAAGCTTTCAGTTTACCCCTAAGAGTTTCAACTTCATTTCTACTGGCTTCTAGTTCTGTAACCATCTCAAAGTAGCTTCTGTCCCCCATGGAGGTTTCAAGATTCCCTTCTAAGTGGTTAGGCTTCAAAGAAGTTGGGCTTTGATACCAATTGATGGACTTGAAAAGAACTGAGAGGGGGGGGTGAATCGGTGACTCCAAAACACACACTACTTTGAATACTAATCTATAGATGTTCTTAACCAAGTAGTTAAACAAAATACATGCTATCCAAAATGAAATAACAACATCCACAAAAAGTAAAACATCCACCATAACACAAGTGTTTATACATGGAAAACCCAAATAGGTAAAAACCACGGTGAGAGGGAACTCACAAGTTTACTATCTGCAATAATAGAAAACTAATGGGTTTAGGCCTTACAAAGAGCTCTGCTAGGAGCGAATCTTGTTAGAGATTACAAGCTTGATTAGAAGCTTATACCCTGTTAAGAGTACCACCCTATTAGGAGTAACCTCATTGGAGGATTTGAGAATCCAAACTAATGGATCACCTTGTTAGAGAATTTGTACAATGAAGCTTGTTAGAGCTTACCCGGTTAGGGGATTTGATTTTGTTGTAATGATTAGAAAACAACAAGAATGGTTTGATCTGTTCTGAGTAGCACAAAACTTTCTTGATCAGATCCTTCTAAGTACAAATAATACTAATTTGCATCTTAACACTTATCATTTCTCAACAAAAGCTTTTTCATTCTTTTAACATAAAAACTCTCTATCTATTATCATATCCCCCTTTAAATGACTCTCTACGATTTCTTTAAATAGACATACGATCCTTATGTCGGCCATAGGAACACAATTTCCTAGGTGCAGTGAATATAGAAATATAATCATAACTCATCACAAAAATGACCGCCAAACAAACGGTGCTAGTAACTCATCAAAAAAATAGATACCGGTTAGAACAGTTTAATACCGATTGAAAATTAACCATTGTTATAGAATCTTCACTAGATCTTCTTCTACATCTTCATTCTGATTCTGATGCTGATCTGGTGGTATTTCAAGTTATCTCATAGGTACATACCAGTTGACACAAAGTACTGGTTTAGAGATAAACCTTAAACATGTCGGTTAGCAGTGTAAACCAATTGAAATTACACCGGTAGTCAATGTAATCATATATGTGTTTGAGAGTGTTACATCAATGACAACAAGTGATGAATACATTACAATCATCATCAAGCCAACATGCTCAACTGGATCCTTGCTTTGCCTAGTTTGGATCTTTCTCATAGGCTATATGTCACTGAATCTGCTTGAAAACATGAAAAATGAGTCACCAAGTATGAAATTGGTTGCCTCTAAAGGATGGAATTACTACTATTCACACCAAAACAAGAACAAGAATGGGTATTTGTTGACCTAAGATAGATCAAATAGGTCCCACCGGATGTGCCAAAAACTGTTGTCACCAAGATTGCACACGTGTGCCCAGCTGAAAAATCAGCAATCTGGTGAAACATTGGAAGATTTTCAAGCCCGTGGGTTGCCTATGGTGGAAATCGACCTCCAGAGTGAGCTGGTTCTCTTGGCGAAACCTCCTAGAAAAATAACTCTGACTGAGAAAAAGAATAGAGACGTTTGCTGGAAATGAAATTCTACTGCTAAAGGGAGGTGATACACCAAATTTTTTGGATACTACTTGTTGTCCTAAACTTTTATCAGTTTCAAAATAGTTGATATCTCATTCACAACCCAACTAAGATCATAAAATTCATAAATTCTTTGTGTAAAGGTTTGAGGTTTTCAATATTTTGTTTGAAGGAAGAAAGTTTTCACAACATTCAATTTATTGAAAACTAACAACATAAGACACAACCTGAATTTAAAAATAAAATTTTCTTACTTAATCAAAGCATTCATGAGACAAAGAATAAAGGGTTTTTGGAATAAAATCACAATACTTTCATCAAATCATTTAATGACAATGAACAAAACAAGAATATGTTGTAAGGCGTCACTGGTTTTTATTGATAATCTGATAAAAAATTGCTGCTACAATGCTTTTTGTTTGAAAATACATGAGCTACAATGATCTTCTTGTTGTGTGTCTACAAGGAAGAAAAAGAACTAACTCTAAAAGAAAAGAAGAGATAAAGCCTTATAGAGAGGAAGACTAGAAGAAGTTGAAAAAGAACTGATGTTGAACTGCTATCTTCATCTTGGATTCATCTTCATTTGCTTGAAAATATCTTCTTTTGGTCAAAATTGATCCAAATTCATGCATAAAGGTGCTCATAATAGGTGGTAACTAACTGTTGACTGCTCCAAAATTTGTCTTGATAGATGTGGAACCCATGAGGGGGTATAAACTATGGTGGAACTATTGTAAACTCCCTCAAATCTCCTTATTTTTAGGGTTAAATTGAAAGATGCACCTAGAACTCCACCATTTGTTCCTTTAAGTTGATTGTTAAACTTAGGTGCAAGATGATTTAGCTATTTATGAGTTCTTAAAAAAAGAAGGGGTGAATTTGAACCTTATTATGCAAATAAAAAGTCAACAACTTTGTCAAGTTGGCATCTTTCAGTCCCAAATTGAAGGTTATTAGTATATATATGTAATAGGCTTCTAATATCATCTTTAGGTTGTCCTAAAAACCTCAAAATTACCCTTTCCCTTGTGTAAACTTGCTTACTTTCCTTTTGAAATTTTTCCTTACTATGGCTCAAATATCATCATCCATGCCTTTAAATGGATAGCCTCAGGTTTACTATCTTTTTGTGATAACAACAAGCTACTAATGCTACGATTAGGACTGTTTCCTTGACCTTGAGAGGCTCTTTCTTGTATGACTACCATTATGGTTTGTGAATGCATTTTTTCATTGTGCTTTGATAAGGCCTCAGAGAGTTTTTTCTACTTTGGACTATCTTTTGTAGGCTCTTATCATAGTAGTGACAGTCCTTTTGAAAAGTAAAAAAAAAGTTATGATCTTTTCTTTGCATACTTCATAAGCATTGCTAGACCATAGTTGCTCAAGCTTTTAAACTATTCTCTATAGTATCACATAGATGACTATGATGACTTTTCTAGATGCAGTGTCTTGGGCCTTGTATCTATAGATCTATCCATCTCATGGATTGCTTTTATTGCTACTCATGATTATTTGATATGTACTCATGACTGCATATTCTCATAGGTTCCTCATTATTACTATCCTGACCATGCTTTGAACAGTCAAAATGACTATAGTGTAAGGCCTACCCCAAACCAAGCTTTGATTAACTTAGTTGACCATGTTTGACCCTATTAATAAATGCTATATAATACAATAGAATGGACTGTGTTAGACCAATAGATTTGTGAGAAAAGAAATTGAAACAAGTTATAGAGTTATTTCACCTTGTGGTGTACATTGTTATGTGTTATGAATGTGAAATCCTAAAAGATCCATTGATTGGATAATCTTGATCTAACGTATGTCAGCTATGTCTGGATTTAGAACTTATATGATTTCCATGAATTGGATAACATTGATGAATGTTGATGCTTCATTTATATGCCTTATGATATAGTACTCAATATGACTCTAGAATAGGATAAATTTGAGATGATAAATGCCACTATTGGAATTACAGGATTTTACTATGATAATAGAAATAGGATGTATGTGTATGTATGAATCAAAATTATGAGATTATGATAATTGCTTGTGTGGATTTATTTGGATGTAAGATATATTGATTTGTTCAAATGTAAAGTGTATGCAGAGTGTTTGATGTGTATTCTAATTCATGTGTTTTAATATTATATGGGGTTATTTGAAATTACTAATGTGTAATTGAGTTGTGCAGGAAAAGATATCCATGTGACCATGGAAATATTACGGAGAACCAAACCTAGACCTATGTATGTTCGTAAAACCAGGGTTTGTCTATTTGGAGAGACAACACCCCGTTGTGTCATGTTTTATTCGTAATAGTAAATGATGCATGTGTGTTAAATGTTATTTGATTGATTTATGTAAATCCCACAAGAGACACGAGTTCATGTATAATTTTGTAAAAGTATTTTATTTGTGTCACTTGACACTTGTGGATTTATGTTTGAATTTTAAAATTTGTCTCTTGGTGGGAATTGTTTAACTATAGTTTTTTCAGTTAATGTAATGTGATGCAATAAATGCCTTGGGTAAAGAATCTTTGGGATGGTCAACATAGGTTTGACCCGAAAATAAACTTCAGAGGGGTTAAAAAAAAGGTTAAATGGACACCTAGGGGTAGTTTAATAGGGTTTCCTAAAGCCCATAAGGTATGCCTAAGGGTTAGGGGTAATTTTAGGCAAGTTTCTACTCCCATGTGATCTTTTAGACACCCTAAAAAGTGACTTTTCTAAGTTGTGCGAAAATTGAAATTAGAAGACTTGAACTAAGTTGAAAACCTTCCTTTTCGAATGAGAGTTCCCTTTCCCATTTTACCTTACCTTCCTTTTTAGTTTTTAAAAACTTGTGAGAACTCTCACAATGGGCTTCTTAAGTAAGAATTAGAAAATTAGTGGGTAATCACCCACTCTCCATTTTTGGAGACAAAAGAATTTTGAGAAAAAAAAAAAAAGATAGATTTGGAATTGGAGAATTTGGTTGGGGGTAGAAAGAAAAGGCTTGTGGAATTGGGCTGCTCATCCTCAACAAAACTAGCATACCCTTGGGTAGATAAAGGTTGGTTTTACTTTCTTGAAATGCTATCTTATTGCATGTTGTATTAAAAGAATTGCTTGTTAAAGGCTAGTTGTCCTTGCATGTATTCCTTGGAAATTTATTTGGTGTTTTGTGCTTATGCAATTTATGTGTTTTGGGAGTAATCAAGACCTCCTACTCTTGGGAGAGAGGATGGTCTTGTGGGTGGTAGAAGTGACAGCCCTCAAGTGAGAGGCTCTCATTATGAGAGTGATCACAAGGGATTTTATGTGACCCTTGCTGCATGGCTTGTTTATGCATTGGGGGTCATAAGGAGGGAAATAAGGCATGAATGCCTTGGGGGGCATAAGGAATGTGGGGTTGTTATACTTGATGTATTTGGTTTGTCATGAGGTGGCTATATGTTTTACCATACTTGCAGTCTCCTCAGGGTACTTGGTCCACTACCACCCTTGAAAAAGACATCACAAATGTGTGGTGTATAGTGTAGCCTAGGTTGGGATTGTGTTTGAGCTTGTGTTTTCCCTTGTCTTTTGTGTTTGCATGTGTGTTACCGGTCTAGGGCTTGGTTCTCTGAGCTCGGGGGTGGCTACTAGTTAGCCTAGGCTGGGAGGTGAGCATTCCATGGTCATAGCCTATGATATTACTTGCAGGTTGTTGAAAGGATTGAAAAAGGGCAAGTAGAAGTGGTTGGTTACAATCAGTTGCAGAAAAAGATTGAGAAATAGAGTATTGATATTCTAAGTTGCAAAGTTGTAAAGGAAAACTATATGTTGTATTATATGGAAAAGCATGTATTTATTTTGGTTTAAAGTTCCCATATAATAGAAATGAGGGACTAGTTTGGGTATTTCACCCATTTTGTAATACTAGCTATATTGTATGCCAAATTTGTTTAAATAAAAGCATTATCTCAGTGAATTTGATTATTGCATAAATGAAAAGATTTTGTTGGATATCTGTTGCATTGCTCTTATAATTTTAATGCTTGCATGCAAGTTTATTTTGGAAATAAAAGCTCTTCTTATATCCTCATGCATATCACCAAGTTTTAAATCAATTGAATCTAGAATAATATTGCTGCTGGTTGTAATTATTTAATTCTGTCATTTTCTTATTGCAGAAAATATAAATCAGAACTTATTATAGTCTTTTCTAAAGTTTGATTTTAATAGAATCTAGCTTCATCTAGTTATTGTTAAATTTGTTTAAAATTTTGTCTTTTCTATAGTTGTTGTTAGCATTAATAAATACTACCATTTGCTATGTAGATAAAATAAAATCTATAGTAAACAGATTAAATGAAACAAATAAAATCCTTGAGTTGTTGTTTTAAGTGAGTTAATTCTGTTTTTTTTTTTACATTATTTTCTTTGCTGAAAGAAAATCAATATCTAAATAACCTATCTATTTCTTTTTAGGAACTAAGATTTTGATAAAGGGAAATAAATACAATGATTTAAATCTCAATAAAGCATCAAATCTGTTAAATAAGTTGCAGGATAAAAGCACCTGTATATTTATGGTATAGAAAATTATGCCCTAGTTACGACATATATTCTTTTTTGAATATATATATATATAACAAATTTGCATGCCTATATCTATGAGTAAAGGAAATCATTCTTAGAAATAAATGAAATAAACTTATTGGTATATATATGAATATAAATACATTTATACACATATATATAAATCTGAACCTAAGTATATATATATATATATATATATATATATATACATTATAAAAAATATATATGTATTTATATACACAAATACGTATATATTAATACATACATATATATATATATATAATTGTTTTATTTTTTTAAATTTTTAATAAATATTTTTTTTTAAGCAAAAAAAGAGGGGACCGTAATGTTTTCGGGGTAATGGCAGCCTGCGGCCCCGGCCACTGGGTGGTCTGCGACCCCCACAGTGGGCGGCAACACCCAATGGACCGCGACCCCCACAGTAGGCCGCGCCACTGTGTGGGCCGCGACCCACCAGTGGCCAAGGCCATTGCGTGGGCCGCAACCCATATAGTGGGCGACCCACCAATGGGTGCCGCGGCCGCCCAAACCCCCACCCCTATGCAAAATATTGCCTCTGCCATTAATGTCCATTCGGCCCTGCAAAAAAAAAATGCTTGAATCAAATCAAAATAAAAATATAAAACCCTAGCCCGGGTAGGGCTAGGGTAAAATCAATTTACAATGGAATTTTAAGGATTGTAGGTTATTATATATAAAAAAAAAAACCTTGGTTAGGGTTGCTCGAGTTGTTTTATAAGGATGGGTGGATTATTATATTAGTTAAATATATAATTATATATATATATATATATATATATATATATATAACATGGGTAAAACCTTTTTGTTTAATATTTTATCTTGAGTTATAATTTATATATGTTTTTAATAAACATATATATCAATAAAGGTAGAGATGATTCAAATTAAATATTAATGAAGTTAATATTTAATTTTAAATTTAAATAGATTGAGATGTTTATGAATTATATGTTAATGAGTTAATATTTAATTTTACATTTAATCAGATTGAGATATTTTTAAATTAAATATTTGATGTTTATGAATTAAATAATAAGTAAGTTAAAGACACTTATAAAACATAGTTAAGACCAAATATGTTGTAGCGTTTTTTTTTATTTGCCAAACTTTAATGTCTTAAGTGCGATTTAAAAAAATAATTTATTCCGTTCTTGCCCTAAATTTTGGGCATGACATGTAGTATAATCATTTGCTGCTCTTTTTATCATATTCATGCCTAGTTTCTATTGTCTCTGTCATGAACTATAGATGCTCTTTAACCTTATTATGATAGTCTATTAGGCTTTGATATTCTAACATACCCTACTCATTGATCTATTATACCTTCTTTGACTAGTCATAAGGCCCTATGACTATATTTGTTGTCCTCAACTTCTTTAACTGTGATAGAGGACTGTGACCATATTCTGCTCTTTGATTTAACCATGATTTGGGACCACAAAAACTCTTTTGTGGTTTGTGATTGTTGGTGCCTTTGAAAACTTCCATTCCCTTGGTCTTGATCATGATGTTGAGAACTATTTATATATTGTGACATATTGATGTTGAAAACAAAACCTGGTGTGGTTATGGTAAGGATGATTCCCTGGTCAATGATCAACCTTGTTCACTAAATGGCTTTGAATGGTAGCCATAATTAAGCAATGAGTAGCTAATTTAAACTTAGGATAGTACAATAATCAAGCCGTGTCTTACTGTATGGTGCTTATGATGGGTGTTGACTATGCACTTTGGTCTGAGATCATGTCACTGTGATTTTGATTGTATCAATGGTCTTTGATTGTTGTAAGATGTCGCTTTTTGACAATCCCCTTCATAGTCCCCTCATTGTTATCAATGGCTGAAAACATTCCTTGTGGATGCATCCTCTCATAATGCATATGAAGTTCTATTTCATGCTTATTGACTAAGGTTCTTGTTCATTATCTAGAGCATAACACTCTCTTCTATTAATAAGGCTCCATCACACTTTGGCTGGGCTGATAATTCTGTTGGCATTGCACACTCTAATGGTAGTCAAAGGTGATTGAAGGTGTTGTCATTGATGGCAACCTTGCAATTTTATGGCATCGGTAGGCACCAACACCGTCAGATTCTACATCGGCAGATAGTTCACTGGCAGCGACAATAATGTTTACCGGCACTCTAGCCGACAGGATTTTGATTATTGTAGTTTGTATTTAATTGTAATATCTTTTTGTAAGCCGACATGACATGTTGTAATAAGACTCATATATAAGTATGAGATCTTGTAGATCATTTGAGAGACATACTTGATAGAGGATAGATATGATGGATATGTAGAGCGAATATTAAGGCATATTTTGTAGAAGGGTTTATGGTTATTGTATGAGCTTAAACCGGTACTGAACCTGGTACAGCAGATGCTATTTTGTAGAAGTACATTACATTGGATTCTCATAATCCATTTTGTAAGTCAGTGAGACTTCCTTTTGTAATTGAGCAGTGAGCTCTAGGCAATTGGCCTTCCTGCATGTGCAAGCCCCTCTTGTAAGTAATATCCATTCATTGGCCAGTGAGTGAATATTGTGGGTCACAAATCCCACCAAGGTTTTTCCAAAACCGGGTTTCCTCATTAAACATCTTGTGTTATGGTGTGCTTTCTATGTTGTCTTTACTGTTCTTATTTACTGCATTAATTCTTGTTTATCGGTTACAAGGTTCTAGCTAAAAACTGCACTCATTTGACAGATTTTTGACAACCTTTGTCATTGATGTCAAAGGGGGAGTAGTAGAACTGAGAAAAATGACTTGCAGAAGAGATCATCTGCTCAGGGGGAGCACACAGTTTTGGTAAGATTTTTAGACTTCAATTTTGGGGATACTTTTTGGATTTTTCTCATGAGTGTTGCCATCAATGCCAAAGGGGGAGATTGTTGGCATTGCACACTCTAATGGTAGTCAAAGGTGATTGAAGGTGTTGTCATTGATGGCAGCCTTGCAATCTTATGGCACTGACAGGCACCAGCACCGTCAGATTCTACACTGGCAGATAGTTCACTGGCAGTGACAATAATGTTTACCGACACCCTAGCTGATAGGATTTTGATTATTGTAGTTTGTATTTGATTGTAATATCTTTTTGTAAGCCGACATGGCATGTTGTAATAAGACTCATATATAAGTATGAGATCTTGTAGATCATTTGAGAGACATACTTGATAGAGGATAGATATGATGGATATGTAGAGTGAATATTAAGGCAGATTTTGTAGAAGGGTTTATGGTTATTGTATGAGCTTAAACCGGTACTGAACCTAGCATAGAAGATGCTATTTTGTAGCAATACATTATATTGGATTCTCATAATCCATTTTGTAACTCAGTGAGACTTCCTTTTGTAATTGAGCAGTGAGCTTTAGGTAGATGGCCTTACTGTATGTGCAAGCCCCTCTTGTAAGTAATATCCATTCATTGGCCAGTGAGTGAATATTGTGGGTCACAAATCCCACCGAGGTTTTTCCCACATCGGGTTTCCTCATTAAACATCTTGTGTTATGGTGTTCTTTCTATGTTGTCTTTACTATTCTTATTTACTGCATTAATTCTTGTTTATCGGTACATTGTTTTGGAATGCAAAATACTTAATAAGGTCAGAAATTCTTTAAACCAGTTAGATACTGATTCACCCCCCCCCCCCCCTCTCAGTATCTTTGGGACTATCATCAATCCTAACAAATTCACTATTTTGTCACTATTTTTTACCTTTCTTGACTGCTCCAAATCCTTCTATTTTATTTCTAACTCATTGTCTTGCTTTGTCATTGCCCTAATGACTTGTTGCCACTATCCTTTTAGGGCTTTATGCTGCTATTAGGAATGTTACTACCACAACCCCCTTGTGTGGACTATAATGTGACCTTGGGCTGTCTTTGCTACTACCACAACCTTTGTCTAGTATGCATTAATGGTTGTGCATTAGCCTTATTTACTGCAACATGAGTATCCTTGTCATGTTTGTGTTATCAACATTGGCAGTTATCCTCCTCACTGATCCTTACTATCTTTTGGACTATAAGATATTCAGGAACTATTTCATTTACTACGAAGCCTTTTTAACCGTCAAAAAAACCCTTAAGCACTGTATTTTGCTATTGTGATTTAAAGCTATCATTGATGGGCAACTCCCTTTATGGCATCTCTTGGCTGCAATACGGCTTTGATCTTACCATATTGGTCCTTTTCTCTACTATCTTTTGACTACTATAGTGGTTGTATAATCTTGCATTCCTCTTGTTAGCAAAGAGTTGCTCATATTGTTTGTCACAATGGCTGCACTATTCTTGTTCAGTGCTTTCCATGACTGTATAAGGCATTCTTTCTGGTATTTGGTTTTGGTATGCCCTTTGACTGCCTTCTAACCTTGCAAACTTGTCTTTGGTGAAGGCCAATGCTATCCTCTGACTGTTTTAAGATATCAGTGTTCTTTTCACTGCTTTCTCAAAGCTGCAAACCCTTTGTGTTTTTTTTCTTCTGATTTTGTATCTTCCTTGAATGGAAAAATTTCCCTTAAAGTTCTTACACTGTAATAGTACTGCAACTATGATGGCATCTTGATCTCTGTGATGAGGACTACTTCTTTGGGTTTGGTAGTTCTTTGATGGCTGTGAGTATCTATTCATCATTCACTAAGCTTTAAGGACCTTTATGTCTCTACTCTTACCCATCATACAAGAATATTAAGTATTGTTTTAATCATAATATAGATAGGTAGAGACAAGGATTAAGGGAATAAATCCCTTTCTTACATTATTAACAAACCCTACCAGCTAAGAGACTCAATATTTATCTCCAGAAATCAGAAAACTCAACAAGTCCCTAATAATACATTTCTTCCCTAAATGGTTAAGAATAAATCTTTGTAATAACAAGGGATTATTGAGTGAAAAAGTTTTTAGGGTTTCAAGTAGATCCGAAGAAAATATGAACTAACAATTATATGTAGATCTAAATACAAAAGATAAAGGAATAAAACTGGACATAGATAACACAGAGATTTAATGTGGTTCACCCAGAATGGGTTACGTCCACCATACATAGTCGTCCAATCTTTCTTATTATCCAGCAAAAATAGTACATAAACCTCTATGCCTTAAGCATCCCAGCCGCTTATAACATGCGTTTTTAGGGCAATAGACAAAGTCAGCCTTTTTAGGGTTTTATTATAATATTGATTTTCATCAACAAAAAGCTGAGTGTACAGTATGTGATAAGTGTACAGTACTTTGTTGATCAATCGCCACATATCAACAATCTCCCACTTGGAGACTGATCAGGCTCCACATCAAACAATCTCCCACTTGGAGACTGATACTAGATGACACCACTGTACTTGTAGCATCTGCTGGATAAAACACTGGGACTCGACTGGTATAAATTCCACAATTATCAATCAAGAAGACCAACAGAAACTGATGAAGAAATCAACTTCTCCTGTGGAACTTCCTTCATGAACATATCGACAAGATTCTCTCTTGTGTGAATCTTCTCAAGCCGTAACTGACCCTCCTCCAAAATAGTCTGAATGAAGTGGTACCTGAGCTGAATGTGCTTTGTCCTTGAATGAAAAGTAGAGTTCTTTGCAAGATGAATGGCACTCTGGCTATCAGTATACAATGGGAGATCCTCCTGTGTCCGACCCAATTCCTCCAGAAAATATTGTAACCAAATCATCTCCTTGCTGGCTTCTGTAGCAGCAACATACTCAGCTTCAGTGGTTGAAAGTGCAACAAACTTTTGCAACCTAGAAATCCAATTGACTGCAGTTCCCCCTATAGTAAAAACATACCCTGTAGTACTCCTCCATGAATCAATATCACCTGCCAGATCAGAGTCAAGAAATCCACTCAGAACAACATTAGATCCTTTGAAACATAATGCCTTCTTAGTAGTTCCTTTCAAATACCAAAGAATCCATTTCACAGCATTCCAATGTTCCATACCCGGATTACTCATAAACCTGCTCACAACTCCCATTGCATGTGCAATATCTAGCCTTGTGCATACCATTGCATACATCAGACTGCCAACAACTGATGAATACAAGATGTTAGACATTTTATTTACCTCTTCCTATGCCTTTGGGCACATCTCCTTAGTCAATTTGAAATGACTAGCCAAAGGTGTACTAACTGCTTTTGCATCCTGCATGTTAAATATTTTCAACACCTTCTTTATATACTCTCTTTTGGACAAATTCAAGGTTCTAGTTTTCCTGTCCAGTGTAATCCTCATACCGAGAATTTGCTTAGCTGCACCCAAATCCTTCATAGAAAATGACCTGGCTAATTTCTTTTTAAGATCATTTATATGTTGCATGTTAGACCCAGCAACAAGCATGTCATCAACAGAAAGCAACAGGATAATATAACTTCCATTATCCAATCTCTTAAAATATACACAATGATCAGAATGACATCTATGATAATCGTGTTCAACCATGAAACTATCAAATTTTAAATACCATTATTGAGGTGCTTGCTTTAGGCCATACAAACTTTTCTTCAACCTGCACACCAAGTTCTCCTTACCTTTGACCTCATATCCCTGTGGTTGCAACATGTAAATTTCTCCCTCCAAATCTCCATGGAGAAAAGCTATTTTGACATCTAATTGTTCAAGATGTAATTCATCTGCAGCCACAAGACTAAGTATAGTTCTAATTGAAGTCATTTTTACAACTGGAGAAAATATTTCATCATAATCTATACCCTTTTTTTGTGCAAAACCTTTTACCACAAGTCTGGCCTTATATCTTTTCTGACCTCCTTCCTCCTCCTTTAGCCGATAAACCCATTTGTTAGGCAAGGCTCTTTTTTTTGTAGGTAAAGGGACTAAGTCCCAAGTCTTATTTTTCATCAAGGAGTCCATCTCCTCTTTCATGCCTAGCTCCCACTGTTGTTTGGCATCCACCTGCATTGCTTCTTCATATTCTTCTGGTTCACAAGAATCAGTTAATAAAATAGAATACAAAGAAGGAGAAAATCTTTCATGGGGTCTACTTGACTCTGTAGAATTTCTAACACTTGTAGGATTTTGTGGGACAATCTGTTGTTGCTGAGCATCAGGTACCTGTGGCATTTCATTTTTAGGAATCTCATCCAACACCACATATTCTTGTTTGTCTTGTTCATGCTTCTTTTCCTACATCTGTTCTTTATACATAACCTTCTCATTGAATATAACATCTCTACTTCTAATTATTTTCTTATTTTCAAAATCCCATAACTAATAGCCATATTCATCTATCCCATATCCAATGAAGGTACATTTCTGAGATTTAGCATCAAGCTTGGTTTTGTTTTCCTTATCAACATGGACAAAAACTTCACAACCAAAGGTTTTTAGAAAAGAATAATTTACCTTTTTACCAGTCCATGCCTCCTCTGGAATACCACCATCCAAGGGGGTTGAAGGTCCTCTATTTATCAAATAGACAACAATATGCACAACATCTACCCAAAAATGTAAGGCAATCCAGCATGCAATCTCATGCTCCTCGTACATTCTATGATAGTCCTATTCATTCTCTTTGACACACCATTTTCCTGTGGAATTCCTGGAACTGTCTTCTGTTTTCAAATCCCATTTAATGAGCAATAATATTCAAATGCTTTGCTACAATACTTACCTCCATTATCCAATCTGAGACACTTCAACTTTTTTTTTGTCTCATTCTCAACCTAAGCTTTCCATTTCTTAAAAGTTTCAAAAACATCCGATTTTTGTTTTTACCCATGTTTTTCTGGTTGAGTCATCAATAAAAATAACATAATAACAAGAGACACCAAGAAATGATACTTGAGTCGGTTCCCATACATCTGAATGCACAAGCTCTAACTTCTCACTCTTCTTTTCTTTCCCAACCTTGAGAAACCTGACTCTTTTCTATTTACCATAAACACAGTTTTCATAGAACTCTAAATCAATCTTCTTTAGTCCTGGCAATAGATTTTTGGAGTGAAGGATTTTCATCCCTTTCTCACTCATGTTCCCAAGCCTATGGTGCCACATTATTGAATATGTTCTTGCAACATCTATTGTTGCTGTCCCTGCAACAACTTTATCTGTAGTAGCTAGGGTAGAGTAAGTGTTACCAGTACACATATATAATGTGCCTACCTTTGCACCTTTAGCTACTACTAATGATCCTTTAGTGACCTTCCACATACTGTCTGAGAAGGTAACTATGCAACCTTCACTACCTAGTTGTCCTGCAGAAATTAAACTTCTTCTTAAATTAGGAACATGTCTTACCTCCTACAGAAACCAGTCATTTCCATTCCACAACTTGATCTTTATCTTTCCTTTTCCAACAATTTGACAGGGCTCATCATCACCCAAATATACCTATCCAAAATCACCTTGAACATAATCTAGAAAATATTTTCTATGGGGTGTAGCATGAAATGAAGCCCCGGAATCTATTCCCCAGGAATCATTAACATTATCCAAACATAAGATTAAAGCATCTTGTAAATTATTACTTGCAATATTAGCTTTCTTACTGTCATTTTCATTTTTGTCTCCTTCTTTGTTTTTCTGAGACCAACAGTCTTTCTTTAGATGACTAGGCTTTCCGCAGTACCAACAATCTTTCTTTCCTCTAGATTGAGAGCGTCCTTTCTTTGACTTCCCTCGTGACTTCTCATTCCCAAGGCCTTTTCCTCTTTCCTTTGATCTTCCTCTATTCTCCACATTCAAAACACTACTTGATGATGTTGGAGTCTCACCTGTGCTTTTCCTTCACATTTCCTCGCTTAGGATAACACCAACAATATCATCAAATATCAAAGTATTTTTACCAGAGACAGAGTTACTTACAGCCATAACCAAGCTATTCCAGCTTTCTGGCAAAGAACATAAAATCAAGAGAGCCCTAACCTCTTTTGCAAAAGTAATTTTTACTGAAGATAATTGACTAGCAATTGTATTAAATTCATTCAAGTGCTCCGCTACAGATCCTCCCTCACTCATTTTCAAATTAAACAAACGCTTCATAAGAAATACCTTATTTGAAGCTGAGGGTTTCTCATACAACTTAACCAATGTCGCCATCAAATCCATAGTTGTTTTTGCTTCTGTTATATTGAAAGCTATAGACGGTGCAAGGCATAATCGAATGGATCCTAGTGCCTTTCTATCTAAAATGTCCCACTCTTCATCTGACATTATGGTCACTTTCTTTGCCTTTCCTTCCAATGGCTGCCACAAATCCTTTTGATATAGGTAATCCTCCATCTGCATTTTCCATAACTAATAATTCTGGCCGTTAAACTTTTCGACCTTGAATTTGGAATCCTCCATTGCTCCCACTCAAATTTGAAAGTCTTGCTAATTTACAGAAAACCTCGCTCTGATACCAATTGTTAGGGTTTCAAGCAGATCCAAAGCAAATATGAACTAACAATTATATGCAGATCTAAATACAAAAGATAAAGGAATAAAACAGGACACAGATAACACAAATATTTAATGTGGTTCACCCAGAATGGGTTACGTCCACCATACACAGTCGTCCAATGTTTCTTATTATCTAGAAAAAACAGTACATAAACCTCTATGCCTTAAGCATCCCAGCCCCTTATAACATGCGTTTTTAGGGCAATAGATAAAAGTCGGCCTTTTTAGGGTTTTATTACAATGTCGGTTTTCATCAACAAAAAACGTCCAAAAATAAATGCTGAGTGTACAGTACTTTGGTGATCAGTCACCACATATCAACATAAGTGAACCTTCTTTTTCATTGATGCATGTAATTTGGATGAGTTTTGCATGAACCTTACTGATGATCATTATGCTTCACAAACTTCTTCTTCCTGTAAACACCCATTTCTTATGAACAAATCTTAGAAAAACTTGTTGATGCCCCTGAAAACTCGATATATGCATTGAATAAACTCCTTCCTTCTCATCAAATAACCTCAAGTGAAGTGATTAAAATTGCTTGATCCATTTGTCACAATCTTCATTGAAGGTATTGGCTGCCATCTTTGGATCTATATGGTGAAATCTGCAAAAACGTGATGTCTTTTGCTTGACAAACTAAGAATTTTTCAACAAAACCCTCGTTCGACTCATGCTGTATGGAAAAGGCCTCTTTGACATTTTTTTTTTTAAAAACTCCCTCCATACTTTTCATGATCTTTATTTGAAAAATTAAAGCTTTTAGAGGAACTATTTGATGAGCCTAAATAATGGCTCTATTTTGATAGATTTTTGTTATAATATTCCTGCCTAGGTCTTGTGATTAGATGACATTTGGATTTTAATACTCTCCTAGTTGATACCTTTTAAGTGTTTTTGAAATTGGTTTGACTTATACCTAAGGATGTCATATAATGGTTTTAAATGATTTATGTATGCAAATATCAAAAATAAAATTTTTAAATATGGTTTACATTATTATCATGTTAGCATTAGTATATACACATGTTTGTTGTGCACATTAATATCATGATGTAGGGTCGACAAAGGTGAAGTAAAGACTAAATGGCAGTTTAAAGGAGCACCAAGTATATAACTGCAGTGCAGACCCAATCAGAGAAATGTAGTAATGATCAAAGCCACCTGACTAGTTCTTCAGGAGACTGATTTATGAAACATTTATAACTATTCTTTTTGGAGCTTAGATCCAGGAAGCGAGTCATGCTATATTTTCTTAGCTATAGGATAGATGTTCTATTTTCTTGCACTGACTTCTTCTTCTCTTGTTAATAAATCCTGTTCACCTATTCTGTAGGAATGTGGTCAATCAATTAGAAGTTTGTTATAAGTTTTCTTATAAATAAAGGGATCTCTCTCCTCTCGGGGATAGTAGAGAACAACCATAATATTTTTAATACGCAGTCTTCTAGTATTTTATGTATTTTCACAGTCAAGTTAAATAAAGAGATCAATATGATTTTGAACACTTAAACAATTATAATCTAAAGTTCTGGAGATACTCACTCAAGGGGGCCCACTTGGTGAGTAATCCTTTGTATGTTCCAGTTAGTTTTCATACTTCTGTAATAGTTGTTTCTGCAATTGTATGTTCCTGCAGCCATTAGAAATAGTTCATGTGTCTATTCCTACAGCCACAACAACAGAGTAGTTCTTGTTGCTTGCTAGAACTTTATCATTTAACAGTATTTGTTTAAAGTAACTTTCAGTTGTAAGATTAAGTATTAGTTCATTAAGATTTTGTGTGTTTACTTTAGAAGAATTTCCTTTCCTGTAGTAATATAGAATGGTTGCGATATGAACTTGGTGCACATATAGTGCTGGCCCATTTTAAGTCTACGTCCTTGGTTGATAGATAAATGAGCCTTTGCCACGAGAAATTTAGTTGTTAAAGGATATTTAATCTTTGAATTGTGTTTTATTACGTAGTTGCCATTCTAGTTGTGAGGACCAACAGTTTTGGTGTTGTTGTTAGGGATGGTGCCAAGCTAAGAACCTGTTGTAACCATTAGTTTCTAAGTTTTCTTAATTATCTCTTTGAATTTTCTTCATTAATCTTCATGCATAGAAGGAGAAGAAATGCACTAGGAATATTTATTCCCTCACATTCCACTCAAGATATAAGATCATATCAAGCACCTAAAGTAAACCCTTTTGCAAAAACTTATGTGCTAATTAGAGGTGTCTTTAATTTGTCAGAAGGAGACCTAGACTTCCTGAACGAACCCCCTGAACAAAACATTTTACCTCTAGCCATTTATTAGGGACCAATGGTAGCAAATCCCCCACCTTCGCCTGTAAACCCAACATTTGAGTTTCCCATTTCTGACCAGCATGATAATGCAAATTTGAAGAACATACTAGCTTCTTCGCTTACAAAATTTCATGGATTGGTAACTAAAAGATCCAGATACCTTTTTGTTTGAATTTGATATCTATAGACACCTAAAATTGTCCAGTCTAATTAAATAAATATCTTTATTTATTTAATTACTTTAGCCTAATTCTTCTATTAAATAAATAAATCCTTATTTATTTAATTAATTCATTTATCCTCTTCTAGCCTTATTTCTCATTTAAATAAATACATTTATTTATTTAAATTATCCTTTTTCCTAAATTAAATAAATATCTTATTTATTTAATTTGATCCCACTTCTTCTATTAATTAAATAAATCTTATTTATTTAATTAATTCATTAACCTTTTCTACCTATAACACATGTCATTCATCTCTTAATTCCTACACTACCTACCCTCTCATTATTTTATTATTTTCTCTACCTACCCTCTAATCATAGCCGACCATTTATCTTTTACACCTCTCAATCTTATCCCTCCATTTCTTATTGTGTCTTCTATATAAGGAGATGCTTTCTTCATTATCAAACCCCCAACTATGCAACCTGACTGATGAGTTGACTTCCCAACTACGCTTTCGAACTTTCAGATGCGATCAAGCCTACTTGCAACCACATTTCCGTTCTTTGTTGAGGTCTTAGGTAATCTTCATATGTTATGGTGGATCTTTGTTGTTGTTAGGCTAGGGTTTTGTTGTTGAATTCATTTAGTCTCTCAATATTGTTTATCCATTTTCACTTTATACATTTTGGCACGACCGGTGGGACTCTTGTCCCTTTTTGCATTTAACATCTTTTGTTGCAGATTTTGTGTTTTTGAAGTGGCAGATCTGACATTTCCGACAACATTTTGATATTTTTGCATCTGCGTACTTTCGGATCACGTTTTTGATTTTCTGTCACTTCTGTGACATCTGGAATCGTGTCTGCTCCTTCGACAGTATTTTATTTTTTTGCAGATTCTAGGAAACGTGTCTGTGTTCCCTAGTCACGTTTGTGAAGTCTTCAGGCACATCTGTGTTCAGGAACTGTGTCTGTATTCAATAACCACGTCTGTGTTAGATCTAATTGTGTTTGCGAATTTATAAGGCGTCTGTGTTCAGGAACTGTGTTTGTGTGTAGTTGTTGCATTTTGATTTCTTTGATCTGGTTTTTTGTCATTTGGATTTCAAATCTAGTTTATATTGAGCTAACATCTTCAGATTTAGCTAACGAAATTGGTGTAGCTTGTCTTGAAAGCAAAAGAAGAAAAGAAATCATTTTATTGAAGGCCCCTATTTCACAAAGTCTTTTGGATCTAAAATTTACCTAACTTGTGTGCTTGCAGGAGGGGTATTATTGCAAAACTACTAATAAATATTTGTTGTAGAATTTTGGCAAGGTTTTTTTATCTTTATTGTGTGCCTTGTTTTCATAGACTAGCAAGAACTTCAATTGGTGCACTAAAATTGAACTAGTGTCCTTTGTGTCTTGGGAAATAGGCTCTTTTTGTTTCATCTTTAGAGGGCCTGTCTCCATGTGTGGTCATTAGGACTACTAGTGAGGAGAGAATGACCCAAGTGGTAGCGAGGAAAACCCACCTCTTCTGAACCACTATAAACAAATGTATTCATGGTGAAAACTATAGATAACGTGTGTTTATTAGTTCATACCGACACTATGTCTCCCCATAAACCCATTTGATCAAATTTATTTGATCAGTTGTAGGGAATAACCCCTACCGGCTGGAAGCCTTCTGTATTTATAGAGCTGAAAGTGCCGCATGTATGGCCACATGAGCAGATGCCCTTACTAGCACCTTTTTGTTTTAGAAGCCAAAATCCTTCTAGTTGTTGGGTCAGGAGGTCGGACCTCTGGAGCGACCCACACACATACGGTTCTTAGTAGAGATACAAAGTTCGCCACAGGGAGTTTTCGTGGGGATTGATGCTTGGCTGCCTCGAGAAGTGAGTGTTGAGGGTGGAGCTAGTGGGGTCAAGCATCTAAGTATCCACTCTGAATAGCGTAGCCTCGAGGGAAACCCCATGTGGGATCAACAACTATTGTCCTGGCCAGCCATAAGAATTGTGCTTGTCTTATTTTGAACTATCAAACATTCAAGATCAAACATCAAAACATTGTCTCTTTTGTGTCTTCAAGTGTATGCAAAATATTTTTACATCAAACAACACACTTTTCTTTGAGTCATTTTGAGTCTAAACACTTGCAAACATTGAGTCCTCATCAACACTGTGTCCTCTTCTCACGAAAAATAGTCAAACATTCAGATTTGGTCACAACAAGTCACTTCATAGATTGAAAAAAAATCAGACTCAGTTTTCAGAAACGTGTCTGTGTCTGATAGAACCACGTCTGTGTCATAAAAACGCGTTTGTGAAGGGCATAAATGTGTCTGTGTCTTTTGAGCAACATTACCCTTACAACATCTTAGAAGCACGTCTGTGTCAGACAGAATAGTGTCTGTGAAGTATACAGGCACGTTTGTGTTTAGAATTAGAAAACTTTTACAATCTAGCAAACAAGAATAGTCAGTTTTGGACTTATTGAGCTTCCTAGGTATCTCTCTGGGTTTTCATCTAACATTCAACCTGTCTTTGGGTCTCACAAAGTCCTTCATTTCTTTACACCTTACATTTCATTCACATTTGTCTAAACTTGAGTCAAAAGGTCACTTTCTTATCCTCATCATATTTTTTGTCAACACATTACATACAACAACATTTTGCTAAGTGGTCCCTCATCAAGGTCTATCACCTTTGGGTCTCATTTGGTCTTACTTAGAGTTAAGGTCAACTTACCTCATCAAGAGAAATTATCATCTCTTTGGAAGTCACACCTACTCTACTACATACATACTTGGTCTTACACTTTGGACATTTCAAGTAAACCTTAGATTCATTTACATTCCATCCAACTCTTGGTCTTCCATACTCTTTCCATATTCATCTAGTCTCATGCATCTTGGTCAAGACCTAGTTCGTTGTTGAAACCCATTCCCAAAAATCTAGGAGAGAAAATAAACAGGCTCAAGAGTCCGCAAACATGAGTGCCTATGAGTATGACAATGATGTCTTTTTCAATTCTGATCATACCACATTACCTGACATGGATGCCTATAGAAACATTCCAAATATTGAGAACATGGACACTACAAACAATAATGATACACACAATGACAATATGGACAACTTTTCCGTACATTCAGCAGAAGTGGAAGACACCATTATGGATCCCCATTTCAATAGATTGGTTGAGGAAATAATGAGGAGAGATAGACAATACTTCTTACAAGTGATGGCACAAAGTGGAGCCAAGATCCCTCATGATTTTGACATGTCTCAAATAATGGAAAATCGACCTTTGCAACAACCTCACCTCAACATGGATCAAAGGAGGCCTAATAGTGGATGAAATAGAGGACCACATCTTGTGCCTGAATCACCATCATCTTTGTTTCAAAAACCAGAGGTCCCATACACACATGGTCAAGCATATGATACTCACCTTCGTAGACCATTATGGGAGTCTTATGTAGAGAAATATACTCAATCACATACCAATGCTAAGGATCAACCACCAAGGCAATTGGATATCCAAAGGCATGATCAAAATTTGGACACAAAGAAACCCCGCATCAAATTTGGGGGCAACACACTAGAACAAACTCATGACATGCCTGTAGAGTATGGTATACATGGACAAAATAGATATTCTATTCCTCATCATGAATCTATACCAAGAGGTCCTTATACGCAGCATCATTATAGACCTCCTCCATATGAACATGTGTATGATCAATACCATCCATATATGCAACATGCTCCTCCTCCACTCGATGGTTCAGGCATGGGCTATGGTCCAAGAAGTCGGTCTCCACCTAAGAACAATTTGGAAGAGCAAATCAAGGACTTACAAAAGAAAATGGAGGACATAAATACACTGAAGCCAACTTACACAATGAGAGACATATGTCCTTATCCATTTGACAAGAGCATTCCAATGCCTCCTTTTCCTACACATTTCGTGACACCTAAGTTTGATAAGTATAGAGGAAAAGGGGATCCTAAGGCACACATAAGATAGTTTTTCACAGCTTGCATTGAGGTAGCAGTAGAAGAGACATATTTGATGAGATTATTCCCACAGAGCTTAGGTGATCAAGCTATGGAATGGCTCTCCCAACTCCCACCTGGAATTAAGTCATGGGGTGACTTAGCTGAGGCATTTATACAACATTTCTCATACAACATAGAGATAGACATATCAGTCACTACCTTGTGCAACACCAAGCAAAAGGATGGAGAATCTTTTTCATCATTTTTGAAAAGATGGAGGAATCTAGCCAGCAAATGCTCTTGTGAAATTCCATAAAAACAAATGGTAGAGATGTTCACCCAAAATGTTAACAAAGACATTGGTTATGACTTGAGAAAAGCTTGTTTGTCCACCTTCAAAGACGCCATTGAAAAAGGCTTAGCAATAGAGAAGGTCCTAATTGAACAAGGAGTCATTAATATATTCAAAGAAAACAAAGAGGACTTTAAAGGAAAAGATAAGCCAAGATTATGGAACAAAAACAAGAACACAGTCAATGATGGTGTTGTGGATGCCAATACAGTGCGACCTAAAATCATTTTTTCTGGATCAAGCTCTACAAACAATCAAGTGAATACTCAAACAACTTCCAAATCATGAAGGAAGTACACTCCATTGGGAGAACCACTTGAGTCCATTTTCAAGAAGCTAGTGGCAAACAAGATAATCACAATTCTAGATTTTCCTCCATATGAGCCAAAGTTCAAACCAAATTGGTGGAATGATGATGAATATTGTGAATTTCATAAGAGAAAGGGACATAAAACAAGAAATTGTCATCGACTAAAGAACATCATACAAGATCTCATTGATAGAGGCGACATTGAAATTGAGGGACACTCATCCAATCAAGAACATGAGATGTTTAAGGAACAATTCCCAAAACATGACAAGGGAAAAGCTAAAGCCACAGATGACCAAACCAACTATACCAGAGCATCCTATAACTATGATTCAACTATCAATCACATTTTGATGGATAATTATGTCTCTAGTATTATCATCAAGGACAAAACACCTGAGAATTCTACCCAAAGACCCAAGATCATCCTGAAAGGAATTGGATCTTCTTCCGAACCTACCTCTGAATGTAATGTTACAACTCGTCAAGGTAAATTCACTTTGCAAGATGCTCCAGCTAAAAACACCACTTCCTCATCAACCAAACTCGAGTATGACTTTGTAGAACAGTTGGGGAAGACACCCGCACTTATCTCAATCCTTGAGCTCTTACGCATATCCCTTGCACATAAAGCCATTCTTGACAAAATCTTGAGAGACACTGCTATCCCCACTGATCTGAAAGTGGACCAGTTTCAAGCCATGGTGGGATACCTTTCTTTTCCACACTCCCTTACATTCACAAAAGCCAATGATGCCTCTATAAGTTAGCCAGATAATGCACCATTACACATTGAAGCCTTCATACACAAACATCGAATAAAATGAGTCCTGATAGATGGAGGAGCAGGTCTGAACATTTGTACATTGAGCACTATTAAACAATTGGGATATTCTGATAAAGCTGTGAATTCTACAAACAAAATTACCATCAAAGCATATGATGATGAAGAACGTTCATCCAAAGGCACAGTCACCTTGCCTCTCAAAGTTGGGCCAGTTACAAAGATGTGGTTTGTCAAGTCCTAGACCTGGATCTCACATACAATATATTACTAGGACGTCCTTGGATTCATGAAATGAGGGCAGTCCCATCTACCTATCACCAATGCATTAAGTTTCCTCACAACAGAGTTGAAATAATAGTTAATGGTGATCCTAATCCATTCATTTACTACAATAACTTGAGACCAAAAACTGAGACGATCATTCCAAGTAATAGGGAAGTTGTCCCTTCTTCTGCATACATTGATCCTGAATCATTAAAACCTTCGACATAAAAGCAAGGTGAACTTAAAGGGAAATTTTAGGACAAGGGCATGGGTGAATACACCTTGAATCAAACCATGTGCTTACAACAAGTTATGAGTTCACCAAAAGAATATGGAAGACAACATCCTAATAAGCAAGTATCTATCATTAAACTCAAATGGGACCCTACTATCTTTCAAAGATGGGGTGAACTGGAAGAAGAAGACTTAAACAAAATTCTTTACAAAGACCCTGAAAATTATACACAAGATCACATCAGCGTACCATGTGAAAAATATGGCAAAGGATTCAAGATCCTACAAAAATTTGGGTATGATGGCAAAAGTCCTCTTGGCTTAAGAAAGGAAGGCATCATTGAACCTTTACAACCTAAATTGACATTCAAAAAGGAATGCTCTAAAGGACTTGGTTTCATGACTTCCAAGGTAAACACTCAAAAGACAAGAGAAGCATTACAAATCAAAGCTACCAAAATTCAATAAGAGAATCACTATTCCACAGACTCTAATGAATGGGAATGGGATTTAGATAAATCCTTCAGTGACTATGAACTCACCGAGACATTCAAAGAACCAGGTGAACCCATAGAAGAAGAAGAATTTTATAGAAAATTCAAAGTTGGTCAAGAAACAACCCTTGAGGACTCCATACAGTCCTTGCCTCTAGGTTCTAGGTCGAAATCACATAGAATGAGAACACCTGGACTAGAATACGCTACTAGTGATGATAATTTAGATTCATTCATGATCGAGATAGATGAGGAGAGTGTCGATGATGACCTCGATGATTACCTCGACATACCTGAGTATAACTGCATTTTCACTCTTAGCCCTGCTAACTTTGAAGACATCAAAGGCCTTCCCCTTGTTCACCACCAACTTATTGACTGGGATCATGAAGGACCTGCACAGTTTGAAACATTCCAAAATGATGAAGCCTCTATTGATTATCTAGGCATACGAGATGATCTTCCCCCTAGGGACCATAAAGAAAGATACACTATAGAACTCAACAACGTGGCATATTTTGGTGAGGGTGTCGGGCCTTCTAGTCGCAAAAACATAAAAATAAAAACAAGTCAAGGGTCTTATGGTGAAAACCACATTGTGGCACTGTCTAACCCCAAAAAAGTAAAAAGAAAGGAGGTATCTGAGGGCAAAAACCTCTCTAAGGCACCCGAGGATGGAAGGCTCGACATTCTCCCAACATCATATGAAGAAAAATCATCTATGTTGGTAGAGGAAACCATCAAAACAAACATTGGTACAGAAGAAAGTCCACATAACATATTCCTGGCTCAATCTCTGATGGAGATAGAAAGATCAAAATTCATAAATTTCTTCACAGAGTGACAAACCAATTTTGCATGGTCATACGCTGATTTGTCTGGATTGGATCTGGATTTGGTAATGCATCATTTGACAGTTAAACCGGGGGCAAAACCAGTGAAACAAAAATTAAGAAAGATGCATCCACAAGTGGCATTATTAGTCAAGGCAGAGCTTGAAAAATTATTGGATGTCAGATTCATACACCCAATTGATTATCCTAAATGGATCTCCAACTTAGTGCCTGTCAGTAAACTAGATTGTAGCATCAGAATATGTACAGACTTCAGAGACATCAACAAAGCTTGCCCTAAGGATGACTTTCCATTACCAAACATTGACCTGATTGTAGATCTCACAATAGGTCATGCAATGCTATCTCTGATGGATGGATTCTCTGGTTATAATCAAATAAAAATCACATCCGAGGATCAACACAAAACAACATTCACTTATCCTTGGGGAACTTTCTGTTGGAATGTCATGCCCTTTGGGCTAAAAAATGTAGGCGCTACATATCAAAGAGCTATGACTACTATCTTTCATGATCTCATGCACGTTACTATGGAAGATTATGTTGACGACCTCTTGGGAAAATCAATAGATAGAGATACACATTTGGACATACTTTCAGTTGTCTTTGATCGGTTGGAAAAATACAAAGTAAGATTAAACCCCAAGAAATGTGTCTTTGCAGTAACCTCCAAAAAGCTCCTAGGATTCATTGTATCAAAAAGAGGAATTGAAGCCGATCTAGCAAAAGTCAAGGCCATCCTAGAGATGCAACCACCAAGAAATATTAGTCAACTTCAATCTTTGCAAGGGAGACTCTAGTCCATACGAAGATTCATAGCACAACTTGCAGATAAATGTAATCCTTTTCAACACTTGCTACATAAAAACATCAAATTCAAATGGGATGATAATTGTCAATAGGCTTTCCAAACACTCAAAGATTATCTTCTGACCTGGCCAATTTTGATGCCACCAGTTCCAAATCAACCTCTATTACTATACATATCAGGTACTTCAACAGCACTGGGGGCACTCTTAGCATAGGTTGCTGAGGGCAAAGAAAAGGCAGTCTACTACATCAGTCACACATTGGTGAGATATGAACTAAAATACACACCAATCGAGCGTGTGTGTCTTGCTGTGGTCTTTGCTTCATAGAAATTACAACATTACATGCTAACTCATAAAACTAAGTTGGTCGCAAGGATCGATCCATTGAAATACCTTCTCAATAAGGCAATGCTTACTGGGTGACTAGCCAAATGGGTGATGCTCTTGAGTGAATTCGACATTGAGTATGTGGATAGAAAAGCAATAAAAGGACAAGCTATCACAGATCAGTTAGCAGATGCTCCCATGATAGATGATGTTCCTCTAACTTCATAATTTCCAGATGAGTCCATCTTGACAGTGTCACATGCAAAGCCCTGGTAGCTATACTTTGATGGCTCATACACATAGCATGGGGCAGGAGCTGGTATCCTCTTCATAACTCCTCAAGGGGATTCCATACCAAAATCATATTGATTATCATTTCCCTGCACTAATAATATAATGGAATACAAAGCATTAACAACTAGATTATGGATTGCAGTTCAGTGGAAGATCCAGGAACTTCATGTTTTTGGGGAATCTCAACTTGTAATTCGTCAAGCAATTGATGACTACCAAACAAAGGATGAGAAATTAATGCCTTACAAAAGAATGGTGGATGACTTGAAACAACATTTCATGAAGTTAGACTTTGAGCAGATACCAAGAGAGCAAAATCAAGCTGCAAATGCTATGGCTACAATTGCTTCACTAATCGATCTACCACAAAATGAGACCCACTATGAGTTCTTGGTGGATAACCTTTTGTTTCCCTCATATGAGATCACTCCTACTGAGATGACATGTGTCGTCGGTCCTAAGTCCCAGTTATATGGTCCCATTTTCACATACCTTCATGACAATACCCTTCCTCTTGACCTATCCAATAACCAACGTCACACTTTCATTCGCTAATCTTCTTGATATGTCATTTTAGCTGATATCCTATACCGTCGAGGTCTAGATGGCACTCTCCTTAGATGTTTAGAAGGGGACAAAGCTCAGATTGAGCTATGTGAAGTTCATGAAGGGATATGTGGTCCACATTCTAGTGGTCCTACCTTAGCCAAGAAACTCATTCGGACTGGATATTACTGGCCCAATAGGGAAAAAGACTCATATCAGTTTGTCAAGAAATGTAAGCAGTGTCAAATTCATGGAGACCTCATTCATGCGCCAACATAAGAACTTCAACCAATTGCGACTCCTTGGCCCTTTTGCCAATGGGGACTCAATCTCATAGGCAAGATTCACCCTCCTTCCTCCAATGGTCATAAATTCATCATCACTGCCACAGAGTATTTCACAAAATGGATCGAAGTGGTGCCTCTTACATAAGTCACCAGAAAACAAATTGCTACATTCTTTCTCAACTATATCATTTGTCGATACAGTATTCTTGTTTCCATCATCACCGATAACGGGCATCCCTTAAAAAATTAGGATGTTCATGAACTCTGTGAGCACTTCCATATTACCCCCAAGGTAATGGTCAAGCTGAGGTGTCTAATAAAACAATCCCTAAAATCTTGAAAAAGACAGTTGACGACGCTAGCTGCAATTGACATATCCAACTTAATCCCACACTTTGGTCTTACCGCACACCTACAGGAGCTACACCCTATTCACTTGTTTATGACACTGAAGCTATCTTGCCTATTGAGGTCGAGTTACCCTCTTTATGAGTATCTTTGCAAAACATTATCAATGATGAAGACTACAGGGTCTCTCACTTACAAGAACTTGAACTATTGGAGGAACGAAGACAAACTGCTTTTAATCACCTAAAGGCTTATCAACAACGAATGAGTCACAGCTACAATCATAAAGTCAAGCCTCGCACATTGGAGGTAGGTGACTTGGTTCTCAGAGAAAATCCTAAAAATTAGCAAGACAGAGAGAAGAAGGGAAAATTCGAACCAAACTGGCTTGGTCCTTACATCATCATAGCAGCATATGGATCTGGTGCATATCAACTTTCAACCACAGAGGGTGAACCTTTAGAGGATCCTATCAACAACATGCACCTTCACAAGTTTTACACATAGCTCTCCAGAGTATCCTAATTCAAAATACAAAAAAATAAAAATAAAAATAAAAAATACAAAAAAATTCATAAAAATTAAAAATCATTACTTGGTGAAAACCTAGCAAACAAGCGCCTTGTGACACAAAAAAAAAAATTGAAAAACAAAAAAAAATTTCGTCCAATGGTGAAAACCACTTCGATGGCACCCTGGGCAAGTACCATGGTGAAAACCGGGTCACCGGCACCATGTGTAGAGACATTTCTCCTCCCTTCTTTAGGATTCACTTTCATCCTTTCACTTTGCACACACTCACAACCTATTCACTCATAAAAAACTTACCCATTCCCATCATGTCTTGTTATTGATCTACCCAAGATTGGTTAGCCATTCATAATAAATCTTCCTTTTCACCCCTTTCCATCCATAATAAATCAGCTCCTATCTCTGGCTAAGGTAAATCCTACCTCTAGTGATGGGTGTGGAATTGAGAGCATCACACATTTTGAGGAGTACAATTTCTTCAGTCTATTCGCACACAATCCACAATAAAGCAGCACTTGCATCGCCTATCCGCAATAAAGTTCTATCTTCTCCACAATAAAGTATCAGTTGCATGGATTTAGTCAGTTTCAAATGAGACAAACAGCAATGGGCTTCAACAAATCATATCTTTCAACAGACTTAGACAACATTATGGTTCAGTGCTATCTATCCTTTTTGTGAAAGAAAACATTGTGATCACAATCAAATAGACTTATACAAGTGACAAGAGACACTAAACTTGAGGACTATAGTGGATGTTGGTGTCGAGTCTCGGTTTTCTTTTGATTTTGATTTTTTTGGTGACATGTCTTTTAGCTTTTCCGGGATGTCTCTGACTAGAGATTTTATCTCCAGGATGTCTTTGACTAGAAAGGAGAGGATGGGGTATCGTCACCTATTTTTCTTTTGCTATCTGTGGATAGTCTATTAGTAATTCTATGACTTGTCCAAGGATATGAGGACACTGTGGGTCTAGTATGAATTGGGGCATTCCTTGTTTGTGACTGTCTTATCTCCATGGAAACAAGTACAATGACTTTCTAGGTCGAACATATGCCTCAATTGTCATAACCTATTTTGCCATAATAAAGCTTAATGATGATAACGCACAAGAAGCTCTTTCACTTTCATATCTTCTACCTTCCATCTCCCTTTCTTGATTGACTTCCATCATCCTTCCCGAGTCCATGTAGCCCACTATCACATGACTGAGTATAATGACACACCAAAAATATTTGCATTTCATGTAGTTGCACCTGCATTACCACATATAAGCATTTCATACATACATATAGATATCACAATTGCATCACATCCTGCACACAACACATGTTAGCACATTTTACATTCTCATCATGTAAATAGTTATTTGCATTATCATATTCATCTGCATTTCATACATTCACATTTGCATTGGCATAACATATTCAAAACATAAAAGAACAAAAATATTGCATTTCATCATGTACATATTTACATCCATATCATAAGCATCACGTAGAAACATACATCACATAGGTACACATGCATATAGCTACCACAAAGATGAATCATCTCATATATATATCTCAAAAATCATAAGTGTCATGATACAATGATGTCAAAATCATATGGCTACAATCACCCGAAAGTGTCTACATCATCATACAAAAATGGTACAAAACTGATACATAGGGAGCCCTCTAAGGCTATGATGAACTCCCTCCCTCGAAGCTGCCTAGCCTTGATGGATTCTGAGCCCTGGAAGGACCTGCCCCAAGATCATCTCTCTTGTCCCCTCTATCTAGTGGTGGTAGAGGACCCATAACCCCACCGCTGGATGCCTGTCTCCTGTCCCTCCCTCCAGTGGTCGTTGTTGTCCACGATGGTCTACGAAAGCTCCTGGCCTGCTACTCTGGTGGCACAACCCCATAGTATAGGTCTCTCCAATAGCCTATCTCCTCCCCGACTCGCAGAACATAAGCATAACCAGCTCCTGTGTCCTTTTCCGCTTGCCTCCCTACCCTCAATGCTATCTTAGCCTCTATATAGTGTTGGATGGCCTGATCCCGCTCTAGCTTTGTGTCTCTCACCTGTCGCCTGAGCCTAGCTGTCTCCCTCTCCAGATCCTAGATCTCATTTTCCTGTCCCTGGTAGATCTCCCTCAACTCTAGTAACTCATCCTGCTCCTCCTCCCCTCCCCCCTGTACCTGTGGCTGCTCCTATGGTTGCTCCGATGGCTGCCCCTGCCCATGTCCTCATCCCTATACCTATCTGGGACCCTGTGTTGCTGGTACCTATAAAGGCAATCCACCTCTGCCTCTCACCATGAGAGACTATCTCTCCTCTCCACCCTCTCTCTGTGGAGCCACTCTCCTCTCTCCTATCAGCCCCTGCCTCCTCTATTGGCCTCTACCTCCGCCATCTCCATCTATCTGCTCCCCTAGATCTGTCAGTCGAGGAAATGGACGCTCAACCAAATATGCAGTATACTCTGCATCCATCCCTGGATCCTCTATCTCTGGCCACATATCCCAAGGCAAGGGCACCATCTCTACCAGCTACATCACTACCTAATCATATGACAATAACAGCCCGAAGTGTACCTGATCCCTCACTATCCGAGCATACATCCCGGAACCCCGTGGCATTTGCTGAATCCTGCCAAACTGCCTACAAATCCTGTCAACCAACTGCCTCTCCAGTACATAGAATGTCCACCCAATCAGATACCTTCTCTTGAAGGTGTATGATAGCTCCACTGCATCATCCTCCCACTCCTCACACTCTTGATACAACCTCCATACCACAATGTCAATCTCATCAATGACCCTGTACCAGTGCTCCAGTCTCCCAATCCACGGCTGCGAGGTAATCATGTCATATAAGTGAACAAAACTGCATCCATGGCCCCTGCCTCTGAAATGTATCAGTCGGGTCATCGGCAAATGCTCATAAGCCCATACTTGTAATAATGTCACTCTGCAGCCCAATCCTATGTATCCATGGTTTACAAATTGATGGAGCTCATATTACAAATGTGCCAACACGTATGGTCCCCAGGCATATCTGGTATGTTGTGTCACTAGTGTCTCCAATGTGCTCCCCTAGCCCACAGACAACCCTCATGTCACCCTATCCAGACACAAGAACCCATTGATCACTCCTGCTAGTACTGATGGTAGTGCCAATCCTATCCGTGTCATGGTATCCCATGCCATGTGTCCTGCCCTCATCTCCAGTTTGGGATCCTAAAACACTCGTCTCAGGGCATCCCTGTCTCCATCTTGATCATAGGGTATCAACTCCCCATCAATTGGTATCCTCAGTATCCTATATACATCCTCCAAGGTGACTGTCATCTCACCCATCGGCAAATGGAAAGTGCAAGTCTCTGAGTGCCATCTCTCAGCCAGTGCAGTCAGCAACCCCATGTTTGCTTGAAACTTAGGCACATACAAAATGAATCGCAAACTTATAAACTGAATGGCTTCTCTATCCTCAAATTTCAGCTCTGGTCATAAACTCTGAGTCGATGGGAATCTCTCCCATGACTCCAGCATAGGTAAGTACTCCTACAGTCAAGCAAATCAGCTGTGTCAGTTAAAGTGGCATTCCCTGTTCATCACAAAATGCTGCTTATTATCTTAAGTGCTTATGATACTCTATCCTAGTGACACTCACTGTTCATCACAAAGTGTTGCTGTTTATCCTAGTGGTACTCCATGTTCATCACAAAGTACTACGTGTTTTTTCTCTCCCTATTCATCACAAAGTGTTGCTCATAATTGTACTCCCTGTTCATCACAAAGTGCTACTCATATTTGCACTCCCTGTTCATCACAAAGTGTTGCTCATATTAGTACTCCCTGTTCATCACAAAGTGCCTCGATCTATCCTATCCTAGGACCTCTGCTTGAGTGTATCCTCTTGAGTAGTTTCCTGATTGGCAACATATGTTCTATCATAGAATTGTCAATCCTAGCCCTATCTGCTATTCTAGTCTTCCCTAGATGACTTGCTTGAGTGTATCCTCTCAGCAACTTATCCAATCGACAATGTATGTTCATCACAAAACTGTCAATTCGGCTTTGAAGACATAAATGCGCTTACATATTGTACAAATGCACCTGCTCTACACAAATGTGCCTGAAATACACAGACGTACCTTTGCTTTGCACAGATGCGCCTTCTTTTCACAGACGTGCCCACATTGCACAGATGCACTTGCACAATGTAGATGCACTCGCATTTGACATAGACACCTTTTCCTACACAGGCACGCCTGGCACAAACACAGACGCGCCTAGCACAAACACAGACGTGCCTAGCTAACCTAGATGCACCTTAGCATTTTTTGACCTTGTTTGACATACCTAAACACACATTTATTGCTCTACCTAGCATGCATTAATGACAACATTTATTGCGACAAAGTACAAGGAGGTTTTGTGGTACCTACCGACTCTCTTGCTATCTGTTGGCCTCTGAAATTGGCGAACGCGATCGAATCCGTGAACCAATGCCATCACTGCTGACTGTTGTTGCTGCTCTATTTTCTCTCTGCACTCTGATTTCTTGGATGTGTGGATGAAAATGAGGATGTATTCCCCTCGTGGTCTATTTTATAGACTGCCCTAGCCCTCGTTTCCTGAGTCAGTCTTCTTTATCCCGTGACTCTATCACTCTATCCGGTCAGTCCATTCTAGCCTTTATTTCTTATCAAGAGATTGTTTGCGATCTTTCCAGACATTTCCATCCAATCTCTCGAGGGGGCATATCATTCCCATCTTGGGGCAACTTTGTATCAGTTCATCCTATCTTCTTTGAAACAACGCGACAAGCTGCATTGTCTCAAAGAGGGGCAAAATGTAGACACCTAAAATTGTCTAGTCTAATTAAATAAATATCTTTATTTATTTAATTACTTTAGCCTAATTCTTCTATTATTTAAATAAATCCTTATTTATTTAATTAATTCATTTATCCTCTTCTAGCCTTATTTCTCATTTAAATAAATACATTTATTTATTTAAATTATCCCTTTTCCTAAATTAAATAAATATCTTATTTATTTAATTTGATCCCACTTCTTCTATTAATTAAATAAATCTTTATTTATTTAATTAATTCATTAAGCTTTTCCACCTATGACACATGTCATTCATCTCTTAATTCCTACACTACCTACCCTCTCATTATTTTATTATTTTCTCTACCTACCCTCTAATCATAGCTGACCATTTATCTTTTACACCTCTCAATCTTATCCCTCCATTTCTTATTGTGTCTTCTATATAAGGAGATTCTTTCTTTATTATCAAACCCCCAACTATGCATCCTAACTGATGAGTTGACTTCCCAACTATGCTTTCGAACTTTCATATGCGATCAAGCCTACTTGCAACCACATTTCCATTCTTTGTTGAGCTCTTGTGCACATATAAGATCTGAGAGAAAATATATCAAGCAAGATCAATGGAGATAGGAAGAAGGGAGATTCAAACCCTATTGGACATGTGATGGTATAATCTTTGTGATTTTATTTGATTTGCATTGTCTTAGGTAATCTTCATATGTTATGGTGGATCTTTGTTGTTGTTAGGCTAGGGTTTTGTGGTTGAATTCATTTAGTCTCTCAATATTGTTTATCCATTTTCACTGTATAAAATATCCTTTGCAGAAGTTATGATTATACCACTGATGCTCATAAACTCAAGTTATTCCCTGCTACTTTGAAAGAAGTTGCCTTGAGATGGTTTATGAGTTTGGGAAGAGATGTAATCACTACTTGCGAGGAGATGAAGACAAACTTCTTGGATATGTATAAAGACTATTGCAGGGGAATAGACTGACATGGTGATGATATCTTCAGGATGACACAAAAAGAAGATGAAAGCCTAAAAGACTATTTGGAAAGGTTTTTATTTAGTGTCAGGAAATCTAAGCATAGTCCTCTAAGTGAAGATTCTATGAAGTTGATCTTTCTAAGGGGAATCAATGAGGATTGTGTTGATTCCTTAGTATATACACCTAAAAATGGTTTGAAGATATTTAATTAAATAAGCAATTATTTAATTAGTCCCCCTTCTTAGTTTAATTGAATTCATTAGGCAATTTGATTAAATTCTCCCTTTCATCTACTTATTAATAAATCTAAGGACTTATTTGAAAGGTTCATTTCAATGGTCCCCTTTGATTAATTAATCTCCCCCCCCCCACTTCAATAAATTCTTCTAATCCTCTAATTAAATAAAACAAATCAATTTATGAGTTGTTGAGAATTAATTAGTCTTTCCCTATTATTTGAATTTTAAAATTCAAATTACCCACATGCCTCCTAGCTTCTGACCACCTAACCTAACCATCCCTCTAACCTAACCCATTCCACCTAACCTTGGGTTTGCCTAACCCTATCCTATCTTGCACATCCTAACCTCCTATGGTGTGGATATTTTCTTCTTGAGACACATGGCACTTTGGCCACATGTCTCCTCTCTTGGACACTTGCCTTTTTTTGAGCAAAGCTCCTTGACACTTGTCACCACAGAGATGACAAGTGTCTCTTCCTCCAACCTCTTCTTCAACCTGCTCCAATTTCACCCTTGATATCTTCAGACTCAATCTTGACCATTGATTCCTGCCACCTCACCCCTGGCCTTGGAAATCCTATAGATATCCCCCATTTTGGAGCAATAAGGATCCCATCTCATTTAATCTTATGCATTGTTACTATAGGCATATCATTTGAGAATTGTTGTTTTAAGCAATTGCATCTTAGATTTAGTTTAATTTGATCATTTCCTAGCATAATTGTTGAATCATGTAGCTTAATCAATCTCTTTTCTAGCTTAATTGCATCATCATCATAGCTTAATCATGCATATCATTAGCTTATTTAGTCTTTTGGATCAATCTAGCATAATCAATCTCATCTTTGCACATCATTATCATTTCAAATCTTTCATCTAGGTGTAGTCAAGTCAATAGGATTGCTTATCCAGATCTAAGAGCAAATCCATCCTCGCATCTCTTAGGAGGTGATAGGTTGCTTTGTCATGGTTTTATCTTTCATTTACTTTTAATTTGCTAATCATGCTTGTAATAATCTACTGAGTGTTTTGTGTTGCAGCTGCAGGTATCTCACTTCACAAGCACAACACTTAGATCTAATGGGAGGAGGATATATCACTCAAGTTCAATGGGATGACATCAAACAAATCTGTCAAAAGTACTCCAGAGATGCAACCAAAAGGGGAAGACACTATAGGCCTGGTTCTTCAATTGCAAAGTCATCTTCAACAGTTTCAAGAATGGAAATAACTCATCTATTGAAGGATTTTAAAGAGGATATAATTAATAATATGACTACCCAATTGGATACACTTCAGGCAAAGAAGAAGCATGAGGAGGCCGAGGCTATGCTTGCTAAATTTTGTCCTCACTGTCGACAAAAGAAGAAAGACTGTAGATGCAAACTGTTAGCTAAAATTGATAGCCAATAGAGTTCCCAAGATTTCAAGCCTGTCTATGGAGATGATGAACAACTCTTTTATGTTGCACAACGAAGGCCTTGGCCTCCAAGACAAGGTATGCCACAAGATCCATTGTCATTTTCTAATCCTTATATGAAATTCAATGCACAAAACAACTAGTGGCAACCTCCATATTCCCAAAATTTTGGAAATTATACTCCTCAGTCTTGGAATAACTCTCAAAACACTTGGCCTAATTATTGGAGTCCCTCATCTCAATGGAAGCATCTACAAGGGAATTGGTATCCTCCTCAAGGTAACTGGAAATAGTCACCACAATGGAGGGGAGGACATTAATGGGAAAACAGTAATCAGGTTTCCTACAACCACAACAATAATCCCAACAACTGGCTTTAATGCCATCAACTCCTAATGCCACTCCATCCAAGCCAACCCAACTACCAACCCAGCCTGTGCCAAATCCAAATAAAAAACCATAGTAGCAACAACAAGTTTTTTGGACTGATCCTAATAACCATACTGCATACTCTCTCAATATAAGTGATATTCATTTGTGTTTAGGGACAACGTTGCCTACTCCATCTCCTCTAGTCATAATAGAGTTACGATCAGAGGAGACTCCTCAAGAAACCATGAGCAGGTTCAGTAGTCTAAAACTTCAGATACACATGTAAGAACTCCCCCGTTTCCTCAAAGATTGTAGGTAGAAGTGTCTAGGTAGTAGGATGATATATCTTTTGATCTTATTGATTAGCTAAAATATATATGTGTCAAGATTCCACTATTTCAAGCTATTAAAGACATTCCCATATATGGAAAACCTTTTAAAGAGGCATATTTGAAGAAACCTGGGAGAAAGAAAAAAGACCCAAAAATAGTGCATGTAGTAGGACAATTGGCTGATATTATGTTAGGAAAACTTGTTGTTCCTAAAAAATTTTGTAGTCACTCAAAAATTGGTCATCACTCTTACATTGCTAACCTAATTCTTAGCATGTCTTCTATGTCACATTTGATTTTCATCATATGTTGGCATTGTGTCATTCCTCTAGTTTCAATTCATTTCAAATCCAACCCTCATCAATCTCGTTCAATCACATTTGGTCCTAAATCATTATAATTGGCATTTTTTTTCATTTTTAAATCATTTGAAATGGTATCATTTTGACAATTAGACTTAATTCCCTCTTTGTTGATAATTAATCAGTCATTAATTATCAACCTCAATATCAATTAATATTATCAAGTCATTATCAATCAATCTTATCAGTCTCTTATCAAAATCATTATCAATTTTGGGTCTTTTTTGATCCTTTGTCCTATTTTGTTGTCAAATTCAATCAATTGTCATTAATTTTCATCAATTATTAGCCAATCAATCATCACTATTGGGACTTAATTCATCATTAGGGTTGGTATCTTAATTTATTCAAATCATTTCCCCTAGGTTAATTAATTAAATAATTAATTAATCCCCTTTCTTACTAACATGTCCCTTTTTGAATAAATAAATATATATTTATTTATTCACCATATTTCTGTCCATGTCACAATTAATATTTTTTTTAATATTAATTGGCTAATTTGATTTTATGAGTGAAATTAATAATTATTAATTATTAATTTCCACCTCACTCAAATGTCTTCACTTAAGTGATTCACTTTCTAAAAAGTGAATCACTTGTCTCCTCTCTCAAAGGCAAAGTTTCCATTTTCGACCAAGTGTTGAAAATGGAATTGTCCTTCTAACTCATCTTCCACTTGCCATCAAAATGGCAATTTCCCAAGAGACTCCCCTTTGCATGCGATGTCAACCGTTAGATTGAATCGATCTCATCCATCAAATTCTTGTCTCATCTCTCTCCAAATTCTATAAATTGGAGGCCTCTTTCAATCATTGGGGGACCACGTCTCTAGTATCCTTACGCTATCATTTTCGAATTATAATCTTGCTTGCATACACTTGCATTTTGGAGGTGAGATCCACAATAATTTGGAGGAGAAAGAGAAACAATGGAGGTCAAGGAATGAGCTCAAATATATGATTTGCATAGTATAATAGTGTTTTTATTTCCTTCTTCTTTTGAATGTTTTGCTAGAATTATCATATACTAGGTTATGTTTGTGGTTGCATAGCTTATGATGTATTTGATGTTTTACAATATTTTTAGCTACAATTTTGACTCAGGTAGCCCTATTGTGAAGGTAGTTATTAATGGAACTCAAATTAAAAATGCCTTGATAGACTTAGGAGCAGTCATAAATGTGATGACTAAGGATGTCATGCAACAACTCAACATTACTAGTCTTAGATAAACTCCAACAATCTTGTAGCTTGCTGATAGCTCTATTGTTCGACCTGAAGGGATGGTTGAAGATATTGTTGTCACATTAGATTCTTGGGAATATCCGACTGATTTTATAATCCTCTCTCCTAAGGCAACATTAGGTGGATATCCAGTTATTTTGGGAAGACCATGGCTTGTAACAACTGATGCATATATAGGTTGCAGATTAGGAGATATGACAATTTCAGATGGTATTACTACTAAAACACTTGCAGTCTATTCTCCAGCACAACCACAACTTGATCAAGAGTGAGTAGTATGGCCAGACATAGGAGAAGAAGCAGAGGAAATTAATTGTGTTCAACAATTAATGATGTTAGCAAGGGAACCATTCATATCACTTCAGGAGGATGATACAATACTCTCTAACATCATAATAAATCATTATGGAGCAGCTCAATAGTCATTAGGTATACTAGTAAGTCCTTTGCATACTCTTCTTCCGTCTGCAGGCTCTTTAGATTCTCCTGCAGCCACATATGTGTTTCACACATTACTACCACAGGAGATTCAAACCTCTTGTCTGTCTGAAATATCTAGTGTTGAGTCAGTAACTCAAATAGAGGTTGTTGTAGGAAGAAATCTAAATATCAATAGCCAATTAGTAGCAGATCAAAGATTGTCATTAACTAAATGACTCAAAGCCCAACAACAAGATTTTTCATGGGATTATCATGACATGAAAGGATTAAATCCTACATTGTGTACCCATAGGATTTATATCAGAGAGGATTGTAAACTAATTAGACAAACTCAACAAAGGATTAATGTTGCTTTAAGGGAAATAGTTAAAGAGGAACTATAAAAGTTGCTTAATGCAGGACTCATTTACCCTATTTCAGACAGTCAATGGGTTTCTCCTCTGGTTATAGTTCCAAAGAAAGGAGGGAAATGGAGAGTTTGTGTGGACTATATGGAGCTCAACACTACTACCAAAAAGGATCACTTCCCACTTCCATTCATAGATCAAGTGTTAGATAGTCTAGTGGGTAAGCAATACTTTTCATTTTTGGATGGGTTTAGTGGTTATAATCAGACCAGAATAGCTCTGAAAGATTGAGAAAAAACCACCTTTACTTGCCCCTAGGGAACATATGCCTATTTAGTTCTCCCTTTTGGTTTATGTAATGCTCTTGCAACCTTTCAAAGGATTGTCTTCAATATATTTTCAAACATCTCCCATGATTGTATGGAAATTTACATGGATTATTTTACTACTTATGGGACTACATTCAAGGAGGCATTTACAAAATCTGACCAAAGTGTTGCAACGGTGTGAAGATCACAATTTATCCCTAAACAATGAAAAATGTTTTATGATGATGCAAGAAGGAATAGTTTTGGGGCATTGTATTTCTCAATTAGGTATTCAGGTAGATCCAACTAAAATTGAAGTAATACTTTCTCTTCCTGCCCTTGTCAAACAAAAGGATTGTATTCTCTATTGACAAAGGATGTTGAGTTTGAATGGACAGTTGCATGTGAAGAAGTATTTTATAAACTCAAAGGAGCCTTAACCCAGGCCCCTGTGCTTAAAGAACCTGATTGGTCAAATCCTTTTCACATTCATACAGATGCATCCGATTTTGCAATAGGAGCAGTTTTGGGGAAAAAGCAAGGAGTTTTGGAAAATGCAATTTATTATATCAGTAAAAAATTGCAAGGACCATAGCTGAATTATACTGTCACTGAAAAGGAAATGTTATCTGTCATCTATGCCCTCAATAAGTTCAAACACTAAATAAATGGTTATCAAATCTTTGTGCATATTGATCATGCAACCAACAAGTACCTCATGAAAAAAAGCTCCATTATAGGTAGATTGGCAAGATGGTTGTTGTTAATGCAAGAATTTGATATTACTATCATAGATAAATTAGGAAAAGCAAATGTAGTGGCAAATTTTTTGTCTAGGATTCAAACACCAGACAATGCTGAGGTCATTGATGATTCTTTTCCAGATGAGCATTTTTTTCCATCACTTTGAATAGTCCATGGTATGATGTCATATCTAACTACATAGCAGCTAACAAGATACCTCCACATTTCTCACCCAAATAAAAAAGATTGCTAGTAGAAAAGAGTTTCAACTTCTCATGGATAGCAAATTGCTTATTTTATATAGGGCCAGATCAAATTATGAGGCGCTATGTAAGGGAAGATGAGACATATGATATACTTCATGCCTGTCATGATGAGCCTTGTGGAGGTCACTTTGAAACTAAAAGAACAGCTCTCAAGATATTAACTATAGGATACTATTGACAAACCTTGCACAAGGATGCAGTCAAATACACCAGGAAATGTGACAGATGTCAAAGAATGGGAAGACCAACCCAGTTTGATGAAATGCCTCTACACCCCCAGGTGGTTGTTACACCATTTGACAAATGGGGCTTAGAATTTGTTGGGCCAATTGATCCATCATCAAATGGTCGGTCCTACATTCTTGTTTGTACCAACTATGTCACTAAATGGGTAGAGGTCAAAGCCTTCAAGCATGCCAGAGATAATAAGGTAGCAGAATTTTTATATGAAGAAATCTTCACTCGGTATGGAGTTCCTAGAGAAATAGAAATAGATCAAGGGGCACAATACACTTCCACTTTGATCCCAACCTTGGTTAATGAATACAATGTCAGGCATAGGAAATCCACTCCTTATCATCCTCAGGCAAATGGAAAAGCATAGATCACTAATAGGGAGCTTGAATCAATATTGACCAAAAGGTAGCTCTCAGCCAAAAAGATTGGTCTATTAGATTATTTGAAGCAGTATGGGCTTATAGAACCACCTGAAAAACTACAATAGGGTTTACACCATTTGAAATGGTATATGGGACAAAAGAAACGATGCCTGTAGAATTTGAGCATAAAAACTTGAGAATAACTATTTCCTTAGATATGACTCTTTTTGCAGCACAAGAGGAAAGGCTCCTACAGCTTAATGCCTTAGATGAGATAAGAAAGTCTTCCCTACAACATACCGAATCTATTCAAAACCAACGCATAAAGTGGCATGATTGCTATATCAAAGATAAATCATTCAAGCCAGGTGATTGGGCTCTTCTTTATGATTCGAGGTATAAAGATAATTTAGGAAAATTACACACATAGTGGTTAGGACCTTATGAGAGTTGAAACATTCTCTATTGGTGTTGTTAGATTATCTACAATAGATCCTGTTAAGTGTAAATTGTTAGTCAATGGTCATCGGCTGCGCTTGTACCATAAACCTCTTAGCAAAGATGACTTTCTACAACAGTTTTCCACTATCGAGCATGTCAAGATTCCTGTGGCAACTGGTTATGGCTTTTCCATCACCACTCCATCTTAAAATATATGTCGCATGATCATACTAAATACTTCCACATCTAGAGGAATTACTTTTCTACGTAAGAAATATTCCATTCCATATTCACTCATTTCTTTCCTTTCACTTCATCCATTTCTGCCTCATTTTCCATGCATGACGACTCAATATCTTTAGTTGCAGTCATTCTCGGGTGATATCAGGTATGCTCGTGTGTATTTATTTTTTATTGCATATATATAATTAAACCATATTAGCTATAATTATGATATTTTGCATACTATCCTTCTTCAGTCCTCCTCCGCATGTGTGGACACCTTTTAAACCTTTGGTTGGGGGGGGGGAGTATGCTAATAATGACTCTAGAAGATAATTCTTATGTCCTCTCGGATTGGATTTTTTTTTTCAAATTTCTAGTTTGAGGTGATCTCTTGTATTCTACTTTACTATCTGCTTAGACCTATTTTTAGATTCCAGCTAGGTTCCAACCAAGTAAAGGCACATTGAGTATATTGTAGTGCAGAACTTAGCGTAGAAATTGGGTAGATTTACACCATTATAGAGTAGAAAGTGTTATTACTGCAATGGGTGGTCCACCTGTTCATCATGAGCTGACAATCCATGAAGTCCTTCTTTGGGACCAAGATTATGAGCCAATATTCCGTAACAATGGATGGCTAGATTATTTTTTGAAGCTGATGGAGTTTAATGAGGAAATTGCAAGGGAATTTACCCACACACTTTCAAATGGAGAAGCCCAGGTAAAAGCTTTGAGAGTGGTGGTTACAGAGGAACAGATTGCAGAGCTAACTGGGTTACCAACAAACGGAGAAAAGTACTCAAAATCCAAGGATGCACGTAGTGAAAGAGCATAATTTACATGCCCGGGAGACCCACCATCAGTAGTAGATAGACAAGAAACTAGGTGAGAATCTCTTCCACCTGAATGGAAAGCAGTAGCATTGTATGTTTTAAATTATTTAACCTGTGAAGGAAGGTTCTCGTGTCTGCATTCCCATCATTTCAAGCTTCTAAGTCATCTACACCACAGAAGAAGGATGAGTGTTCCAAGCCTATTTTAGAACATTCTTCCCATAAGTGCAACAGAGACCTAGGAAGGTAGGCCTCACTCTGTTTCTCACAATTGCCTAATTAAGCTATTAGTTGAAAGATCTTTGAGAGATATCTCTCCAATGCTTTGGAATGAATTTGTTGAAGTTAGAATGTTTAGGGTAGAAAACATGGTTATAGAGGAACCACTTCCATTTCAAGAACAAGAAAATTTGGATAACCTTGAAAAACCTGGTTCCCCTCTTGAACCCTCATCCTCCAGGATATCATCAGAAAAAAATATTCCTGCGGCAAAGGAACCCTTACAAGAAGAAGCTACAACAAGGGTTCCTTCTCAAAGTCTAAGAAATAGTAGGGTTGCCACATAAAAGGAAAAGGGCAAAGAAAAATAGGTTGACATAGAACATAAGGAAGAGAAAGGTAAAAGTGAGAATTTACCCTCTCCTGTGGCCAAGAAAAGGAAAGTTGTAAAACCAGTTTCTCCAGTAACCATCAAAGTGGTTGAAGAGTTGGCTACAAGAAGTAGTCCTGCAATCGAAAAGGGAAATCTCAGAGAAGCATTGGTAGGATTCATAAAAAGCTTAAAACACAAGACCAATCAATGGAGCCAAATGTTACCATCGTGATTGAATTTCCATAACAAGAACAACACAGTCCACTTCACAATGATGTCCTTCCTTCTCCACCTAATGAACCCCAAAGGGAACAAGAAAAAGAGGAAGAACTACAAAATATGGAGGAAGAACAGGAACTACTGCTGCAAGAAGAGGGGGAACTCTAGAATATTGAGCAGCCTCAGAAAAAAGTAGGTTTTGAAAGGCTGGACAACTTAGCATCTGTTGTAGAACAGGTTATTGTAGGGAGAAAATTTGAAAAGAAGAAACCTATGGCACCTATTCATAGGCCACCTACTTCCCTTACTAGTCATGTGGTGGGATTTTCTCTGTATGAGGATTGGGAATTGGAAAAGGTAAGAATGCAGATGATAATTGATTGGTAGAAGAAAATTATTGAACAAAAGGATGAGGAAATTGTTCAGCTTAAAGCTAAGGTGGAAACAGTAGCCACCATGGTACCACAACTAATGCAATGTCAAGCTCCTCCTCGTGTTTACTCTCTGTATTTAAGAGAACATCATATCAGTTTCCAGATGATGAGAATTGTCAGGGATTTAAGACCCTCATTGCAAACACCAGAGGAATTCTACAGTGCTTATCAGTCATTTCCTATAACAATTTAAAATCTACTTTGTGAACTTTATGTACATAACTATGATGTTCCTAATGATGTTGATTGGAACCCTCTCCTCTACATTGGAGATATCTAATTGAGAGCTCTTATGTCATGGATGCAGAATGAAATATCAAGGGGATAGTAGTTTAAGGTACATAACAAGGAAGAACTTGAGATTTCACTGCCCTTAAGAGTTGAATCAAGGGAACCTAGGGGACTTTATTTTGATTGGCAAAAGATTGTATATGAGCCAAATTATGCAAAGGATATCCTACCCTTAAGGGAAGAAGTGTATAAAGAATACAAACAAATGGCTCCAAGGGAAGGACAAGTAGCAATAGGACATATAGTCCAACACTGGAATAGCCTGCCAGATGAGTTAAGGTAATCTGAGCCACACTCTGTACAAAACTACCATGTAGCCTTAAACAAAGCACCCAAGTATATGCACTTGGGAAGAACAAAGGGACGACATTGTCTACCTCTCAATTTTGAGCCTCCAATCCTCCTATGGCCACTAATGGGATGCATAGACAATGACCCACCATACAGTGAAGCAACAAAATGTACTAGGTGGAAGAGATTAGAGAAAATGAAAGGATTCTACTAGAGTTTGTTTGCAGGTGGTTTTGGATAGGTTACTCCAGGCAATTTCTGAATCAATGCAGGAATCCAAAATTTTCCTGTTGCTGGAGGATCAACAAGAAGTTAGGTTAGGGGGAGATGATGAGCCTAAATAATGGCTCTATTTTGATAGATTTTTTATATAATACTCCTGCCTAGGTCTTGTGATTAGATGACATTTGGATTTTAATACTCTCCTAGTTGATACCTTTTAAGTGTTTTTGAAATTGGTTTGACTTATACCTAAGGATGTCATATAATGGTTTTAAATGATTTATCTATGCAAATATCTAAAATCGATTTTAAATATGGTTTACATTATATCATATTAGCATTAGTATATACACATGTTTGTTGTGCACCTTAATATCATGATGTAGGGTCGGCAAAGGTAAAGTAAAGACTAAATGGTGGTTTAAAGGAGCATCAAGTTTATAACCACAATGCAAACCCAGTCAGAGAAATGCAGTAATGATCAAAGCCACTTGACCGGTTCTTCAGTAGACTAATTTATGAAACATTTATAATTGTTCTTAGTGGAGCTTATATCCAAGAAGCGAGTCATGCTATATTTTCTTAGCTGCAGGACAAATGTTATTCTGTTTTCCTATGTTGACTTCTTCTTCTCTTGTTAATAAATCATGTTCACCTATTGCGTAGGAATGTGGTCGATCAGTTAGAAGTTTTTTATAAGTTTTCTTATAAATAAAGGGATCTCTCTCCTCTCAAGGATAGTAGAGAATGACCATAGTATTTGTAATACACAGTCTTTTGGTATTTTATGTATTTTTAACAGTCAAGATAAATAAAGAGATCAATATGATTTTGAATGCTTAAACAATTGTAATCTGAAGTTCTGGAGATACTCACTCAAGGGGGCCCACTTGGCGAGTAATCCTTTGTATGTTCCAGTTAGTTTTCATACTTCTATAATAGTTGTTTCTGCAATTGCCTATTCTTGTAGACATTGGAAACAGTTTCTATGTCTGTTCCTATAGCCACGTCAGCAGAGTAGTTCTTGTTGCTTGCTAGAACTTTATCATTTAACAGTAGTTGTTTAAAGTAACTTTCAGTTGTAAGATTAAGTATTAGTTCATTAAGATTTTGCATGTTTACTTTAGAATAATTTCCTTTCCTACAGTAATATAGAATGGTTACGATATGAATTTGGTGCACATACAGTGCTAGCCCATTTTAAGTCTACATCCTTGGCTGATAAATAAATGAGCCTTTGCCACAAGAAAGTTAGCTGTTCAAGGATACTTAATCTAGGAATTGTGTTTTATTACTTAGTTGCCATTCCAGTTGTGAGGACCAACACTATTAAACCTTAATTTGAAATGAAAGTTCAAATTTCCAAATAAACACAAGGTTTAAAAGATAAGTGATATAGTCTTTCTTCTTTTTCTCTTTTAAAAAATTACTCCCTAAAGGACCTTAAAACTTATTTAAATATATTTTTAGCCGGTGAGCGAAAAATATGTAAGAGTGGCTCTGGGACGGATACCCATGAAGAAAAGATCAAAATAGAGGAAATTGGAAAAGAAGGCAATGAAATGGATACGGATGATTCTGATGGTGAAGACAATTGGAAAGATGAGGAGGTGGGTATTGAGGAAGAATGTGGTGATAATGAGTCCGATAATGAAAGCCCTATCCACAGTGATTGCCCTAGCAAGGACAATAGCCACCCTATGGAGGATGTGGAATACAAGGATAATGAGGAAAAAGATGTGAATTCTGAGAGGGAGGAGAACAAGGATCCATAGAAGGATATGACTAAGGATAGTTTAAGTGAGGATAAGAAAAGTGTGAGTAAAGGGTTATTCCTAGATAACCTTCAAAAACTCACTGAGGTGAGACTGGATTATGATAGATGGACCTATGAACTCTTAAAGAACCTGAAAAAAATGGGAAACATATGGATGAGAAGAGGAAGGATGACGACAGGGATTAGATAAAATGGAAGCAGGATATGGAGGAGAAGGTTAAATCGTTGGAAGAAGGGAGTGTGGCGATGAAAAATTTACTGGGCATTATCTCGAATATCTTGTCAGCTGTCACTAAAAACTTGGAGGATATTGCTAAGGTCTTTGATAATTCTAGTTCTCCTAAACCGGTGGTGGACCTTGACATGGATGAAGATACTATCCAAATTGGTAGTGGTGAAGCTACTCCAGCTGGTGCTACTAAGAGGACCAGGGCAAGTGTCAAGAAAGTTGTGGCTATTTCTGCTAAGGATATCCCTAATCTTAGGGAAAATATCAAAGAACTGTATGGGATTAGCAACACCTTGGCTAATGCTCTGAAAAAAATCAATTAGTTTCTTCTCTTGGGTCTGGCTGGTTTTGCTGGCTTTGTGGGGCTTTAGTCGGTTCTCTATGGTTTTTTGCTGGCTTTTCATTGGTTTGTTCCTTTTTGTCTCTTTTTTCTTTTTCTGTTAAGTTCCATTTGTAAAGGGTTTTGGGGCCCCTTCAAAACCCATTTTTACCTTAATCTAAAACAGAGAAAATTTTGATAAAAGTTTTGCTAGAAAATCAATATGAAGTTAATCTAGCAAAGGAACAAGATGACACTCATTCAAAAACTAAGCAGATCAAGGCAGATATACCTTCCATTCTAAAAGTGCAATCAATTAAGTAGGTAGTGGATGATACTTTTGTTCCAAAAGTTCAATCAACAGAACATGTAGAAGTCAATATTCTGAAAGAAGGTAGAATGGAGAATGATGTAGGTGTGGGTGAAGCTGTCAAAATAGATAAGGTTGAGATCCCTCTGGCACCTGAAGCAAGAGACAGTACCGAGTGTGAAAGGTAAGAAGGTCATTGATGACCCAAAATTTATACAAAGACCAATCAACCTTGCTTCCCTGTCTCCCATACAAAAGCTTCAGTTGGAATCTTTTTCTCAAGCCAATTCCAATGAATATATTTTAAAATCTCACACTAAAGATAGCTTGTTGATGAACATGGCAATCAGTACTTTGGAGAAGTTAATGCCCTCATTCCAATAAGATACATTTGATACTCCATTTGGGCAATGAAAAAGTCTAATTGATTCCATTGTTTCCCACTTTGAATCTTTTGAAAAGTCTACAGAGGAAAAGGTCATAAATGAATTTATTGCTAGAAGGCTTCACACCTTGAAGAAAATGATCACAAAAGACAAGGCCATTAAGTAATTGTGTGAAAAGCATGCAAGATGAAATGATCGTAGGTGGAAACTTGTATAAATCATGCCTATCACTAAACAAGTTCACTGTGGATATTGAGAAGTCTCAGGAGTACACGGATCAATGGGAAAGCTTATCTCAGTCAGTTGATCCTTTGTCAAATTCATTGAGCCATCATGAAAATTAGGTAATTTAATTGCTTGAGAAGATTCAGAGTCTGAGCTATGATCAAGAAAGTTAATTGGCAGAGTTGGAGAACTTAGGAGCCATATTGTCCCTAAGTTGGATATAATACTAAATTCTTTTCAAAATGCTTAGAATGCTCTGAAGGCAGATGATCTCAAGATAGCAAAAGCATAGTCTTATCTTCTCAGTGGGTTTATAATAGTTTTTTAGAATTTGCAAAAGGGTTTAGATATTCACTTGGACTCTCTAAAGAATCTCTATGCATATATTTTCAAGTTTTTGTGAGTTTGTGTGTACATACATATAAATAGCATTTTTGGCTTGAATATTTGGGTTCTCATATTCTACCTTTTCCATTGATGTCAAAGGAGGAGTGTATAGGAGTGAAAAATATTGATCTTAGGGGGAGCTTTGTTATTCTTTGATTTTTTGGGATTCAGTGATTAGATTTTTGGTTGCAATGTATTGTATTTTGGTTTTGGTCTGACACTTAGTCATTTTTCATGAAGTGTTGCCATCAATGCCAAAGGGCGAGACTGTTGGCAAGAGACATTGCATGTATGTTGAGATATTGTCATTGATGGTAACTCATATCAGATTTGGCTTCTGCAGTTCACATTTTCATCATTCTGGAAGATTTATTGAAGATTGATCAAATTTTGGTGAGGTCTGGTGAGTGTAACAACACATCCAATAGAGTGTACAGTGTTTTGGTTTGTGGATTATTTTGGTTGAGTATTTTTCTTTGTGGAAATGGGAGATGTATCGTGGATATGTAATGTATCTTATTCTAGGTTTGTGGCCTCTGGTTTTGAGTTTTGTATTGGTTGGTAAGATCTGGTAGATTGGCCTCCGATTTTGAGTTTTGTATTGATTGGTAAAGACAATGGTTATCAGTGGTAATGTGTGGAAATAAATTAGGTGGATCTTGTAGATCGATTTTGGTGAGTGTTTATGTGTTCAACATTGATGAGCCATCATGTGGAAAGTGTGTGGACATTTTGTTTTGGTGTGCATGGTTGTTTTGGATCGGATTGAGCCGACTTATGTACACATTTCATCTTTTGTGACGCGTTCTTGAAGCCGACTTGGTGGTGACCTAAATTGGTGATGCAGATATATAAGACGGGTTTATTTGATCATTTTGGATATCTATGATTATGTGTGAATCATGTATGAGTGATTGTGCACAGTTTCACATGCACATGGTGAAGATTTGAGCTCTGGTATGATGCAGAATATCAGAATAGAGCAGTGTTGCAAAGTAGAATAAGAATATGTGTTTTGTGCTTAATCAAAACTATACTCAAGCATTTGTTGATGTTGTCTCATAGTTCAAATTTCATTGTGATCTTCAATAATCATTTGTAAGGCAGTGAGACTTCTAAGGTTGTAGCCCTTTACTTGTAATTTGAGTAGTGAGCTCTAGGAAGTGTGCCTGAATGCCTGTGCATTCCCTTTATGTAATACTTTTATACTTTTACTAGAGTATATTAATAGTGTGTGTTTCAATCCCACCGTGGTTTTTCCCTTAACTGGGTTTCTATGTAAAAATATTGGTTTTATGGTGTTGTTGATCTTTGCTTTGTGTTTCTGCACTTTACTTTTCTTCATAAGCATTACATGGTTAAAGGATCAGGTTAATGAAGTTTAAAATTGCAGAACACTGATTCAACCCTATCAGTGTTCCTGGATTCCAACATGTATGAGTTGGATGGGCATGGTTGATAGGGTGATCATTGAACTTCCATAACCATTTCTTCAAACCAACCCATGATGTTTGAATGTGGGTTGGATAGCCATCTTTTGCTTTTGTGAGTGCATATAGACCATGCAAGGGTAACCTCAAAATGATGATAATGGGGGCATAAGTTATAATTAAATGGATAGACTTGATCGAGAAAAGTGATGAGATGATGTTAGATGAAGATGAGGATTAGGACTTAGCAACTTTGGATTGATTGGATTCAATTTGATTTTCTTGGATCGGATTGGGTTTGATTTGATTGGATTGGATTGGTACTTGGATTAGGAAAAGATTGATTTGATTACGATGACACCTTAGTCCCTAGATTAGGACTTAGATGGGAATTGATGATGTGGGCCACAAAGCAAGGTGACAACCAAGCTAGGTAAAATTCAAACCCTTGGATTAAAATACAATTGATCAAGCCTTCTTCTACTTAGGATAGCCTTATATTCCTAAGAAAAATAGGGAAAAAGGATTGGGGTTTTGATCAACCCAAAATGATTAAGCAAAGGTACTTGGGGGATATTTTTTCCCAAGCACACAAACCAATTGGTGATTGATTAAGGATGAAGGTCTAAATCAAACTTTGACAAGGAATTAACCTTAGGACGAGATTGATTGATTAAATTTGGATTTGATTGATTGGATTAAGATTTGATTGGAGTTGGATTGTTTGATTGAGGGTGCTAAGTCCTTAGAAATGGAATGATGAAAATGATCAAGGAGGATGATTATGATTATGGAAGAAAGATGACAAGGTTATTCTAGATAGAAGATGCCTCAATATGTGATTGGTTGAGAAGGCAAATAATACAAGTTGATATGACCACCCCTATCGATTGATTGTGAAAGGCCTGACCTTTGCTAGAAAGAAGGTTCTCTTAGAGACTCCTCATGAAACTCATTGTGACCATGGAGATAATCACGAAAGTGATGTAAGAAGGTCCTATGTTTCAACAAGAGTTTTCTATTGATATATAAGAACTTGTTACGGTTGAGGGTTTGTTTCAAACTAGGATTCTTCTTCTTCTTCTTGACTTGACCATGAATTGACCTTTTGGGATGTTTAGTTGACGTGGGCATGAAGGAAATTGTGGACTTTTGAAAGAAAATTGGTCAAAGAATGGAAAAATGTTTGTGAAATGGGTGATTTTCAACTACTCTTAGCAAGAATACATCAAGTGAATTATACACATTGGCCAAGTGCAATGCTTGATAACAAGCGTGAAAGTGATGGGGGGCCTGGATTAGCCCAAATAGATTTTACTAGTTTTGAACAAAATGAAGATACTCTTTAAGACATACAACTTAAGGTTGGAAGGTGGAAACCATTTGATGGGGCCCCCACAACAATAAAATACCTCCAAAAAGTGGATAGATATAGATTCTGGTAGCACTGGCTCCACTCCACAACACTCACTTCTCGGGCATACCAGATTCTCTTACCCCAAAGATCTAAGGATTTATTATATGGGGAATTCCTATCTCATCTTGATGTGGTACATGGGGGGTATCTACAAGGTACATTCTGCACTCCTTGAACCATCAAACGTGGGATTTTGTCTACTAAAACAAAGGTTTTTAGTATAATTTTTGAGGTATCACCGATCCAATGATGGATTATCGAAGCAAGCCACTTAAGGCTCTAACCAAGCTTATCGGTGTAGGGAAGGCCCCCTCATACATCGAATTAACTCTGCACTTCAACTACTTGACTAGCATATTTATATAGTGACTCAGAAAAACCTGCTTGAGATCACACAAGGAGAGTCGATATCCCCGATGTATCCCAATTCAAAATACCTTTGTGGGGTGATAAAATCCCCAATCAACAATACCCCTCACTACATAAATAAAAGACAGATGTTGTTGATCACTTTTTCTCTTACACCCAAGATCCACGAAGGTGAGGGTTGAGGATACTCAAGCACAATAGTAGGTCCACCCTATAGATGTGAAAGTGCACAAAACATGTAAGACATTTATTCATTTTAATCCCACGTGCAAAGGTTTTCTAATCTAGAAATGCAAGAAAATAAACTAAAACTAGTGGAAAAGATAATCTTTAACAAGTAGGGCTGCACAAAAACAATTAGTAGTTTCAAAATCAGCCTCAGACAAGTGTAAAAATCCTGCAAACACTCAAATTAGGATTAGTAAGACAATAATTCTAAGGCCTCAACGTAGACGCCGAAGTAAAAATACCTAGCAAAATAGATTACAAAACGACGGGAAAAACAAAATTTGAAAATTTTGAAATCTAATTATTAAAATATTATATGCGCAACTGTCAATGTAAAGTGCAAATGTTAAGAATCTACCCAGACATTGTTTTCATAACTAATGGTGTTGGCACAACTGGTTCATCAGTTAGTATTGCCATTGATGACAAAAAATTATTGGTGAATAAGGCCAAGCTCATAGGCAAGGAGGTGTGGTAAACCCCAATGGTTTACTCATGGCTACAAACAATATGGGGGATTCAGTGCTTCCCAAATATGCATTATTGACACACTTAAGCAGTATGTTGGTAGAAGATTAATCGGTTGAAGGATAAATAGAGTAGCTGACCAGTCAGTCAAGCATCCGATAGGTGTTGAGATCAGTTTCTTAAAACTGGTAGATGAAATGATGCGGTCACAAGAGGTGACTTAGATTGCAGTTTAGTATTTTTATGCACAACTGGAACACAACCGAAACACTCTGGATAGATAGGTGATCAGTCTGATTGATGATTAGTGATCGGTGGAAAAAGATGAAGAGTTACACTGGTGAACCGGTGATACAGGTTGAAGAATGCTATCCATCGAGAATCTCGGAGCAGTGACCAGTAAGCTAGATGCGATGACCAAAGGTGAGTCAGTCATGGCAAGATATCATCAAATAAATGGCTAGTGAAGTCTACAGAAGTTGACAACCAGTTAAGGTGAGATTTGTGTGGATTTTCCGGTTTGCATTAAAGAGACAGAACATGACCCAGAGGTTGGTGAAATTATGAGTTGCGGAGGCAGATAAGGATGAGTTGTTAGCAAGATTGATGGAGAGTGAACAGAGAGAGTGTAGGAAGATTTGGAAATATTTGAATTTTCAAATCTATCATGTTAGGTGTAAACTCATTGAGGAATCATCAGGTATGTGTTGGCAAAATATGGTATAAAGATTTTTGGCAAAAACCAAAAAGATTGATCATAAAAATTGCAAAGTGCAATTTTGAAGAGAGGCAATCTAGCAAGGTGAGAAGAGGGCAGAACTGATAAGTGAATAGCAGAGTGGTGAAGAGAGTGTGCAGAGCTTGGATAGTGTGAAGAGAAGAGAAAGAATTTAGAGCACCAGTAGAGTGTAGAGCAAGTGTAATCGGTGCTCAAACCGAAGAGCTTCATTTGGATCTAATTAAGCTAAGAGTAGCTATTATATTAGATCATTCTCTTTGTTGTTTTCTAATAACTATAATAGTAAAATCCCTTAACTAGGTGGACTTTAACAGGCCCCTTTGTAAAATCCCTTAACCAGGTGACATCTTAAATGATGATCCTAAGTCCTTTAACAAGGCTACCTCTAACAAGGTAAAGGTTCTAACAGGCCTTAAAGAAAATCCCTTAACCGGGTGGTACCTAACAGTGTCTTTGTAATCTCCTAATAGGGATGGCTCCTCACCGGGCATACTCCAAAAGAGTGCAGATTTTGTGTGTTTCTACTCACACCATGGTTTTCTCCCATTTGGGTTTCCACATAATAAATCTTGGTAGTCATGTGTGTTTGATTTTATGTGTGTATGTTTCTTATTAATGATTCTTATACTGATGTGTGTTAAGTTTGAATAGAAGTTTTTATTAAGGTCAAATTTGGAACAAATTAGTATAGTGCTGATTCATCCCTCCCCTCTTAGCACCTGTTGGGACTAACAGACGTCAAATAACTGAAAACAAACAATAGTTAGCCAAAAAAATTGAAATTTGAAAATATGAATCTAGGCAGGAGATTGGGTCTGACACAGACGTCGAACCAAAGAACAAACATCAATAATTTGCATAGATGCTGACGCGTCAATCTACCTGAGAACTAACCTAGTCAGCCTAAAAATGTTGATTAATTTGCAAAAACAAAAAGTAAAATTGCTAAGCTAATATTTTTTGTTCTTTTAGACCTTTTTAAAAATGTTTTTGTTCTTTTTAAGTTGTAAAGGTTGCAAAAGAAAATAAAATAAAGCTCTAAACTAAGTGTGTCTAAAGATACTAGGCGAAGATGTCATTCCATGTGCGAAGACTTTGATGCATAGAAACTGCAAAATGGTGGGTTAAAAATTTAAATTTTGCACGCAGATGTTGATCCTAAGTGCAGACGTTGAAACAACAAGTCACAGACATTGATTTGCAGGCACAAGCACTGATACGAAACCTGCAACTTAGAAACTCATAAAAAAATCAAATTTAAAATTAGTAAAAAAGGGATGTGGGTCCCATCGAGCATGCCAAAATGGAGATGGACAAAAATTACAAGGAATGAGATGGTTAGCAAGTAAAACATAAAAGAATTCAAACACTTGAAATTAAACCATTATACCTTGCAATCTTATCTCCTCCCTCGGATTGATCTTTTGATGAAGTGGAATAGTGCCTTATCTCCACTTGATTGGATTGGCTCCAAGATGGGATGTGGATTGCTCTCCACTACACAAAAAATTTGAATAATGCTTGATAGATGGATGGATTGGATGATAATGGCTAAGTGTGGGATGATTTTGACATTATGAGGGTGTGATTGATGGATTGCAAGACAAAAATGAGCAGCATGAGAATATGATGGAAGTGGATATGGGAATAAAAGAGTAGCATAAGAATGCAATGGAAGTGGATAATTTGTGAGGATATGAGACTCCAATTTATAGATTGGAGGAGGCCAAAATGAAGGGCCAAGATTGATTTGGAATGAAGGATTAAGATTGAAAGAAAGAGTGGGAGAGGATTGAGAGGACATTGTGTGGGAACCAAGGAATTTCTTGTCTCCACACTTCTCGAGATTCATGGGGAAGAGCTCCCAAGTACACTGGGAATAGAAAAAGGAATATAAAATTCCTTGGGGGAAGGGAGGAGGAATTAAAAAATCCAAAATAAGAGGATGTGTGGGAAGACTAAATGAGAAAAGGAATTAAAAATTCCTTGGGAAGAGGATGCATGGGGAGTATCAAAGAATTTGAAATTCCTTGAAAGGATCAAAGTGGGTAGCATTATGACAAAGAGTTGACTCATCCCTAATCAAGGTGATTAGGGATGTGCAAATGATTAAGTGGAGTGATTAGGTGGTTTAATGAGGGATTAGATGTGCAAGTGGGAAAGTTAGGAGGATGTGAAATGAGGAGAGATAATGAGTGGAGGAATTTAAAATTGAGGAATAATGATAATCATGCTTCTAGAAGAATTAATTAGGATAAGTGAGGATTACAAGAAGTGATTTGTGGGAATCATATGATTATCTTAGCTAATTGAGATTAATTAACTAAGTAGGGTTTAGAAGAAATAAAATATTTTTAGAAGAAAAGGAGAATAATCAATTTTGATAAATTGATTTATTTTTTTTATTTTAATAATGCCTGGTAAAAATTTTAACGTGACTGGCGATGCTAGCATGGCATGCCCTCCAGCTCCATGTGAAACGTTTTTGACTCAGATCTATGAACCGGTGAGGCCACAACAGGGGGACCTAATCCCCACACTTCACTTGTTCAAACCCGAGAGCACAACAGCCCAGCAAAGACACAAGGCCTGCAAGCACAATGGCCCAGTAGGGGTTTGATAAAATTAATTAAATAAGATTTAATTAACTTTAAGAGGAATCAAGACCATCAATATTAATTAAATTAATTATGTGGAAAGGATTAAATTAATTAAATATTAATTTAATTAATTTTAGGTGTCTACAACAATTTTTGCCATCTTGCCAAATCACTGCTCTACAACCTTTTCATGCACTTTTGCTTGAACTCACTCCTTCACTCTTCTTTTCTTTCCAAATTGCAAGTGCACAAATGATCGAAATTACATAAATAAATACTCACAAGTTAGGTTTTCAAAAAGTTGTTACATTGTTTGTCGAACCTTCAAAAATCTAATCTGGGCTGCAAGATATGTTCAGAACCCCCAGAAAATCACTACACACATCTGCCATGTTGAGGGAAAAATCTAACATCAAACTAAGAGGGATCAAATGATGTTTTCATTAAAGCTCCCCCTCAGACCCTACAGTCTGAGTCAATTACTGGAAGAGGGAACTACACCCATAGTGGATGCCGAACCACCTTCAATATTTCCTTCACTCTTCTCTTCAGATTAATTTACCCATGACAAATTTCCTTTTCCTTTAGAATCCACTATATTTTCTAGATCAAAATGCTTTCCATTACCGCCCTTACAAAAATTTGCAATATGCCCAACAACATTTCACTTATAGCATACTAGACCATTCTGCATATCTCTTATGAAGTTCTTATTCATCCCGCATTCAATAGATTTGTGCTCATATCCATTGCAAGCTTAGTAATATCCATTGAAAGATCTGATATTTTTGTTTATATTGAATTTGATTCTACATTCACTAGCCTTGTGCCCAAATTTGTTGCAATAATGACAATTTCCATTGAAAAAAAGTTCCTTATTTGATTTCTACATTCATTTGCTCTGTGCCCCACTTCATTACATTAAAAACAATTTCCTTTGAAAGATAAATACCTGGAAGAAATAGGAATAGGTCTCTGGTCCATCCCAGACATTCTCAAACTTCGATTAGGCATGAAATTCTTCTTATCATCAGTAGCATTCTTCATTTATTTCCCTTTTTATTCATTGATCTTTGATAATTCACCAAAATCTTCATTACTTTGAAACTGCAAGACAAATTTTTGAATCTCCTTTCCACCTTTCAAACTCATGCCATTACTAGTTTTATCTTTAGCATCTTTGAGTTCCTTTTTCAAATTCATCACTTCTTCCAATTTTGAAGATTCTTTTGTCTTCTCATTCAGCTTGGTTTCATATTCATCAATAGCCTTCTTTCCTTTGTCAAACCAACCCCTTAATCTTCTCAACTGCCTTCTTATATTTGTCTCTACACTCATCCAGATCAGCCAATGCAGATCTCAGTTCTCCTTCCATATCAACAACTCCTTCAACATCATCCAAATCACCTTGATCTAAAGCATCCATATCATTCATCTCTTATTAAAACATAGTGTTCAAGACTCCAGATCTACCACAAGCGGTTAAACTTACTCAAGAGGAACCTTTCTCTGATACCAATTGTTGAACACACACCGGATGCTAAGAGGGGGGGGGGGTGAATTAGAATAAACTAGAACTCAAACTCCAATATTACATCAACAAACTTATTGCAAACATTTACATTAATGAGTATTAAATGATGAAACATTCACATATGAACGCCAATATTTTATATGTGGAAAACGCAAACTGGGAAAACCATGGTGAACACCAACTCACAAAATCAATTCACTATATAGAAATGTTTTACAAAAGGGGTCTCACTGCTCCGGACTTGCAGACCAAGGCTAACTTCTATTAGGGCAAGATACAAAAAGGGACTTGCACACTAAAGATATCTGCAATAGGGCAAGATACAAAAATATAGTTTATAGAGAAAGAACTACATGAACAAAGGCATCACAATATGTTGATTATAGTATCAGTTTTAGCACAAATTCTGACCTTACTCAAATATCCGAACCACCAGATCTCCAGATCACTACTTCTATATCAACTAACACCTCTAGACCACAAACCCTTATGATATAGTAACTATGATCACATCGACATCCTTACATCAAGGCGCACACACTCACTACCGAATTCCACACACTCATATCACTCCTACTTTTATTTTCAACAGATCATCACATATATACCAAACCAAAACAAAACATCCTTACTAAGTTGGCTAAAATAAAGATTGTACATTTTCATCCTAAGATATACAATTGAACCAATATATGAAACACATAGAACATAATCTGGACCAAACTAAATAAAACATGCAACACCAAACCAAAAGAATACTTTGCACACAATCAACAGACCAAAATTATATGTTAATCTAAATCTAATAACATAACCCAATCATATCTACCAATCACATCATTTCATAATTGCAAAAGTTCAGACCAAAACAAGCAACCATTAGACCACAAAGATCAAGCTTCCAAATGTCCTCTCCATAAAAAACAAGTTGATATCAATCATATCAATTGTCAACAAAACTTGTCCACATCCAAACCAAGGAACCAGTCATAGTAACATCCGATCTAAAAGAATAACTGCAAATACTCCAACACTATAGCTTAACTCATTTAATGTCTAGACCAGAACCCATCTAGACCACACTTTTTGATATCAATGACAACAAATCATATATCTATAACACTTTTCTCACGATGACGATGAATTTATTACTGAAGTTTTTCACCATCTCATTGTGCTTTTCTTAATAGTGGTGAGCTTCTTGATGAGCTTTTTCGGTTCAATCTTATCTTAATATTGCATTCTAAAATTATTTATGAGCTCCCAAGAAATTATACTATGATATGAGAGATTGTTGTACCACTCTTTTATACTTTCTTCTAAATAACGTACAAAAATAAATTCATCATTACATCCCCATCCTCTATCTCATACTCACAAGTGATATTGATGAAGTATCTCAAGAGTTAATTTCATTGAGGATTATATTGGGATAGTTTGGAATGCCAGATAGTCTAATTGTTTATAAGTTTCAGTTCCTATAGATTATTGGATGGTTCAAATATTTGAGTCTAAATAAAAGCATGATGGGAATTATTTTCATCAGATTGTTTATTTGCATCTTGTTGTTTCTTGTCATGAGCACATTCTTGAGATATGCTATTAAATTTATCTTGAAGTTACTATCTCCATCTTATGTTTTGATCAATCAAGTTCAAGTATTTATTTAAGATTTTTACTATTTCATTAAAACTACTCTATATGTTTTCTTATCAACATTGTGCAAAGTATGATCACATGTTAAGGCCTATAATCTATCTTGTAGTTGAAAATTGTTGCTAGTCAATCTATTGTTCTTCCATACCTTAAATAGATATTTGGTATGTTCTTGTGTTTCAATTTATAAGATGACCCCTATTTGTTCTACCAACCACTTCATTATTCCATCTCACATCATATTCATCCACATCAATTCTTCTCCTTTTGAGTAAGTGACCAGTTCAATCATCATAGCCATATTGATATTGGTTTGTTAGTTCAACAATGACATTTATTCTACCTAAGGTGCCTACCTACTCTTGGTCATTTTATCAAAAATAATTTCTTCCATATTTTATTTTCCACTCAGCGAACTAGTTTTTTAGATTAGCTAAATTGTCTTCTTTTGTAGGTTGATCGGCATGCTATCTTCTTTTATCCATGCCTAGTTTTGGTTGATAATAATGAGTTCAGGTTAAATATATAAAGTCACTACTTTCCAATATGGAAAAATAAAATTTTACTAATAAGATTATACTACTTCAACCAAAACCAACAATTGCAAACACACTAGTCCTTATGAATTTGCAATTGCTTTAGGTGTTTCATAAATGTTCCTCAACAATAATGTCATTTAGTTGGGTCTCCAAACCACTACTTCACTTCATATAATAAATATCTCTTTCAAGCTCAAGGTTGTCATCATGGAAGTGAAACCTTTTTGTCCATAGACCATGGAGGCTTAAAGTTAAAATCTTCAAGAGTGGATTTTCTCTCCTACGAGATATCCTAAAATTTTGTTAGATAAAATGGACAACCAAAATAATGGTAGCTTAACCAACTCTATTGACTTGACTCTAAATATTGTCACTAATCCAAGAACAACTAAATATCATCTATGTATAAGACTAATTTCTATCTTCTCATATGAAGCCCTAGGGGATTGTTTGATACCATACAAAGAATGTTGTATCTTGCACATAAGAGAATAATCATGCAAAAATCTTGAAGGTTGCTTCATGTAAATCTCTTCATGAATATAACTATGCAAGAATGTATTCTTCACATTCATCTAGTAAATACCAACCTTAAGTTGCATCTAGAGAGATGATAAGTCAAATAGATTCCATATTGGATAAAAGGAAAAATGTATCAAATTAGTTAATACCCTCAACCTATAAAAAAATTAGAAATAATAAAAGCCTTTTAGTGTTTAATAGAAGCAATAGTTGCATACTTGGTGTAGTGCACCCACTTACATCAAACCATTATCCTTTTGAGAGGAATATAAACAAAATCCCATATGTAGTTTTTCAATAAAGAATAATACTCCTCATCTATAGCATGATACTACTTTGGAATACTTGATGCCTCCAGAAAAATTAATAAACTCTATAAGATATCACATGAATAAGAATACTAGTGTTAGAAGACTAAGAGCATTTGCAATGAGAAGTCATGGGATCACTATCTAGATATCCAATCCCATCAATATTATTGCAAGTCCATTGAAGCAAAATAGTGTTGGAGTTGATAGTTAACCCCATAGCGAGCCCAAAACTCACTTGTAACAAAAACACCAATCACATTTGAAGAAGCCATGACTATATGTTGTGCAACTTAAGAGAGAGATTGATCCAAAAGAGAATCTAATACAAAAAATTAACATGACTAATTTGGTAGATTACAATGAATTCTTATTAAAGCATAAATAGATCTAAACCTAGATGAGGATTGATGTAGAGGATGACTGTTGAATTTCACAACACAAGAACTTGCAAGATCAAATGAAAGACAAGAACACCTTCCACAAATGAGAGTTGCACAAATGAATGCTATATTACTCAAAAGCAAATAATACAAAATTACAAGATGAATTACAATTGTATAATAAGGTGCTTATAAAGAAAGCATTGAGAAAACACGAGGAGCTAAATAAAGATCAATTCTAGATAAATTACATCCACAAAAGCTAAACTAGGTGCACAACTAAAATAAGCATTCCTAAGTGAACTTAAGGAAAAAAACATAACTAGTTGTAAAAAAACAACTAATAGCTAAATATGCTCTAACAATGACAAGTGTCCTCCTATTTAATGAGACAACATGATAAAAATAATAGAACATGTGTGTGTATACATATATATGTACACACACACACGCACACACACACACATATATATATCAAAATAAACATATTTTTATAGAATCTCTTCTTGTAACTTTAGAATATTGAAATATAATTTTTCTATCTTGTAATTTTGAAATATTTGTGTATTAAGCAAAGCATTTAGATTTGTAGTATGATATTTTGACAAGTTTCATGATGATTTCATTACCTTTTAAAAATAATACAAATCTTTATTTTAGAAAAAATATAAATTATATAACAAATAGTTCGGGTTTAATATAATTGGTCTATCACATCTATGTTGATCTAACATATCTACTAATTAGTTTTTTGAATCACTTCTTAAATTTATGAGGTTAACATATATTTTACTTTTAGATTTGTCTTTTATAGAGGAAAGGATCTAATAGCTGAGCATGTTCGAAGAATTGTGACAATATTTGTTAATTTAATGTCCAATATTTCTAATTGTATAAAATTGTAATTTTGAAGTTGTGTTATTATGAATATCATAATTGAACGAAATGTATTTTTAGATCTGAAAAGCAACAATCTTGGAATCATACCAAAGCACAAACAAAACATGATTGACGTACAAATATTGTCTTACTATTTTTTAAATCTTTTTAAACAAAGGATCTCTACTCTGCCCTGACCTTCATCAAATTGTTTAACATGAAAGAGCAGCACCGACTTTCTAATATTGATAAATGGAATTTGAACATTAAAAGTTGGACCACCCTCTGCCAATCAGTAGGGAAAAAGAAAGCCAATTATGCCAGGAGGGTTGAGAGGCTACTTCAGGAAGTTCTTTGTAATGTAGAGATGAATCTTCAGGACTCACCTAATGATGAAAGCCTTACTAACGCCTTGGTATCAATCAAGAACCAGCTTAGGAAAATTCAGAATGAGAAGGTTAGAGGGTTGAAAACCAGGGCCAAATTGAATTGGTTGGATTCGGGGGACAAGGGCTCAAAAATTTTCTTCCAAATGCTTAAGGTCAAAGAGGAAAAAGAGAGCATCAATGCTATTTGGGAAAACAATACCCACATTATTGACAAAGAGGAGATCCTCAAGTGCTTCACTTAGTTCTACCAAAACTTATTCACTGCAGCAAATGTAAATGATGAACATAGGGCTACCAGGGTGCTCATTAATGAGTTGATCCCACCTAAGCTTAATGAGGAGGACATTGAGTTTGTAGGGAGTCCCATCTCAAAAGAGGAAATTCAAAAGGCCATCTCCTCAATGGGCAATGACAGATTCCCTGGACCGGACGACTTTTCGGTGGAATTTTACAAGAAGAATATCAGGTGGATTGTTGGTGACCTACATAGCCTATAGCTGGAAGCTATTAATAAAGGAACTCTGGGCAAAGAAATCAACCAAGGGGTGATCAAGCTCATCCCTAAGGAGGGGGACAAGACATTACTAAAGAACTGGAGGCCTATCACGCTATTAAATGTCTCCTATAAGATCTTGGCCAAAGTGGTGTCTAATAGGCTAGTTAAAATCCTTCCAAAGATAATCAGTCCTATCCAAACTGGCTTTGTTTAAGGTAGATATATCCTTGAAAATTTGATCACCTGTTGGGAATCACTCGAGTGAGCTAAGGAGTTAGGGCAAAATGAGGCCATGTTGCTGATTGATTTTGAAAAGATATATGATAGGATAGAGTGGAGCTTCATAATTCAGATGTTGGTGAGTCTGGGGTTCTCAGAGACATTTTGTAGGATAGTTAAAACTTTACTCAGTGAGGCCAATGTTGTTGTTGATGTAAATGGAATCAGATCTGATAATATTGATCTTTCTAGGTCAATAAGACAGGGCTGCCCACTTGCCCCGACCTTATTTATGTTGGCTGTTGATGCTATGTACTATGTTCTTAAGGATCGCAATATGACCCCCAGGGTCAAAGGCATCTCTCTCCCTAATAAAGAGGAAATTATCAATGTTCAGTTTGTTGATGATACAACTATCGTGCTTGTCTTGGAAGAGGAGAACCTATCCTCTCTGGTGCACAACATTGAAATCTTTTGCAAGGCTTCAGGAAACAAAATTGCTCTCCATAAATCAACCTTGCTAGGATGGACCGATTCCCCCCCTAACTGGCTGTCTAAATTTAACCTGAAATGGGGAGGATCTAGGTATCTAACCTAATCACTAGATATCTAGGTATCCCTTTCTTTGTCTCCCTGAATCTGAAAGAAATGTGGGAGTGTTTCAGGAATAAGGTGGATAAAAAACTGAATAAATGGAACAAAAACTTCCTCTCCCTAGCAGGTCGGTTTCAAGTCTATCAAAAAATCTTGTCTTCATACAACATCTATTGCTCCTCAGCCTGGCTATTCAGTAATTACTAGTTCAATTATCTTCAAAAACAAATCAGGAAATTCCTATGGTCGAATGGGAAGGGGAACATGAAACAACATGCTATAAAATGGGATTGGTGTGTTAGATCTAAGATGTAGGGGGGCATGGGTCTCAAAGACCTCAAAATTCAGGGCATTGCCTTGGCTGCCAAGTGGATTTTTAAAGCCCTTGATGGCAATGAACCTTGGAAAATTCTGATCAGACACAATATACAGTGCTCCCTCCCTAAAAAGGCAAAGAAATGGAGGAACTTGCCCATGTGGGACTTGATTGCTGGCAATTTTGAGATCTCTCCTGCGGGTTCAGAGGTCTTTAAGTCCATATGGAGGGCTTGGAACCATGTCAATCAATTCATTAGTAACAGTGGCATTGTTGATAATAAGGGTACTCTCAACTTGGGAAAATCTATATGGTGGAATATTCTGCATAATGGGAAGCAATTGGCCTGCCTTCAAGGGTGTTCTGCCTTGAAATGGCACAACTTAGGTCTTGTTACTTTTGAACACATCTTGAAAGACTGTTCTCTGATTTTTTGGGATGCTCTTAGTTCGGCTTTCAACCTCCCCATCTCCCAAGCCAAAACCTACAATGTCCTCAAGAATGCACTCAACCCCATCCTCTCCTCATCTTCCCTTCCTTCGCTCTCCCCAATTTCTTCCCTTTGCTGGGTTGACGGCTCTCCCCTCCCTCTAATGAAAAAAGACAAACTTGTCTACTCTTCCCTTGCTGATTCCGAAGATATCCTAACTCATCTCAATAATGTTTGAAACCTCACCTAGGATTCTAAAAAGTGGCATTCTGCTCTCTTGAGATTTTGGTCTACTCCGACTGAACCAAAAAAGAAGTTCTTTTCCTGGAAACTTCTGCTTCACAAGCTCCCTCTTAAAGACAATAATGGCAACCCCCTATTGTGTAAATTGTGTCGTCTCCCTGAATCTGTGCTACATATTTTTTTTGAGTGTCATTTCGCCAAAGAGGTGTGGAAATTGTTTGGTCTTTCAATTGATACTAAATGTCTTACTATTGATGAGATGGTACTTGGTTATATTAAAGGTGGCAAGAAATATGCTAATCTCTTTTGGTTTATTCTCTCCTTGGAAATTCTTTGGATCATTTGGAAATATAGGAATGATGATGTGTTTATTAGCAAGGGTAGATACCTCACTGAGTCTCTTAGGAGACTCATTCTTTACCTTGTTACTATGTAGGTCACAGTGGTTCTTCGCCTTGATGAGGGCAAATTTGACAAATGGTTGAACGATGGTGCAACATATGTCTTCATCAGGGAGCTATCTCATGGGCTTACCTGGGACCAAATGGGAAGTAATAAGACACACTTTGAGCAGGCATTAATGAAATTTATGCAAGAGATGGAGGCAAGACAATAGAGAGAGGACTTCATTCAGATGGAACTGGAAGGACTGCCTACCCACCCTTTTAGAGACTAGTTCATCGAGGGACATGTACAGGTGTGGTGCGAGGGTGAATTGGGATGGACTGCGTGGCTCCCCCCTTTGGGAGATAATACTGATCCCGACTCCTCTTTCCTCTTTAGCTAGTTGATAACCTGTTTCTTTTATGATATATTGCGTATATGGGACCTCCAATACTGTATTTTTGTAAATTTTGGGTTATATTTTGTATTATTCCTATGCTTCATCCGTAACCTGTATGTAATGGACACATGATATGGCTTGCGAGCTTTCCAACCATGGTTTTTTTTGATACTATGAGTCCTATCTGATAGATTGTTGTGTGTTTTCCAGCTAGGACTTTTGAATTTTGTAATGTTGTTCTATGATAATACAAAAAAAAATCTTTTCAAACATGGCAACAAAAAAAAAATGTTGATATGATATTATATTTGATAATGTGAATCTTAGACATTAATTACAAATAAAAATCTTACTGAATAAATAGCTATAAAAGATTGAAAGTGATTCTAAATTATCTCCTATAATTTCTTGAAAGACACACATTTAGAATGTTTGATTTCTTAATCCTATCCATTAAACTATATTTTTGTATCAAATTGTATCTCCAAATCTCAACAAATTTCATGATGTTAGGGAGAGAAATAGATTCTTCATAAGAAGAAGAAAAAGTTATTATTTTAATGTCCACGAGGCTAAAAATAGCTTATGCGACAGTCTGCCTCACAAACTAACTTCTGTATTTCAGCCCTTTTCTTATGCAACATTTGGCTTTGGCAATCTTGTCCTCTTGGTCAATTCAGGATAAGGAGAAAGAGGATGTTGCTACTGAAGAAGGGTGGTCCCTTCTGAATGATAACCCTGACCTCGCTGATGTATGAGGTTCTAAGGATGATAGAGATCCACCTCCTTTGGCCAATGTTCTAGCCACTTAAGTGGCCGTATTATGGTTTTTGCTCTTCGGATTCAGTCCATATTGTTGTATTTTTTGTTTATCCAGACATTGTTGGTTTGATTCATAAAGAATGATCTTATATCCCCTACCTTTTTTTTTGAATAATGTATTTATCTTTATTAATGAAAATGATCAATATTCATATAAAAACCAGATTGTGTAACGTCACAGAGTAGAGCAATGCTCACTATGACACATTTTGTACGTGTGAAAGCTTCCCAAAAGAAGAATTTGAGTCGTTTCTCTTAGACGATTCAAAGGTTTAATATGATACAGACGTGTCCTTAATGAATTACAATGAACAATAAACAAGATATGGAATATTGATAAGGAATGTACCACCGTGGCATCAATTTCGTGGAACAGATGTTTATATATGAGTTACAGACAGTAGTGGCAACTGACACAAACTTTTGCATGCACACGGTACGTATAAGAAAAGCCACGTTAAATGTTGCCATGCACGCAAGTATTGCGGCCCATATCCCTTTCAACGTGCATAAACTCCATTGAAGCTGCAAATTTCAGTGCTTTTACTAACACCAACCCCCAATTCTTGAACAGTTTCACAAATATTTATTTTTTTTTGTTTTTTTTTAATTGTATTCAGCTTTCCTACAGACGCCAGAAGATTTCACTACTACCAATACCAATTCCTCCATTGCTACAAATCCTTCTCCCACCCACTTTCAAATCTTGCTCAACGTTGCTCACAGGTCTGTCACCATCATTAAATTTGTAGAAGATTATAAATAAATAGAAAAGATCTATTGAGAACATTAGGTTTTCGACAGTCCATATCAATGAGTAGAGAATCTTTGGTGGAAAATTGTGTGATAGATTTTTTTGTATAATGCAGATATACTTCATTGATTTTTCTAAAAGCTTTTTTATTCTATTATATCCGCCATTTATGGTCTTTTATATTTTGGTTTAAATTATATATTTTATGTTTTGATTTGTTTAGATGGTTTTCTTGTAATTACATTAATGTAATTTCTTACATATTATTTGGATTAATAGGTAGGTCTTACACTAATCAGATTAATAGGTAGGTCTTGCTAGATAAGCTGGTGTAATTTCAGATAAACCATCTAGATTTTTTTAAACAATTCAAAGTCTAGAATATGTTCTTTAAGATTGCTCATCTTTTACTATTATATTTTGTTAAAAGGGCTATCCTTATTCATATCAGAAACTACTAAGCCTTGTCAAAATATATATTAGGAGATGAAATTAGAGTGTGATAGTCCTAGTATACAAAAGGTTCTAAATGATCTATTATGGAAAGGATGAGCATCCATGCTAGAATCTATTCCAACATAAACAAAGAAAGTAGTAACCTAGGTAGTATTACAAGAATGTCCCATAAATATGACATACAAAAGCAATGACCATGCTCCATTCCATGGTTCTCTAAATAGGCCAACATATGGAAGATCTAGGCAATCTCGATAAAACATAACAAATGGAATAAAAAGATCAAAATATCAAAAGATAAATCAACAAAAAAAGATCAAATAAAAAACAAGTCAACAACCAACATATCACTTGCCAAAATATAAGGTCATTGTATATAGAAAGTGTCCAATATAAGATAGATACATCCATAAAGGCATAAATAAATAGTGCCTAATATAGGAACATACATTCATCAAGACATACATACTTTGTATTGTCACGAATCGATTTGGACCCTAGTTAGATCTACTTTGATATGCTAGATACTGATACTGTTGACATTTTGCACGTGATGATTTAATTAGCTTAATAATGATGTTGGATGGTATTATGTTGTTAATGATGATTAGTTACTTTTATGATGACGTATAATGCTATAATGTCATTATTTAATGATGATGATTTATGTTGTTTAGCTATGATGCTTAATGCTATTAAATCTTTTATGTGATAATGATGTAATACATTTTTGATATCGTGATCTGACGACTTTTCGCTAAGCATGAGGTGGTTGCAGGTTAACTGTCGAAGGCGGACATATGACCGAGGAGGGGTTTTCTAGCCTGCCAGTAGTGACCTAAGGACTGAAACCCTGTGCAAAACACCAAATTAGATAATAATTAGTAAATTAAATTTGGGGATTTAAAATAAATTTATTGAAGAATTTAATAAATAAAATGTAATAATAGATTAGTCGATAATTAAATAATAAAATATATAGATTAATTCTAGAAATTAAATAAATTAAAATATGATTATTCAAAAGTTAAAATAAATAAATAAAGAGATTAATTAAAGAAATTAATTAAAATATAACACTTAATTCTTTGAGGGAGAATATTTGATATTTAAATTTTAAAAAAAATAATAATAAACAAATATTGTTTAAGAGATGAGGTATAGTAATTTAAGCTATAAAATATTATAAATTAAAATAATCGATTTATTTGAAAGTTAGAATAATTGTTAAATTATAAAATCGCTATGCACAATAATTAAAAATTAATAGATAAAATATAATGATTAAATGATTAAAATGTAATTGATTTTAAGATTTGCATGCGAGGACAAATTGGAAATTTATAAGGAAAATTATAAAAAGTCAATTTTGAAATATTACATGCGTGAGTTATAAATTAAGAAAATATAATAATTTTTATTTACATGTGTGAATAATAAACAATAAAGCAAAATAATAATTGAATAAAGCAAATATTTGAATTAAAAAATTTACATGCGTGCATATATAAATATAGAGGATAAAATATAAGAAGATAAGAGAATTATGTATTAAAAAATTAAAATGACATGCAATGTATTATTAAATAAATAATATAGATATATTTGCTAGTTAAGGATAAAATATAATCATGCATTAAAAAATGCAATTACTACAATTAGTTTTCTATTCATGCAATCGAAAGTTGACATTTATTTAGAATCTATTATTAAATTATGGAATCAAAGATTATAATTTGTAAAGTTCTATATTTAGAACTTATTATTATTAAATCATCCAAATAGCTAAATATCAAATTTAGAGCTCAATATTTCTTTATATTAATAAATATGTAAATATTACTTATTTTTAAAATTAATATGTATGATTAGTTTTTTTTAATTATTTATTTATTTAATTAACTATTTATTATTAAATTTAGAAATTGTATGGAAATAATTAACTTACAACAATACTAATGAATTGTTTCTATAAATGAGAAATAAGGAAATTGATTTTTAATATGGGAAACGAAAACTTAAAACAATTTGAAATATAATAAATATTATTTCTGATATTAATCTGAGGAGGGTTAATTTTTTTGTCTATGAGGGATGCTTATGGAACAGGGTTCTTGTTTATGGGCTAACCAGGGAAGGGTGTTCTTTCTTCACCTCCCCAATAGGGTAATGATGGCCATCAAAATTATTTATGTTGAAATCCAATAACACTGAGAGGGGGGGTGAATCAGTGTTATACTAGAATGATCAATTTTAGCCTTATTAAAATATGCATACACCAACTGGTATACCGATACATACATAATTGAAAGAAGTAAAGTAACCAATAAGCCAATCACATAAATGAGAATCATAACACACAGATTTATACGTGGAAAACCTCAAAGAGGAAAAACCACAGTGGGATTTGTGACCCACAATATCAATCCAATGGCCATATGAAGAGATATTACAAAATGTAAGGGGCCTGCACTTGCAGGAAGGCTTACAACCTAGAGCACACTAGTCAATCACAAAAGGAGCCTCATTGACTACATATAAATCCAGACTACAATCCAGAGAAGTGTTGAACTTCTAAGATAGCATCTTCTATGCCAAAATACAGTTCTGATTTAAGCTCTGTCTGTTCCAGTTTGAAACCCTAAACCCTTTACCAGAATAACCCTTACATAAATATCATCACATACATAATCTCTCTGTTATATTTCTCATTATATCACATTTTCATATCCATAATCTCCTATATAAAAAATGATCTAATTGAACTGACCTATATACCCTATACAACTTACCATGCCTTATGTCGGCTTACAAAGATAATTACAATATCAAATTACATGTCGGCTAGATAACATGAATCCATAAATATTAAGAACAATTGCCGATGTCGGATCCAAGAGATGTCGGCCTCCAATACCGATAACCATATTCTAAACCATGTTGGCCTGCATTGTTGGGGACCAAAGAAATCCATTTGTCTTCCCGGTGTTGGTGTCGGTGTCGGTGAAGTGCCTGTGAAGTGTCTGTCGGTACACAACTGAACCAAAATATGAAGCCAAAATAAGATACCATATTGCCATGAATGAAAACATAGTAAAACCAACCAATTGAGTGTCAATTGTCAACAATCTCCCCCTTTGGCATTGATGGAAACACTCATGTGAAAAATGGTCAAGGTTTCATCCATCGATTTCATCCTACCTACTCCTCCTGAGCTAAATATTCATTAATGCAAAATACTCCACATCTCCATATCTCCCCCTAATGTATACAACTCCTTCTATTCTTTTTCACATCTATATCACTCCCCCTTTGACATCAATGCCATCAAAAGTTCTAAAAAAATAATGTCAAAGATCCAAAAAATTGTACAAAGAATATCCCAAAATAATCTTACTGGAGCTTAACAAATTTCAAAATTTTCGGATAAGCCTTCTCCAATAGCTCAAGATAGGTATCCCAACCAGTTTTGAATGTGCCGGAAATAGATACAAGTCCACTTAATATATGTGCAAATGACTCTTTCTCATTTACCTCTATCGGTGTGGGCTTTCCCACCATATCCATACATAAGAATGTACACTGAGTGAATCCAACCAGGGACTCACCAAGCCTCTCAGACTTCTGGCCCTTCTTATAATTTTGTCTCTTTCCTTCTCAAGAACAAAAATTTGGGCTTCCAAAATCAAAATATGACCATCAATGGATGTAGTCAATGAAGTCAATCCATCAAAAGAATTAGCTATATTTGCAATTTTCTCCTGAAATTCTCTTATCTTCTTATCCACATTAACTGTAATTACATTAGTGTTAAAACATACCCTATAAATATTTGTACACTTATTCAAAGAATTTTCTATCAGTTTCAGCTTTTCATCAATCTTCTTCTTCTCAGATTCAATCACCTGATCAAATACAACTCTCTTAGCCTAAGGTGAACCTCTCCAATGCTTGTCGGTTTGAAATCTGATGTAAGGATTGAAAATCCTTTGAAATATCCTTAGTAATTGTCTTAAGCTCACCGGATGGGCTTGCTTCACTGTCAATCTTGCACTCTGGGACTAGTTTGTGTAAAATAGTGATTGATTGATCAATAATCCCTTTATATGTAGATCCCCCCTTCATTATTTTTTGTACTACCATCATCATGAGTTTAGTAGGACTCATCTCGGTTATGTTTTTTTTTCAACTTGCGAGGTGTCAATTGACAACAATGATAGACCAACTACTGGTTCTCTATCGGTTTCCCCTTTCTTCTCCTCTGATGATTTATCCTTTATAGCTTCCTCACTTGCACCGATGGCTTTGCCACTTGGTGCAGTCTCTGTAACTATTGGTTCCTCTATAGGAATTGTAACCTCAACCTATACATTTGTATCTGAAGGACTATTATCCTTAAAATTAGTATCATGTACATCATTAACTTTTTCACTCTTTGTGTTAACCGGTATCTCAATATTTGTCTGTACATTTGTATCTACTGGAGGCTTGATTTCCACTATCTTAATGTTCTTCAAAATTGAGGGTGAAGTACCCATAATCCCTTTTCCTTTTCCTTCAATCGAGGTGTTTACAGTATCTATCTTTGCTTCTAGCGAAGTAAAGAATCCTCTGTTCTCTCTAAAGAACTTAACCCATGCCTTTTGAGTTTCTTTTATTATTTCATTTACCCTTCCTAGCATTAGACTAGTTATTCTATGTTTGCTATTAAAAAAATTTCTATCTGCCACCTCAAGTGTCCTTTCCATTTCCTCTGAAGCAATAGTAACACAAACAGATAATAACTCTTGAATTTTGATATGTTTATCTTCTTGCATTGCAAACAGTCTCCTAGCATCTAACATATTATACAATTCTGCCAGTATTTAATTTTCAATTTCTATTAAGGATTTCTTATAAATATCCAAGTATAATAAGACTGCTTCCTCTGCCTCTCTTTGTTCATCATCCTCTAAATGATCATAGTAAAACTATACATTCTTTAACATGCCATCCTTAGTGATTTCATCTACTAATTCTGCACAAGTTTTAGGTGGAACATTACCAGATTGAATAGATGTATCAGTGTCATTCTTCTTCTTCCTCTTTGCAGTACTGGATGCAGCTGAAGGTGTTGCTTTTGGTTCTTTCTTCTATGCCGATATTTTGAATGTAACCTTCCTAACCAGTTTCATTTATCTTCTTTCTTTGTTTCCTTTGTTTTATTTCTTACAACCCTCTTGAATGCCAACGGTGTGTCATCCTCAGATCCAGACTCTGTTGTAACAGGCTCAATGTGTACTTCTGGATTCTTCCTCTTCCTTCCTTTCTCTGAGACAACATCAATTAATGCTTTGATGTCTTGTGAGTCCTTCTCAATAAATTTTCTTGCTTTTCCTTGTTGCTTCTCTCTCTTCTTCCATTTGAACTCTGTTACAACCTCATGTGTTTTTTGTTGTGCAGTACCATAGGGCTTCTCTGCCTCATCAATAGGTGCATCAATCAACATTTTTGCATAATAATCAAGAATCTGTTCATCCACTTCATAGCCCATTTCCTCAATCCAAATCTTTCAGGGCTTAACTACTTCTACAAGTGTTTCATCCTTCTTCAGCATGAAGCATATGTCAGTTGAATATTTTTCTACAATATGCTTAGGCACCCTTACCCTAGACTTCATAGATTTATGGAATTCTTTAAAATATTCCCATACCTTATCATCTCTCTGACTTCCCAAAGAAGCAATTGACTGTTTCAATTGTCTCCCTACCGAGATGTCAAATGCCTATTGCCTTTTACCAAAATCGGGTGTAACATTCATGAAAAATAACATTAAGCAGACTATTAAGTTGCCATACCGGAAGGTTCCCTTCTTTTCTCCCTTAATCTTCCCTAGGTTTATTAATAACTCATCTAACATCCAACCACATAGATCCAATTTCACATTTTCTCTCATCATTATGTATGCAGCCAAAATGCAAGAACTAGAAATAGAATTCAGCCGGTTTGATTGAGTTACCTTATACCCCATGATCATGGTACCGAATCTGATGTTTGTGTCGGTAATAATGCTTAGTCTCATAGATCTCCTGTCAGATGTCACGCTGATGATTTTGTTCAAGAAATCATTCAAAACCTTCTTATCTGGATGTTTCCCAACCAATGGTAAACCAATGATTTCCTGGATGACTTCCTTGGTGATCTTTTAAGGTCTATCTAGCCAAATAAACTCCCCATGTACTCTGCTCAAAAAATACCTAATTATCTCATCTTCAAATTTTGGGTTGTCCAGAATGTCGGTAAAACCTAAGTCTTCAATGTGCTTGTATGTCGGTTTGATCTTTCTAGATTCTCCCTTTAGCTCGCTCATGTACATGCTCTTTATTTTAGATCTTCCCAAGTCCTCTATGTGATAGTGTATTGTATTCCCTAACATCTTCAACATAGACAACTCCCTTAGGAACACGAGAAAATGCTCCAACCAAATCTTCCAGGGTATCGACATGTAGATACCGCTTGAAAATTGGCCTAGGGCGGTCCTTGACCTCTACTACGGTCGAGTTTGCAACAAAGATAGGAATAGATGATGATCTCGCTTCCGTGTTTAAATATAAATACCTATTGATCGCTTTCAGTGAAAACCCTTAACAAATTCTTCCAGTCATCAGTGTAATCGCTCAAGAAGAAATTTGATTGCTTTGGAATGCCTTTGATTGCTCTTAATCACTCTGAAATCACTCTGAATGCAAGGTGATCAATAATGAAGAAAAATTGACCTTTTATCTCTGAGAAAAACCCTAATCTTCCATTGACATAAATGACTGTCGGTGAAAGACACCACCGGATCTTGAACAGAACATATCCATGCTGGATAAGCATCTCCAATATCTGGAACATCTTCCAGAAGCTCTTTCCGAGTCATATGCAACATCTTCATGAATTTTCCTACCCCTAAGGCATCTACCTCAATTATCGGATGAGCTACCTATTAGTGTAGGAGCAACCTCCTCTGTCGGATAAGTAATCGATGCATTTCCATTTGATGATTGTTCTTAAGTCTTCCTAACCCATATGTGAGTATGATCTTGCTAGATTTCACTAACCTTCTCTTTCCCTTTCTCATTTGATCCTCCATTACCAATCAGTGGATTTTTACTTCTACAGAATTTAGCAATATGTCCAACCTCATTACATGCATAACATGTAACATTGTTCCTTTGAATTGCTTTCCTAAAACTGGTGAAATTGCTTGACCTGCATTGATTAGCCATATATCCAAAATTTCCACATGCATAGAATTTAACATTCATTCTACAATCTTCTGTCTTATGACCATACTTATTGCATTTAGAACATTTATCGAGAGCAGAATCAGGGTTCTGATTTTCTCTATTTCTACATTGTCTAGCCATGTGACCAGATCTATTACAAACAAAACATCTACCATTAAATTTATAAGCATAAATTGCCTTATGGTTTTGATCTTCATTAGCAGTACTAGAACTCTGTCCTTGCTCAAATCCAAGTCCACTGGAATCTCCAATCTGCCTTTGTCTCTTCAATAACTCATCTAGTTGTGCTGAGCTAATCTTGACTTTTTTTAATACTCACTTGCAATAGTTAGATCTTCTCTTAAAATAATTATTTATCTCTCAAGCTCTTGTTCATTACTCTGGGATTGTACTAAATCAGTTCTCAACATATCATTCTCATGAACCAACCTACGACATTCTTCAAATTTGTTCTTTAGGGATACAACAAGATTTTCTTCCTTTTTCTTTCGGTCCTCAATCTTCTTAGACATTCTCATAGTTATAACTTGCATTTCATTTTTCATAACCATGTTCTCCTGACTCAATTTATGACATTGTTCCTTAAGTGCATCTTTCTCTTCATCATCCTGACTTTGCAAAAGTTCCTTCCTCCTAGCCTGAACTGATGATAACCTCTCTTGTTGGACAAGAATGAATTCCTTAGTAGAATTCAATTCATCTTGTAGCTTCAAGTTCTTCAACCTTTCAACATCATAATCTTCAAGTGCCATCTCAAGTTGCTTTTCCAAAGCCATATCCATGGATTCCGGATTTAGGATCTTCCTGAAGTTGTTAAACTTCCTTCGAGGTACAAGGCTTTGATACCAATTGTTGAAATCCAATAACAGTGAGAGGGGGGGGGTGAATCAGTGTTATATTAGAATGATCAATTTTAGCCTTATTAAAATATGCATACCCCAGCCAGTATACCGGTACATACGTAATTGAAAGAAGTAAAGAAACCAATAAGAGAATCACATAAATGAGAATCATACAACACAAATTTATACGTGGAAAACCTCAAAGAGGAAAAAACATGGTGGGATTTGTGACCCACAATATCAATCCACTAGCCATATGAAGATATATTACAAAATATAAGGGGCCTACACTTGTAGGAATGCTTACAACCTAGAGTGCACTGGTCAATCACAAAAGGAGCCTCACTGACTACATATAAATCTAGACTAAAATCCAAATAAGTGTTGCTACTAAGATAACATCTTCTATGCCAGAATACAGTTTTGGTTTAAGCTCTATCTATTCTAGTCTGAAACCCTAAACCCTTTACCGGAATAACCCTTACATAAATATCCTTGCATACATAATCTCTCTGATATATTTCACATTCGCATATCCATAATCTCCTATATCAAAAATTATCTAATCCAACTGACCTATATACTCTATACAACTTATCATGCCTTATGTCGGTTTACAAAGATAATTACAATATCAAATTACATGTCGGCTAGATAACATGAATGCATAAATATTAAGAACAATTGTTGATGCCGGATCCAAGAGATGTTGGCCTCCAATACAGATAACTATATTCTAAACCATGTCAGCCTGCATTTCTAGTAACCAAAGAAATCCTTCTGTCCTACTCGTGTCGGTGCCGGTGCGGGTGAAGTGCCTGCCACTACACAACTGAACCAAAATATGAAGTCGAAATAAGATACCATGTTGCCATCAATGACAACATAGTGAAACCAACCAATTCAGTGTCAATTACCAACAATTTATTTTTCTCCTTACCATAACGCATGTAGTTAGTTCAACTAGGATGGGTTGTTAGTTCTACATGAATGCACAAGTTCCCTTCCTGCCAGTTGGTACCGGCTTTCCAGGATAGTTCGTCGTGAGGGATGAGAGCTTATCGATAGCATTAGGAATCTTATACTTCATTTGGTTGGGCGGATAAAATGCCTGGGTCATATGTCCATCATCCAATTTGTGAGAGGAGGTCATCCAAGACAATGGAGACGACACATCCGGAGACAGAAAATCAGAGATTCCAGATAAATTTTATGTAATTATCATATGATGTATATTTTATGTTACTGTAAAAGACCATAATGGTCACTTGTAAAAGTTATGAAAAAGACCTATAAGGTCCATGATGTAATGCGACAGGAAGTCACGATGCAATGTAACTAACAAAAGAATGAAAAGAAAAGCTACTAACATACTAACCCACTAAAATGCATGATTTACTTTCCATAGATTAGTTTTCTTTTCCGCATGCATGCATGTTCATCTTTAATTTTTAGTTAGTTGATTTAATTATGCATTTTGCATGTTAATCTAACTCGTAATGATTCATGCACACATTTTCCTTCTACGCATGCACGCAGTTAACTCGATATCATAAATAATTATGGTTTTTGCATGTTATTTAATCTTCATGCACACTTTACTTTGTTACTTTTACTGCTTGCATATTTGGTTTCACATGTTAGACATGAGATGCATGGATGTTTTGTTCACTTATCTATTACTTGAATGTTAGTTATCATAAAAATCGCATGTGCATTAATGATAATTTAACTTTAATAGTAACTGTGAGTTATTAAGATGGTTAACTAGGGTTAGGACAAGTGGGTCCTTACATGTATAAAGATAAATACAAGGTAGACTAAGAAAAATACTATGTGAGTAGCTAGATTAGTTAAACATCAATCTCTTTCTTAGGATTTTCATGAAAACTCAATATTTTGTTTTTGCATAAAGAATTGTTTGATTTTGTTTTAGATAGTGACAATGAAAGATCCAAACCAAAAACTAGGTCAAGATAAGTGCCCCTAGATTTAGGTATGAGGTAAGGTGGGGTAGGATAGATAGATGAAGATTTATTGTAATAGGTGGATAGGTGGAACATATATATGGATAATCAATCATGATAAGTGGGTAGATGATATTAATACCAGGTGAAAGTAGAGTGAACTTTCTATGTACAAGGCTACTAGGGTGCCCTAAGGGTCAAGCATAATTTGTTTAAGATGGATGTTATTGATAGGATCATCTAAAGGTTCCCCTTTAGGTGCGGCCAATTTATAGGCTCTAGATCCATACCTAGCTATAATGACAAAGGGCTCTAACTAATTAGGCTCAAATTTTCTAGTCTTCTCTCATTCTTGATGATTCTTTTGATTTTCATTTAAGACTAGGTCACCCACTTAAAACTTACAAGTTTTGATCTTCTTGTTATAACTACAATAAAGGAAGTTTTGATAATCTTGTAAATGATTTAATGCATTGAGACATCTCTCATCTAGAAAATCAATCTCAAGTAACCTAGATACTCAATATTTCTCATCATTAATGAGATGTTTCAATGAAACTTGTAATGAAGGGAGTTCAATCTCAATAGGAAAAATGTCTTTGGTTATAAAGACAAGTGAATAGGTTGTGGCTCATGTAGGTGTATGATTGTTAGTACGATAATCTCATGAGGTGATATTAAGCCACAACTACCAGTCATAGGCCTCATTAACTATTTTCTTAAAGATTTTTAGTATGGTTTTGACAGAAACCTTAGCTTCACTATTACCTTGTGGATAATAAGGTGTCAAAAATTGATGTTGGATATGAAATTGTTTGTAAAGTTCACGAGCACATTTATTGTTGAAGGGCTTACCATTATTTGTAACAATGACAAAGGGCATACCATAATGGAAAATAATATAATGTAGGGTGAATCTCGCTATTTGTTTAATAATAATATTGGCTAATAAAGATGCTTCTACTCAATTCATTAAATACTTACTAGTAGTAATAATGAATAATGGGGTATGGGTTTTTCCTACAAGGTCAATTTTCCATCATGAGAAAGGCCAAGAAGTAGTAATAGGTTGTACAACTCTTGGGTTGATGCATGAGTTAGATCTTCATATTGTTGATAGTGATGATATTTCTTTAGAAATTTTTGTGCATCTTGTTTCATAGTTGGCCAATAGTAAACCATACAAAAGAATTTTTTTGAAAATGGTAGGTCCACTAGAGTGTTCCCTATAAATATCTTTATGTATCTCAAGTAAATAAATTTTAGCTTCTTCTGAGTTTAGACATCTAAGGAGGATATCATCAAGACTCCTTCAATATAATATTTATTCAAGGATAGTAAAATGGGAAGAATAGAGGATAAATGTTTATTTTGGGTATTAGATACGTTTGATGGAAGTGATTTTTTATGAAGATGGGTTTAAACATCATGATACCACAAGGAATCAAGACCAACAATTTTGCATACCATTTTTGATTTTGGGGTGTTAAAGGATAGAATTAAAAAAAATTCTATTAAGGACTTATTGTTGTGTGTGTGAAGTAGGATATTTTCTATTGCAACACAAACACTCAATACATCATTACAAGAATGGTTAGAAAATTGAAATCAAATGAAAGATAAACCATGACAAAGTGACCTATCGTCTCCTAAGAGATGCATGTATGAATTTGCTCTCAGAGCTAGATGAGCAATCCCAATGACTTGACTACACCTAGATGGAGGATTTAAAAGGATATGATATGCAAGCTAGATGAGTGTAGAATTATGCTAGATTGATCCAAGAAGATAATTAAGCTAATGAGGTGCATGATTAAGCTAAATGAGAGATGAATTATTCTAGAATATGATCAAATTAAGCTAGATCTAAGATACAAAACATGGTAACAATGTTAAAATAGAATGCTAGAAATGATATGCCCATAATAACAATGCTCTAAAATGATATGAGATAGATGTGCCTATAATAAAAATGCATAAGATGAAAATGAGATGGGATCCTTTGTGCTCCAAAATGAGGGATATTTATAGGATTTCCAAGGCCGTGGGTGAGGTAGCAGGAATCAATGGTCAAGATTGAATTTGAAGATATCAAGGGTCAAATTGGAGGAGGTTGGAGAAGAGGTTGGAGGGAGGGACACTTGTCATCTTTGTGGTGACAAGTGTCAAGGAGCCTTTCTCATAAGAGGGCAAGTGTCCAAGGGAGGAGACATGTGGTCTAAGTGCCATGTGTCTCAAGGGGAGGCTATCCAACCCATAGGAGGTTAGGATAAGGAGGTTAGGATGTGCAAGATAGGATAGGGTTAGGTGGAATGGGTTAGGTTAGGGGATGGTTAGGTTATGTGGTTAGAAGTTAGGAGACATGTGGGTAATTTGAATTTAAAAATTCAAATAATAGGAAAAGGCTAATTAACTTTCAACAACTCATAAATTGATTTGTTTTAATTAATTAGGGGATTAGAAGAATGAATTAAATGGGGTGGGATTAATTAATTCAGATTAATTAATCAAAGGGAACCATTGAGATAAACCTATTAAATAAATCCTTAGATTTATTAACAAGTAGATGAATAGAAGAATTTAATCAAATTTCTAATAAATTCAATTAAATTGGGAAGGGGGATTAATTAAATAATTTCTTATTTAATTAATTATCTTCAGACCATTTTTAGGTGTATACATTTTTCCCCTCTTTGAAGCAAGGTGTGATGACGCGTTGATTCAAACAATAATCTCATTTTGATGATGTTGATGTGATATTGGTTCAATAGGATGCCCCATACATAGATTGATAAATTGTGATACGGTGATGCCCCCTCAGGAGATCAATTGAGATAATTGACCTTTGGAGTGTTTGAATCTTTGTGAAATTCATTTCCCGATTAGAAATGATTTGATTTTTGCAATGTTGATTGATGAAAGTGTGAGTTCTTTGATCACCGTGATGTGGTTCTTGATGTGATGATTGACAGGGTTTGATTGAATTTGATAAGATTGATTAAATTGATAAGATCGAGATCTAGTCTAGTTTTAGGAATGCGACCTCTTGTATAAGACTAAGATGATCACAATGCCTGGTTTCACGAACGATACATCCTATTTAAGACTTGATCAAAACATCTGGTTCCAGGAAAGATACATCCTATATAAGACATGATAGGATGGATTAGATGAGATGGATTGATCGAATTGATAGGATTGATTGGATAAAGAACTGACATTTTGTTGATATCTTGTTGTAGGAAGATTCATATGCGCTAATGTTGGTACATTTGAGTGAATAGCATAAGATTCACTTTGGGTCGACAATATCTAAAGAGAGATGAGTCATCGATTTGATTATGTATACACCTATGATGATACATTGATGATTCCTGCGATAGATTTAGCCTTGGATAAGATGAGCTTGTGGGATCCTATGCAAGAATGAAATGCAAGCTAAATGCAAATGCAAAATGCAAATGAAATGCAATACTGCGATCAGACTAGTCACTGGGTTATTGCGTTTTGTCATCATTGAGTTTTTTAAAATGTGGGAAGTGAGTGCAAACATCGATGGTATAATTAAACCATGATGACCTGAGCACTACTTTCCTGGATTTTAATATTGCAAGTTAGCAAAGCATCGAGGTATAATTAAACCAAGATTACCTAAGTGTTTCTTGTGTAAAACAAGCAATATTAACCATTTCTATATGCAAATCAGAAATGTCTTCAATGATACTCCAATGATCATGTCTTGAGACAAATTTGCACATATTAATGATTAATTTACATACAACAGACAAGAAAAATATCATGTTTTGTCCTTGTTCCTCTGGTCAGAGACATCTTGGAGTCACTCAAAAATCATGATATCGAAAATCAAGATATAAAGTTGAACCAAAGTGTTAAAATCATTATCCAAAAGATATCATTCATTGAAAAGTGTGTGTTGTGCTTAGATCAACATGTGATAGGTTGATGGTTGATAATTTGATCTCATTTTCAACGTTGGATGTGTCTCAGTTTTTGATTGGCAAGAGTTGTGTTAGGATAACCAGTGAACAACTGAGAAGGGGGGGTGAATCAGTTGTTAACAAATTATAACTTTTAATCCACAATATAACCTTAAACAGATCAAGTATCGGTAAAGTACAAACAGATGCTGATAGAAATAGATATCGGTAAACAATACAACTTAATGATTAACCAGATAATCAATGCAAAGCAACCATACCACATAACACCATGATTTGTATGTGGAAAACCTGGAAAGGGAAAAACCACGGTGGGAAACCTACCCACAATCAGATGATACTTCTGCAGAAAGTATGTGTTACAATGAGTGCCCTGCACTTGCAGGAAGGCACACTACCTAGAGTGTAATGCTTATTACAAAAGAGTCTCACTGACTATAGAGAGGCTACAACCTTCTCAAGATAAATGGACAAAAATCCAATAGAGTGAACTGCTAGAAATATCATCTACCATGCCTGATTATAGTCCCTATTAAGCTCAATGTTGGAGGACTAAAGCCTCTTCTGAAACCAATCCGATCACCAATGATCGATCAACTCCTCTTCCTAAATCATATTACAAATTTTGCACATTACATTCCTTGATCATGACCTTTTCAATAACCATGATACGTTAGAAAGAGTTTCTATCTCTTATTTATACAAACCCTAAGGCCTAAACCAATTAGGTCGGCCACCTAAAGACATTACAATAAAATCATTACGTAATTCCTTATTACAATGATATGCCATGTCATCTTAAAACAATAATAACAAATCCATAAAACATCTCGAATCATCCAGGTAACATGTAGAGTGCACGCTAACATGATACTGATCCATAACCTAGATAGGTATCGGACCTATTTTGGGTCCACCACGCCAAAGCAATGTCTTCAAGCAATTGAAACACAATCAACAAACATCTTCAGTATCATGAAATCCTTGAAGAAGCTGCACCAACACCAATTGTGCATCCTGCCATGATTCCTCAATGAAAGTGCTGCCAGTAAAGATTTAAACCAGTGTTGGTAAGGGTTTACCAAAGTGTATGATAACATCCAATTACCAAGCCAATACCAACTGACCAAAACATGCTCATGGAGCATATAACTCATAAAATCCAATATACTTCATTGATCCAAACATGTCGAAAGTGTCCAACAAATAATCTCTTCTACCGGTAACACTCCATATCAGCCAGTGTAAAACTGTCTGCTGGTAATAGCTAGTGTTGACATCAATGACAAAACATCAATGCCACACATAATCAATTCACCCATAATGCCAACAATCTCCCCTTTGACATTGATGGCAACACTAGATGTGAAAAACATCTAAGTACCAAGAAATGCCAAACAAGTCTCCCCCTATGGAAGACAACCAACAATCAATAGCTCTCCCCCTATGAATGATATCTCTGTAAGGCTTGGAGTGATTTTTCACATTACTATCACTCCCCCTTTGACATCAATGCTAGAAATCTGACAAAAATATCAAAGCAGTGATATAAACTTCTGAATCTCAAAGTTGACTACTCCCCCTGAGTAGTAGCACCACTCATCAGTGCTAGAATAAATAATGTTTCTGATAATACACACTGGATTGATGACAAACTTCATCAATCAAGTCTCTACCGAAGGGGCTGAAACCCCTAACCTATCTCTCAAGTATTCAAATGATTCCTTAGACAACAGTTTAGTGAATATGCCTGCAATCTATTCTTTAGTTTTCACATAAACCAATTTGACTTCCTTTGCTTCTACCTTGTCCTTCAGAAAATTATACTTTATTGAAATATATTTAGTCTTAGAGTGAAATACCGGATTCTTGGACATGTCAATAGCTACAGAGTTATCATAGTAGATAACTACCGGTTCACTGTAATTTATCTTAATATCTTTCAACATTTGCTTCATCCACAAAACTTGAGTGCAATTAGTTGCCACTGCAACATACTCAACTTCTACAGTAGATGAAGAAATGCATGACTATTTTTTGCTTATCCATGAGACCAGTTTCTTTCCAAGAAAGAAATCTCCACCAGAAGTGCTCTTTATGTCATCAATGCCACCTGCCCAATCCGAGTCAGTATATGCACATAAAGTAAAATCATCATTTCTAGAATACCATAAACCATATTCTGTTGTTCCTTGCAAATACCAAAATATCCTCTTTACTGCACTTTCATGATTTTCTTTAGGATTACTTTGATATCTTGAAATAATACTTACTGCATTCATAATGTCAGGTCTAGTCTGAGTTAGATATGAAACAATACCTACTTTGATGTTGGAGGGAATATAGAAGAAGGTTATGAAATATGTGTATGTACACAATATTTCATTAAATTTGGAGGTTGAAGATAAGTGGCTAATAAATGTTTTATTTATTTTAATTTGTTGAATTAATTTAGCCACATGATGGATGAGTTGCCAAAGGATGAAGTGGAGATGGAAGAATGAATTGGAAAAGAGATTAAATAATTTAGGAAATCATTTAATATTTGAGACTATAGGATAGGAGAATAATCATTAAATATTAGATATTCAAATGATTGAAGGAGATAATTAAATATTAGATATTTAATTAATTAGAGGAATAGGATAGATGAATTAATTAATTAAATATTTCAATTAAATTAATTAATAGAAAGACATGAAATGAATTAAATAAATTAATCTTTTCAAATTAACTATTTAATAGAAGATTAATCATTAAATAAATATAAAATATTTATTTAATTGCTCATAGCCAATTTTTATGTGTATACATTTTTTCCCTCTTTGAAATGATGTCAAGACAACATTGTTTCAAAGATTAAATCAAGTCTCGATAATGTGCCCGATAGAGATAAAAATCTTGGTTGTGTGCCCCCTCAGGAGATTGATCATGAATTTGTTGAATAATTTTGATAAGCGATTAATCTCACGATAATTGAAAAGGTCCATCAATTAAATTTATTCATAAAAAATAAATATACATGCCCCATTGAAAAACATTAATTACCCTTCCAAATAGGAAATATAAAATTAACCAAAGTTAATTTTATTTTCATTTGCATCCTTGTCAGCTTTGTGAAGAAATTGTCTTGGTGAGGTGGCAAAATGGTGATCCCGTTGGAGAACCATCGATTTGAGCACGTTCGATGATATCAACGACCTCCTGAGTATGGCTATCTAGTATGTATCTTATCCTGAATTTCTCGCAACTCATCGTTTGATTTTTCATATTTGTTTAGCACGTTTTTGGCTTTTTTTTTTTTTTTTAAATTTTCGGAATTATGTTTAGCATTTTTGCTTTCTGTTTTAGCGCTTTTGCATTTAAAGTTAGCACATATACTTATTTTGGTAGTGCATGTGTGATGTATGTTAGTGTTTTTGCTTGGTCAGTGCTTTTTCTCTTAGTGTTTGCGCTTTTGATGCTGAAAACAACGCTTTTGTTTGTTTCACGCATATGCTCGAAAGTTTAGCGCTTTTGTCAAAAGGTTCACGCATATGTATGATTTAGCGCTTGTGTTCAATAAAATAGCGCTTTTCTAAAAAGGATTAGCACTTTAGCTTCTGATGAATGTGTTTGATGTATTTCATAGTAAAAATTCACTTTGATGATTAGATTTAGGCATTTTGATGCGCAATTGTGATGAATAGGTACTTGATTGTTTGATTTGATAATGTTGATTGATAGGATAAACGATTGATCGATTTGATTTGATTGGATAGAGTATCTCTAATAAATAGATTTATTTTCTGATGAAGAGTATAGTAGAGTTTGATTGAACTCAATGATTGATACAAAACCATGATTGATAGGTTTAGATTGATTTGATAGCCTGATTTGCCTCATGTGAAAAGATTTTTCAATTATTGATGTTAGAGATTAGCAATAGTCATTTGTGAAAACTTATGCATCCGTGAGTTTTTAAAACTTAATTATTATTTATGTCTCACAGTATCAGTTAACTACTAGTTATCAGTTAACTCCCATGGTGGGCGCCAAAATATGTCAACTTGAATTTCATCATCAAAATACTACTTGCAACAAGTTAGTTTAACAAAATACAAAGGAAAATGCTACAGAAAATCCAAATCAACCAATGAAACTACATGAAATACATATAAAATAAAAACACTATTATTACCTTCATGATTTATGTCTCATTGTGTCCTAACTCCACTATTTCTAGTTGCAGATGGTATGCTCTCAGACAAGCACTGATGGATTCCAAGATGGCATATGAAGAATGGACTGATAACTAGAAGTTAACTGATACTATGATATGCAATGCTAAATGACTATGCTAAAATGATTATGCTAAATGATTATGCTTATTTGCTTCAAGATTAAAAACTCACAGATGCATAAGTTTTCACAAATGATTAGCTTTGAAACCTCACTTGAAGACTAACTCTCTCTCATCTCAAACTCCTAATCTTATAGACCTTGATAGGATAAGATGATGTGGCCTCAAACAATGGTCATGATCAGATCTACAAATTTGGATGGCTGTGAGCAAAGGTGAAGGTTGAGAGAAAGGGGGAAGGAGAAGACAAGTGTCACTCATCTCACCTTGACTGGGTTGCTAACTGAGGGAATCTAGGGATGGTTGGAGAAGATTTAGGCATGAGAGGACAAGTGGACTCAAGTCCTTCCTAATATGTAGGGATGCTAGAGAGAATATAGAAGAAGGTTATGAAATATGTGTACATACACAATATTTCATTAAATTTGGAGGTTTGAAGATAAATGATGAATTAATATTTAAGAAATATTAATATCTTTAACCACATGATTGATGAGTTGGAAAAGGGAAGATGAAGTGGAGATGGAAGGTGAGTTGGAAAAGAGATTAAGTAATTTAGAAATTATTTAATATTTGAGATTATAGGATAGAAGAATAATCATTAAATATTACATATTCAAATGATTGGGGAAATAATTAAATATTAGATATTCAATTAATTGATCAAAAGAATAATTAAATATTAGATATTTGATTAATTAGAGGAATAGGATAGATGAATTAATTAATAAAATATTTCAATTAAATTAATTAATAGAAAGGTATAAAGATACAAAATGAATTAAATAAATTAATCTTTTCAAATTAACTATTTAATAGAAGAATAAATATAAAATATTTATTTAATCGCTCGTAGCCAATTTTTATGTGTATACATTTTTCCCCTCTTTGAAATGATGTCAAGACAACATTGTTTCAAAGATTAAATCAAGTCTCAATAATGTGCCTGAAAATGTGTCGACTTGAATTTCATCATCAAAATACTACCTGCAACAAGTTAGTTTCACAAAATACAAAGGGAAATGCTACAGGAAATCCAAACTCAACCAATGAAACTACATGAAATACATATAAAATAAAAACACTATTATTACCTTCATGATTTATGTCTCATTGTGTCCTAACTCCATTGTTCCTGGTTGCAAATGGTGTTCTCTTAGACAAGCACTGATGGATTCCAAGATAGCATATGAAGAATGGACTGATAACTAGTAGTTAACTGATACTATGATATGCAATGCTAAATGACTATGCTAAAATGATTATGCTAAATGATTATGCTTATTTGCTTCAAGATTAAAAACTCACGAATGCATAAGTTTTCACAAATGATTAGCTTTGAAAACTCACTTGAAGACTAACTCTCTCTCATCTCAAACTCCTGATCTTATAGACCTTGAGAGGATAAGATGATGTGGCCTAGATCAATGGTCATGATCAGATCTACAGATTTGGATGGATGTGAGCAAAGGTGAAGGTTGAGAGAAAGGGGGAAGGAGAAGACAAGTGTCACTCATCTCACCTTGACTGGGTTGTTAACTGAGGGAATCTAGGGATGGTTGGAGAAGATTTAGGCATGAGAGGACAAGTGGACTCAAGTCCTTCCTAAGATGTAGGTTTGTTGGAGAGAATATAGAAGAAGGTTATGAAATATGCGTACGTACAGAATATTTCATTAAATTTGGAGGTTTGAAGATAAATGATGAATTAATATTTAATAAATATTAATATCTTTAACCACATGATTGATGAGTTGGCAAAGGGAAGATGAAGTGGAGATGGAAAGTGAGTTGGAAAAGAGATTAAATAATTTAGAAATTATTTAATATTTGAGACTATAGGATAGAAGAACAATCATTAAATATTAGACATTCAAATGATTGGGGGAAATAATTAAATATTAGATATTTAATTAGTTGATCAAAAGAATAATTAAATATTAGATATTTAATTAACTAGAGGAATAGGATAGATGAATTAATTAATAAAATGTTTCAATTAAATTAATTAATAGAAAGATAGAAAGATACAAAATGAATTAAATAAATTAATCTTTTCAAATTAACTATTTAATAGAAGAATAAATATAAAATATTTATTTAATCGCTCATAGCCATTTTTTATGTGTATACATTTTGCCCCTCTTTGAAATGATGTCAAGACAACATTGTTTCAAAGATTAAATCAAGTCTCAATAATGTGCCTGATGGAGATAAAAATCCTGATTGTGTGCCCCAGATACTGATTTTTGGATATTGATTTGATAATGATTCCCCCTTGAGAGATCTTTTGTGCATTAAAGGAAAGAATGATCTCTCGATAGAAGAAGAATGTTATATGAAAGATAGATGAGTGAATAGATTGCAGATTGATCAGATGAATTAGATTGATAAGATTGATTGGATTGAGATCAAGTTTGGTTTCAAGAAGGACACATCCCGTATAAGACAAAAGATGATCAAAAAGTTTGGTTTCAGGAAAGATAAATCCTGTATAAGACATGATACATGATCAAAACGTTTGGTTTCAGGAAAGATACATCCTATATAAGACATGATAGATGATCAGAACATCTGGTTTCAGGAAAGATACATCCTGTAGAAGACCTAATAGATGATCAGAACGTCTGGTTTCAGGAAAGATACATCATGTATAAGACCTGATAGATGATCAGAACGTCTGGTTTCAGGAAAGATACATCCTGTATAAGCCCTGATAGATGATAGTTGAATGAATGATGAAGATATTAAAGTGAAGAATGATTCCATTAGATGATGATGCTGGTGTAGGTGCCACAAGCTCGAGAGGCAGACATGATTCTTGACTTGATTTGTATTGATGAGGCACTTGTACTTTTGATTTGATAGCATTGTATACTTGGAATTTTTTATTGTTTTATGATGATATGTAGATATGGACCCTATATGATGATGATCTTTATTACGCATGCCACTCTATTTTATGATGATCTATATGGATTGATTATATTGATGCAGTAGTGATTAGATGGATGCTGTTATGATCTTTTTATTTATTTATTATGATGATGCAAGGATAAATGTTTTTTATTTATTATTTTTGATGACCTTGGATGAAAAATGATTATTAGCTTAAATGATATGAATGCAATGATCTATATTGGAATGCAATTGAATGATTGATTTTCTTAATGTTTATGCATATAATGATAGGAAAATGCAAATGATTGATGTGAAATGTTTTTGATTTTTATATGTAATGCTTATAATGATTATGAATCTAAGTGCAAAGATGCAACTAAATGATCTTTAATGAACTTTTAATGATAATGCAAATAATAATGATGATACATTACATGATTAATGAAATGCACTTAATTGAATGCAAACTAATGCAATGATTTAAATGCAACTAAATGAAATGGATAATGATTAAAATGATTCTAAAAATGAATGCAAATATTATGATCAAATGCAAATTATCTTTGTTTGTCCAAGTATACTCAATCTTTATTCATGGTTGTTGATATTTGAATGAAATGAGATGCTTATAATGTAATTGCCATTGAATGCTTATAATGCAGATGAATAATGAGATAATCTAAAATGATCTAACTAAAAATGATACTACCATTCTTCATATGTTATCTTGTAACCGTGCTTGATTTCATCATTGAGCTTTAAAATGTTGTAAGAAAATACAAGCAACTTGACATAATGATCCAAGATGACCTGAGTATTTCTTACATGGATTTTGATATAGCAAGTTAATACAAGCAACTTAATATAATGATTCAAGCTGGCCTGAGTATTTGTTGCAGAATAGACAAGGATTATCTCCTTTCATGCATGACTCGAAATGTCCTCCTTGATTTTTTGCCGATCATATCCTGAGACATGTACATACCTTAATAAGAGATAAACCACATACAACAATCAAAGAAAATAATCATGCCCCATCATAGCTTCTCTAGTCGTGGACATCCTTGAGTCGCATAGAGTACATGATTAGCAATAAAATGAAGATATAAACACTCAATCTTGTATGTCAGTCACATGTTCTCATGGTCATTAACTGATATAATCATCCTGATGAATGATCTTTGATAATCCTTTATTAATTGCTGGTTGATTCTTCATTTTTTGAGTTTCACGATTCAGTTGTTATAAGACGCCTTGATCTTCGTTCCTTTGTTTCTTGTTATTTGTTTCAAAACCCTAGGTGTTTTTGGTTTTTCTAAGTTTTTCAAATATTTTTGGATTTTCAAAGATTCAAAAGATCACCTTAGCAAAAGGAATTAGGATTTTGCCCCCAGCGGAAACAAAAATTTATTATGGATGTATGAATTGATCAATATCCAAACCATGGCGGGATACAAATGCAGATTGATCGATTCTGATAAGATCTAAGATAGTGAATACAATAAGTATGTCAAAAATTGGTAATTGTTGGTAAGCTGCATATTTTCTGCTAAATGGTTCAAAGCAATAGATGCGAAAGATGGAATGGATAAGCTAAGATAGATGGAAGTGATAAGATGGAGTGGATAGGTGTGCAAAGAGATATCATAGATGGAGGAGCTCACTTTTTAGATAGCGCATGTTTACCAGGTTTTTACCATCTAAATTTATTGCATTTTTCCCTTTTCTTCTTTATTTTTTTTCTTTTAACTGTTTTATGCTTTTTAGGGATTTTTTGATTGATTTCTTCAAGACTTTATATGCTTTTTATTGATTTTTTTCTAGGACTTTATATCTCAAGCATAGAATTTCTTGAGATGGGTAGATAACTTGTATGCTCTTGAGCGATATGCTGCTACTATAACAAAATGTCCTAGCCAATTTGGTTCAAATTTACCCTTCTTTTCTCGGTCTTGTTGATTTCTTGGATTCTCCCTTAGAACTATATCTCCAATCTAAAAATTGTGTGGCTTGACTCTGTGATTATAACTTCTTGCCATTCTCTATTGATACACTTTCAAATGATCTGTTGCATTTTGGTGATGCTCCTGGACCATTTCAAGTTCTTGCAGTCTAGAGACTCATTGTTCTTCCTCTGGTACAAGACCTTTCAAGGAAACTCATAGAGAAGGTATCTCTACTTCTACTAGTAATATGGCTTTTGATCTATAGACTAAGCAATATGGATTTTCCCCCGTTGGTGTGTGGATGCTGGTTCGGTATGCCCAAAGAGCAGGATTTAGTTGAATGTACCAGTATTTTCCAGCTTCATTGACTATTTTCTTCAAGATCTTCAAGATAGTTTTATTTGATGCCTCAGCTTGACCATTTCCTTGTGGATAATACAGAGTAGAAAACCTATGTTGGATATGAAATTGCTCACATAGTTCCTTCACATCTTGATTCTTAAATGGTCATCAATTGTCAGTGATAATGGTCATAGGAACTCCATAGCGACAGATTATATAATTCAAGATGAATGATGATATTTGTTTTCCTATCACTTCTGTCAGAGGTATTGCTTCAATCCATTTAGTGAAATATTTAGTAGTAGTCAGAATGAACATATGTCCATTAGAAGATGAAGGATTTATCTTTCCTACCAAATCAAGGCCCCATTGAGAAAATGGCCATGATCCGGCCATAGGATACAATTCTTATGCTGGTGTGTGAATCAAATTCCCATGGATTTGACATTGTTTGCATTTCTTGGCATATGTGAATGAATCTCTCTCCATAGTAGGCCAATAGTAACCCATACGAAGAATTTTTTAGCCAGTGTTAATCCACTTGAGTGTGTACCAAAAATACCTACATGAACTTCGTTAAGAACTTTCTCAGATTCTTCTTGTTCAAGATATCTCAATAAAGTACCATCTAGACCTCGCCTATATAAGGTATCAACAATAATAGTATAGCGGGATGACTGACGGAAAATTTCTTCTTTAATTGCAGGATAGGTCAAGAGGAAGGATATTCTTTTTTAAGTATTGATAGGTTTGGTCGTATAAGGATTGACTGATCCCTGATATTTGACAAATCATGTAGGTATGCTAAGATTGAATGGTAGGGGTTAAGATATCTTCCACAAGGAATTCATAACGTTGTTGATTCTCCCGATTTTGCAAGAGAGATGCTATTGTAGCCATTGCATCTGCTTTTTTATTCTCATTTCTTGGGATTTGAGTAAATGATATTTCTACCAAGTGTTCTTTAAACTCTTCTACCAATTTTTTATAGGGCATGAGATTGTCATCCTTAGTTTGGTAATCATCATTTATTTGGTTGATGATAAGTTATGAATCACCATAAACATGTAATTCCTTGATATTCTATTCAATAGCCATTTTGAGCCCAATAGTCAATGCTTCATATTCTGTAGTATTGTTTGTGCATTGAAACCACAGTCTATATGATTTTGGAATTGTATGTCCTTGATGTGTGATGAATAAAATTCCTGCACTCGATCTATATTGTGTATAAGAACCATCAAAGTACGATTCCCAAAATTTTGTACTTACGGTCAGAATGTCTACATCAGGAAATTCAATGTGCAATGGTATGTTATTTTGTAAAGGAGCTTCAGCTAATTGATCAACAATGACCTATCCTTTGATAGCTTTTCGATCAACATACTCTATATCAAATTCACTCAGTATCATAACCCATTTGGCTAATCTGCCTGTCAAAGTTGACTTGTTCAACAAATACTTTAGTGGATGTTAGGATTGATGATAGCCCCAAAGATACTGAGAGGGGGGGGTGGTGAATCAGTATCTAACCAGTGAACAAATTCTTTAACCTTATTAAGTATTTTGCATTCCAAAACAGTGTACCGGTAAACAAGAATTAATGCAATAAATAAGAACAGTAAAGACAACATAGAAAGCACACCATAACACAAGATATTTAATGAGGAAACCAGATGTGGGAAAAACCTTGGTGGGATTTGTGACCCACAATATTCACTCACTGGCCAATGAATGGATATTACTTTACAAGAGGGGCTTGCACATGTAGGAAGGCCAACTGCCTAGAGCTCACTACTCAATCACAAAAGGAAGTCTCACTGACTTACAAAATGGATTATGAAAATCCAATAGAATATACTGCTATAATTCAACATCTTCTATGCTAGGTTCAGTACCGGTTTAAGCTCATACAATAACCATAAACCATATACAAAATATTCGCTCATCACTTCAACCATGTATCCATCCATCACTTCCTACAAATGATTTACAAGATCTCATACATATATGAGTCTTATTACAATATGCCATGTTGGCTTTACAAAAGATATTTACAATTAAATACAATAAACAAAACTTTATTCCTGTCGGCTGGAGCGTCGGTATACATTGTTGCTGCTGTCGGTGAAGTGCCTGTCAGTGCCGATGCTTGCCTGTGTCAGTGCTTGAAGGTGTCCACAAGTTTGCCGATAAGTTTCCAGCAATGACAACACCATCATTTCTCACTAGAGTGTAGAATGCCAACAATCTCCCCCTTTGGCATTGATGGCAACACTCATGAGAAAAATCCAAAAATCTGTCCCGAAATTGAAGTCCAAAATTTTACCAAAAATGTGTGCTCCCCCTGAGCAGATGATCTCCTCTGATGATCATTCTTTTCTATCCTACTACTCCCCCTTTGACATCAATGAAAAAGGTTATCAAAATTGTCAAATGAGTGCAGTTTTCGGTTGGTTACAATCTGGAATAAGTCTGCTAAGACCAAATTCAAGCTCTAAATAAACCTGTTACTATCCTTCATAGCTGCCTCAGTTATCTGAATTGTACCAGTGAGATGATGCGTTTGTTCTTCTGGTGTCTTTTGACCTTGAATTAATTCCTCGGAGATTTCTTTCCTTAGAGAGATAAGGTTATCTAACTTAGGACTGAGTTTGCACTTAAGCTCTTTGGCTTTTGTCTTTATCCTTTCCTTCTCTTTCTCTAACTTCTCCAATTTTTCTTCAAATCTAGCAATTTCTTGCTCAATAACTGATATAGGTTTAGATGAACCAATGATATTATTAGCTATGTCATTAATCTCCTTTTGAACTTTGTTGATTTCTTTATCAATATCCACTGTCAATAGATTTGTCTTGCAAGTATCTCTGTACAGTTCCTTAAACTTCGTAATTGTTGTGCTCAGTTCCGATAAAAGAGTATTAATATGTTCTGTGCACTTTTTTATTATTTCCTCAAAGAATTTCTCTTTTTCCTTTTCCATTTTCTCCTTGAATGTTTCTTCATTTACTGTCCTATAGAATCCTTTACATGCTCTAAATTGCATTTGGGTGCAATCAACTTAAGAATGGGAATTGTGTCATCAATTGCCTTATAGGAAAATGCATTACAATCTATTATTTTCTCTATTGAATCCAGAAGTACTTCAGTCACATTGGTGGGTCTAAATTCTGTCAGTGAAGTACTGGTTGTCTTCCTAACTACCTTTACAATCTCAGTGCTTCCGGTGTGAGTAACCACTTTTCTTATCTCAACCTCTGGTGGGTCAACATTGTAGTTGATAAGGAAAGCACACAGGAAAAGACAAATGTTGCTACTGAGCAACCGTCAGAACACATTGAGATTGGGGTACAGGTAGAGAAAACTGAGCATTCAGAGGAACCCTTGGTTAGTGAAATGGTTATTGACAATACCAATGCAAGCACAGAGAAACCTGTAGAGATAGTAACTAGGATACCGGCAACACAGAATAAAGAAAAACCAATGGAGATACTGGTAGTAGGTAACATAGAGAAACCAACTGAGAAACTGACAGAGTCACAGGGACACATTAAGATAGTGAAACTAGTAACCACAGAGAAACCAAAACTTTTGCTAGTGGAAATGCTAGCTTCACAGAACGAGTCAACATATAATGTCTCAACTTCTGAGTTGCAAATACAACTGCTAGACATGTCTTCTGTATTGATGTATAATTTAGTTCATAGCCGACAAGTGTTCTATTGATGTAATACACTTCTCTTTCTTTTCCTTCTTCATCATGTTGAGCTAGTAGAGCACCTAATGATACATTTATCGCCGAGATATAGAGCAACAATGGTTTCTCTTTGATTGGTGATACCAATACTAGAGGATTCATGAGATATTCTTTGATTTGTATAAAAGCTTCTTCACATTTTTGATCCCATTTGAATGGAACATTCTTATGTAAAAGATGAGTGAACGGATGACATCTATCTGCTAATTGAGAGACAAATCTTCTGATTGATTGCAATATACCTTGTAAAGATCACAATTGACTTATGTTCCTATGTGACTCCATCTCCATGATGGCTTTTACCTTTTCAGGATCTACTTCAATTCCATGGGCTGATATAATGTACCCAAGAAGTTTTCCAGAGGTTACTCCAAATGCACAATTATTTGGATTTTATCTCAACTGATATCTTTCTAGCCTATCAAAGATATTGCTTAAGATGTTCAAATATTCTTGTCTTGTATGAGATTTTGCAAGTATATCATCTACATAATCTTCCATAAATGTATGCATCATATCATGGAAAATTTTCATCATGGCCCTTTGGTAAGTTGCTCCTGCATTCTTAAGCCCAAATGGCATAACATTCCAACAATAAGTACCCCATGTACAAGTCAATGTTGTCTTTTCTTGATCTTCAGGGGTGATTCTTATTTGATTGTATCCTGAGAAGCCATCCATTAATGAAAACATCTCATGCCCTGCTGATAAGTGCACAATTATATCAATGTTTGGTAGTGGGAAATCATCTTTGGGACATGCTTTGTTCAAATTTTTAAAATCGGTGCAGACTCTTATGCTTTTATCCAGCTTTAACACTGGTACAATGCTTGAAACCCATTCTAGATAGGCAATAGGTCTTATGAAACCCACATCTAATAGTTTCTTTAGCTCGACTTTTACAAGAAGAGCAATGTGTGGATGCATCTTCCTTAGCTTTTTCTTAACTAGTTTTTCTTTTAAATCCACATTGAGATGATGCATTATAAGATCTAGATTAAGTCCCGACATTTCAGCATAGGACCAAGAAAATTTTATTTGTCTTTACCTGAAGAATTCCATGTATTCTTTCCTCTCTTTATCTAATAATGAGGCAGCAGAATGAAGTATCTTGGGATCCTTTAATGTTCCAATGTTTATTGCTTCTATTGGTTCTATTAGAATAGCAGATCTCTCCTGAAAATATGTAGGGTGGATGTCAAACTTTCCATCTTCTGGTGCCTCCAAGAGGTTTTCACCGTTAGATACGTCCTTTATTTTCCCTTTTGATTGATCTAGTGTTGCCATGAAATGGTTTTCAACAGTAGGTCTCTTTCCTTGTTTTATTTCAATTTTGTGACTGGAATGTTTAGCATTCTCCTGACTGCAAGAAACATTACTTGATTCCACAATGGAAGATATCTTAGGTGTTATGGGTTCGACAACATTAAGATACACAGCTTAGTCATGATCATTGGAAAAAAATATCTAATTCAAGGTTTTCTAGATTATTCCAATCAATTAATTCAGGATGAAGAAGAGGTAAATCATAATCATTGTCATTGTTAGGTGCTTCAAAATTCATGACATAATGGTCATAATTTGGCGTAGAGTAGGTAATGTCATAGACAGAATGATCTTGAGGATTATCTCTCCCAATTATTCTCCAATTAGTTCTAACAAAATTAATATTAGCATTTTGTGGTTCACACTCAAATGGATCATCATCTGACGTTTGTCCCTTAAACAAATGGATTATATCAACAAACACGTCTTTAGTACTGCAAGTTCCTTCTTGATTATTTTCAATAAACTCATTTGCATTTTGAAGTTGACATACTGGTGCACATGATATAGAGAATTATTTTGCTAGCTTTTGTCTTCTTTCAAACTCAGCTTCTTCTGGACTAATAGTCAATTCTACTTGACTATCTCTTAGTTCTTCTATGGTTCTGCCATACCTTGGTACATCTTTCTCTTTATTTGATAAAAAATTGATATTTCCATATGCTTGATCTATATGTGTTTTTGCTTCTTGTGGTGTTATTTCTTTGTCTTTGTCATCCCCTTTCTTTTGTTGTCTTGTATATACCTCTTTACTCTGGATTCAGAGTTCTTCTTATCTTCTTTCTAACTCCATCTTTTGTTTTGTAATAAACAAGTCTTCCTTTGTGATAACTGCTTTCTCTTCATTTCTTTCTTCACTTGATATACTAGATGAGACATTTGGACCCCATTCATATTCATTTGAATCTGTCTCTGAACCATTGTCTTGGGCTATACCACTATACCACATAGGAATGTTGTATGGTGCAAGAAGTTCTTTGATTTCTGCCATCTCGATTTTCACTGCTTCTAGAATATCTTGTTCAGATTTTGCACTTTCTCGTATTCCTTGAACTTGTTGACAAGATTCTTCTTTTCTTTTGATTGCATTCTCTTCTTCTTGTTTCTCATGTTCTTTTTGTTTCTTCTTATTGGCTACTATTTCTACTACTTGATGTAGCTTTTCTTGCCATTGTTCTTCTTTAAAGACTGATTTCTTTCTCCACTTTGGCTATTTATGATTATGTTGCTTTTGATTGGATTTTAGATATCCAAGCCTTGATCTATCTTCTTTAGATTGTGAGTGAGGACAAATAGGTTCTGAAATACCTTGATGTCGCTTACCAATTGGTCCTTTTCCTTCATATCCCATTTTTTGCATGATTTTATAACCATTGCCATATTGTTCTATGGGAATATTGACTTCTGCAGCTGTTGCTATAGTTTCATTTTCATCTTTGTACAACCAACCAAGAATGTTCTTGTCTTCAGTTTCTTCTTCAAGGGTTCCAACTCTAACAAAGGCTCCATTAAACATATCTTTTGATTTCTCTGAGGTCTTTTATTGGATATTTGTAGGCTTTCCATATGACTTTAGTGAAAGTGTAAAATTATACAGAGAATATTTTCCCATTCCTTCATCATTCAAATTGAGCTTTTTCTCAAAGGTTTCCCATAACTTTTCTTGAATTTCTTTGGTAGGATATACTGACTCTCTGTTATGTGGAACTCTTGTATCTTTTGTTGGCTTCAGATTATTGCAATATTGGATAGAGTCTACAATTATAGTGACCTCTTTTCCTTCATGAGGAAATTTTACACATTGATGATATGTAGAAGGAACTACTTGCATGGTGTGAATCCACGATCTTCCCAGAAGAATGTTGTAAGAGATGTTCAAATCTAAAACCTAACATAATGTATTCCTTTCCACATGCCCTGTTTTGATTGGCAACACCACAGTTCCTTTAGAAGAGTGCTCTGCTTCATCATAAGTCTTAATAATTATTTTCTTCTTTGGATCTACTGCATTTTTTGAATTTCCCAAAGCTTTTATTAAACTTAATGCACAAATGTTTAAGCCTGCTCCACCATCTACGAGTACGCGTTTGACACGAGTTTTATTAATGGTGACTTCAACATGTAAAGGAGCATTGTGAGGATGTTGCAAGGGCACGTCATCATTTTTAGAAAATGATAAGAAATGAGGGGCTATAAGGTGCCCCACCATGTTTTGGAACTAATCCATGTATTTTGGAACTATTGTTTCCACTAAAGCTTTTTCCAAAATTTCCTTATGCATAGTTGAAACTTTTAGAAAAGAGTTCCAAAATTGATATTTGAGTGGGTATTCTTTGTAATTTCTCTACTAGATTGTATTGTTGTGAAGTGGATGTTAAGTCTTTTATTATACCCGGAAAGGTGACCTTTGCTTTGCTTCTCGTAATGACATTGATTGGCTTTGAAGGTGGATTATCTTTAATAATGATGACATTTACCACATCATCATATGTATAAGTGTAGTTAACTTTGGCTTTTCCTTTGTCATCTTTTAATTGGGATGGTTCACCTTTGTCATAATTTGGGAGTGGAGTTTTGAAAGCTAGGTGTGATTCGTTTGTCTTATGGTTATCCACTGTGATAGTTTCATTATCGATTAGATCCTGAATAAGGTGTTTCAATATCTGACAATCATTTTTTTGGTTTCTTTTATTTTGATGATAATTAAAAAATTATTGTCATTCCACCAATTTGGCTTGACTGGTGGTTCATAACTTCTTTCTTCTGGTAAAAAAATCAGTTTGTTTGCAAGAAGAGTGTTTAAAGCTGATTCTAATGGTTCTCCAATGTTTGTGAATTTCTTGCGAGGATTGGAGAAGAAAGACTTGGCTTTATTGCTTTCTTTATTGTTATTTTTTGGGATTTGACTTGATAGATTAAAAATTGGTTGTTGTTTCGTAGCACTATTGTCGTCATTTCCTCCATCGATGACATTCCTATACTTTGACTAGAATTTGTGTTTGTCATTGTTGTTGTTGTTGTAAGAATTATTGTAAAGTTTTAGCTCTCCTTTCTTTACCATCACATCTTCTATTTTCAGACCATTCTCAATCATCTTGGCAAAGGAGGGAGGACATTGCATTTTTAGTCGATAACTCATTTTACTAATAAGATTATCAATGAATATGTCCATCTTTTCTTGATCATGTACATCTCTTGGATACCTATTAAACATCCGTTTCCATCACTGCAAGAAGATCATAAAAGATTCACCATTCTTTTGTTTAACATTGCATAAATCCAACATTGTTATCCCATTCCTTACATTGTAGGAATACTATGAAATAAATCTATTCACGAGTTCTTCAAAAGATTTGATTTCGGATGGTAATCTTGATAACCATTCCATCGATTGCCCATTTAAAATCCTAGGGAAAAGATGCATCAGGTAAGTTTCGTTGTACGCAAATTCCATACTCATAGTACAAAACTCCCTAATGTGATCCCGAGGATCAGATTTTCCATCGTATTTGTCATATTTAGGGATCTCACAATGCTGTGAAAATGATGCCAAATTCAAATTTTTATCGAAAGGATATGGACAGATATCTTCTAATGAATACTTCTTAGAGCTTGTTCCCTTTTGCATATCTTGTATCTGTTGTTGTAGAGTTTGCATTTGTTGAGTGAGGTTTAACAACAGATTATCCATATAGTTTCTCCTTGTTTCTTCGTAAGTTCTTTTATCACTACGCTCTTTTCTTGTGTCATCCCGTTCTTTTCTTGTCTCTTCATGACTTTCTTTGTTCACATCTTCGTTATTTGGATCATCTATTTTTTGGGTGTTACTTGCCTTTGCATCTTGTTTCAAGCTTTCTATGTTAAAGTCTTGTGGTAATTTAGCTCCTGATTTTGCCAACATCAAAAGATATTTCTCTTTTTGTTTTGCCAATAATTTTTTCATTAGTCTATCAAATTTGAAATCTTGCTCAAGGTCTCTAATGGTGCTATTGACTGCTTCTTCGTCAACAATGGTATACCCAAAAGTTTGGAATATCGGATTATCTTCTTCCTCCATTTTTTTTTATTGTTTTCTAAGTTGTTCGTATTGAGCTCTAGTCCAAAATGACATGTGATTGTTTCAAAAATTTTGAAGTTTCTAAAGGACAACTCAATAGGTGATTATTGGTTTAGGAAGATATGCTTTGTTGATTTTACCACTATTGTTTGTTCATTGCGATAAAGCATCTCTTTGTTGAAAAGCATGTCCTTGCAAAATTTCTCCATCAAACTCTATCCCGCAGCCACGTAAGTAGTGATGAAAATGGTGTAGGAATGTCCTATGTTTTAATAAGATCTTGTGATTGATATACAAGAATCTTATTCTTTTCTGGGTAGCTTTATAACTAGGTTTTATTTTCTTAACGCGATACTTAAAATTCATATAAGCATTTGATAGTTCACAAGTTTGTTTGATTCCAATGTTGGTGCGATTTTGATTTTGATATGACCTAGGTTCAAAATAGGAAAGATATATCCAAGATAATGAACACAAGATGAATTGATCAAGCTTCGTGATAGAGGATTTCATATATCCTGATGAGAGACTTGACAATGATGTTGATTTTTTTGCACTTAAAATGTTTGAATCAAGAGCTTGTTGAATGTTTATGCTTATGGAAACTTTTTGGAAATAGCCTATTGGATCAGTGGCCCAGTTGTTGAACTAGTTTAAAAATGTGTGATAGTTTAGAGACAAATCTACTCAAGAAGTGTTTTGATTCTGATGTTGAAATTTTGGTTTGATACGCTTTTGAGATGTTAAAAAGATTTTGTGCTAACTCTTGTGGCAAAGAGTGTTAACTTATGGGATAAAATCACTGTTTTGTTGTTTGAAAGCGTCATTTTGATGATGTTTCAAGGATTCTTCTCAAATCCTTCACCAAGTTGTTGGATTTTCGCTCATTTCTTTTTTTTTAGATGACGATTTTCTCAAATTTTTAACCATTTTGAACATGTCATAGACATAGAAGACACAATGTTTTTGAAAAACAATAGCATAAGCAAGTACAAATCCTATGGCAGGATGAGACAATAATTGTTGAATCTTACATGGGGTTTCCCCCGAGGCTATGCTATTCAAAGCGGATATTTAGATGCTTGACCCCACTAGCTCCACCCTCAACACTCACTTCTCTGGGGCAGCCAAGCACCAGTTTCCATGAAAACTCCCCATGGAAAACTTTATATCTCTACTAAGAACCGTATGTGTGTGAGCTGCTTCAGAGGTCCGACCTCCTGCGCCAACAACTAGAAGGATTTTGGCAGCTAGTACAAGTGGTTTTTAGTAAAGTCTTTTGGTCATGTGGCCATACATGTGACACTTTTAGCTCTATAAATACATAAGGTTCCCAGCCTATAGAGGTTACGCTCCATAGGATTTATGGGGAAACATAGTGTCGGTATGAACTTATCAGCACATGTTGCTTGTGAATTTTGTTACACACACGATTTATTTAGAGTGGATTGGAAGGACTTAGTATTAGCTCGTTTCCACTTTGGGTCATTCCCCTCTCACTGGCCCCCTCAAGGCAGCTCGGGAAGGCAGGCCCTCTAAAGGTTATACATAAAAGAAAGTAGGTCTGGTTTTTTTATCACCGTATAATGGTGAGAGCATACTTACCTACTACTTCATCAAGCACGGAAAACACAAGTCCATTTTAGCTTTTGTAACATCTATGTGCAACTATTTTAAAGAAGTCACTCAAAAATGCAAGTTGCATGTTGTTAATTTATCCCCCTTAGTTAAGATAAATGAGAATGACATGATGTGTTACTTTCCAAATTAGAACTCTTAATTAACTAGGTGAGGAAATGCATGAAATTTGTTTTGAAATAACCCTACACATGCATGTCAGTAGTTTGAAAAATTTAAGTTCTTGGACATTTGGACCTGCAAGAAAATTTTGTCAGTTGCAAACAAAAGTGCTATCCTAACAAATGCACGTTCTTTCACCTCAAAAGCACTAACCTAAAGGAGAAAAGCACTAACCTGAAACACAAAAACACTTCTCTACAGACTAAGAAGCAAGAATCATTTGACAAAAGCGTTAACCAAACTAACAAATGCTCGAACCTGAAGGACAAAAGCATTGTTTTGAAGATTAAATGCGTCGATTTATAGATAAAAGCGCTAACCTAAATGACACATGCGCTAACCTAAAGGAAAAAAGTGCTAACCTATCAAATAAAGGCGCTGTTAGAATTCACACTGGCATGAATTTATATTACAAATGTGTTAAATTTGCTTTTTGCGAGAATTAGATAGGATATTAGAAAGAATATGTGAGGATCTGAGCCCCACGGTGGGCGCCAAAATGTGTAGACTAGAATTTTATTATCAAAATACTACCTGCAACATGTTAGTTTCACAAAATACAAAGGAAAATGCTACAGGAAATCCAAACTCAACCAATGAAACTACATGAAATACATATAAAATAAAAAAACTATTATTACCTTCATGATTTATGTCTCATTGTGTCTTAACTCCACTGTTCCTGATTGCAGATGGTGTGCTCTCAAACAAGCACTGATGGATTCCAAGATGGCATATGAAGAATGGACTGATAACTAGTAGTTAACTGATACTATGATATGCAATGCTAAATGACTATGCTAAAATGATTATACTTATTTTCTTCAAGATTAAAAACTCACGGATGTATAAGTTTTCACAAATGATTAGCTTTGAAAACTCACTTGAAGACTAACTCTCTCTCATCTCAAACTCCTGATCTTATAGACCTTGAGAGGATAAGATGATGTGGCCTGGATCAACAGTCATGATCAAAACTATAGATTTGGATGTCTGTGAGCAAAGGTGAAGGTTGAGAGAAAGGGGGAAGGAGAAGACAAGTGTCACTCATCTCACCTTGACTGGGTTGCTAACTGAGGGAATCTAGGGATGGTTGGAGAATATTTAGGCATGAGAGGACAAGTGGACTCAAGTCCTTCCTCAGATGTAGGGATGTTGGAGGGAATAGAGAAGAAGGTTATGAAATATGTGTACGTACACAATATTTCATTAAGTTTGGAGGTTGAAGATAAGTGGCTAATAAATGTTTTATTTATTTTAATTTGTTGAATTAATTTAGCCACATGATGGATGAGTTGGCAAAGGATGAAGTGGAGATGGAAGAATGAGTTGGAAAAGAGATTAAATAATTTAGGAAATCATTTAATTTTTGAGACTACAGGATAGGAGAATAATCATTAAATATTAGATATTCAAATGATTGATGGAGATAATTAAATATTAGATATTTAATTAATTGACCAGAAGAATAATTAAATATTAGATATTTAATTAATTAGAGGAATAGGATAGATGAATTAATTAATAAAATATTTCAATTAAATAATTAATAGAAAGACACGAAATGAATTAAATAAATTAATCTTTTCAAATTAACATTAAATATATATAAAATATTTATTTAATTGCTCACAGAAATTTTTTATGTGTATACACTTACAAGCTTCAATAATACTTGTCGGTTCAACTTGAGAAATAAGACACACCTCTTCATTTGCCATTTTTCTTCTTGTCATTACTCCCTTGTTCCTATCTGCAATGATTTGATCTTCAGAATGATTTAATCTTACATACCTTGGAGTCTTTTGAACTTCAAGTCCACCACTTTGATCATCAGTCACAGTTGAATGTTCAGACTGTGTCGGTGTAACTCTTTCAGCTTCCTGTACCGGTTGAGGCATTGTTGGTTCAGTTATGATCATTTCCACTATTGGTTCCATGTCATATGATATAGAATGATTTTTGTACTATTCATCCACTTTCACATGATCACTTTTCACAATTTTCTGCAATCTTTTGTTATAACATCTATATGCTTTTCTCTGAATTGAATAACCAAGAAATATTACTTCATCACATCTAGGATCAAACTTTCCAATTGAATCATCTCTTTTGATATAGCATTTACATCCAAAAATTCTGAAATACTTAATAGTAGGTGTTTGTCCAAACCATAGTTCATAAGGGGTCTTGTTGGTTTCACCTTTGATGTGAACTCTGTTCAGTGTGTAGACTGCTCTACTCACTACCTCTCTCCAATAGATATGAGGCAATTTGGCTTCATCATCATAGATCTAGCTACATCCAAAATAGTTATGTTCTTTATTTCAACTACTCCATTTTGTTGAGGAGTCCTAGGTGCAGATAATTGTCTCCTGATTCCATTTGTCTCACAATAACTGTAAAATTCATGAAAAGTGAACTCACCTCCATGATCTAATCTTAGACATTTAATTTTCAATTCAGTTTTTGTTTCAACCTTCACTTTAAAGATCCTGAATTTCTCAAAAGCTTTGGACTTCTCCCTCAGAAAAGTCACCCACATCATTCTAGAATAGTCATCAATAATCAACATGAAATACCTATCACCTTGAAAGCTTCTAGTCCTTGTTGGACCACATAAGTCAGTGTGAATCAAATCAAGTACATCATTAGATTTATCATGTATGCCTTTAAAAGAACTTCTGACTTGCTTACCCTATTGACATTCCTTACATACCAGATTACGAGGCTTCATAATCTTAGGTATGTCTCTGACTGCCTTGGTTGAACTGATCTTAACAATACAATCAAAACTAACATGACACAACCTCCTATGCCATAGCCAACTCTCATCAATATGAGCAATCAAACATATCTTATTACCAGTTTTCAAGTGAAAGATGTTACTTCCTATCTGAATACCGGTTGCAATCTCCAAACCAGTCTTATTAATGATTTTGCATTTTCTATCGTTAAACTGAAGTTGAAAACCCTTATCAACTAATTTACCAACACTCAAAATTTTATGCCTTAAACCTTCTACATAATAGACATTATCAGTGTTATGCTTTCCATCCAAAGAAATAATACCTCTACCTTTGATCATACATGCTTTGTCATTTCTAAATCTGACTTGACCACCATTGTATTCTTGTAGGGACATAAATTTCCCTTTATCTCCAGTCATATGATGTGAGCATCCACTATCAATTACCTATTCATCCTTATCTTCAACTTTTGTTTCCAAGGCCTTCTCTTAATTTTTGATAGCTGGTACTGGTTCATCTTCCTTCAAAGCATAGAACACCCATTCCTTTCCATTTCTAGATCCACTACCAGAGTCTTCTACCAGATCATCTCCAGAGTCATCAGTTACTCCTTCCTCATCTGCTATGTAGCAATGCTTGTTTTTCTTGAATCTATATCTGTTTGGGTTAGACTTGAAAGTTTTCTTAACTCTTTCCTGAAACCTTGCATTCCTTTCAGGACGTCTAGATGCAAAATGACCAATCTTATTACATGAAAAACATTTAAAAAGTGCTTTTCCTTCATACTTACTTCCAGTTGGACCTTTAGGTATTATTCTAGCGAATAAGGCTTCAAATTGCTCAAGCTCTTCATCTTCTTTCCTCATGTCTTCCAATTGTTTTGCATATAGGACTCTCCAATCACTTTTGCCGGTAGATATTGATGATGATGCATGAAAAGCAGGTTCAAACTTTACAGCTCTAGAAGATCCAAATTTTTCAAGCTCAAAAACAGATAATTTCCCAATCAAAATGCCTCTGTTGACTGAAGTGTTTTTCATTGTTCTTAGCTCATTAATTGTAGTTGCCTTCATCTTGTAAGTAGGTGGAAGGGCTCTCAAGACTTTGGAAACTATTTCATCTTCACCTAGAAATCCTCCACAACATTGAATTCCCATAAAAATCTCATTTACTTTTTCCATAAACACAACAATTCTTTCATTTTCTTCCATTTTCAATTTTTCATACCTAACCCAGTAACCATCAAGTTTAGCAATTTTGATAGTAGGGTTACCTTCATTCAGAGTTTGAAATTTGTCCCATATAACCTTAGCCGATGATTTGTCAATTAATCTCATAATCTGTTGATCAGTAAGTGCACATAAGAGGGATTCTCTAGCTCTGCAATCATTTTCAATATTCTTATCATGGTCTGCAGGAGCAAGATTTCTAGATGCCAAATCATAAGGTGTGTATCCTTTCTCAGTGATCTCCCAAATATCCTTACCAAGAGATCTAAGATGAGTCTCCATTAGAATTTTCCATATACCATAATTTGTTCCATCAAGCTTAGGGATTTCTCTTCTGAAAATAGCTACTGGTGGATTAGAAGTGTTAGCTGCCATAGGATCTACCTCAAACGGTTAAGCTTCTACAAAAGAGGACCAAAGTTCTGATACCAATTGTTAGGATAACCAGTGAACAACTGAGGGGGGGGGGGTTGAATCAGTTGTTAACAGATTATAACTTTTAATCAACAATATAACCTTAAACAGATCAAGTACCGATAAAGTACAAACAAATGCCAGTAGAAAGAGATACCGGTAAACAATACAACTTAACAATTAACCAGATAACAAATGTAAAGCAACCATACCACATAACACCATGATTTGTATGTGGAAAACCCGGAAAGGGAAAAACCATGATGGGAAGCCTACCCACAGTCAGATGATACTTCTGCAGAAATTATGTGTTACAATGAGGGGCCTACACTTGAAGGAATGCACACTACCTAGAGTGTACTTCTCATTACAAAAAAGTCTCACTGACTACAAAGAGGCTACAACCTTCTCAAGATAAATGGACAATAATCCAATAGAGTGAACTACTAGAAATAGCATCTACCATGCCTGATTACAATCCCAGTTAAGCTCAATGCTAAAGAACTAAATCCTCTTCTAAAACCAATCCAATCACCAATTATTGATCAACTCCTCTGCCTGAATGATATTACAATTTTTGCACATTACATTCCTTGATCATGACCTTTTCAATAACCATGATACTTTACAAAGAGTTTCTATCTCTTATTTATATAAACCCTAAAGCCTAAACCAATTAGGTCGGCCACCTAAAGATATTACAATAAAATCATTACATAATTCCTATTACAATGATATGCAATGTTATCTTAAAACAATAATAACAAATCCATAAAACATCTTGAATCATCTAGGTAACATGTAGCCTACATGCTAACATATACGAATCCATAACCTAGATAGGTACCGGACCTATTCTAGGTCCACCACACCAAAGAAATGTCTTCAAGCAATTCAAATACAATCAAGGAATATCTTCAGTATCCTAAAATCCTCAAAGAAGCTGCACCAACACCAATTGTGCATCCTGCCATGATTCCTCAAAGAAATTTCTACCGATAAAGCTTTAAATCAGTGTCGATAAGGGTTTACCAGAGTGTATGATAACATCCAATTACCAAGCCAATACCAACAAACCAAAACATGAAAATGGAGCATATAACTCATAAAATCCAATATACTTCATTGATACAAACATGTCAGAAGTGTCCAATAGATAATCTCTTCTGTCGGTAACACTCCATATCAGCTAGTGTAAAATTGTCTACCGGTAATAGATAGTGTTGAAATTAATGACAAAACATCAATGCCACACATAATCAATTCACCCATAATGCCAACAAGTTGTCCAACTATTGTTCTACCAGTTTGTTTAAGCTCAAAACGATCAAAATTTTTGCCCCCAGCTAGGTGCAGGATTTTGCCCCAAGCCTAGAAACAAATTTATTATGATATACCCAATGATCCAAACCATGGTGAGAAATCAGCTACGATGCTTGCGTATGTACAAAGGTTTATTATGGATATGAACAACGCTGATGGAAGATATATTTAAGTGAAAGGATGCATGAACCAATAGATGGAAGAGCTAGATGACAGATAGCCCATGTTGCCAGGTTTTCACCATCTGTTATTATTGCACTTTTTCTCATGTTTGATTTTTTTCTCCGTTTTCGTTGTTTTCGCTATTTTTTGTATTTTCTGATTTTCCATTGTTTTTGGATTTTTCTATTTTTTCTCTGTTTTTGGATTTTCTACTTTTTCAATGTTTTTTTTCTGCTTTTTCACTATCTATGGATTTTTTCTGCTTTTTCGCTGTTTTTGGATTTTTTCTATTTTTTCACTGTTTTTTATTTTTCTGCTTTTTCACAGTTTTTGGATTTTTTTTCTTTTTCAGACATAAAACTTCTTCAGATGCATTCTATTGATGGGTTCCTCAAGTTGATCCCCATCCTATGTTGATAGCTGATATGCTCCTGATCCAAATAATGTTGTGACCACAAACGGACCTAACCAATTTGGTTCAAACTTCCCTTTCTTTTCTCGATTTGCCTGGTTGCGTGGATTTTCCTTTAGTACTAGTTCTCCAACTTGAAAGGCTCTTGGTTTGACCTTGTGATTATAACTGCAACACAATCTCTATTGATACACCTTCAAATGATCAAAGGCATTTTTTCGTCGTTATGGATCAATTCTAACTCTTGCAGTCTAGATTCTCATTGTTCTTCATCTGGGATAAGGCCTTTGAATGATACTTGTAGAGAAGGTATCTCTACTTCTATTGGCAGTATTGCTTTTAATCTATAGATAAGAGAGAAAGGTGTGGCACCTGCTGGTGTGTGGATACTGGTATGGTAGGCCCATAGAGAAAGGTTCAATTGAATATGTCAATCTCTGCCAGCATCATTTACTGTCTTTTTGAGGATTTTTAAAATTGTTTTGTTTGATGCTTCTGCTTGTCCATTCCCTTGTGGATAGTAGGGCATGGAGAATCTGTGTTGGATCTTGAATTTCTCACAAAGCTCTTGTACATCCTGATTCTTGAAGGGTCGCCCATTATCAGTGATAATGGTCATGGGTATGCCATAGCGACATATGATGTAGTTCAAGATAAATGAAGCAATTTGTTTTCCCGTGATATTGATGAGAGGTACTGCCTCAATCCATTTTGTGAAATACTTTCTAGCTACAAGGATGAATTTGTGACCATTGGATGAAGGAGGATGTATCTTTCCGACTAGATCAAGACCCCATTCAAAAAATGGCCAAGATGTTGCCAAAGTATGAAGTTCTTGTGTTGGTGCATGAATCAAATTTCCATGGATCTGACATTGTTTGCATGCTTTATCTATTTGAAAAGAATCTCATTCAATAGTTGGCCAATAATAGCTAAAGCGTATGAGTTTCTTCGAAAGGGTAAGACCACTTGAATGAGTACCACAAATTTTGTTATGGACTTCATTTAAGGCCTTCCCAGATTCTTCTTGCTCGAGACATCTTAAGAGAGTACCATCCAGACCTCGTTTAAAAAGGGTATCCATGACAAGAGTATAATGAGAAGCTTGGCGAATAAAGTTTTCCTTTTGGTTCTTTGACAAGTCAGGAGGAAGGATATTATATTTCAGGTATGTATAAGTTTGGACATAGCAGGAGGAATCATGCCCAACAAGGTGACATATAGTTTGGGAACTAGGACAATTATGTCCAGGTAAAACAACTCTTCCACCAGGAATTCGTAATGCTCTTGATTTTCCTATGTCTAAAGTAGAGAAGCAAGTGTTGTCATGGCATTTGCTGCTTTGTTGTCATTCCTTGGAATCTACTGAAAAATTATTTCGACAAAGTATTTATTGACATCATCAACCATCTTCTTATAAGGCATTAGCTTTTCATCCTTTGTTTGATAATCATCATTGATTTGATTGATGATGAGCTGAGAGTCTCCAAAAACCTAAAGTCATGTAATGTTCCATTCTATAGCCATCTTGATACCTATGACCAAAGCTTCATATTCTATTGTGTTATTGGTGCATGGAAAACTTAATTTGTATGCTTTTCAAATTGTATGACCTTGTGGCGTGATGAATAGAATGCCTGCTCCTGATCCATGCTGTGTATATGAACCATCAAAGTATAATTTCCATGTCTTTGTGGTAACTCTTAGGATATTAGCATCGGGAAATTCAATATGTAAAGGATGATCATCTGGAAGCGGTGCCTCTACTAGTTGGTTAGAAATGAATTGCCCGTTGATAGATTTTTGTCCACATACTCAATATCAAACTCTCTCAGAATCATGATCCATTTTGCTAGTCGTCTTGTTAATGTTGCCTTGCTGAGAAAATACTTTGATGGATCGATTTTAGCAATCAAGTTGATGGAGTGAGATAGTAGATAGTGTCTTAATTTTTTATAAGCAAAAACTACCACCAAACATGCTTTTTTTGTTGGTGAATAGTTGAGCTTGTATCCCACTAATGTTTTGTTGATGTAGTAGATGGCTCATTCTTTTCCTTCATTATCTTGTTGTGCGAGCATAACTCCTAATGATACTTTAATGGTTGATACATAAAGTAACAACGACTTTATTGGAATCAATGACATTAGGATGGTTGGTTGCATGAGATAGGCCTTGATCTTATTGAATGCATCCTCACATTGATGGTCCCACTTGAAATTAATATTTTTGTGCAATATATGAGTAAATGGTTGGCATTTATCTACTAGCTGAGCAACAAATCTTCTGATTGATTGTAGTCTTCCTTGGAGTGATCCGAGTTGACTGATATTCTAGAGAGATTCCATTTCCATGATTTCTTTGACCTTGGATAGATCTACTTCAATACCCTGAGCTGAAACAATGTATCCTAATAGTTTACCTAAAGTAACACCAAAGACACATTTCTTGGGATTGAGTCGTAGCTTGTAATGTTCTAACCTATCAAAGATCTTTTCCAGTATTCCTATATGTTCTTCTCTATTGTATGAATTGACCAATATATCATCCACATAGTCTTCCATGAATGTATACATCATGTCATCGAATATCGTTGTCATAGCTCTTTGATATGTAGCACCTGCATTCTTTAGTCCAAAAGGCACGACGTTCCAGTAGAAAGTATCCAATGGACATGTGAAAGCTGTCTTTTCTTGATCTTTAGGTGCTATTTTGATCTAGTTGTATCCAAAGAAACCATCCATTAGAGAAAACATGGGGTGTCCAGCAGTTAAATCCATAATGATGTCAATGTTAGGCAAAGAAAAGTCATCCTTTGGACATGCATTATTAAGATCATTGAAGTCTATGCATACTCTGATACTTTTATCTAGTTTGGAAACAGGAACGATGTTTGATACCCATTGAGGATATACTACAGGTCTGATGAATCCTACATCCAGTAATTTCTTTAGTTCTGCTTTGACAAGAAGAGCGATATGGGGATGCATCTTCCTTAATTTCTTCTTAACTAGTTTGGCTCCTTGACTATCATTTAAGTGATGCATAATAAGATCTAGATCTAACCTCGACATGTCTGCATATGACCAGACAAAATTGATTTGTCATCATTTGAAGAAGTGCATATATTGCTGCATTGCTTGTGCAGATAAAGAAGTTGTTGCATGTAGAACCTTTGGTTGCTCTATTGTGCCAATGTTAACTACCTCTGTTGGTTCGATAAAAATGGATGACCTTTCTTGATAGTACTCAGGTAAGGTGTCAAATCTCCCATCTTCCAGCGCCTCAAGGAGGTTTTCACTGTTAGATGCATCCATTCTTTTTACTTTTTCTTGGTCTAATATTGCCAATAAATGGTTTTCAGCATTAGACCTGATATTGTTTTCTTTATTTTCATTTTTGTGGTTGGGAGATATGGAATCCACTTGACTGGAAGATGCATTGTTGGAATTCCTAGTGAAAGTTGTTGTGGGTTCGATTGCATTAAGATATAAGGATATGGCATGATCATTAAGAAAGGTATCAATGGCAATATGTCTTTCATTTTCTGAGTCAAAAAGTTTAGGATGGAATAGAGGTAAGGGGTCCTCAGGTTGAGATGCTTCAAGGGTATTAAGGGTCATGATAGAGATGTCAAATTTTTTGATATGTATGTCAATGTCTAGAACGATACTCTAGTCAAAATGACCTCACAAGTAGCTCATGATCATCCTCGATTAAGTCCAAGTCAACCGAATGTGATTCTAATTCAAGTGGGCAAGTTCCTAATGTTTGGTCCGCATACACATGAACTACATCGACCCCTACATCTTCCTCAAAGCAAGTTTCTTCTGATCATTGCTCAGAATGATAGGAATCCCATTCTGATTCATTTGAATCTGCCTCACTTGCAGGGTGCAATTTGCAAATTTGTTCATATAGCATTTGATTTGTTTCTTCTATTTTTCTTGCTATATCTTTTCTTCTGTCATATTCAGCTTTCTCTTGGTTGATATTGAGTTTTGTCAACCTTGCTATTAGCTCTCCTTGATTTGTACCAGTTTCTTGGGAGGTGTCTTTGGTTTGTTTTTCCTGTTGATTAGAAGCTTTCTTCATTTGCCATTTCATGTTTACTTGTGCTTGTTGTTTGGCAGATTTTTCTTCCCTTTCAATTGCAAGTTGTTCTTGTCTATTTTCATATTCATCTCGTTGTTGGCTAGAAGATGTGTCCTCTAGTAGAGTAACTTGTCCATACCCTAAGCCTGATTTGTCTATAGCCTGCTGAGTGTGAGGTTGGATAGGTTCTGAGATACCTTCTTTTTCGTTTTCCTACAGGACCTATTCCAGTGTATCCCATTTTTTGAAGGATGTTAAAATCTTTTTGGTGTAGAGCACATTCCATTACACATCTATTTTCAAGCACATGGTGGTGTCTATAGGGTCATTTGTGATGTAATAATGGGTTGGATCAATGATCACCCTTGATGTAATTGAATGCCTATTTGTATGGTCAATAATCTCCTAGGTGAGCATATAAACCTAGAGGTCTATTAGGCCATGAAGGCTTGGAATTCAGATTTTCAATATTAGTATGTCTAGGATGTTGTCTTAGCTGTTTGGAGTCTAAAAAAGTGACAAATAATGACCTTGGATGTGTTTTCATAAGGTTTAGGTGGTTAATAACTGATGTTGTCCTAAGTTGCAAAATGTTGCATTTGTTGTCAAACAACTTTTCAATGTTGTCAGTAGGATGCCAAATACTTCTCCAATGATCCTAACTATTCAAAAGTTGGTTATGGATGTTGGAAAAAGGTTTATATATGCTTGGACAACCGTAGGAAGAAAGGGGTCGAACATTTTGTAAAGTTTGGTGGAGAAAGTGAATAGAACAAGTTTGATTTCGCCATAACCATGATATTTTTTCGTACTATCCGTACAAAGCATGAGATCTATTGATGAATTTTTGATCTGGTTAGAAAGAACCCTAAAACACCCTTCCAATGCATTTGGTCTGACCTCTTGAAGTAAAGTTTAGTGGAAGTTATAAGCGTTTTATCCTCTGCAGGTTTGAAACCCTCCATTTTCAAGGGTTACCATGAAAATAAGAACCTAACTCGCAATCTACCCATTCGGATCTGATGGCCATGGGTAGAATGCAAGTTGGGGACATTTATTTTGAGATTCTAGAGGGGAAAGTTCAAAGGAGTTGGTTGGTACATTACCACCAAGCCCTAGTCTAAATCGGTTGAGGGTCTAGATTAGATTAGATGAGTTTCATTGAGAATACAATGAACAATGATGAGATGATGAGTTGAATTGATGGAATTGGAGTATTTGAATATAGAAGAAACTTCCTAAAGAGTTGGAACCTTCCTGTGATCCCATTCTCATATACCTCCTTTATGAAATCGATCTAACCTGATCAATTAGGCATGTGACCCAAGTAGGTGTTGAAGAGTGCAGGAATGGGGTGGAATTCCAATCTTTTGGAATCTGATAGTAATCCCAAAAAGGTGTCTGAAACCTAAATTTTTTAGGGTGTTGATTAGTGTTATCTAGAGAAAAGTCCAAAAAGATAGTGAAATAGGGCTACTAACCGGTAGACCAGTGTCGGTAAACTTGTGCCAGTAGACCTGTACAGGTAGGCTTGTCTAGGCCTCAAAAGCCATTATTTGTCTTGTGCTTCAAAATAGAATTATGGAAGATCTTGATAGGTCTTAGGAAGTGGGTATAAGTGTTGTGCTACCAACCTCTACATTAGGTGGTATCAGAGCCTCAGAAGAGCCTTGGAGAATAATAAAGCAATGGAAGATGCAATAGAGAATAGTGAGGAGATTCCCACTAGACCCATGACAAACATGGAGTTAGACAAGATAGTGAGGAGCAAGCGGCTAAGAATAAAAATATGGAGGAGGAGGTAGAAAGATTGAAGAAAGACCAGGCAGACAAGGGAGTTGCATTAGCATCTGATGGAGAAGGAGAAGAGGAAGAAGAGAGACTATTGATGCTGGTAGATCAAAGACAATTTGTTGAAGCCCTCAATAGGGTAGGAAGAAGAGATAATAGAGCAGAACTACCTACATTCTCTGGAAAGATGAATCCAGAAGAGTGTATGGATTGGATAGAAGCAATGATCAATTATTTTGGATGTGAAGAGGTACCTGAAAACCAAAGGGTGGAGGTGGCTAAATCCAAAATGAAAGGTCCAACTCTTGGTTGGTGGAACTTTCTACAAAATGAAAGAGATGAAGAAGGAAAGAGACCTATAATCTCATGGAAGAAGATGGAGATAGAGATCAAAAGGCAGTTTGTGCCTGAGGACTATGAGATAATCTTACACAAGAGATTACAAAATCTAAGGCAAAGAGACTTGGATGTCAATACTTACACCGAGGAGTTCCATAGGATGACCCTTAAAGAAAATATGCCAGAGAGTGAAACACAAAATCTAGCAAGGTACATGAATGGTCTTAAGTTCACTATTCAAGATGAACTGAGTTTGTTTAACCTTGAATCAGTGCACAAGTGTTTTTAAATGGCACTTAGGATTGAGGAGAAGAAAAAAAGGAGAGGAGACCACAATAATAGAGGAAAGGGTACAAGCTTTAGAGGCAAAGGTAGATTCAATAGAAAAAGATCATCTCCTAAACTCCAAGGAGAGTCCAACCATCAGGAAGAAGAGGGAGAGTTAGGGAACAAAGGTAGCTTTAGAGGAAGGAGGGGAAAATGGTAGAGGAAAATTCGGTGGAAGAGGACCTACTGTCTTTACCAGTAGGTGTTTTTAATTCAACAAAGTTGGGCATCAGTCATTTAGATGTCCTAAGAAACTAAGAAATGGTAGCCAAGGAGGTGATAGGAGGGCACATCTAATACAAGAAGAAAAATATAGTCAAAGCACAACCTCCTACCACACATAAACTTCAAAGTCTACAAATTCAGAGTAAGGAGAAATCTTGATGATCGATAGGACCCTCTAAAAAGTGTCAACCATCAAAGAACCACCTCAGAGGAAATATCTTTTCAGAACCTCCTACAAAGTACAAGGCAAGGTATGCAAATTCATTTTGGACTCAAGGTCCACAGATAACATAGCTTCTGTTGAAATGGTTACCAAGATTAACTTGCAAAGAATACCTCATTCCCATCCTTATAAAGTGTCTTGGTTGAACAAAGGTCAACAAGCCCTGATTAGTGAGCAAGTTTGGGTAGAATTTTCAATAGGTAAATACAAAGATAGGGTGTTGTGTGATGTAGTAGAAATGGATGCTTGTCATCTGCTACTAGGCAGGCCTTGGCTATATGATGTAGATGCTAGACATGAGGGAAGGAATACACCATCACCAAGAATGGGGTGAACTTCAATATGACACCTCTTCCAAATGATAGTAAGGATAAGCACATTGTGACTAGTGTCATGCTAGTTGATGAGAGGGAGTTCATGAAAGGTTTGAATGAGAAGGATACTCCTTGTTTTAAAATAGTTGTCAAGCCTAGGACTAAACCTAAGAAGCAACCTAAGAACCAAGAGATAGAAAGGAAACTAGGTCCTAAAGAAGTTCAAAATCTGCTAGATCGGTATAAGGGAGTAGTTGTAGATAGTACCAATTCCTTACCCCCTCAAAGGGAAACCAGTCATTGTATTGATCTCACACCAGGTGCTACACTACCCAATAAGGCAACATGCAAGCTTAACTCTAAATAAAATGCAGAAGTTGCAAGATAGATCCAAGAATTGCTTGAGAAAGGGTTCATTAGGAAGAGCATAAGTCCCTGTGTAGTCCCTACAGTACTAGATCCTAAGAAGGAAGGAAAATGGAGGTTGTGTACCGACTCTAGGGCCATCAATAAGATAATAATCAGATATAGATTCCCAGTGCCAAGAATGGAGGACTTGATGGATTGTCTAGGAGGGGCCAACTATTATTCCAAAATGGATTTGAAAAGTGGTTATCACCAAATAAGGATCAGAGATGGAGACCAATGGAAGACAATTTTTAAGACCAATGAATGCCTATTTGAGTGGATGGTTATGCCATTTGGGCTTTCCAATGCCCCTAGTACATTCATGAGACTCATGAATGAGGTTCTTAAGCCCTTCATTAATCATTTTGTAGTAGTATATCTAGATGATATATTGATTTTCAGTAAAGATGGGAATGAACATATAATACACTTGGATTTGGTGTTGCAAAGGCTACATGAGGAGCAGTTGAAGATAAATTTGGATAAATGTGTCTTCTTGCAGGAAGAACTAGTACTCCTTGGATTTGTGATTTCTCAAGGAAATTTGAAAATGGATCCATCTAAGGTGGATACAATCTTAAACTGGCCAACCCCTCAGTCAGCAAGTGAGGTAAAAGGTTTCCATGGATTAGCAAGTTTTTATAAAAAAATTAATAAGAATTTTAGTGGGGTTAGTGCACCAATGATAGAAACCATAAAAGGAGGTAGGAAATGTCAATTTCTTTGGACTAAGGAGGCTGATAGATCTTTTGATTTTTTGAAAACTAAGATTTCAGAGAAGCCTATTTTTGTACTCCCTAACTTTCATAGGGTTTTCACTATTGAATGTGATCCATCAAATAAGGCCATAGGAGGAGTCTTGAGTCAGGAAGGTAGTCCAGTGGCATTTTTCAATGAGAAACAAAATGAAGCAAAGCAAAAGTATTTTATATATAACCTAGAGATGTATGCTATGGTGCAATCCCTTAGGAAGTGGAAACATTATCTCTTACCTAAGGATTTTATTTTATATGCTGACAACCATGCTCTAAGTTTTTTGAATAGGCAAGAAAAACTAAATCACTGGCATATGAAGTGGATGGAATATCTTCAAGCTTACACTTTCACTATCCTACATAAGAAAGGAGTAGCTAATAAAGTTATCGATGCACTCAGTAGAAGGAACTTAGAAATCCAAGAGATTCAATTGGAAAGCATGGGAATCAATGCCTTGAAAGACATGTATCAAGGAGATGAAGATTTCAAGGAGGCCTATGAAGTTTGTAAGGACATGAATGACAAGTATCATACTAATTTTTTTGATTATATCCTCCAGGAAGGCTTACTTTTCAAAGGCAGTCAACTTTGTATTCCTAATTGCTCCATGAGGGAAAATATTGTAAAAGAAAAGAATTGTGGAGGTTTGTCAGGACACTTTGGACTTGATAAGACACTTGAATTGGTTAAATGATTCTACTTTTGTCCTAGAATGTAGTCAGATGTGAGAAAGTATGTGTCAGAGTGTGTGGTATGCCAAAGGGCAAAAGGGACAAGTTCAAAGGCAAGTCTATATACTCCATTACCAATCCCTACTAAACCTTGGAATTTAGTTAGCATGGATTTTGTCTTAGGTCTTCCCAGGACTAAATCAGGATATGACAGTATATATGTTGTTGTGGACAACTTTTCCAAAATGGCACACTTTTTGCCATGCAAAGTTATTCATGATGCTTCCAATATTGTAGGTTTGTTCTTCAAGGAGGTTGTTAGACTTCATGGGTTACCTTTAAGCATTATCTCAGACTGGGATCCTAAGTTTGTAGGAAATTTTTGGAGGACTTTGTGGTGTAGGTTAGGGACAAATTTGTCCTTCTCTTTTGCTTATCACCCTCAATCTGATGGACAGATAGAGGTGATTAATAGATCCCTTGGTAATTTGTTGAGGTGTTTGACTAAGGACCTTGGGGTCACTTGGGATACTATTCTTACACAAGCAGAATTCTCATTAAATGACTCTGTGAGCAGAAGTACTGGACTGAGTCCTTTCCAAATTGTATATGGAACCAATCCTAGAGGTGTTCTTGAACTCAGAGAAGTGCAGAATATTGAAAGGAGTGTTAGCGCAACTTTGGAGTCTGTTATCTCCGTAATTCACAGAGAGATTCTTGCTCATGGATAAGCTAACAAAGGAGTTATAGATTTTTAACTTCCTCTGCCTACTTTAGTTTCATTTCAACATTTCATGTAGTTAATTATTGATCTTCAGAAATTTCATGCATCTCATGCATAATTTCTGCTCTTGTGATCTATATATCATTTGTAATCATACAAATTTGTTATAATGAAAATGGTTGATGAGTTCTTTGTTCTGATTTTCTCTGCAAGTTTTGCTTTTATTTTCCAGCTAGATCTTTTCTCTATTTTGTAGGATTAGCTGCAAAATTTTACATGGTATCAGAGCCAGATTGCTAGGAAGAAGAAGCTAGACAAATTATTTGCAGATAGATTTCTGAAGATTAGTATCACCATGGAAGCTGACGTCTATTTCTAGATTCATGCATATTCTTTCCCTAATTTTTGCATGCTCCTTGTTGTTTTTTCCTATTTTGATTCTTTAAAATTGTTCGTGCTTTGCAAGCACCGCATGATGAAGATCTGGAAAATTTGGGGCTTTGTAAAAATTAAACTTTTAGAAAGTTTATATGGGGTTTTGCTTAATGCATTTAGTCAAGGTTTTTTTTCAATAAGTTTCCTGAATAAATAGAAGATTAAAGTTGCTATGAACTCTTCCTCCAATTGAGAGTCAAAAGTATTCTTTTGTTCTAAATTCTTGTCTACATAAGATTCCAATGTTGCAACTTTGTTTTCTCCTAGAGATTCTTTCTAGAAGGGTTCCTGACTACATGAGATTCTAGAGTTGCATCATCATGTGCTTCCAGAGTGTCTTTCTAGTGGGACATTATTGAGCAATGGATATACAATGGCATCATCCCAACCAAAGGTCATCTTTGCAGTTCCTTAGTTTGGAGCATATTTCTGCAGATTCATATCTTCGTGTCTTCAAATGATCAGTTTTTGTATTCAGAAACCATGTACCTGTCTGTTTGAATATGTACAACTACATTTTCAAAGTATCCCAGAGGTACTCATGCAGTGGTTTCTATGATTTTGTACAATCCTGTTGCAGTGTGGATTCATTTGCAGTTTGCATCTTTCTTCTTTAATTTGAATAACAGTTAGGGGTTTTTCTCAATTGGGTTTTCTCCTTTCTTCTTTGTAATTGGGTTCCTAATCAGGCTTTATTGCCAAGACCCATATTTCTCATATCTCTCCTTAGTTAGGCTTAAGGGGGGGTGTTAGCGCAACTTTGGAGTTTATTATCTCCGTAATTCACGGAGAGACTCTTGCTCATGCATAAGCTAACAAAGGAGTTATAGATTTTTAACTTCCTCTGCCTACTTCAGTTTCATTTCAACATTTCATGCAGTTAATTATTGATCTTCAGAAATTTCATGCATCTCATGCATAATTTCTGCTCTTGTGATCTATATATCATTTGTAATCACACATATTTGTTATAATAAAAATGGTTGATGAGTTCTTTGTTCTGATTTTCTCTGCAAGTTTTTCTTTTATTTTCCAGCTAGATCTTTTCTCTATTTTGTAGGATTAACTGCAAAATTTTACATGCTCAAGCGGATGATTTTGCTGAAGTGATGAGAGACATACATCAACAAGTTTGGGATAGATTGATACAAACCACTAAAAAGTATAAGCAAGTAGAAGATGTCACAAGGAGAGATGTTCAGTTTAATGTGGGAGACATGGTGATGATTCATCTCAAATAAGAAAGACTCCCTAAGGAGAAGTACACCAAGCTACTCATGAAAAAGATAGGTCCTTTTAAGGTCCTAAAATGATGTGGAACAAATGCATACAAGATAAATCTACCCCCTGATGTTGGTTTATCTCCTATATTCAATGTATCTAATATATATGCATATAAAGGTTCTATGGATGATGTTTGTGTTGTAGGTCCATCTGATTCTTCCAATCCAGCTATGTTGGAAGGACTTCCTTCCCCTCTCGAACCTGAGATTGAGTGAATTTTGGATCAAAGGGTTAGCAAGAAATAAAGGAGGAAGACTTACTTGGAGTACCTAGTCAAATGGAAGAATCAATCTTTTGAGGATGCTGCATGGATGACTTCTGAGGCTAGTCAAAAGACCAAAACTCGCATTGCAGACATCCCAACTCAAGGCACTTGAATTTTTTTTGGGCCTGGGAGTATGGTGCAGAGCACATTCCATGACACATATATTTTCAAGCACATGGTGGTGTCTACGGGTTCATTTGTGATGTAATAATGGGTTGGATCAATGATCACCCTTGATGTAATTGAATGCCTATTTGTATGGTCAATAATCTCTTAGGTGAGCATATAAACCTAGAGGTCTATTAGGCCATGAAGGCTTGGAATTTAGATTTTCAATGCTAGTATGTCTAGGATGTTGTCTTAGGTGTTTGGAGTCTAAAAAAATGGCAAATAATGACCTTGGATGTGTTTCCATAAGGTCTAGGTGGTTAATAACCGATGTTGTCCTAAGTTGTAAAATGTTGCATTTGTTGTCAAGCAACTTTTCAAAGTTGTTGGAAGGATGCCAACTACTTCTCCAATGGTCCTAACTATTCAAAAGTTGGTTATGGACATTGGAAAAGGTTTATATATGCTTGGACAACCGTAGGAAGAAAGGGGTCGAAAGTTTTGTAAAGTTTGGTGGAGAAAGTGAATAGAACAAGTTTGATTTTGCCATAACTGTGATATTTTTCCGTACTAGTCATACAGAGCATGAGATCTACTGATGAATTTTTGATCTGGATAGAAAGAACCCTGAAACACCCTTCCAATTCATTTGGTCTGACCTCTTGAAGTAAATTTTAGTGGAAATTATAAGCATTTTATCCTCTGCAGGTTTGAAACCCTCCATTTTCAAGGGTTACCATGAAAATAAGAACCTAACTCACAATCTACACATTGGGATTTTATGACCATGGGTAGAATGCAAGTTAGGGACATTTATTTTGAGATTCTAAAGGGGAAAGTTCAGAGGAGTTGGTTGGTACATTACCACCAAGCCCTAGTCTAAACTAGTTGAGGGTTTAGATTAGATTAGATGAGTTTCATTGAGAATACAATGAACAATGATGAGATGATGAGTTGAATTGATGGAATTGGAGTATTTGAACGTAGAAGAAACTTCCTAAAGAGTTGGAACCTTCCTATGATCCCATTCTCATATACCTCCTTTGTGAAAATGGTCTAATCTGATCAATTAGGCTTGTGACTCAAGTAGGTGTTGAAGAGTGCAGGAATAGGGTGGAATTCCAATCTTTTGGAATCTGATAGTAATCCCAAAAGGGTGTCTGAAACCTAAATTTCTTAGGGTGTTGTTTGGTGTTATCTAGAGAAAATTCCAAAAAGACAGTGAAATAGGGCTACTAACTAGTAGACCAGTGTCGATAAACCTATGCCGATAGACCTGTACCGGTAGGCTTGTCTAGGCCTCAAAAACCATTATGTGTCTTGTGCTTCAAAATAGCATTGTGAAAGATCTTGATAGGTCTTAGGAAGGGGGTATAAGTGTTGTGTCATCCCTGGTTAGGGGTAAGAGTTTGATTTCATAGTTGAGGTGTGAATCGTAGCCATGAGGGAGACTCAAGGTAAAGAAGACCAAGGTGTGTAGGTGGGTTTATCACCCTACTGCTGCCAATCTCTTCATCACTTTTACATATTTTTCAGTGGGTATTCTGACATTGTTGATATTCTGTTGGACTTCTTCATCCTTGTATAGCCACTATAGCACATCTTTGTCTTTTGTTAACTTTGATAAGGGCCCAACACTAACAAATGCTCCATCATATATTCGAAGATGTTTCACAGTTGGTTGTTGTTTAGAGTTTGATGGTTTTCCATAGGATTTAGGATAAAGTGGTATTTGTGATAGTGAATATTCTCTGTTCCCTCGATCTCTAAGCTACATTTGTTTTTCCATACTTGACAAGATTGAGGCAAATGATCTTTCTTTGGATTGAGTGTTTGAAGATGATGCCTCCCTATTATGAGGAACAATGACCTCTTGAGCTGGTATTAGATTACTATAGTATTGGAATGGATTTGAATCTACTGAGATTGTGATTTCCTGCCCATTGTAGGGAACTTTCAGGCACTGATGATATGTTGATGGAACAACTTGTATGTCATATATCCAGGGTCTCCCCAAGAGTATGTTGTATTATAAGTCCAAGTCTAGAACTTGGCATGCTGTGTCTTTTTGCAAAGGTACCACTTTGATGGGTAATATCACAGTTCCCTTAGAGGAACACTCTTCTTCATCATATGCTTTGATTGTTATCTTTTTTCATGGATCCACTACCTCTTCAGAATAACCTAGAGTACGAACAAGACTCAATGAGAAAATGTTTAAGCCAACTCCCCATTCTATTAGGACATGTTTAATGTGTGTCTTATGAATGAGAACTTCAATATGCAAGGGAGCGTTATGGGGATGTTGCAAGGACATGTCGTCATCTTCGGTGAATGATAATTAGTGAGGGGTTGTGAGATGTCCCACCATGGTTTGGAATCGATCTATATCAAGATCTTTGGACATTGTTGTATCAACTAGTGCTCTCTCAAGAATCTCTTTGTGTGCAGGTGAAAGCTTTAAAAGTTCTAAGATGGATATTTGTGCAAGAGTTTTTTGTAGTTGATCCACTAGATTGTATTGTTTTGTAGTGGATGTCATGTTAGTTGTAGGACTCGGCCAAACAACTTTAGCTTTGCTTCTTGTGATAGCATGAGCAAGTTCTTGATGTTGTTTTTCTTTAACTACAATCACATTTACCACATTATCATATGCATGAGCATAGTTTACCTTTGCTTTACCTTTACCATTATGTGTTGCTGATGGTTCACCCTTCTCATAGTTTGGCAATGGAGTTTTAAAAGCTATATGAGATTCATTTGTCGTATGTCCATCCACAGTTATAACTCCATTATCAATCAAATCTTGGATGAAATGTTTCAATCACTAACAATTATATGTGTGGTGTCCCTTGTTTCGATGGAAATCGCAATAATGGTTGTCATTCCACCAAGAGGGTTTCACTTTAGGTTCGAAGTTCCTTCCTTTTGGAAAAGTAATCAATTTGTCTACGAGAAGCATCTTTAATGCAGACCCTAGTGGTTCACCAATGTTTGTAAATTTCCTTCGAAAGAAATTATTGAAAGTTGATTTTTGGTGATTGTTGTTTTATGGAGCCACTACTGAGTGATTGGATAAATTAAAAACTGGTTGTTTTGGTTTTACATTGTTGTTATCCACAATCCCATTGTTAATGATATTTTGATTTCTATTCCAAAATTTAGGCGTATCATTGTTGTCATTGCTAGTATTTTTGTGAGGATTAACTCCTTTTTATAGCTTCAACTCACCCTTCTTTACCATAGCTTCCTCCATTCTGATTCCATTATCAATCATCTTTTCAAAATTTTGATGACATTGCAGTTTTAGATGATAGCTCATTTATCCATTTAGGTTGTTGATGAATATGTCTATTTTCTCGTATTCCGACACCGTACAAGGATATCATGAATCTAACCATCTCCATCTCTATAGAAATGTCTTGAAAGGTTCTCCACTCTTTTGTTTAGTATTACATAGGTCTAGCATCGTGACCTCATGTTGAATGTTGTAAGACTATTGTGAAACAAACTTATCCACCAATTCTATGAATGATCTAATTCCAGGTGGAAATTTGGAGAACCATTCCATAGCTAGTCCACTTACGCTCTTGAGAAATAATCTCATCAGGTGTGTATCCTCATGTGCAAACTCCATACTGATTGTGCAAAATTCTTGTATATGATCTTGGGGATCAGTGCTTCCATTATATTTACCTTATCTAGGAGTTTCACAACCTATAGGAAATGGTATCATGTTTAGATTTCTTTCGAATGGGTAAGGACAAATTTCTTGAAGCAAGTATCTTCTAATAGTTCCTCTCTGCATATCTTGAATTTGTGTTTGCAGTGTTTGTATTTGCTGTGTAAGAGTTGTGATAGGATTATCAACATGATTTGTTCTTGTATAACCATGAGTTTGCATTCTAGTATGATCTTGATCTCTTCTTGTGTCCTCATTAGACTTAGCTTTGTTGAGAATTTCTACATCATCCCTTTTAGGAGCACAAGTTTCCTCATTGGTTCTTGTATTATCAGGAATTGATACGTTGTCTTTTTCTGACCAAAAATCTCCTCATGTCATTTGTTATCATGGAAAGTGTCACTTCTCTTTTGTCCTAAATTGCTCATATCAATATCCTAGGGGAGTGTAGCACTAGATTTTGCTAACATTAGGAAGTATTTTTATTTTTCTCCCTCCAATATTTTCTCCATAAATTTATCGAATTTAGGATATTGTTTGATTTCTCTGATATGTTGATTTGTCACCTCTTCTTCTTGTATTTCATTTTCATGTTCCATGTTCCTATAATCTTCAGTTATTCTGAATGTTTCGATTTCCGTTTTTGCAATCTTTCATCTGTGCGCTCTAGTTAAAATGGGCATACATGTGTGTTGCATATTGTGCAAGGATTCAATTGTCTAAGAGTTATTTTGATAAGTGACCAACTGTCAACGTAGATATGATAGAGTGATATGACACGAAAAGATAAGTCAAGTATTTGTAGATTTGTAAGTTTTTTGATCTTCGGTTGGAGTGCAATGATAATGATTTTGATAAGACGAAGTCCAATAGGAACGATATATCCTACGATATGGGACAAGGTTATCCTAACCAAACGTTGTAGTTTTGAGGATGATAGATCCTGATGAGAAACTATTATTTGAGTGATCAATTTATCAAAGAAGGTGGTGATGCACTTTGATATGTTAGATCTTGAACTTGTTGAAGATGAATACTTGAAAAACCTTGGGGTATCTAGTTCTAGAATCTGATTTGACAAAAGACAACTTGACTGGGCAAACCAAGAAGACAATCTAAGCACAAAATGATAGATATCAGGTGTTTATGCTCACTGTAAATTGACCAAGCAAACATGACAGATCTGAAAAATATGGAGACATTTAATTAAATTTAATTAATTAAATCATGTCAACATAATTAATTAACTTAATTGTGTTATCCTTATTCCTCTCGATGTTAATTAAATCTAAATTAATTAATCCCATCTCTATTGTCTATTAATTAATTTATCAGATAAATTAATTATTCCCTAATTCTTCTAAAGTCATCTCAATAATTATTTCCTCTAAACCCCCTCAGTTAATTAATTTCAATTAATTAACCTATTCATCTGATTCCTACAAATCACTTTTCCTAATCCCACTTAACCTAATTAATCCTTCTAAAATCTCTCATAATTATGCTTATCATTATTCTCCAATTTTTAATTCCCACTCATGTCACATCAACATTGAGTCTCTCAAAGACATTCAAATTTCTTTGAATCCCTTAATGCATCTTGGAATTTTTAATTCCCCAATTTGAAATTCAAATTCTTTTTCCCCCTCTTCTCAAGCAATTTTATAATCCTGTTTATTTTCCCAAGGCATCCTTGATCCATTCCTTCTATCTCAAATCAATCTCAACCCTCCATAAGGAAATTCAATCTTGGCCCTTCATTGGCCTCCTCCAATATATAAGTTGGATGATCATTTCCTCTCAAAGGATCCACTTCTTCTCATAGCATCCTCATGCTATCCATTTCTCCTCTCTCTTCCTCCTTCAATATTCCAATTCAAATCCATCCAAAATCCTATCAAAATCCTATCAAAATCCAACATATCTTGTTGAGCACTTGGAGAGAAATCCACATCCATCGAAAAGCACATCTAATCAAGTGGAGCAAGAAGGGTGCATCTTCCACTTCATTCATATCTCAATCCGAAGGAGAAGGCAAGATATTAGCAAGGTATAAATAGTGTTTTTGTGTTTTATGTGTTTTATATGTTTTGATGTGTTTGAATGCTTTATTTCATCACTAGACATCTAATCCCGCCTTGCTAACATTTTTTCCCTCTTCAAAAGACATGCAAGAAGACAACTCTAGACTGATAGAGACAAAAATTCGTATGACAGTTCAAATAGTCCCAGATGACAATTCATATAGAACCATATGATAAACTAAGAATCACGTACGACAAAAGCCTAATCTCGTACGACACTTCCCTCAAAACCAAATGACAACTGATAACAAATAAGCCTCTACTAATCTGACTCATACGACAATTCCCACAGAACCAGACGATAAACTACTTTTCTCGTACAACAAACTAGAAAGCTCGTACGACTGAGGACAGAGCAAAGACAATTTTTTTTACTTTGACAAATTTTTTACCAAAAATGTTTGATGTTTTGATTTTGTTTTCTATTTTTAGATGTCTAAGTTTCTGTTTGAGGGATGAAAATAGAACAAACACATGATATGATAAGTGACCTCAAGTACAACACGCCAAATCCTAAGGAAGTTGGCTGAGAGAGAAAACCTTTGCTTGAAAACTTTGATACACACCCAATAGCTAATTAGAATATAACTACTGAGTCTCACGCAATGGATTCTCAATATCGTATTATTCGACTCCAAACGCTAATGGGGGCATGATATGGAAAGTGTCTTGGGAGAGTTACTATCTCTCTTGCACAAAGATTATCCCCCTTTTGGAGGTGAATTAGGTAGCTTCTATCTTAGGGTTTGTAGTAGGGATTTCCATTTGGAATTACCCCTTGTAGTCACGCAAGCGCGATTGAGGCCTATAGACCAACAAGGTACTGAAACAAGAAGTAGTCACACAAGCATGATTGAGACTACGAGGCCCTACCAAATTTACGATATGAGAGATCTCAAAAGAGAAAACTCAAATAATCCCATCCTCCGAGACTTTAATCTCGAGAGGCCTAATTTTTAGAGTGAGTTGGAAAGCTTAGGTCTCGTTGTACTCACTTGAATAGTTCTCATAGGGTGATTACTTTTTCCCACTGTGACAGGCCCGCTAAAGGTATTCAAATCTAAAACATAGAAGCGCTTCAAGGGTCGGGATTTCTGATTGTCCGAATGGAAAAGAGCATACTCTCCTACCTTTTAGACAACTTCTCAAGCATTAAAACAAGATGTTCATTAACCATTAGAAAAATAAGTGTGCCTAGAAATCTTTAAGAAGACACAAAGTTTGGTTGAGTTCCTCTAGGCAACCTACAAAATAAATACGTTAGTAATCATGTTATTTTGATGAATTGAATCTTTGGCAAGCGTAATCTTGGACAATCATCCTACAAAAACCAGTTAGGCTGCTAGAAAACTCAAAATCGGGCAAGGGTTAGAATTAGTGATATCAAATTTCAAGAACAAAAACTATTAAAATGCAGAAGAAAAAAATCGCACGAGAATTATCACTTGATCATACAAGTATTCTCACATACTTGTACGAGTGCACAAAGAAACTCATACGGTATTGTAAAGGTAATTGCATGAGATTCTGAAACAGGCCCAGCCAGAAACCCATGAGATTGAATATTTGATGATGAGAGAGGCCAAGAAATTAGATTTCCTGCCCCATGGTAGGTGCCAAAATGTCATGTGTGTGAAGTAGGATACCTATAGCTGCAACACAAACACTCAATAGATCATTACAAGAATGGTTAGAAAATTGAAATCAAGCGAAAGATAACCCATGACAAAGTGACCTATCACCTCCTAAGATTTGTGAGTATGAATTTGTTCTCAGAGCTAGATGAGCAATCCCAGTGACTTGACTATACCTAGATGGAGGATTTAAAAGGATATGATATGCAAGCTAGACCAGTGTATGATTATGCTAGATTGATCCAAGAAGCTAATTAATCTAATGAGATGCATGATTAAGCTAAATGAGAGATGAATTATGCTAGAATATGATAAAATTAAGCTAGATCTAAGATACAAAATATGATAACAATGCTAAACTAGAATGCTAGAAATGATATGCCTATAATAACAATGCTCTAAAATGATATGTGATAGATGTGCCTATAATAAAAATGCATAAGATGAAAATGAGATGGGATCCTTTGTTCTCCAAAATGAGGGATATTTATAGGATTTCCAAGGCTAGGGGTGAGGTGGCAAAAATCAATGGTCAAGATTGAATCTAAAATATCAAGGGTCAAATTGGAGGACGTTGGAGATGAGGTTGGAGGGAGGGACACTTGTCATCTCTACGGTGACAAGTGTCAAGGAGCCTTTCTCATAAGAGGGAAAGTGTCCAAGGGAGGAGACATGTGGCCTAAGTGCCACATGTCTCAAGGGGGGGATATCTAACCCATAGGAGGTTAGGATAAGGACGTTAGGATGTGAAAGATAGGATAGGGTTAGTGGAATTGGTTTAGTTAGTGGATGGTTAGGTTAGGTGGTTAGAATTTAGGAGACATGTGGGTAATTTTAACTTCAAAATTCAAATAATAGGAAAAGGCTAATTAACTTTCAACAACTCATACATTGATTTTGTTTTAATTAATAAGGGGATTAGAAGAATGAATGAAATGGGGGAGGGTTAATTAATTCATATTAATTAATCAAAGGGGACCATTGAGATGAACCTATTAAATACATCCTTAGATTTATTAATAAGTAGATGAATGGAATAATTTAATCAAACTGCTAAATAATTCAATTAAATTGGGAAGGGGGATTAATTAAATAATTGCTTATTTAATTAGTTATCTTCAAACCATTTTTAGGTGTATACACTTATAATGATAAGTTTTACGTCACATATCTAAGAGGTTTCCAATAGTAGCCACAATGCCATCAACTTTCTTATTCACCCTAAGTATTTGTTCAAAAGTGATCATGGAAAATTAGCATGTAATTTTTTTTACCATTTTCTTGTAGGGAAGCATTTTTTCATCTTTTGTATGATAGTGATTGTTTTATTTTTTTCAACTAGGCCTCACAAAGCTCAACTAGGGTTATCATCTATATACCACAAAGGAACGTGAGGCCTATTATGTAGATGAAAGGGAACATTGAAACATAGTAATGAGGAAAGGGTAACCCACTCTCCACCTTCACTTATTTAAGGTATAAAAATGATTAATAGTTGGGAGGAAAGGGTTGTTAGGATAACTGATGAACAAATGAGAGGGGGGGAGGGGTGAATCAGTTGTTAACAAATTATATCAATTAATCCACTTAAAAACCTTAAACCAGCGCATATAAACATTAAGTACCAAAATAGCAGAAATAGATACCGGTAAGCAATGAAACTTAACAATAAAGAAGATAATCAACACAATGCAACCATACCACATAACACCATGATTTGTATGTGGAAAACCTGGAAAGGGAAAAAACACAATGGGAAGCCTACCCACAATCAGATGATACTTCTTCAGAAAGTATGTGATACATTGAGGGGTCTGCACATGCAGGAAGGCACACTGCCTAGAGCGTACTACTCATTACAAAGAGTCTCAATGACTCTAGAGAGGTTATAAGCACCTCAATATAAATAGACAACAATCCAGAATAATGAACTGCCAAAAATAGCATCTATCATGCCTAATTACAGTCCTGGTTAAGCTCAATACTGGAGACCTTTAACCTCTTCCCAAATCCCAATTCGATCACCTATGATCGTCCAAATCTCCTTCGCATATGATATTGCATTCCAAGACCACGACACATATTTCCCATGATCTACAATGAGTTCTTACATCATTTTATACCAACCCTAAGGCCTAGACCAATTAGGTCGGCCACCTACAAGATATTACAATGATATGTCATGTCAACCTAAGACCAAAACAACAATAACAAATCCATAGAAAATCCTGAAACATCCTTGTAACATGTAGAGTACACGTTAACATAATACCAGTCCATAACCTAGATAGCTACCAAACCTAATCTGGGTCCACCACACCAAAGTAATGTCTTCAAACAGTTGAAGAACGATCAAACAACATCTTCAACATCCTGAAATCCATGTAGAAGCCACACCAACACCACTTATGCATCCTGTCAAGATTCCTCAGTGAAATCTCTGCCGGTAAAACCTTAAACCAATGTTGGTAAAGGTTTACAAGAGTGTGTGATAGAATCTGATTACCAAGTCAATACCAACTTAAAAAAACATGCTCCAGAAGCATGAAACACATAAAATCAAACATACTCCATTGATCCAAACACGTTGGAAGTGTCCAACAGATAGTCTCTTCTGCCGGTAACACTAGATCTTCTACCGGTAACCAAAACCTGTCTGCCAGTAACCAACCATAAAAACTAGTGTTGACATCAATGACAAAACATAAATGCAACACATAATCAATTCATCCATAATGACAAAAATCTCCCCCTTTGCCAAACAAGTCTCCCCCAATGGAAGACAACCAACAAACTCCTAAATATCAATAACTCTCCCCCTGTGAATGATATCTCTATAAAGTTCTGAATTTATTTTTCGCATCACTATCTTTCCCCCTTTGACATCAATGCCAAAAATATGACAAAAATATCAAAGCAATAATGTAAACCTCTGAATCTCAAAGATGACTACTCCACCTAAGTAGTAGCACCACTCATCAGTGTAGGAATGAATAATATCTATGATAATGCATGTCAGACTAATGACAAACTACATCAATCAAGTCTCTGTCGGAGGGGAAGAAACCCCTAACCTGTCTCTCAAATACTCAAATGATTCCTTAGATAGTGGTTTAGTGAATATATATGCAATTTGTTTTTTAGTGTTCACATAAACCAATTTGACTTCCTTTGCTTCTACCATGTCCTTCAGAAAGTTATACTTTATTGAAATATCCTTAGTCTTAGAGTGAAATACTGGATTCTTAGACATGTCAATAGCTGTAGAGTTATCTCCGTAGATAACTACCGGTTCAATAAAATTTAGCTTGATATCCTTTGACATTTTCTTCATCCACAAGACTTGAGTGCAATTAATTGTTGCTGCAACATATTCAGCTTCTCCAGTAGATAAATAAATGCATGACTATTTTTTGCTGATCCATGAAACCAATTTCTTTCCAAGAAAGAAAGCTCGACCAAAAGTGCTCTTCCAGTCATTAGTATCTCCTGCCCAATCTAAGTCAATATATGCACATAAAGTGAAATCATCATATCTAGAATACCATAAGCCATATTCTGTTGTTCCTTGCAAATATTGGAATATCCTCTTTACTGCATATTCATGATTTTCTTTAGGATTACATTGATATATTGAAACAATAATTATTCCATTCATACTATCTGGTCTGGTCTAAGTTAGATATAACAAACCACCAATCATAGACTTATATCTTGTCGGATTTACCATTGTAGATGTATCCTTGATAGATAATTTCTCATTTGTCACCATAGGAGTACTTACCAGTTTGGAATTATCCATACCAAACTTCTTCAACAATTCTCTTAGATACTTAGTTTGATAGATAAAGATGCCTTTGTCAATTTGAGTAATCTAAAAATGAAAAATATCATCTCACCAATCATGGACATTTCAAATTCATTTTTCATATTATTAGAAAATTCCATGCACAATTTATCTTCTCCTCCAAAAATGATATCATCAACAAATACTTCAATAATCAAAATATCATCATCAGTGATCTTATAGTATAAGTTACTATTAGCATTGCCTTTAGTAAAACCAAGCTTCAAAATATATGTATCCAACCTTGCATACTAAGCTCTAGGAGCTTGTTTCAACCCATATAAAACTTTCTTCAATCTGCAAACCATATCTTTATGATTTGTCAATGAAAATCCTGATGAATAATGATGAACAACTAATATCCTAACTAGTACTGAGAGGGGGGGTGAATCAGTACACACAAAAACTTGCTTCAATATTTTGATAGTCTCTAAACACAAATAACCGGTTGTCTATACCTCTGAACTTAACCATAGCAATACCGGTTAATAGAAATACTTCAGACTGCTAAACTGGTAAAAAAAAGTACTTCAAATAGCATCCAACAATTCTCAACTCTAGATAGTTATTTTACCAGTTTGATCATGCATGAGTTGCATTAGTAACATCACAACTATTAGCTCTGCATGCATATTCAACTTGAACAAAAACTACTCAATCATCACATGAAAAATACATAGCCCATGACACACAGATTTTTCACGTGGAAACCCAAATGGGAAAAACCACAGTGGGGATGAATACCCACAAGCTTTGTTTTGAACTCTTTTGAAGTCTGCTCTGTTAGGAGCCTAGTCTGGTTACAGACTTTACAATAAGATTCTGTTAGGAACCGATCCTGTTAGGGATCACCCAGTTAAGGGATGGCTATAAACCCTGTTAAAGGTTACCTCACTAGAGGATTTAAAGATTCAATGAGCTTGAGTCACCTAGTTAGAGGATTTGTAACAAGCCTTTTAAAGCTACCCGATCAAGGGATTTTCTTTTTGTTGAAATGGTTAGAAGACAACAGATAAAACTTTCATCTGATAACAAAACTACTTTTCTAAGGCTGATCCTTTTTAGTTCCTCTCTTCTGCAATCACACTCTGTAGACTCCTTACTTCAGTTTGGCAAGTATCAAGTCTTCAACACACAGACATAAACACAATTTTTTCTAACACGAACAATAACAAACATCATCGACCTTATAGACAACAATTAGGTCGGTAGCATAAACCCTAAACCCTAAACATTTAGGTTTTCAGATACAAGCGGTCCGATCCTAACCGTTAAAATGCATTGCATAGAATAAAACAATCTGGGAAAGATATCAACTTATTCTGCATCATCCAATCTTCACCGCACTTGGAAATCAGTAACCAATCATGCGTTCTTCACACACTGCTAAGAGAAATGCACATTCCCGAGGTAGACATTCAATGCATTCACTCTTCACTCACAAGATCCTCAAAGAGATTCTTCATATGCACAAGTTGACGTGGCATCTCGATCTCATCCTTATCTCTTAACTAACTCATCACAGAATGTCATCGGTTACACTACACAAGTCAGATCCCCAAACCGGAAACCCTCAAGCTGAACTAAGACTACAAATCGGTAGTCAAACTATGAACCCTTGCAATGGTTCACTCCATCCCGGTTGACTATAGTCGCTTCTAGTCTTAACACCGGTTCATACTGGTTCACATATTGTCATCAATGACAACATACATTATGACCGCTTCATCATATGCCAACAATCTCCCCCTTTGACATTGATGGCAATACTCAGTGAATCATTGCTCAGTAAAATATATACACTAGTTGACACTATACCTATGATGAAACTTAAAGGATCACCATCACTTGGTCTGATCAATGTATACATGCTCAACATCTTCTCCCTAAACAATATATCCTCTCCCCCTTTGACAGCAATGCCAAAGTGGAGGCATAAGCTTCCAAGCTCCACCATGTTGCCCCCCCTGTGGAGTAGCATCCTTCAACACATCAATCTTGTAAGATCTGTCATGGTAGTACTTGACTGATGTGGAGCACACAGCTTTAATTTACTTCATGAAGGGGCAGAACCCCTAATTCACCTCTCAAATAGGTAAATGTAGTCTTCGGTAAGGGCTTAGTGAATATGTCTGCTAGCTGCTCCTTACTGGAAACATGTTCTAATACAATCTCTTTACTCTGAACCTTTTCTCTCAAGAAATGATACTTGAGCTCAATATGCTTGGTCCTAGCATGCACTACTGGATTTTTTGAAATATTGATTGCACTAGTATTATCACAGAAAATACTCATCGGTTTAGATATAGTCACTTTGAAGCCATCCAGTACATGCTTCATCCAGATTGTCTGAGTGTAGTTCATAAATGCTACCACATACTCCACTTCAGCTATAAACTGGGAGATACAACTCTACTTCTTACTCAACCATGAGACTAGTCTTCCACCGAGGAAGAATGCTCCACCTGTTGTCCTCTTTTGGTCGTCCACATTACCTGCACAATCTGCATCGGTAAACACTTTGAGATCAAAGTTGCCATTATATGGATACCATAATCCATAATCAACTGTTCCCTTCAGATACCTAAGAATCCTCTTTACCGCTACCAAGTGGGATTCTCTTGGACTCTTCAAAAAATGGGCCACAATGCCCACTGTATGAGCAATATCCGGTCTATTGTGCACCACATAGTGCAGCTTACCGATCATTGATTGGTATGCCTTCTCATTCACCAATGCTGAATCATCCTCCTTAGTCAGTTTGCAGCCAGTCACCATCGGTGTTCCAACTGGTTTTCTCTCCTCCATGCCAAAGGTCTTCAATACCTCTTTGATATACTTGGACTGGGTAATGAAGATACCCTCCTTCATCTGTTGAATCTGTAGGCCAATGAAGAACTTTATCTCTCCAATCAGAGACATCTCAAAATCTTTCTTCATTTCATTTGCAAATGCATGACTCATTTCATCATCTCCTCCGAAGATTATGTCATCTACAAATACCTCACAGATTAGTATTTGATCACCTTCAGATTTCACATAGATGTTGTTGTCCTCACTTGTTCTCTAAAATCCTATCTTCATAAGATGAGAGTGTAACCATTCATACCATGCCCTTGGTGCTTGTTTCAGTCCATACAGGGCCTTGTGTAATCTAGACACCATGTTACTATCCGCTGACAAAGCAAACCCATCTGATTTCTCAATATACACTTCTTCTTCAAGGATTCCATTCAATAATGTAGACTTCACATCCATCTGGTATACCTTGAGTCCCTTGAATGTTGCAAATTCAAATAGCATTTGGAAACCTTCCAGTCTAGCCACTAGGGAAAAGGTTTCTCCATAGTCTTATACGTCTTCCTGAGCATATCCTTTGCATACAAGTCTTGCCTTTTTTCTTACCACTGTGCCTTCTTCATTCAACTTATTCCTGAAGACCCATTTGGTAACTATGACATTCTTGTGTTCTGATCTGGGTACCAAGGACCATGTTGCATTCTTCTCTATCTGGTCCAGCTCCTCTTCAATTGCCTTTATCTAGTCTTCATCAGTAAGTGCCTCTCTAGTGGTCTTAAGCTCAAATTCTAAAATCATGCAGGATTTTTCTTTCACCTTTCTCCTTGTGAGTATCCCTACATCTTTGTCTCCAATGATCTACTTCAGATCATGATGCAGTTTTACATACCTAGGAATGACCCTAGCTGGTTCCGCTTGCTTTTCCTCTTCTTCTTCTCCTATTGTAGCTTCTACCGGTATAGAAACACTGAGGTCTTTTTGGTGTTTGCAACTTATTTCCTTCTCAACCAGTTCTCAGAATACTACACCCGATTCATCTTCCGCTTGCTTGTTGTTGTTTTCCTCAGGTTCCTCGGGGGATTCATCAACCCTGACATTGATACTCTCAACAATTTTCTGAGTCCTCTTGTTGTAGAACTTGAGAGCTTTGCTTTTAGTGGAATATCCCAGAAATATTCCTTCATCACACTTAGCATCAAATTTACTCAGATGCTCACCTCTCCTGATATAGCATTTTCTGCCAAATACTTTGAAATAACTTACATTAGGAGTTCTCCCATTCCCATACTCATAGGGGGCTTTGTCTTTACCTTTCTTGATGAGTAACGGGTTCATAGTATAAACTACAGTTCTTACCACTTCTCTCCAGAATGTGTGAGCTACCTTTCCTTGGATCAACATAGTTCTGGCCGCTTCCACTACAGTCCTGTTATTCCTCTCTGTTATGCCATTTTGCTATGGTGTCCTTGGGGTAGACAACTACCTGTTGATGTCATTCTCTTCATAGTATTTGTTGAATTCATCAGAATTGAATTCACCTCCCTGATCGGTTCTAAGACATTTTATTCTTCTATCACTCTCCTTTTCAACCAATGCTCTAAAGGCTTTGAACTTTCCAAACGCCTCAGACTTGTCTTTCAAGAATGTGACCCACATCATTCTTCAGCAATCATTGGTAAGAATCATGAAATACCGATCTCCCTGAATACTTCTTGTTTTAATCGGACCACACAGATCGGTGTGCACTAGATCAAGTAAGTTCTTTGCTGAAAAAGACTTACCTTTGAATGTTGAGGAAGATATCTTCCCAAGTTGACATTCTCTGCACAAAGCATTCTCCGGTTTGTTCAGCAAAGGCAATCCTCTCACTTCCTTGATCTTATTGGCCTTTACTATATTGTCAAAGTTTATATGACAAAGTCTCCTATGCCATATCCAACTGTCATCAAACTTCACCATCAGACACTGACTGATCTGGGCATTCAGCTGAAACAGGTTTCCTTTGGTCTGTTTACCAGTGGCAATAAGTTCACCACTCTTTCCAATTATTCTTCAGACTCCACCTTTGAACTCCGGAATAAATCCTTTATCATTCAGCTGAGTAACACTCAAAAGGTTGTGCTTAAGGCCTTCCACCCAGTAGACATCATCTGCACTACTCTTTCCATTCAGTGAGATGAATCCTTTTCCTTTTACCATGCAGGATGCATCGTTGCCAAATCGGACAACACCTCCATCATATTCTTCTAGAGATAAAATTTCTCCGGTCACTAGTCATGTGGTGAGAACACCCACTATCAATGATCCACTCATTAGAGTTGTCAATGCGAGAGACAAGGGCTTTCTGGTCAGACACCTCTTCCTTGATAGCTACAAACATTATGTCCTCACTCTCTTCATCCTCGGATTCTTCATCGGTAACACCTTCATCCAGTGCAACAAGACAATTTCTCCTACCTCCTCCTTTATACTTTCTAAACCTTTTCGATTTATCCTTATTATCATTGGTAGGCCAATTAACAACTATATGTCCTATCTTATTGCAAGAAAATACTTCAAAGGAAGCTTACCTCTGTATTTTCTGGTACCTTTTGGAAGTCTCTTGGTGAGAAGAGATTCAAACTCCATCAGAATCTCCTCATCATCCATATCTTTGCTTGGACTAGATTCATAACTAGTGCTAACCTCTTTTCCTCTCCTCGTAGGTGTGAAGGAAGTAGATGCTCTGAAGGCTGACCTAGTCTTCTGAATGCTACCATCATAGCCATTCAATTCATATGTAGTCAACTTAGCAATAATATTCTAAGGATACCTTTGTTTTGTCAATAGACCTTAGCTCTTGGATAGAGGAAACCCTGATTGCATAGACCGGTAACATTGATCTCAGAGCTTTACTAACAACTGTGGCATCATCAATTGTTCCACTAGTGCTCTTGATATCTCCAACCACAGTCTTGATCCTTATGCCATATTTTTGAATGGTCTCACCTTCAACCATCCTCATGTCTTCAAATTTTCCTCTAAGGCTTTCTTCCTTAGCCTGCTTGGCATGCTCATCACCACCATAAATGGTTTCCAGTGTGTCCCATACATCCTTAGGATTGTCCTTATATTGTACATCAATGAACTCAATATCGGATAGGCTGCTAATAAGGGCTTCCATGACTTGCCCATTTTCTTGAATCTCTCTTTTCTAACCATCGGTCAGTGTGCTAGTATGGATTACATAGGCATTCTCAACATAGCTCCAACGTTGAGCACCCAAACTCTTGATATAAATCTTCATTCTGTCCTTCCATATTTTAAAGTTGTCCCTATTGAACTTAGGACCTTCCCTCTTCATCATTAAAGTAGGATCTTTTGCCTCACGCGGTTAAGCTTATATCACCAAGGACCTCGAGGTGCTCTGATACCAATTGATGAATAATGATGAACAACTAATACCCTAACCGATACTGAGAGGGGGGTGAATCAGTACACACAAAAACTTGCTTCAATATTTTGACACTCTCTAAACACAGATAATCGGTTGTCTATACCTCTGTACTTAACCATAGCTATACCGGTTAACAAAAATACTTCAGATAGCTAAATCGGTAAAACAAAAGTACTTCAAATAGCATCAAACAATTCTCAAATCTAGATAGCTATTTTACCAGTTTGATCATGCATAAGTTGCATTAGTAACATCACAACCATTAGCTCTACATGCATATTCAACTTGAACAAAAAATACTCAATCATCACATGAAAAATACACAACCCATGACACACGGATTTTTCACGTGGAAACCCAAATAGGAAAAACCACGCTGCGGATGAATACCCACAAGCTTTTTTTTGAACTCTTTTGAAGTCCGCTCTGTTAGGAGCCTAGTTCGGTTAAAGACTTTACAATAAGGTTCTATTAGGAACCAATCTTGTTAGGGATCACCTAGTTAAGGGATGGCTATAAACCCTCTTAAAGGTTACCTCGCTAGAGGATTTAAAGAACTCAATGAGCTTGAGTCATCTAGTTAGAGGATTTGCAACAAGCCTGTTAAAGCTACTCGATCAAGGGATTTTATTTTTGTTGAAATGGTTAGAAGACAACAAATAAAACTCTGATCTGATAACAACACTACTTTGCTAAGGAAAATCCTTTTCAGTTCCTCTCTTCTGCAATCACGCTCTGCAGAATCCTTACTTTGGTTTGGCAAGTATAAAGTCTTCAACACACAAACATAAACACAAATTTTGCAAACACAAACAATAGAAAACATCATTGACCTTATAGACAACAATTAGGTTGGTAGCATAAACCCTAAACCATAAAAATTTAGGTTTTCAGATACAAGCAGTCCGATCCTAACCATAAAATTCATTGCATAGAATAAAACAATCTAAGAAAGATCTCAACTTATTTTGCATCGTCCAATCTTCACTGCACCTAGAAATTAGTAACCCATCACACGTTCTTCACACACCACTAAGAGAAATGCACATTCCTGAGGTAGACATTCAATGCATTCGCTCTTCACGCGCAAGATCCTCAAAGAGATTCTTCACATGCACAAGCTGACGTGGCATCTCGATCTCATCCTTATCTCTTAACTAACTCATCACAGAATGTCATCGGTTGCACTACACAAGTCAGATCGCCAAACCAGAAACCCTCGAGCTGAACTGAGACTACAAACCGGTAGTCAAACTATGAACCCCTACACCGGTTCACTCCATCCCGGTTAACTATAGCCGCTTCCAGTCTTCACACCGGTTCATACCGGTTCACATATTGTCATCAATAAAAATATACATTGTCACCACTTCATCATATACCAACAAATCCATCAGGTTTATCAATGTATACTTCTTCTTCAAGCTCACCATTCAAAAATGCACATTTAACATCCATTTGATAAACCTTGTAGATCTTATAAGCTGCATAGGCAAGAAATAGTCTAACAACTTCAATTCTAGCTACAGGTGCAAAAGTTTCACCATAATCAATTCCTTCCTTTTGAGAATATCATTTACAAACCAATCTAGCCTTGTTTCTTACAACTTGACTATCCTTATTCAATTTATTCCTTAAAACCCATTTAGTTCCAATAACATTCTTCTTTTTAGGCCGGGGAACTAAAGTCCAAGTCTCATTCTTCTCTATCTGATCCAAGTCATCTTCCATAGCCTTTAACCAATGTTTATCCTTACAAGCTTCAATAACAGATGCCGATTCAATTTGAGAAATAAGACATACCTATTCATTTGCCAGTCTTCTTCTTGTCATAACTCCCTTGTTCCTATCTCCAATTATTTGATCTTTAGTATGATTTAATCTTACATACCTTTTTGTTTTCTGAACTTCAGGTTCATTGCTCTGATCATCAATCACAGTTGAATTTTTTGATTGTACCCTTGTAACTGTCTCAATTTCTTGTACTGGTTGAGGCATTGTCGGTTCAGTTATCATTATTTTCACTGTCGGTTCCTTGTCATATGATATAGATTGATTTATGTATTGCTCATCCACTTTCACATTAGCACTCTCCATAATTTTCTGCAATCTTTTGTTATAACATCTATATGCTTTGCTTTGAATTGAATAACCAAGAAATATCCCTTCATCACATCTAGGATCAAACTTCCCAATTGAATAATCTCTTTTGATATAGCATTTACTTCCAAAAATTCTGAAATATTTAACAGTAGGTGTATGTCCAAACAATAATTCATATGGGGTCTTACCGGTTTCACCTTTGATGTGAACTCTGTTGAATGTGTAGACTGCTTCTCTCCAATAGATGTGAGACAATTTGACTTCCACGATCATAGATCTTGTTGCATCCAAAATGGTTTTATTCTTTCTTTCCACTACTCCATTCTGCTGAGGAGTCCAAGGTGCAGATAATTGTCTCCTAATTCCATTTGTCTCACAATAAATGTTAAATTCATGAGAAGTGAACTTACTGCCTTGATCTAATCTTAGAGATTTGATTTTCAATCCAATTTCTATTTCAACCTTTTCTTTAAAGATCTTGAATTTCTCAAAGGCTTCAGACTTCTCCCTTAGAAAAGTCACCCACATCATTCTAGAATAGTCATCAATAATCAACATGAAATACCTATCACCTTGAAAGCTTCTAGTCCTTGCAGGACCACATAAGTTAGTGTGAAACAAACCAAGTACATCATTAGATTTATCATGTATGCTCTTAAAAGAAGTTCTAACATGCTTTCCCAATTGACATTCCTTATATACTAGATTATCAGGGTTCATAATCTTAGGTATATCTTTAACTATTTTAGTTGAACTGATCTTAACAATACAATCAAAATTAACATGACACAACCTCTTATGCCATAGCCAAATATCATCAATATGAGCAATCAAACATGTCTTATTACCAGTGTTTAAGTAAAAGATGTTACCTCCAATCTGAATATCGGTTGCAATCTCTAAACCAGTCTTGTTAATGATTTGGCATTTTCTATCTTTAAATTGAAGTTGGAAACCCTTGTCCACCAATTGACCAACTCTCAAAATATTATTCTTTAAACCTTCTACATAATAGATATTATCAGTATTATGCTTACCATCCAGAGAAATAGTACCTCTACCTTTGATCATACATGCTTTGTCATCTCCAAATCTGACTTGACCGCCATTGTATTCTTCCAGGGTCAAAAACTTTCTTTTATCTCCAGTCATATGATGTGAGCATCCACTATCAATTACCCATTATCCTTATCTTCAACCTTTGCTGCCAGGGCCTTTTCTTCATTCATGATAGCCAGTTCTGGTTCATCTTCCTTTAATGTATAGAACACCCATTCCTTTCCATTACCGAATCCACTAACAAAGTCTTCTGTCGGTTCATCCCCAAAGTCATCACTTACTCCTTCCTCATCCGCTATGTAGAATTGTTTACTTTTCTTGAATCTATATCTGTTCTGGTTAGGCTTAAATGATTTCTTAACTCTTTCCTTAAATCTTGCATTCCTTTTAGGACATCTAGATGCAAAATGACCAATCTTATTACATGCAAAATATTTAAAAGGTGCTTGTCCTTCATACTTACTTCTTGTCGGTCCTTTAGGCACTCTTCTAAAAAATAAGGGTTCAAGTTGCTCAAATTCTTCATCTTCTTTGCTCATATCTTCCAATTCTTTTGCATATAAGGCTTTCCAATCATTTTTGTTGGTAGATGATGATGCATGAAAAGCAGGTTCAGACTTTACAGCTCCAGAAGATCCAAATTCTTCAAGCTCAAAAGCAGATAATTTCCCAATCAAAATGTCTCTATTAACTTAAGTGTTAGCCATTGTTCTCAACTCATTAATTGCAGTTGCCTTCATCTTGTAAGCTGGTGGAAGGGCTCTTGAGAATTTGGAAACTATTTCATCTTCACTTAGAGATCCTCTACAACATTAAATTCCCATAACAATCTCATTTACTCTTTCCATAAACACAACAATTCTTTCATTATCTTCCATCTTTAAGTTTTCATATCTTACCTGGTAACCATTAAGTTTAGCAATTTTGACAGTAGGTCACCTTCATTCAGAGTTTGTAATTTATCCCACATAACCTTTGCTGATGATTTATCGGTCAATCCCATGATCTGCTGATCAGTAAATGCACACAAGAGGGCTTATCAAAGTCTCCAGGAGAAGGATTGCTAGATGCTAGATCATAAGGTGTGTATCCTTTCTCAGTGATCTCCCAAATATCCTTGCCAAGACATCTAAGATGAGTCTCCATTCAAATTTTCCATATCCCATAATTTGTTCCATCAAGCTTAGGGATTTCTCTTCTGAAGATAGTTGTCAGTGGATTAGTTACCATAGGATCTACCTCAAGCGGTTAAGCTTCTGCAAAAGAGGACCAAAGCTCTGATACCAATTGTTAGGATAACCAATGAACAACTAAGAGGGGAGGGGGGTGAATCAGTTGTTAACAAATTATATCAATTAATCCACTTAATAACCTTAAACTAGATCATATAAACATTAAGTACCAGAATAGCAGAAACAAATACCGGTAAGCAATGAAACTTAACAATAAAGTGGATAATAAACACAATGCAATCATACCACATAACACCATGATTTGTATGTGGAAAGCCTGGAAAGGGAAAAACCACGGTGGGAAGCCTACCCACAGTCAGATGATACTTCTGTAGAAAGTATGTGATACAATGAGGGGCCTGTACATGCAGGAAGGCACACTGCCTAGAGCAGACTGCTCATTACAAAGAGTCTCACTGACTACAGAGAGGTTATAACCACCTCAAGATAAATGGACAACAATCTAGAATAATGAACTACCAGAGATAGCATCTACCATGCCTGATTACAGTCCCAGTTAAGCTCAATATCGGAGGCCTTTAACCTCTTCCTGAATCCCAATTCGATCACCTATGATCAGCCAAATCTCCTTCGCATATGATATTGCATTCCAAGACCACGACACATATTCTCCATGATCTACAATGAGAGCTTACATCATTTTATACCAACCCTAAGGCCTAAACCAATTAGGTCGACCACCTATAAGATATTACAATAAGATCATTACATAAATCCATATTACAATGATATTATGTGTCCTCTTAATACCAAAACAACAATAACCAATCTATAGAAAATCCTGAAACATCCTGGTAACATGTAGAGTACACATTAACATAATATCGGTCCATAACCTAGATAGCTACCGAACCTAATCTGGGTCCACCACGCCAAACCAATGTCTTCAAGTAGTTGATGCATGATCAAAGAACATCTTCAACATCCTGAAATCCATGTATAAGCCGCACCAACACCACTTATGCATCCTGTCAAGATTCCTCAGTGAAAGCTTTGTCGATAAAACCTTAAACCAATACCGGTAAAGGTTTACAAGAGTGTATGATAGCATCCAATTACCAAGTCAATACCAACTGACCAAAACATGCTCCAGAAGCATGTAACACATAAAATCAAGCATACTCTATTGATCCATGTGAGATTCTGTGAGAAGCGAGAATTGAGCCAAGATCTGATGTCGGTCGTAGATCACATGCAACTCCTCACACAATAGATGATCGAAGATCAAAATAGTTGAATGAAGATAATTTCAATATGAGAGAGAAATAGAGACAAAGAGGAAAATTTGGAGAAGACTCTTACCGAACTATCACTCCACTAACTTAACTAGTGAAGGTGAGAGTATAGTGCTTATTATATAGAAAAATATAAGCATATACATCCAAGGGGTGCATTAACTCTTATTCCCCATAAAAAGTGGGAGGTTTTACCTTCTTGGTAAATGCCAAAACATGTGGCATAACCTCCTTACATGAAGACAAAAAAGGAGTTGAGAAAGTTGGCACATAAGGCCAAAAGAGGGTGTGAAACCCAACTACCCCATAACCCACTTAGGAAATGACAAAATAGTGGTTATGAGAGGTGGCACAACAAGCCAAAAGAGGGTGTGAAACCCAACTACCCCATAACCCACTTAGGAAATGACAAAATAGTGGTTATGAGAGGTGGCACAACAAGCCAAAAGAGGGTGTGTAACTCAACTACCCATGTGAGGTGGAGAGTTACACATGTAGCTGAAGTATTTCACCATGTGTCCTCATATAAACCACTCCTATTAACCTAAGCAAGCTTAAATAATATATGTGTAGGAAAAAATAAATATCCCCTAACATAAGGAAAATAAAAAACCTACACTAACAATCCAAACATGCCAAAAGTGTCCAATAGATAGTCTCTTCTATCGGTAACCAAAACCTATCTGTCGCTAACCAAAACTTGTATGCTGGTAACCAACCATAATAGCTAGTGTTGAAATCAATGAAAAAACATCAATGCAACACATAATAAACTCATCCATAATGCCAACAAGGGTAACCCATGTTAGCACATATTTTTACAAAATATTTATGTGCTATATATGGATTTTTTTTTCATATAGTTTCATCATAAGAGCAGTTATTGTTGGATTGTATGTGTAGGTGATATGTTGCAGTGTCTTCATGAAAAAGCATCAGTTGGGCATATTCAAGGGAAGTGTTGAGTGTGGTGGCATTCTAGTAATCCTCATCCTCACAATTAGTTTCATTGCAAGAGTACTTTTGGAAGATCAATATAGAGCAGGGTTGTGAGCATGTTCAAAGATGTAAATAGTGTGGGAGAAACCTTTCAGTATGATTATTAAAAGTTGCACCCATGGAGAGGGGCTTCTCTTGTAAAAAATGCAAAAATCTACTTATCGGCATAAGTCATCCCGATGAGATCGCCCAAGAAGAATGAAATGTGTTGATCGGAGTAACTCATGCCGACGGTGTTTCCTAAAGCGTGAGCAACGTGAAGAAGTGAGACTGGGTGGAAATTCATCAGGAATTCATTGGAGTAACACATATTATCGAGAACAAAGAAAAAATGTTATCTTGATACCCAATGGGGTTATCGGTGGAACTCTTGCCGACAATAGATGGAGTGATGTGTTCATTGTGATGTCATCGAGTCATCAGGAAGTCTTAATTTATGTTACCCCGATATTCGATAGACTAAGTGGAGAAGGTGGCTATATTAGAGAGACTTTTTTTGATAGAGCGGTACCAAGCAAAAGGGGGAGTAAGACTCATCGGGATAACATACATCATCGGAGAGCTATATTTTGAGTCATCCCGATACCCGATGAGCGATTCGAGCATAAAGAGATCATATTGGGAAAACCTACGCTGATAGACCAAAGTAACCTGATAAGGGGAGTAAGGTGCAGATTGAAATAAAAGACTCATCGGGATAACATACTTTATCGGGTAGCATTTTCAAAGTTGTGTCGAGGCCCGATAGGCAGAATGCCATAGAGGGTGGATCTATTGGGGAAGCTATAACCATTGCAAGAAAGGAAAATATGCTATGCCGACACCCGATGAAGCAATCGGGGAAAGTTATGCTGATCAAAAGGAAAGTTAGATGTCATGGGACCATCGAATAAAGTATTAAGTGATTCATTTTGAAGCCTGATGGAGCGACTTGAGGGATAAAAAAAAGGAGGTTTCATCGGAGAAATATACCCTGATCTAACTTAAAGTAAAGTTGACTAATAGAAAGGAAAGGTGGATCCATCGGGATAATCCAAGCCTCGAGGAAGAAAGAAAAATGGCTAGGGCGAGATTTAATGGACTGCTCAGAGTGACCTATACCGATTAGAAAGACAAAAAGGTAATTGAAGGAACGCAAAGTGCGGGTGGCGCCAAGAAATTGAATTATCAGGTAGGGTTATGCTCATTAGTCGTTGGAATATTTGATGTGACTGCCATTATTTAATGCTCGCGATCGAGTGGATTGGATCCACACGAAGTAAATCTGATGAGTTTATGATCGTTGCAAACTCTAGTCGTTGCCTATCCAGCATAAAAAAAGAGTCTTCATGGCAAAAGTATTCATATTGTTTTTAGCCATCGACATTGAAGTTGTAGACAAGAAGAGTAGGTAATTCAAAAATTTCAAGCATTTAATCATGGAGGATTCTGGTTCACAAGGGAAAAGAAAGGACATAGAGATTTCAGACACACAGTCTGCTAAATCAAAAAAGACGAAGTCTGTAGAGGGTGTGCAAAAGTGAAAACTGAACCAAGACATGATTGACCAAATGGAGTCATCCGGTGCTAAGTCGAGGAGATCTAAAACCTATTTACCACCCAAGGATCAATTGGAGAGAAAATACAAAGGGGTTGGAGATATCTGGACAACCATAAGGGGCCACGAATTGTTTCTTTATCACTACCTGAGGTAGAACAAGGAGATGGCATTATTGAACCCTTGGATGATGAATTTGGGTACACTGGTGGTCCCAAATGTTTTTCTGAATCTCAGACTATTGGAATTGCTTACTAGGAATTACAACAAAGAAAAAAGATGCATTCAATTTCCCAATGGGGATCCATTCATCTGGATATCTGTCGGGTCTATTCAAGAGGTTTTTGGTATGTCTTATGAGCCTTGCATACCCCTATCCTTTTCAGACCTAGAAGAAGAGTATACCCAAATGGACACCGCTCACACAGTGTGGAAGTTAGCAATTCATAAGAAGAAGAAAGGACAACTCATAGAGTAGGATGGTCCTCCTTTTGAAATTACTTTGTTTAGACAATACTTGTAGTACACATACTGGGCATGCAGCCAAGTCTATAGGGAAGAATTTACTGATGTTACAAGGATAGGCCCATTGGTGTTGGCTGCAGACATTCAAATGCATGAGCCAAGGCCATTTGATTATGCAACTTACTTGGCAGAGAAGTTGCATGAAGGGTTCTTGAGTTTACAAACATGGCCTAACCCTACTTTTAAATTTTATTCATTGCTAATGCATATGGTTTTGTTTCATGGGTAGATGAAAGGTTTGTGACCAGAGGAATTAAGGGTGACTCCCAGGAACAAATAGGGATAGGACCAACCAGTTCAATTATGGGTATCCCTGTGGGATGCAAAATTTGACAAATCACACTATGTGTTGTTTGAAGAGTATTTTGTTAAAAATTTGTACAGATTGTTTGGAGTTGATTGTGACGGGTCTATCTCACTGGAGATTAAGAGATTCTTGAGACCCCATACTTTTGGGGATACCAGGGTCAGTCACAATTGGGGTGACTGGTTTGTGTGTCAGAATTTTACCTTTTTTAGGGTTTATGGTTTTGAGGGTGTTCCATATATGTTTCCTACATTAGTTCTTGATAGGATTTCTTATTTAGAGATTGCCAGGCAACTTAGTATGTCAAATGTGAAACATCTCAGTGGTGCACACAAGTAGGTATTTATGCCTGGCACTTTGCATTTTGGAGACTTCACCATTGTATCTACCAAGGCTTATGAGATGATAGAAAAGAAGCTGGTAGAGGACTACAATTTGTTTGGACACCAAGCTCAGAAAAACTATGATCCAAAGGGGCATATCCACCACTACAGGAAGAACCAAAATTTGGGAGACTATTTGCATATACCCATGGAGGCTAAAGATTTATTTAGAAACAAGGAATGAGATGAAGCTACTGTACTTTTAGAGGAATTAAACCAAAGATTAGAAGAGCAAAAACAAAGGCTTCAGGAACTAAGAGAAGAGGGAGATTCTAAGAGTGGGTCTGATGAGAACATAGTTTTATCAACCCTTTGTGCACCTGAATTAGAAGAAGTGGCAGAGAGCCAGGAGCAAGCCATGGTGAGAATAAATGCCAATGCAGATGTGAGAATGGAAGAGCATGCAACTTTTGTTGCAAATGAGGTTTTTGTACATTCTAAAGAGTTCAAGTCATTTTTGTACCATTACAAAGGGAAAAAATTGAGGGAGAGCATCCCAAATGTTACCCCGGAAAATGAAGCAGAGATGCTTAAAAAATTAAAAGAAGACATTGATGCAGAAGTGGCCACAATGACACCACAGAGAGGGAGACAACTTCTCAGTGAGGCAGGTGTCATTTTGTTCCCAGGATGGGACTTAAGTGCCTCTTTTATTTTTGATAGCTTGTTGCATTCTGACAGAAAGGATATAAAATTAGACATACAGGGTGTTGATAATATCTTTATTGGATCAAGGTATGATCCAAATGAAGAGGAGATGTTGCTTTGGGCCCTATACCCTCCAAACAAGAGACCCAAGATCATAGATTTAGATAAGGCATTTGGGCACATGATGAAGCTAAAAGTGGGAGAGGTTAATCCAATTGTCACCACAGATTTGGGGATTGACATTGCAAAACTAAATAAGGCCCAAATGCAATGGGTGGTAAAAGAGGGTCAAAAATATAAAAATTTATATGAAGACCTGTTGAGAAGTCATGGGCATGAAGTACCATAGATAGTTGATATCGGTGTTCAATGGAAGAAGAATATATAAAGACCAGATGAAGGAAAACATAAGTTAAAGAGGCAAATCAGGACTGCCAAAGTAGATGCTGCTTGTGTTTTGTTGACAAACATGTTTGAGCATTTGTTGGAAGTTCTCAAAGAATTCTGGACAAACTGTCAGAAGACCCTGGATAATATGGCTTCTCATGAAAGAACTTTGAACAGTCTGAAGGCATTGTTGAAAGAAAAGAGTGCCGATGAGAAAATGGTTGAAAATATTCTGAGAAGGTTGAACAAGCATAAGGCATTTGGTGTATACATTAAGCAGGAATTTACCGATTGCAAAGATATTGTTAAGTATGGTGTACCAGATATTGTGGATGATGCAGAGCAGTTAAAGGACAAAGGGATTTGGATTGCAAAATGCCAGAATGTACTTAACACATCCCTTAATGTTGCCCGGGCAGATTTTTTGGATATGAAGGTGATAGGTGAGCAGATGGAGAGATTGGTTACCATAGAGATCATTGTCAGGGATATTGTATTCAACACTAGCACTCACAAGGACAACAAGTATTTGGAGCACATACAAAAGTGTGATACAATACTAGATGACCATAACTGATTTTTATTATATTTTGTGTCTAGTAGTTAAGCAGTTAAGTGTTAGGTTTTAGTTAAGTTTAGTTTAACAAGATGAAAGTGTGTGTCCTTTTATTCAAAACCTTTGGCTCACATATATGTAGTGAGTCATTTTTGTATCATGAGGGGAGATATATAATTTTTGCCACTGGCTGGGCTGTAAATGTTATATTTTAGAAAGGTCTAATAGGAATGAGGAGTTTATTCTGTGCAAACTGAATGTATTGGAGTATTTGTAAGTGCGGTTTTTATGTACATTCTTATTCCAGAAATTAATATACAAGATTTCATGTTTTTATCTTTAGATTGTTATGTGTAATTTTGTGTTTGATGGAATCATATGTCCTCTTGATAAATCTTTTAGATTCGTTGTGATGTTCCATCACATGATGTTGTATTGAATGTAAAATTGGGTTTTTATTGTTCATGCAACACATAATGAAAATTTCACCATGATGGTCTTATAATTGTCTCTTGAGTTGATAGTGATCCTTGTCCACAAAGTTATTCATTGATTGTCAGATAAAGGCACTGGTCTGTTATTAACCTTTGCTGAATAAGTTTGTATGCATTAGGTACTTACCAAAGAAACAAATCTTCTAATTTCTATAAGTACTACTCTTTTTCATAATGGCTTAAAGTCCTAACAGTAATATTTTGCATAACACAACTATATTCACACTTATTTCCTCAGTTTTAAAGGCATTCAATAAAAAGCACTTCTGTTAGCATAATTGCAAGAAAACCTTTTGCCATCCCTACAATTGGTAATTCCCACAGTTTAAATTCACTTAAAACAGACCTCTTTTGTACTTGAGAGTGTAAGGTACACCCACCCGGGTTTAGTGGAGCCTAAAGTGTAGAGGAATTTGGTCTTTGACCATTCCTGTTCGTTGCTCAAGGCTGATTGGATTAACTGAGTATTAGGCAAGTCTTTGGTTTCCCAATCTGTGGTTTTGGGCACCAACAACCCATACTCAACCCGATTTTTTAAGGTGAAAATTTTGAGTTAAATCCAACATGAAAGGGAAGAGGCCATCTATGATCCTTCATTTAAATCTAATTCAAATGAAAGTGCATTTGACAAAGGCCCTTAGATGGGCATGAGAAAGAATAAAATAATCAATAAAGGACCTTTGTTCAAAAGTGTAAATGTTAAAAAATTAAATATTAGCGACTGTCCAATGAAGGTCTTATAGGATGAATTTTAAAAAAAAGTATATGTATTATATGTTATTATGAATTTAAGATAATTCTTGCAAATACAAGCATGAAATAAATCAAAATTTTGAGTTATTGAAGAAAAATTGCAAAAATAAAAAAACAATATGTAGCTTTTTCAAAGGATAAATATTTGATGAAGAACTGATAGATAAATATTTTGCATAGGAGGAAATGGGAAATAAGAGGAAATGAAAAAAATAAATGACTTGAAGATTTATCTTGCAAAGATAAGGTATTCATAATTTTTAATTTGTATAAAAATGTTTCAAAAACATTAGATTTCTATTCACCCCCATTTCTTCAAATCTAGAGTTTGAATATACTTTAATTTAAATTTAATAAATAATTTGATTCTTGCATGTTTTAAGTTCGTATAAATTTCATAGTCTACTTAGATTTCAAATATATTTTCTACATCAAATTCAATAGTTCCTTTGTAGGGTTTGTAGATCTCTTTCCCCTGCTTCTTCAACTCTATAGTTTCACATAGTTTGTAGATCTTTTTGGATCCTACATAAAATTCACTATTTCGTATTAAATTTTTATAGATCTCTTTCCCTACTTCTTCTTGACTCTAGGGTTTTAATATAGTTTGTAGATATCTTTCTCCTAGATATAAAATTGAATACTTCCTTTCTAGGGTTTGTAGATATATTTTACTTCTTCAACTCTATGGTTTGAATATAGTATTTACATCTATTTTTACCCTACATGGAATTCACCAATTCCTCTCTAGGGGAGATCTCATTCCCCCATTTCTTCATGACTCTAGGTTTTTAACATAGTGTATAGATCCTCTTTCATCTACATCAAAGTAACTAGTTCCTCTCTATGGTTTTTAGCTCTACCTAAATCACATACAAAATTTAAACTATCTATATTTTCACATAGTATTCCATTTGGATTTGAAGTGGTTGGTATTACTTTATAAATGTGTCTAATTTACATGTAGCTGAATCTTAGCCTAAGTTTCTTTATGAATGTCCATACCAAGTATAAGCCTTGTAGACCCTTATTCATTTATATAGAATATTATAGATAATTGAACCTTGATTTCATTAATTAACCCATAGTCCTTTATAATAATCAACATTATTTCTTGCAAAACCTAGTTCTAATGCACATGCATCAAACTATTAATATCCATATACATGTTTTTGGCTAATAAAGTTGTGTTAACCTGGGCATTGACCCTTAACATAGCCAAAGACTATCAACATCACAAAAACAAAAGACAAGGGTGTTGACCCCTAAAAGCACAGTTCAGAGGTAGTAAAGGAAACAACAAAAAAGGGGTACGAACCCCAGAGGAACCAAGGTTAGATAGGTGAAAAGAACATATAAAACTTGCAACAACCCAAAATCCAGCTCAAAGATGGGGAGAACCATCTAAGCCAAGGCAAATTTGGGGGAGGGGGGAATATTTCCCTTCCGCCTGCGAGATTGTTCCTGCTTCAAACCATACAAAAACCTTTTATGACTTATTAGATTATTGGAGATACCGCCACATCAACATTTTGTTATTCTTCAAAAAAATTATCTGACGTACCTTCTTTCTTTCCAACCACATTGCCTTGTACATTAGCTTTTTCATTTGTAGGTACATCTTAATATTACATTTTCTTGTTTAAAATACATCCTTTTGTTATTCATCCTTAGATAGGACTCTAAGTTCCCTAGACATAAATTTTAAGTAGACAACCTTCAATTGCATTAGGTTCCAAAGCTAATGATCTTTTGATTTTTAAGTATATCTCATGAAACTTCACTTTTTTATACTTTAAATCCAAATTAAAATATGCTCTTTGACATACGAAACAAATACCTCACAATCAATTACTCTAATTAAATTTGTCTGATATAATTATTTTTTATTTACATCTTATAGTCTTTTTTCCTCAAGTGAAATAGTTGAAGACTTATTTTTCTGATAACAAGTAACTTGTTAAGCACCTTAATCCAAAACTCTTGTACTATAATAGCACTTCTTTAATAAATATTCTAATTTGATCTAACAAGTTTATAATCTATCTTTCAACAACTCTGGTTCATTGTATAATGTGTAGATATTTGTCCCCTATCCAAAAATTATAGAATATTTATAAAACACTTCAAACTCGTTAGGAAAATACTCTCCACTATTACTTGATCTTTACCACCTTTATTTTCTTTTATCACTCTAATTCTCTACTAGTGCCTCGAACCCTCAAACTTCTCTCTCATCCCTAAAGGACACTTTCAGTTTTACCAGCTAGCTATATGGAGAAATATATTATTATCAAGGAAAATATTCTAGATATCACTCTCCATGTCATCAAAGTATCATTTCTAATGTACACTCATGTGATATGATGCATTCACATTAATAAACTAAGGTTCATTGTTGATATTTTTCCTCAAGATAGAAATGCCATTACTATCAAACTCATCATTTTTAGCGATTTTTTATAGGAATCATATCTCTTCTAGACTTGTATGTTTTCTTATGTGACCTCTCCCATCTCTTCTAGAATCTCTTCTTTTAACTTTGGAATATTGAAATATAATTTTTCTACCTTGTAGTTTTTAAATGTTAAATAATAACAAAATTATTTGTGCATTAAGTAAAGCATTTAGATTTGTAGTATGAGATTTTGACAAGTTTCATGATAGTTTCATTACTTTTTAAAAATAATTTAAATTTTTTATTTTAGAAAAAAATATAAATTATTTTGTTATAGAAGAATATTTTTTATTCAATCAAATAATAAATTATTTGAGTTTACTCTAATTGGCCTATCATATCTACATTGATCTAACATATTTATAAGGTTAGCATATATTTTAATTTTAGATTTGCGTAGAAAAGATCTAATAGTTGAGCATGTTCCAAGAATTGTGATAGTATTTGTTAATTTAATGTCCAATATTTCTAATTGTATAAAATTGTAATTTTGAAGTTGTGTTATTATGAATATCATAATTGAGCGAAATGTATTTTTTAGATTAAAAACTCAACAACCTTGGATATCATACCAAAGCACAACAAAACATGATTGATGTACAATTATTGTCCTACCATTTTTTAAATCTTTTTAAACATGACAACTAAAAAAACATGTTGATATGACATCTTATTTGATAATGCGAATCTTAGACATTAATTACAAATAAAAATCTTACAGAATAAACAACTATAAAAGATTGAAAGTGATTTCATGAAAGACACAAATTTAGAATGTTCGATTTCTTAATCTATCCATTAAACTATATTTTTGTATCAAATTGTATCTCAAAATCTGAACAAATTTCATGATCTAAGGGAGAGAAATAGCTTCCTCACAAGAAGAAGTAAAAATTATTATTTTAATGTCCACAAGGCTAAAAATAGCTTATGGGATGTAGTTTGCCTCACAAATTGGTTTCTGTATTTCAGCCATTTTCTTATGTAACGCTTGGCTTTGGCAATCTCGTTCTTTCGGATGACTCGAAAATGGAGAAAGAGGAGGCTGCTACGAAAGAAGGGTGGTACCTTCCGAATGATAACCCTGACCCAACCGATGTATGGAGTCCTAAGAATGACAAAGATCCTACTTTATCTATATTAATGAAAATGCTATTCATATAGAAAAAGAAAGTTGTGTAACATCACATAATAGAGCAACGGTCACTTGACACGTTTTGTGTGAAAGCTTCCCAAGAGAAGAACTTGATTCATTTCTCCTAGACGATTCAGAGGTTTAATATGATACAGACGTGTCCTTAATAAATTACAATGAACAATGAACAAGATATGGAATATTGATAATGGATGTACCACTGTGGCATCAATTCCATGGAACAGATGTTTATATATGAGTTACAGACAGTAGTGGCAACTGACACAAACTTTTGCATGCACACGGTACGTATAAGAAAATCCACGTTAAATGTTGCCATGCACGCAAGTATTGCGGCCCATATTCTCTTTCAATGTGTATAAACTCCATGGAAGCTGCAAATTTCAGTGTTTTTGCTAACACCAATCCCCACTTCTTGAACAGTTTCACAGATTTTTTTTTTGGTTTTTTTAATTGTATTCAGCTTTCCTACATGCGCCACAAGATTTCAAAGAAAAGCCCAAATTCTGTTTCTGCTACTACCAAATCTTCCATTACTACAAATCCTTCTCCCACCCACATTCAAATCTTGCTCAACGTTGCTCACAGGTCTGTCACCGTCATTAAATATGTAGAAAGATTATAAATAAATGAAAAGATCTGTTCAGAACATTAGGCTTTTGACTGTCCATATCAATAAGTACAGAATCTTTGTTGAAAAATTGTGTGATAGATTTTTAGTATGATGCATAGATTTTTCAAAAAGCTTCTGTATTCTATTATATCTAGCAGTTATGGTCTTTAATATTTTGGTTTAAGTCATATATTTTATGTTACATATTATCCAGATTAATAGGCAGGTCTTACATTAATTGGATTAATAGGTAGGTCTTACATTAATTGGATTAATAGGTAATTTTAGAATATGTTGTTTAAGATTGTTTGTCTTTTTACTATTATATTTTGTTAAAAGGGTTGAAACTACAAATCTTTGTCAAAATATATATGAAGAGATAAAATTAGAGCATGATAGTCCTAGTGTACAAAAGGTACTAAAAGGTCTAGTATGCAAAGGATGAGTGTCCATGCTAGATTCTATTCCAATATACATAAAGAAAGTACAGTAGCCTTAGTAACATTACAAGAATGTCCATAAATATGACATAAAAAGGTAATGAGCATGCCCTATTCTATGCTTCTCTAAATAGGCCAAGATATGGGAGATCTAAGTGATCTTGATAAAGCATAACAAATGGAACAAAAAGATCAAAATATCAAAAGATAAATTGACAAGAAAAGACCAAATAAAAAACAAGCCAATAACCAACATATCACCTGCCAAAATATAAGCTCGTTGTATGTAGAAAGTGCCTAATATAAGAAAGATACAACCATAAAGGCATAAATAAATTGTGACTAATATAGGAAACATGCATTCATCAAGCCATAGATACTTTGCATAATGATAAATACAAAATAGACTAGGAAAAAGCTATGTGAGTAGCCAGATTAGTTCAACATCAATGTCTTTCTTCTTGTTTTCATGAAAACTCAATATTTTGTTTTGCATAATGCATAGTTTGATTTTGTTTGAGATAGTGACAATGAAAGATCCAACCCAAAAACTAGGTCAATAAAAGTGCCCCTATTTAGGTATAAGGTAAGGTGGGATGAGATAGATAGATGAAGATTTGTTGTGATAGGTGGAACATATATATGTATAATCATAAGTGGGTAGATGGTACTAATAGTAGGTGAAAGTAGAGTGAACTTGCTATGTACAAGGCTACCAGGGTGCCCTAAGGGTCAAGCATATATTTCTTTTAAGATGGATGCTATTGATAGGATCATCTAAAGGTTCCCCTTTAGGTGTGGCCAGTTGATAGGCTCCAAATCCATAGTTAGCTATAATGACAAAGGGATCTAACTAATTAGGCTCAAATTTTCTAGTCTTCTCTCATTCTTGATGATTCTTTTGATTTTCTTTCAAGACTAGGTCACCTACTTAGAACTTATGAGTTTTGATCTTCTTATAATTGCAATGAAGGAAGTTTTGATAATCTTGTAAATGACTTAATTCCTTGAGACATATTTCATCTAGAAATTCAATCCCATGCAACCTAGATACTCAATATTTATCATCATCAATGAGATGTTTCAATAAAACTTGTAATGAAGGGAGCTCAACCTCGGTAGGAAAATTGTCTTCAGTTCTAAAGACAAGTGAATAGGGTGTGGCTCATGTAGGTGTATGAATGTTAGTAAGTTAATCCCCTGAGGTGGTATGAATGCTACACATATGCCTTTACCTTGTCATTGATGCCAATCCTTTGATACGGAAGTAGACTGAAAGTCGTGTATTGGTTTGGAAGCTATGTTTTGGTTCTGAGTGTTCATGGGTTGATCTGAAAGTGTTTTGTGTTTAGATATTATCGATGTTAATTACCGAAAGTCTCTTTCATGTATCAATTAATGATCTAGCCATTTCTCTTTGGTCCAGATACTTTTGGTCCAATTTATGGATAATAAGTTTCACCTAATAGTTTTGATTGTACATTTTGGGTTAGGAGCATGGATACATGTTATAATTATTTTTGTGGCTAACTCGATGGAGCAAGTCTATAGTGAGCTCCCTTTTGTAATCATTTCTATATAGTGGATTATCTTGCGAGTTAACACTCACTGTGCTTCCTAGTTTGGGTTTTCCACATATAAAATACTGGTGTTCTTGTGTGGATGATTTATGATGTTCTTGATTAAAGATATTTGATATGCATATCTGAAATTAATTGGTTAATTTAAGTTTGCAATCTAGAATTTTAATTTATGTTGATTCACTCCCCCCCTCTCAGCATCCACTGTGTGTTCATCAATTGGTATTAAAGATTGGTTCCTCTTGAGTAAGCCTAACCACTTGAGGTATATCTGAAGTATTGAACATTATGTTTGAAGAAGAAATACATGATATGGATGTCATGGAATAGAATGACTATGAGTGTGAAGTTGTAGTCGACATGGAAGGACAATTAAGATCCACTCTGGCAAATATAGATGAGAGCAGATTTAAGCTAAAAAAAGAAGAAGACAATATTGTTCTCTTGAGAAAGTTGTTGGATGAAGAATGAAAGTAGATGGATGATCTTAACACAAAGTTGAATAGTAAAACAAAGGATTGTAGTACGCTTGAGAAAGAGTTGCATAAGAAGGAGGCAAACAAATAGATTGATAAAGGCTGAAAGTTGAAAGGTGGAAGTGAAGTTCTTGATGCTATTCTTAGTGCTTAGAAAAAAATAAAAGACAATGAAGGATTGGGATATGAAGAAGCAAAATTTTATAAAGGAAAAGAGAAGATAAACGATCCTCCAATTCAGAATGTTTGGAAGTCTCCTCTAGTTTTTAATAGGTACACTTTGAAGACTAAGTGTTTGACTTGTAATAGATATGGACATAGAGCTAGTGAATGTAGAATTCAAAAAACAAATTAGCCTAATGTGATAAAATGTTATCCATGCAACAAGTTTGGTCATAAAGAAAATGAGTGTAGGACTAGGATGATTTGGAATGGATACAGAAATGTGAATGTTGGACAATAATTTCATGGAGTATGTTATTCCTGCAATAGATATGGGTATAAAGCATTTTAATGCAAAGCATGTAATAGGTCCAAAAGTATTGGAAGGTATGGAAGTCATCATCAAAGAAGTTTGGTTTGCTACAGTTGCAAAAAAGTAGGACATTTGGTAAGAGATTGTAGAAGCAGATATGGGATGTCCTCTAGACAATCAAAGAAAGTGGATATTATCCTTGAGAAGGAAAAGATGTGGGTAAAGAAATTTGATAAAAAGTCTGATTAGAATTCAAAATTTGTGCCAACACTGGCTGATGGTGTTGCTTCCTCTGGTAATTGAATTTGCATGTTGGGCTAAGGGGGAGAATGAAAAGCAAGTAAAAAGGAAAAGTTGTTTTGGGAAATACACTTGTCATTAATGCCTGACCGTCTGAAAGAAAATATATTGGGAAGTCACTTGATTATTTTGATCACTTGTGAGAATGAAGCTTAAGAGATATCAGTGGAAAGAGGAGCTTAGTGTGTAGTGCAAAGAAACCCTAAGTTTGTAGCATGTCCATTCTAGTTGTTGTTAAACCTGCTTTGAAGCCTCGATCAGTATTAAAGCCATATCCATATATTGCTATGTTGATTGATAAAGATGGAGTGTTTTCAATGATGCCAACTTGTCATTAATTCCTGACCATCTAAAAGAAAATATATAGGGAAGTCACATGATTATTTTGATCACTTGTGAGAATGAATCTTAAGAGATATCAGTGGAAAGAGGAGCTTGTTGCATCATGCAAAGAAACCCTAAGTTTGTGGCATGTCCATTCTAGTTGTTGTTGATCCTTCTTTGAAGCCTCAACCAATATTAAAGCCATATCCATATGTCGTGATGTTGATTGATAAAGATGGAGTGTTTTCAAGGATGCTATCTCATTGTCTATACACTAAAGATGTGTGTGCCTATATTCATGTTGAAATGGAAGAGGTAGGTCATCTAGGATTCAATGATTTATGGGAGAAGGTAACTGAGGATATTGGTGTAACCCTGTAGAAGGAATATAAAAATCTTAGAGAAGCTGGTTTGGACATTTAGATATGTCTTCCTAATTTTTCTGATGAGGTTGAGTGGATTAGAATAATATTGAGTCAAATTCATGGAGACACAATGTATATTGACAAACCCTACTGAATTACGAAGGAGGTTCTTCGAATCCTAATCGGTCTTTGTCAAAGGGGAGAAGTTTCAGATAAGAGATTTGTAAGGAATGATACTATTACCACTCTAATAGGATCTAAGTGTGATGAAAGAGCGATGACTATTGAGAATATCAATGACATTGGAGTAAAGCTTGCAACAGAATACCTAGCTTACGAAATTTATTTTCAGAATCGAGAAGGTACAACTACAATGATAGCTATTTATATTGCACTCAAAATTATGGTATGTAATGATTCTTTTGATTTGTGTGAGCTTCTTTTAAATGAATTAATGGCAAACTTAAGTAGAACGAGGAAGGAAAAATACCCTTTCAAGTATGGATCTTTGATAATTTGTTGAGCTTTTATGTTCTTAAATAACTCCCTATAGAAATAATTTTGTTTGGGAGAAATCATCTCCATTGGGGATGCAAATGAGTGATTATGTAAGGAGGTGTATGATGGATGACAATAAATATAAAAGGGATTTTAGTGGTTGGTTTAAGGAATTACAATTATCTATGCAAGATAGATAGATTTTCATTAGATCTTGTGAATCATTATAGAGACATATTTACATTTGTTGTCAATAGAGACAATTGATATTTTATTACAGTGGAACTACATGCTGGGTGGATTCCATAGCTACCCTATAAGGTGAGTGATGAAATGGCAATATAAAATATTGAACAAATTGAGAATCTAGCTATAGATTTGGAAGAGGAAGGTTTTGGAACTGTGGGTGAAATTGAAGAAAGTATAAGAAAAGAGAAATTTGCAAAGACTTTAAATTAGAGAATGCATGCGATATTTACTAAGATGGAGCTCACATAATCTGCATATAAATATTCACCCTAGATGTCCAAGTACTCTCCATTGCCATCTCTGACTAAGCCTAGTATTGTAGAAGTATCTGAAAGTGCACAGAGTGGAGGTATATCTACAAAAAAGAAAAGGAAACCTAGAAGAAATAAAAGAGCCTAGAGAAAAGTAGAAGAAGCAGAAAAAGAAAGATATGTAATGAGCCCTAGGAAGTGGAATTCTGGAGAAACCTTGATGAAGAAGCCTCTAGTTAAGAAGTAGAAGAGAGGATCATCCTTTGGTTAATACAAAGGAAAGTCAACAGTGAAGAGGAGAATCCAAAGGTAGAGTTTCTAAATTTGGAAAGTTTGGTTAATGGAATTATTGACTGTTAATCTTTGGAATATATTCTAGAAAACTATGATGAATATGAGCTTGTAAATAAAGATGTCATGCAAAAATCCATAGTCAGATGTATGATTTTATTTAACAAAACTTTGAATGAGATCAAAGATGATATTCCAAAAAAGATTTATGAGTTATTGGTTGAGAATAGACAAAATGCAATAATAAAGAATCAAATTTTAGAATTGTTGCAATAGATAGAGTTTGTAGCCCTTTGAGTAGGGAAGCTAGATTGAAGGTTCAAAAATCTTTGAACACTTCTTTCCATACTAAAGAAAGAGTAGATATTATTATGGTTGATGATTTGAAATATATTAAGAGGATAAAGAAACAAACATATGACATTAGTGAGGAATTTGTTGTACAGGTTGTCATTTCTCTATCTTCTCATCTGGTGAAGATTTCTAAGAAAATTGATTTTGGCGAACCAAGTGGAAGCAATATTGCTCTGGTATCTGAAGTAGACGTGCTTATGATTGAACCAAAATTAGTTCTGTTGTAACTATGTTTTGATAGGTTGTTGTGGTTGTCATTGATGTCAAACTTGTTGTTCTATAATGGTCCAAAATGTCTATGGTACAAAATTATCTTGCTATGTTATTGGTGTAGTTGATCTTTTGGTTGTTCTAAAAGTGCTTGGGTCCTAAATCTGTCACTGGTGTTGAGTATTATTGTTATCTTCATTGGATATAGTTTTAGTATCATGGTTATGATGGTTTTATGATCCGGAAACATTCTTGTGTTCTTCGAGTGTTGTGGAATTAATAGTTGCTAGTTATGAAATTCTATGTTTGACCTATCGTTAGATCTGAAAAATGACTTGTGGAAGCATGATTGATATGTTATGATTCTCACCATATCATGTGAAGATCTAGATTTGAGTTGTTTGCATTGGAGAGTATGTTTTTATCAGTATTTTCTTACATGGTTGCATAGCATGTGGATATGTTGTTAGTTATGTTCTGATGATTGTGGGTTAGTGAATTAATCTTTAGAAGGTGTGTTTTGGTCCTCTTTCTGCTTGAGTGGATTTGCATGTGTGTTTTTTATTCAAAAAGTATATTTTGATTTAGGCCAAATTGGTTTAAGCTTTGATGATCTATCTTGTATATAAGAAAGAGTGTGATTAAGTGTATGATCATGGGATGTGAGTGAGAGTAGATGTGGTGAATGGTGAAGATCAAAGTTTGTGAAGAGCAGAAGAAGAGTTGTGATAAAATTATATGCGAGATGTGATGAGACTGTGATAGAGAGTTGAGACAGAGTGTTGGTAGATGAGATTAGATTTGTGTGTGTGTTGATGTTGGTCACTTGATGCAGAGTTCAAGGACAACATCGTGATCAAGAGATCCTTCTTTTCAGATCATTTTTCTATATCTTGCTCTGAGTGTAGTTGGCTTCAAGTTTTCCACGTCCTCTTTGTATCTTTCCCCATGAGCATTTAGCCTTGGTGTGCAAGTATGGATTAGTGAGATCCCATTTGTAATCATTTCTATTCATAGTGGATATATGCTTGTGTGCAGGAGTTCACCATGTTTTTTTCGTGTTTGGGTTTTTCATGTATGAATCTTGGTGTTCATGTGTTGGATGTGTTTTGGATGTGTGTTGAAGTTTAATTATTTATGTGACACATTTAATTTTTGTTTTGGATTGATTCAACCCCCGTCCCAGTCCTTCCTTGGGTTAAACAAGTTCCACTTATTGTTGATGTTTATCATTCTAATGAAAAGAAGGTAGAAGAGAAAAAGGTTGAACAAGAGTCTAAAACTGTATTTCAAAACCTGGAAGATTTACAAGGTGACAATGATTCAAATTCTTTGTTACAATCCTATGAAAGTGGTTTTGAAGGTGAAAATGAAAGAGCAAAATGTGAAGGAAGAGTTGAGGAAGAACTAAAAGGAGTTGAGTCGAAAAAGACTCAGGTTAGTCTATCTGTTGTTTCTGATATTTCATCTGAGTTGATACGTTATCCCCATTGAAAATTCTATTACATGGAAATTATTTATTGTTTGAAGCAATAAAAAAGAGCTATGTTTCAAGAAATTTAGTTGAGGATATGCTAAAGTTTCTCCATGAGAAACTTCTAGAAGTTAAGATTGAATCATAGGAATGATGAAGGGTAGATCATAAATGCCTTTAATAAGTTGAAAGTGTGTTCTATGAGCTTTGAATAAAAAATTGCTAAGTTTGTTGAGCAGAGAATTCTATCTATAAGGTTGCAGTCTCTACAAGTTAAGTGCACCAAATCTCATGTCTGGTTGAAAGAAAAGATAAACTCTCTTGATACTAGTATTGATCATGATATAGAGATTCTCAGAGTCAGTCTGTCTTGGCCAAAGGCCACTACAAACATTCAAAAAAGATTTCGGATACTAAACGTGTCATCTTGGATATTTCAAAGAAGTTTAACCCCTAATCAGATGAAGATAATTCTGAAAAAATAAAAATTTCATAGCTGAACAAGGATTTAGAGCTTTGGAATGTCAAGAAGGAAGCAATTAAGAAATATTTTGAAAGATTGTGTGACACAGTCAAGATTTACATCTATGGAATTTTGAAAGTGATACGAAATGCAAAGAATTTGTCTGATGCTATGTCATCTCCATCAAGTTGTGAAGAAGTTGAAAAATGTATTTTAGAATTGGAAAACCAAATTAAGGTACTTAATTCGGTTGATATAGATTGGAATCTTATTTTACAGCAGTGAAAGTCAGTGCATGGTGGAGAAATTGCTCTGATTCTCCAACTTGCCTAATTTCTTCTGGTTGTACATTCAATTTTGTGTATATGAGTTATTTTTCTTAGGGGGAGTCCTTTGCATCCTTTGTCTTTGATGGCACATTGGGAGAGAAAGATGAGTAGAATGACATTTTGATAATTTTTTTGATAATCAATTTGGCAAGGTTGTTTGGTATGTGTTTACATCAATGACAAAGAGGGATATTGTTACACATATATCTTTACCTTGTCATTGATGTGATGCAAGAGCATCCCCGGTTCTTGGCAATCTTGCATCAACCAAAAATATTTCCTTTCAATTTGTTTTTTATTTTGCAGTTTCAACATTTCGTGCTGTATTTTTCTTGCATTGGATCTTCGGATCTTGCGGAGTTGGATTTTTCTTGAGAAAATGACTATCTTCCTTATTCCTAAATCATGGATCATTTGGATAATTTTCTAGCAAGTTATCGATTCTAGATTCTGAGATAATTTTCTGGCTTAGAACACTGAAAACGCCTAGACCTATTTTTCTATTGGTTAATCTTGCAGATCCTTTCCATAGCTTGTGGAACCCTAGTTCATTGATTCCAATGTTCCTTGGTGTGTGGCCAACCTTCCCTCTAATCCGCACTTCATCCTTTGGATTTTCTAGAGAAATCTCTTTGGCGCAGGCCGACCTGTTGGTTTTACACATTTGATCTTGTTCTTTGGCATTTAATTCCTCTTGGGCTGACCGCATCCCTCTTGACCATATAAATCAATTTAATTAAGCATCATAAAGAAGTTAAGGAGAACATATAAGATATATCTTAAAATTTAGAGGTCTGGAGTTGACCAATTCTGTAATTGAGATTGTATGTAATAGGCCAGTGAGTCAAATCCTGTATCCTGGATGTTACTGGTTATTTGTAATCAGTTTTCATGATCTATATCATTCAATTCTCTATTGCCTCCATCATATTCTCTTGTTTCCATTGTGTTTACTCTTGCTTCTCAATCTGGATTGATCTCTTTGAGGTCCCTCCTAACCAGTGGCTACACCAAATGGTATCAGAGTGAGATTTCATTTTTGAGATTGCGTTGCCCGAAAGATTTTGTTGTGGGGTGGCAGACTGTGGATCCAACCTAGAGTTGTAGCGGACTGGCGTGAAGATGGTGTGAAGAGGAAATAGGAATGGTGGAGCACGTGGGAATGTAGACCCTATTGTGATGGAAATGTTGAGAGGAATTGCAACCCAGCTAGAACCTATTAAGACAACCCAGAGAAGAGGTTGACATATTGAAGATGTGAGTGAAGATGAAGAAGAAGAAGCACTGACAAAACAAGTAGCAAATCCACCGGTGATTGATCCAGATGAAGAAAGGTTCTTGAGGGTTTTGAGTAGGGTGAACACTAAACCCCATTTTACCCCACCAAAGTATGATAGAAAATTGGATTCAGATGAATCAATGGATTAGATCTCGGAGTTGGAGAAGTATTTTGATTTTGAGAACACCTTAGAAGAAAGAAAGGTGAAACATGACTATACCTAGTTGAACGGTCATGCATCTCTTTGGTGGGAACATTTGCAGGTTGATAGAGAGAGAAGAGGTAAAGAGAAGATCAAATCATGGGAGTAGATGGTTTCCAAGTTAAAATCAAAGTTTATGCAAGCTGATTACCAAGTAAATCTATTCTGGAAGTTCCAAAACTTGAAGCAAAAATAATCTAGTGTGAAGGAGTATACCAAAACATTTAACAAGTTGAATATCAGATCCGGACATGTCGATGATGAGGTTGAACAAGTTGCAAGATATTTGAATGGATTATGGATGTCTATATAGGATGAACTTAGTTTGATAAAGTTGTAGAGTGTGGAAGAAAGTTACCAGTATGCCCTAGAAGCAGAAGAGAAGTTGAACAAAAGACATTAGCAAAGATAGAGAGGTAGAGGTGGAAGGTTTTCTGGAGGAAGATTTCAAGGAGGAAGAGGAACATGTACAGATCAGAACAAGGATAAGGAAGTAAGAAAAGATGGTAGTTCATACCAGAAAGAGGACAAAAATTTCTACCGGAAAAGAGAATCTAATGGTTACCAGAATGAAATTTTTGGAAAAGATGATAGGAGCAAGATAAAAGAGTGTTCAAAGGGACTTTCTTTAAGTTTGGAGAAGGACATTGTGCTTTTGAATGTAAGAAGACAAATAAAACTGGAAGAACAACACTGGTGCAAGAAATCTCCATTGGATCAGCTAACAAACTAGAAGATGGATAACTATTGATGATGAGGAGAGCTTTGTGTCATATCGGAGAAGATGGAAAGCCCTTAATGTAGAGGAGAAATTTGTTCAAGACCAAATGTAAAGTATCTGGTAAGTGTTGTAAAGTAGTTATTGATAGTGGTAGTTTAGATAATCTTGTTTCAGAAGAAATGGTGAATAAATTGAAGTTGGAAAGACTGAAACACCCTAAGCCTTACCAAATAGCTTGGATTCAGGATGATCATAAGTTATTAGTAAGTGAGCAATGCTTGGTGAAATTGAAAACTGGATATTATCATGATGAAGTTTTGTGTGATATTATGCCTATGGATATTTGTCACCTTTTGTTGGGTAGACCTTGGCAGTTTGATAGACAGGCAATACAAGATGGAAGAAAGAACATATACACTATTGTAGCAAATGGGATGAAACAAACCTTGTCACCCTTTGAGGAGCCCCTAAAGAGTGAAGTCTGTATGAATGCTAGAATCTATTTGGTAGATGGAAGGAAATTCCTCGATGGAATGAGACATGAGAATGTGTGTTTTGTCTTAGCTCCTAAGAAGACTGAGAACCTGGAGCATGAAGAACAACCAGAGGAGATAAAATAGTTGTTGATAGAGTATGAAGACATCATTTCAGATAATGTGCCTGATGGATTACCACCTGTAAGGAGTATCAGTCATTGCATGGACCTGATTCTTGGAGCTAGTTTGCCTAGCAAAGCTGCACATCGGATGACACTGGCAAAGAATGAAGGATTGAATATACAAGTGTAGGAATTGTTGAAGAAAGGTTTGATCGGAGAAATTTTGAGTCCTTGTGCAGTACCAACACTGTTAGCACCTAAAAGGAATGGAGAATGGAGGATGTGTACCGATTCCAGAGGAATAAACAAGATCACAGTAAAGTGCCAGTTTCCTTTACCTAGGATGGATGACATAATGGATTGTTTAAGTGGAGCCAAGTACTACACAAATATATACTTGAAGAAAGGATATCATCAGATTAGAATCAGAGAAGGAGATCAGTGGAAGATAGTATTCAAGACAAATGAAGGATTGTACGAATGGTTGGTGATGCCTTTTGGGTTGAATAATGCACCAAGTACTTTCATGCTGTATTGAAGAAATTATTGGGTAACTTTTTTATTGTATATTTAGATGACATTCTGATTTTTCAGTAAAACAAAAGAGGTGAATTTGTTGCATTTAAGACAAGTTTTGCAGAGGTTAAGAGAAGAGAAGTTGTTGATAAATCTTAAGAAGTGCACTTTGATGAAAGAGGAGTTATTCTATTTGGGATTAGTGATATCTACAAATGGATTGAAGATGGACCCTGAGAAGGTAAAATCAATTGTTGAATGGCCTACACTGGAAAGCATTGTAGAGGTAAGATCATTCCATGAATTAACTAGTTTCTGTCAGAAGTTTATAGGAAATTTCAATTCAATTTGTACCCCTATGACTGAGAAAACGAGAGGAGATAGGAAAGAATTAAAGTGGATAACCAGAGCAACTAAAAGTTTTGAGTTGTTGAAGAAAAAGGTAACTGAGAAGCTTGTGTTAGCTTTAACAGATTTCAAAAAAGTATTTCAAGTGGACTATGATGCAAGTGGAAATGCAATTGCATCCGTGTTAAGTCAAGAAGGTAGAGTAGTATCTTATTTGAGTGAAAAGTTGAATCATGCAAGAAAGAGATATTCAGTGTATGATCAGGAATTTTATGCCATAATTCAAGCCTTGAAGAAGTGGAGACATTACCCATTGCCTAAGGAATTTGTGTTGTATACTGATCATTAAGATTTGCAGTATTTGAACAGTCAGAGTAAGTTGAATTAGAGACATATGAGATGAGTAGAATTTTTGTAGAGTTACACCTTTGTGTTGAAACATAGGAGTGGGAAGTCAAACAAAGTTTCTGATGCATTGAGTAGAAGGAGGAATTTGCTGGCACAGATGTGAGTGACAATATTAGGCTTTGAAGAGTTGAAGACCTTGTATGATGATGAACCGGATTTTGCAGAGCCTTGGAAAGCATGTAGAGCACCAGTTATGGTATAGAGAAGTCAATGGCTAGATTATTTCATTCAGGATGGGATGTTATTCAGAGGAGTTCAGTTGTGCATACCTAAGAGTTCTATGAGGGAGAATCTGATAAAGGAGAAGAATAGTGGAGTATTAGTCAGACACTTTGGTATTGACAAAACAATAGAATTGGTGAGTGAACATTACTTTTGGCCTCAGATTCATAAGGATGTTAGGAAATTTATGCAGAATTGTAGAGTTTGTCAAGTTGCAAAAGGTAGTAGTCAGATTGTGGGATTTAATAACCCTTTGCAAGTTCCACAGAGACCTTGGGAAGACATAAACATGGATTTTATACTTTTCATACTTGGATTACCTAAGACACAGAGATGGAATCATTCTATATTTGTGGTGGTGGATAGATTCTCGAAGATAGCTCATTTCATACCTTGTAAGAAAACATCAGATGTAGTGCATGTAGCTGACCTATTTTTCAAGGAGGTAGTGAGATTACATGGATTACCTAAGAGTATAGTTTCAGAGATAGAGACACTAAGTTTGTTGGTTATTTTTGAAGAACACTTGGGAAGAATATGAAGACACATTTTGAGTTCAGTTCTACTTTTCACCCACAGACTGATGGACAGACAAAAGTAGTAAATAGGAGCTTGGGAAATTTGTTGAGATGCTTAGTTGGAGAGAAAACTGGAAGTTGGGATTTGATTCTTGCACAACCAGAGTTTTTCTACAATAATTTAGTGAACAAGAGTACCGGAAGAACACCCTTTGAGATTGTTACCGGAGCACACCATATAGGTATATTGAAATTGAGAGATATTAGTAAGGAAGACAAGAGGAGTGCAGAAGCAAAAGAGTTAGAAGATCACATGGCAACCTTACATATTCAGGTTAAACAACATTTGGAGGATATTAACAACAAGTATAAGGAGGATGCATATGAGAAGAGGAGACATAAGGAATTTAAAGTTGGTGATGAAGTGATGGTGTATCTGAGAAAAGAAATATTTCTAGTTGGAACCTATAACAAGTTGTAGATGAGGAAGTTTGGACCTTGCAAGATCTTGAGGAAATTTAGTTTTGGAAATGCATATGAAGTGGAGCTACCAGATAATTTGAGTATTTCACCTATATTCAACATTCCAGATCTACATTTGTATCATGAATTAGAATTCATTGAAGACAATATTGTAAACTTGGAGAAACAGTTGCCCCGAAAGTAACCAAAGAAGATTGAAGACATTTTGGACAGTAGGATTAGGCGTAGTACCCAGAGTAGTTAGTACAAAGAGTATCTTGTGAAGTGGAAGGACAGACCTGTTGAAGATTCATCTTGGATTTCTCAAGCGGAGGTAGACTTCCTTGGTTTTCCTCTGACCCCAGCAAAGTGAGACACTCATTTTTTTTTTCAACAACCTCAAATGTTTGCTGCAGGAGCATCCCCGATTCTTGACAACATCACATCAACCAAAAACATTTCCTTTCATTTTGTTTTTTGTTTTGCAGTTTCAACATTTCTTGTTGTATTTTTCTTGCATTGTCTCACCGGATCTTGAAGTGTTGGATTTTGCTTGAGAACATGATTATATTCCTTATTCCTAAACTGCGGAGCATTTGGATCATTTTCTAGCAAGTTATTGCTTCTGGATTCTAAGGCAGTTTTTTGGCTTAGAACACCGGAACCGCCTAGACCTATTTTGCTATTGGTGAATCTTGCGGATCCTTTTCGTAGCTTGCAGAGCCCTAGTTCAAAAATTCCAATGTTCCTTGGCATGTGGCTAACCTTCCCTCTAATCTACACTTCATCCTTTGGATTTTCTGGAGGATTCTCTTTGGCAGAGGTTGACCTGTTGGTTTTACACGTTTGATCTTGTTATTTGGCATTTAATTCTTCTTGGGCCGACCGGATCCCTCTTGACCATATAAATCAATGCAATTAAGCATCATAAAGCAGTTAAGGAGAACATAGAAGACATATCTTAAGATTTAGAGGTCTGAAGTTGACCGATTTTGTAATCGAGCTTGTATGTAATAGGCTAGTGACCCGAATCTTATATCCCGAATGTTACCATTTATTTGTAATCAGTTTTTATGATCTAATTCATTCAATTCTGTATTGCCTCCATCATATCCTCTTGTTTCCATTGTGTTTACTCTTGATACCTAGTTTGTATTGATCTCTTTGAGGTCCCTCCTAACCAGTGACTGTACCATGATGCCAACCCCTCTGATCTGAAAGTAGTCTGAAATCTGGAAGTAGACCGAAAGTCGTGTATTGGTCTAGAACCTATATTTTGGTTATGAGTGTTCGTGGGTTGGTCTAGAAGTGTTTTATGTTTAGATATTATCGATGGTGAATATTGGAAGTCTCTTTCATGTATCAGTTAATGATCTAGCCATTTATTTTTGCTCTGAAGCTTTTTGGTTGATTCTAGTTTTGGTCTAGTTTAAGGATAATACGTTTCACCTTATAGGTCAAGTTGTACATTTTGGGTCAGGAGCATGGATACACATTACAATTATTTTTGTGGTTGACTCAATAGATATGTTTGTTTCAGGTTGGTATATATATGTATAGATGTAGGACAAATGAAAGAAGAGAATGTATGTGTATGGTAAATGTGAAATATTGCAGTGATTATTTTGTACAACTTAATGTAAGGATGGCAATGTGAATGATGTAGAGATGTAAATGGATGTATATGTAGTGATTTGGAAGGTTTGGTCATTTGGATATTTTATTGAAAACAGAGATTGCCCTTTAACTATAACTGTAATCAACATATTGAGATGCTTCATTCTATACAGTTCTTTTTTTTAATTTCATAATTTTGTATCTTGCCCAGAGTGCATTTAGCTTCAGGTTTGTAAGTCTCCTTTTTGTATCTTGTGCCATGAGCAGTTAGACTTAGTTTGAAAGTCTAGAGTAGTGAGCTCCCTTTTGTAATCATTTCTATGCAGTGGATTATCTTGTGAGTTAACACTCACCATGGTTTTTCCTAGTTTGGGTTTTCCACATATAAAATATTGGTGTTCTTGTGTGGATGATTTATGATGTTCTTGATTAAATCTCTTTGATGTTAATATCTAAAATTAACTGGTTAAATTAAATTGCAATCCGTAATTTTAATTTATGTTGATTCACCCCCCCTTCTTAGCATTCAATGTGTGGTTAACAATTTTGATCTTCTTCTTATAACTGCAATTAAAGAATTTTTGATAATATTCTAAATGACTTAATGCCTTGTGTAGACACCTAAAAATGTCTCACCGATCGCACACTAATTATTCATCTAATTAATTAAGTAATTCTTTAATTAATCTAATTCATCTTATTCTTTTGAATTAACTCAATCATCACTCACCTTTTATATTACTAATTATTCTATTTCTATCCTCTACATCAATTCATCATTTAACCCTCTTTCAAATATTAATTAAATATTAATTATTTAATTAATTACGATTAATTCCCTTAATTAAGTAATCTTTATTGTTTAATTAATCGTATTTATAATGATTAAATAATTTAATTTAAGTTATTTAATTAATTAACTCATTCCTCCAATTCCCCAAATTTGAATTTCAATTCATTCCATCTAATTTCATTTTCTCAAATTCACATTTCACCAAATCAAAATTTCAATAAATTTCAATTAATCTCATGTGCATTTCAGCATTCGAAAATCCAAATAACTTGAAATTGAATGTCAAATTCAATCTCCTACAACACATGTTGAAAACCTTAACTGGTTCATCAAATCAATTAACTCTCCAATCTCCCCTTTTCACTCCAAATCACCTTTTCTAACTAATTAATCAATTTAGTCTTCTTTCCAGTCTATTTTAGTCATCTCCCAATCAATTTAGTCTTCTCCTCAATCAATTTAGTTTACTAGGCAATCAATTGAATTATCTATCCAATCAATCCACTTAATCAAATGGAATTAACAGATCAATCAAAAGGAGTTAACTAATCAATCAAATAAGTTATCTATCAATCAACACTTGAGCTCCAAATCTCACCCTATCTCACCTGAAAATCTATAAATTCTACCTCATTTCACATCAATTTTCCTAGAATCGCAGAATCAGAGAAACACTATCATCAAAATAATTGTCCATCTTATGCAAGAATCCAAGTGCAACACTTGAGAGCCACCTACATACACAATTTGGAGAAGAGAAATGGAAGCTTGGTTGAATCAATTCAGGGAGTTTTATATTATTATTTAGTGTTCAATTGATTTCATGTATTTCATTGTCATTTAGGAGTATTTCTAATTAGATTAGAGTTGTGACTCACTCTTATAATATTATTATTTATGATTGAATTTACCCCTGAAAACAATGGTGAACCCGACGTGAACTGAACTTTTGATGTGTTTTTCATGATTTGTAGATTTTGTACGAACTTAAAAAAATGTGCTATGCATTTGTCTGTGGAAAAATTCGCATTTGTTCATAATGATTCGCATTTGTGCAGACAACACTTCACATTTGTGTAGACACCAATTCACATTTGTTTAAATTGATTCACATTTGCAGGGATGATTGAAAATTTCAATTTTAATTATTGTTTCTACTTCTTAAACATTTGCATTGCTAACCCAAAAATATTTTTCAATTCTGGAATTATTTTTTATGCATAAAATGTGTTTAACCATATGGCAGGAAGAGTAACCTTCAAAATTTCAGGTGCCAGGAGGAGAAAAGAACTCAAAAGATAGAAGAGAGCCTACCAGAGAACCCTAAAGACAAAAAAGAAACTCCAAGACCTAGACGAAGAACAAGCTATAACTCAATACCAATGCACTGTAGGTGAATTCTTGAAGAAATTTAACATTTATGATGACATTGAAGTCCTAGCCAATCTTGTCTAGAGCGAGTCTTTCCAAATTTAACTTTTGTCTTATGTCTTTTTCTTCTGTAATTAAGTGATTTGCATCTACGCAGAGATCAATTCACAATTGTGCACACAATAATTCGTAATTGTGCACACAATAATTCGTAATTGTGCACACAATAATTCGCAATTGCATACACAAAAATTTGCAATTGTGCACATGATAGTTCGCATTTGTGCAAATCCTGATTCATATTTGTTAGAGGCCAACAAAGGATTAATGTTCCATTCCAACAGACATTGAAGTCAATTCTATAACTGAAAGAGAAAATTAGGCTTGTGAGCCCACAATGTGCTAACATTTTCATGAGTTTTTGCAGTGATACTTGGACCTAGTTTAGCTAATAATTACTTTGGTTCTCTTTAAAAAGAACAAAAACAAACTTGTTTTTCTTTATCTCATCATTGCTTTTTTGGCTAAAATAAACATCATGCTTTTTTTTAGAGCAAGATCTCCAAATAGTTTAGAAAATTTTGCAATGAAGGGATAAAAAAACTCTCTTGTTTTTTGTGTTTCCAAGGTGATAGGCATATGCTCTCCCCTTCATTGGGTGACCAAAAAGTCAGACCCACCTTTCATTCTTTTGGTCATTTTTTTGCAATAGGATAAAACCTTTAGCAAGACTACCTCCCAAGTAGCCCATAAGGCCAAGTGAGAGGGAATGACCTAAGTGGCAATGATTAATGCCAAGTAATCCAAGCCACTATAAATAAATGCATTTGTGATGAAAATCACAAGCTATGATTGTTACATGTTGTCACAGTGATGTTATGCCTCCCTTAGTGCCTATATGGTACGTAAAAGTTTGTAGAGTGTAACCTCTTCAAACTAGGAGACCTTTAATAGAGTGGAAAACACTGCTGATTGTGACCACTTAAATGGAACCCTCATTAAAAACTTTAAGAATTAGTGGCCAAGCTGAATCAGTAACCAGACACGTGTAATATCACAGTGCAAGGGTGGGGAAGAATCTTCCCCCAAGACAGTCACCATATATTTCCCAGGAAAATGAGCGAATCGAGGAGAAATTCTCTTTGGTTCAACTTCTGAAAAGAGGAAAAAAAATGGGCATGCCTATTTGAGCTGATGAAGTATCAAGATGTGGGTTGTGGTGTTATTCGTGACCTTTTGACCCTAGAAGAGTGATTGTTTTATGATCGCATGAAGAAAATTTATCGAAAACAAATGGAGTTTGAAAAAGATCCCGACATCCACGAGGCTTTGAAAAGATCCTTTAAATAGTGCTCTATTTGATTATATCAGATTGTTTTCTTGCTTGCTATTGTTTCTAATGCAACACTTTCAAAAGATTCAACATCCACAAAATTGCCAAAACAAAGTAAAAATAAAAATCAAGTCTTGTCACAAATCTTTCAACCACCAACATAGTTTGAAACTTCAAGGAAAAACATTACAACATCTAGTGCCCACAACAACCAATCAAGCAAACATCATGGAATGGCATTATGCATTTCGTAGTGAAGGTGAAGAATTTATCCCTTACATTCATATTCCATCATCATCCATAGAAATTTTGGCTCAAGAAATTAGGACTTTGCAACAACAAATGATAGACATGACTAGTCCTAACAACCATAGGGATTGGTTATAAAAAATGATGAGGGAAGTGACAACCACAATACCTATAATTAAAAGGGAATCATTGATATTAAGCTATGATAAGGATTCTAAAATTGCTAATTGCTTCAAACTCAAACTCACGGATGCAAGATAAAGACTCCTACAATGACTATATGATTAGCTATTAGTCTATTTGTTTCAAAATGTCTTAGGAAACCTCTTTTTATAGACTTTTAGGTGCCTGAGATTAGTTGGCAGAGATCAACAGTCATGATCCAATCTTGCAAATTGGATGGCTATGAGCAAGAAGTTGAAGGTTGAGAGAAAGGGGGAAGGAGAAGACAAGTGTCACTCATCTCACCTTGACTGAGCTGAAGACTTGAGAGGATATAGGATAGTTGGAAAAGATGTAAGAATGAGAGGACAAGTGGACTCAAGTCCTCCTAAGATATAGGGATGTTGGAGAGAATATAGAAGAAGGCTAGGAAATATGTGTACGTACACAATGTTTCATTTATTTTGGAAGTTGGAGATAAGTGGCTAATAAATGATTTTATTTTTATTTTTATTTTGTTGAATTAATTTAGCCATGTGATGGATGAGTTGGCAAAGGAAAGATGAAGTGGAGATGGAAGGTGAGTTGGAAAGGGAATTAATTAATTAAGAAATTATTTAATTAATGAGACTATAGGATAGTAGATAGAGGAATAATTAAATATCAGACATTTAATTAATTGATTAGAAGAAAAAGATATAATGAATTAATTAATTAAATGTTTCAATTAAATTAATTAATAGAAGGACATGAAATGAATTAAATAAATTAATCTTTTCAAATTAACTATTTAATAGAAGAATAATTATTAAATAAATATAAAATATTTATTTAATTGCTCATAGCCAATTTTATGTGTATACATTTTGTCCCTCTTTGAAATGATGTTGAGACAACATTGTTTCAAAGATTAAATCAAGTCTCGAAAATTTGCTTGATGGAGATAAAAATCCTGATTGTGTGCCCCCTCGGGAGATTGATCATGAAATTGTTTGAAAATTTTGAATGATTAATCTCATGATAATTGAAAAGGTCCCTCAATTAAATCCATTTGTGAAAAATAAATAAAGTTGCCCCACTTAAAAACATTAATTACCGTTTCAAATGGTAATTATAAAATTAACCTAGGTTAATTTTGTCCTCATTTGCATCCTTGTCAGCTTGTGGAGTGAAAAGAATTTTCTTGCTGAGCTGGCAAAATGGTTATCCTATTCGAGAATCATCGATTTGAGCATGTACGATATTATCAGCGACCTCTTGAGTATGGTTACCTGGTATGTACCTTATCTCAACTTGTTTGCAACTTTTCGTACAAATTTCCTTGTTTCTCGGCACGTGTTAGGCTATTTCAAATTTTTTCAATTTTTTCCATTTTGTTTTAGCGCTTTTGTTTTGTATGTTTGCGCATATGCATTTTATGTTAGCACTTTTGATAGTTTAGTGCAATTGTTCATTTTGTTCACGTCTTTGTGATGTATGTTAGCGCTTTTGTTATGTTAGTGCTTTTGCTTTGAGGGTTCACGCATATGTTAATAAAAGATAGTGCATATGACTGTTTTCACGCTTTTACTCCAATTGTTAGCACCTTTGTGAAAAAGGTTCACACATATGTGTGTTTTAGCGCACATGCTTAATAGAATAGCGCTTTTGTTCTAAGGAATAGAAAAAAAATGAATTTGTTTGATTTTGACTATGTTAAAATTCATTTAGACAATTTGATTTGATATTTTGATGCATGAATTTGATAGATAGGTATGTTGATTGATGTTTGATTGATAGAGAATTTGATAAATTTGATTGATAGGATAAATGATTATTTAATTTGATTGGTAGATTGATAGATTAGCTCTAAGAAACTGATTCAGTCTCTGATAAATAGCTCGATAGAGTTAACTGAACTCAGTGATTGATAAAAAATTATTTGTGATGATTAAAATTTGATTTGATAGCCTAATTTTCTTTGTAGAAAAGATTTTGTCGATTATTGATATTATTAATCATTTGTTTGATAGATTAATAGATTAGCGATCTCTTAGATTTGATAGATAGATAATTGATAGAGATCAAATTCTCTTGTTAAACAGGAGAAGCTTGATGTTCTCCAGTGTCGGGAAAAATTCTCGGCCATGCGCCATTTAGTACCAAAGCTTACACAGGATGAGATTAGACATATAGATGCTTCCAGATTATGTCAGTTGTTGTACATGCCTGATATTACCCATAATAGGGGTTTGTTGACTTCCTTAGCAGAGAGATGGCATAGCGAGCATAACACTTTCCACCTGCCCACTAGTGAGATCAGTGTGACAGTCGAGGATGTCTACAGGATTCTACACATCCCTAAGACTGGGAGTTAGTCCAGTATGATTTTCAAGATCTTGGAGGGACAGAGGCTTGTAGCGCCGTATTTGGTGATGAGAGAATTTCCAGAGGAGAGATTCGATGGGAGGATATGATCATGTAATACGAGACTCTCCTAGTTATTCTTCCAGGATTGATTGGCGGATTCATCTGTCCAGATAGGAGATCTCAAGGTTTTATTGTTGGTTGGGCTGAGATTCTACAAAGCATGATTCAACATAGGACTCGATATGCGTGGGTGTTTGCATGCTTTCTTATTTGTATCATGATCTTCATCAGGTTGTCTTTGATGATGATGCTAGTTTGTCTATAGGATGTACACTTTTACATATATGGTGTTGGGAGCACATTGTTGTTACTCGGCCTATTCATCATAGAGTTCATGGTGATAGGTAGCCATATGTCTATTTATATGCAGGTATCCTTACTTAGCATAAGCTAGGTAAGATGGAGTATTGGTGTTGGGTTCTGGATTCACTGGATAGCATCATTTGGAGACCCTATATTGAGTGTGAGATATGGATGGATGATGTGCAGACATTACCATATATTTTGTAGAGTAGAAATTTGATTGGTCGTACTCCATACATTGTTGAGTGATAGTTTATTGGTCTCAGTTTGAGACAGTTTGGTATCATTCAGCACATGCCTATTGGTGTCGCCATGTATGCATGATGATACAACAATAGGCAAGATTGGGGACCTTCTTTGTCTTTTGAGATAGCATGCACAGAGTTTTTGGTTGCTCCTATGGTAGCTTATGATTTGAGATTACACATTTTGGATCCCGGGGTCACTGCGGATTATGATCAGTACATGCTTGCACACCCATTTCCTCATATCCCTGATCCAAAAGACCCTCCTCCTAGTTCAAGAGATGAGGAGGATGATTCAAATGATCCCTTCATTAGGAGACGGAGACAGAGATGAGAGCTTAGAGCTGCTCGAGAGGCCAAAGATGATGGAGATGAGGGAGGAGATGGAAGTGGTAGGAGACTTGGGCAGAGAGGAGGTCAATTGAGAGTCCATGGAGGACCTTTTGGACTGATTGGTAGGGTTGGGAGACCACTTCCCATGGGAGGGAGAGATGTAGGAAGGATTAGGAGGGATATAGGTAGGGAAAGTATGAGATCAGTGAGAGGATTACCCTTTACAAGAGGAGGCAGGAGTACTAGATTGGACGGGGGTCATGGGAGAGGAATTGATTTTGGTCATATTCAGCCAAATCCTATGATTATTGCAGTTACTGGCAGAGGGGATGAGGTGGAGAAGGATTCAGAGGACCATGTTCCTCTCATTAGATGACGGGTCTTGAGGGCTACTTGGGTTGAGATTCTAGTAGGTGTAGAGGAAGGTGGAAATGAGGGGATTCAAAATGCACCTCAACAAGATGTGCTAGAGCAGGAGACCTTGGATGAACTCAGAGCACAGATAGATCAGTTTAGGGCACAGGTGCAGACACTTATGATAGAGAGAGACATGGATGTTAGGAGACAATAGGATACTTAGGCCCTTCTTGATCACATTTAGTAGGTTGGATCTGGCACTCTCTCAGTCGATACCATCAAAGCACTATTTCAGTCAAGGAAGGAGACAAAACAGTGGCGATGATTATATGAGGATTTAGTCTCAGAGAGCCAGAGAGAAGGGATATATCATACTACTATGAGGATGACTACTAGCAGTGGTGGGGTCATGGGACCTCTGGAGATTGAGGGGATAGCCATCTAGAGGATCTTCTTGCCCACAGCCACAGAGACAGACAATGTTAGGTGGTAGTGGCACATGATAGCCTTGACTTGTAGACATGATTTATATTGATGAGGCACTTGTATTTTATTATTGATCTGATTTCATTGTATACGTGGACTTTTTATTGTTTTATGATGATCTATGTGTAGAGATGGACTCTATATGATGATGATCTATAGTTTATTATGTATGCTACTCTATATGATGATGATCTATGGTTTATTATGCATGTTGATTCATATATACAGTAATTAGATGGATAATTCTATGATGATCTTTTCTTTCCTTTATTTTATGATGATGATGTTCTATAGGCCTTGATGATGAAATGAAAATACATTTGATTTTTTATTTTGATGATCATGGATGCACTTTAATGGTTATGGATGCAAAATGAAAATGATTACTATCTTAAATGATATGCTTTACTTAAATGATGTAAATGCAATGATCTATATGGGAATGCAAACGAATGTTGATTTTTTTTATTTTTTAATGTGTATGCATATAATGATTTGAAATGCAAATGATCTACATGAAATGTTTTTTATTTTGATGATGCAAATGATGATTATGAAATGCAATTTAAGGATGCTTATATGTAACGCTTATAAAGATAAATGAATCTAAATGCAAAGATGCAACTAAATGACTTTAATGGACAAAAATGAACTAAAATGATAATGAACCTAATGCAAATAAAAATGATGATATACTACATGATTATGAAATGCACTTAATGGAATGAAAACTAATTCAATGATTGAATGCAACTAAATAAAATGAATGATAATAACTTAAATGATTCTAAAGATGAATGAACCTATAATGATCAAATGCAAATTGTTTTTGTTTGTCCAAGTATACTCAATCTTTATTTATGGTTGTTGATCTCTGAATGAAATGAAATGCTTATAATGCAAATGAATAATGAGCTAATCTAAAATGATCTAACTAAAATGATACTTCCATCTTCATATGTTGTCTTATAACAGTGCTTGATTTCATCATTGAGATTTTGAATGTTGTAAGAAAATACAAGCAACTTGACATAATGATTCAAATTGACCTGTGTATTTCTTATATGGATTTTGATATAGCAAGTTTATACAAGCAACTTGATATAATGAATCAAGTTGACCTGAGTATTTCTTGCAGAACAAACAAGGATTATCTCATTTCATTCATGAATCGGAACATCCTCCTTGATCTTTTATCGATCATATCCTTAGACAAGTACATACCTTAATAAGTGATAAACCACAGATAGAAAACAAAGAAAAATAATCATGCCCCATCATAGCTTCTCTATTCATAGACATCCTTGAGTCACATAGAGTACATGATTAGCAATAAATCGAAAATATAAACACTGAATCTTGTATGCCATTCACATGATCTCATGGTCATTAAATGATATAATCATCTTGATGAATAATCATTGATAATCCTTCATTACTTGCTGGTTTATTCCTCGTATTCTGAGTTTCACAATTAAGTTATTACAAAATGCCTTGATCTTCGTTGCTTTGTTTCTCGTTATCTATTTCAAACCCTAGGTGTTTTTGGTTTTTCTAAGTTTTCTGAATGTTTTGGATTTTCAAAGATTTAAAAGATCACCTTAGCAAAAGGATTTAGGATTTTCCCCCCAGCGGAAACGAACTTTATTATCGATGTACAAAAGAATGATCCAAACCATGGTGGGATATAATGCAGATATGATTGATTCTAATAAAATCCAAGACAATGACTATGATAAGTATGTCAAAGATTGATAATTATTGGTAAACTGCATATTTCCTGCTAAATGGTTCAAAGAAATGGATGTGAAAGATGAAATGGATGGGCTAGGATAGATGGAAGCAATAGATGGAATAGGAGGGATAGATAGGATAGGACAGATAGATGCACAAAGTGATCTCATAGATGGATGAACCCACTTTTAGATAGCTCCTGTTTACGAGGTTTTCACTATCTAAATTTATTGCATTTTTTCCATATTTGATTTTTTTTTTCCTTCTGTTTTCACTTTTTTATGCTTTTTAGGGATATTCTGATTTTTACTGATTTCTTTAGGACTTTATATGCTTTTTATTGATTTCTCTAGGAATTTATATGTTTTTTACTGATTGTGGGATAGGTCAGGAGGAAGGATATTCTCTTTTAAGTATTCATAAGTTTGGTTGTATAAGGATTGATCGGTTCCAGATATATGGAAAATCATGTGGGTATTTTGGGATTCAATGGTAGGATTCAAGGTATCTTCCACCAGGAATTCATAACATTGTTGATTCTCCCGATTCAGAAAAAGAGATGCTATTGTAGCCATTGCATCTACTTCTTTATTCTTATTTCTTGGGATCTGAGTGAATGATATTTCTTCAAAATGTTCTTTAAACTCTTCAACCAACTATTTGTAAGGCATGAACTTGTCATCCTTAGTTTGATAATCATCATTTATTTGGTTGATTATAAGTAGTGAATCACCATAAACATGTAATTCCTTAATGTTCTATTCAATAGCCATTTTGAGCCCAATAGTCAATGCTTCATATTTTGCAATATTGTTTGTGCATGAAAACCGTAGTCTATATAATTCTAGAATTGTGTGTCCCTAAGGCGTGATGAACAAAATTCCAGTGCCTAATCCATATTGTGTATAGGAACCATCAAAGTACAACTCCCAAAATTTTGTGCTTATTGTCAAAATATCTGCATCAGGAAATTTAATGTGCAATGGTGTGTCATCTTGTAAGGGTGCGTCAGCTAAATGATCAACAATGACCTATCCTTTGATAGCTTTTTGATCAACATATTCTATATCAAACTCACTTAGTATCATAACCCATATTTCCAGTCTGCCTATCAAAGTTGACTTGCTCAGCAAATACTTTAGTGGATCTATTTTTGCTATCAGTTTCATAGAATGAGTCAGCATATAATGTCACAATTTCTGAGTTGCGAATACAACTGCTAGGCATGTCTTCTCAACTGATGTATAGTTTAATTCATAGCCTACAAGTGTTCTACTGATGTAATACACTGCTCTTTATTTCCCTTCTTCATCATGTTGTGCTAAAAGAGCTCCTAGTGATACATTCGTTATTGAGATATAAATCAAGAATGGTTTCCCTTTTATTGGTGATACAAGTACTAGAGGATTAATCAGATATTCCTTGATTTGCATAAAAGCCTCTTCACACTTTTGATCCCATTTGAATGGAACTTTCTTATGTAAAAGATGAGTGAATGGATAACATCTATCTGCTAATTGAGAGAAAAATCTTCTAATTGATTGCCATCTCCCTTGTAGAGAATGCAATTGACTTATGTTCCTAGGTGACTCCATTTCCATGATGGTTTTGACCTTTTCTAGATCTACTTCAATTCTACGAGCTAATATAATGTACCCAACAATTTTTCCAGAGGTTACTCCAAATGCACATTTCTTTGGATTCAATCTTAATTGATATTGTTCAAGCCTATCAAATATCTTGCCAAAGATGTTCAAAATTTTCTTTCCTTATATGAGATTTTGCAAGTATATCATCTACATAATCTTCCATAAATGTATGCATCATATCTTGTAAAATTGTTGTCATGGCTCTCTAATAAGTTGCTCCTGCATTCTTAAGCCCAAATGGCATAACTTTCCAGCATTAATTACCCCATGTATATGTGAATGCTATCTTTTCTTGATCTTGAGGGGCGATTCTTATTTGATTGTACCCCGAGAATCCATCCATTAATGAAAACATCTCATGTCCTGCTGATAAATCTATAATTATATCAATGTTGGGTAGTGGGAAATCATCTTTATGACATGCCTTGTTCAAATCTCTAAAATTGGTACAAACTCTTATGCTTTTATTTGGCTTTAAAACTGGTACAATGCTTGAAACCCATTTTAGATATGCAATAGGTCTTATGAAACGCACATCCAATAGTTTCTTTAACTCTGCTTTTACAAGAAGAGTGATGTGTGGATGCATCTTCCTTAGTTTTTGTTTAACTGGTTTTACTTTTGGATCCACATTGAGATGATGCATGATAAGATCTGGGTCAAGTCCTGGCATGTTTTCATAGGACCAAGCAAAATTTATCGGTCTTTGTTTGAAGAATCCTATGTATTCTTGCTTCTCTTCATTTGATAATGATGTAGCAGGATGAAGGACCTTGGGATCCTTTCTTGTGCCAATGTTTATTACATCTGTTGGCTCTATTAAAATAGCAGATCTCTCCTGAAAATATACGATGTCAAAATTTCCATCTTTTGGTGCCTCGATGAGGTTTTCACCATCAGATACACCCTTTATTTTTCCTCTTGATTGATCTAGTGTTTCCATGAAATGGTTTTCAACACTAGCTCTTTTTCCTTGTTTTATTTCAATTTTGCAACAGGAAAGTTTGGCATTCTTCTGACTGCAAGAAGCGTTACTTGATTCCGCAGTGGAAGATATCTTAGGTGTCATGGGTTCGACAGTATTAAGATATATGGCTAAATTATGATCATTGAAAAAGATATCCAAATCTGGGTTTCCTAGGTTATCCCAATCAATTAATTCTGGATGAAGCAAAGGTAAATCATAGTCATCGTCATTATTAGGTGTCTCAAGGTTCATGATGTAATAGTCATAATTTGGTGTAGAATAGGTAATGTCATAGATAAAACTCTCTTGAGGATATTCTCTCCCAAGTGCTCTCCAATCAGCTCTAACGAAATCAGGATTGGTATTTTGTGATTCACAATCAAGTGACTCCATCTGGTGTTTGTCCCTCAAACAAATGGATTATATCAACACATACATCTTTAATACTGCAAGTTGCTTCTTGATTAATTTCAATAGATTCATTTGTATTTTGAAGTTGACATACTTGTCCACATGACATAGAGGATTATTTCGCTATCTTTTGTCTTCTCTCAAAGTCGGCTTTTTCTGGACTAATAGTCAATCCTTCTTGACTATCTATTAGTTCTTCCATGGTTCCTCCATACCTTGGTATTTCTTGCTCAACATTTGGTAGAAATATGATATTTTGTTGATCTTCTGATATTTGATCAATAACTATTTGTGTTTCTTGTGGTGTTACTTGTTCTTTTTCATCCTCTTTCTTTTGTTGTTTTGTATATGCCTCTTTCCTCTTAATCCTAATTTCTTCTTGTCTTCTTTCCAATTCTATTCTTTGTTTTGTGAAAGATGAGTCTTCATTTGTAATAGTTGCTTCTTCTTCATTTGATATACTAGATGATAGATCTAGACCCCATTCATATTCATTTGAATATGTCTCTGAACCATTATCTAAAATTACACCAGTATATCTAACAGGAATATTATATGGTAAGAAAAGTTCTCTCATTTTGGCCATATGTTCTTTTACTACTTTTGGAATATTTTGATCAGGTTCAACACTTGCTTGTATTCCTTGAATTTTTTTGCAAGATTCTTCTTCTCTTTTGATTGCAAGTTCTTCCTAACGTTTCTCATATTCTTCTTGTTTTTGTTTGTTGGCTACTATTTCTGTTGCTTGGTGTAGCTTTTCTTTCCATGGTTCTTCTTTAGGGACTGCTTTCTTTCTCCACCTTGGATGTTGATAATTGTGTTGTTTTCACTTTGATTTTTGATATCCAAGCCCTAACTTATCTTCTTTAGATTGTGTATGAGCACAAATAAGTAATGAAATACCTTCTTATCGCTTACCAATTGGTCATTTTCCTTCATATCCTATTTTTTGAATGATCTTATAACTATTGACATATTGCTCTATGGGAATATTGACTTCTGCAACTGTTGCTATAGTTTCATTTTCATCTTTGTACAACCAACTAATAATGTATTTGTCTTTGGTTTCTTTTGCAAGTGTTCTAGCTCTAACAAATTCTCCATCAAACATTTCTACTAATTTTTTCTGAGATCTGTGGTTGAACATTTGTAGGCTTTCCATATGATTTAGGTGAAAGTGGCAAGCTATGTAAAGAATATTTTCCCATTCCTTCATCATTTAATTTCAGATTTTTCTCAAAGGTTTCCTATAATTTTTCTTCAATTTCTTTGGTGGGATAGACTCATTCTCTGTTATGTGGAACTCTTGTATCTTGTGTTGGTTTCAGATTATTGAAATATTGATTGGAGTTTGCGACTATAGTGACTTCTTGTCCCTCATGAGGAAACTTTACACACTGGTGATATGTAGAAGGAACTACTTGTATGTTGTGAATTCATGGTCTTCCCAGAAGAATGTTATAAGATAGATTCAAGTCTAAAACCTAACATAATGTATTCCTTTCCACAGGTCCTATTTTGATTGGTAACACCATAGTTCCTTTAGAAGAATGCTCTTCTTCATCATAAGCCTTAATAGTTATTCTATTCTTTGGATCTACTGCATTTTTTGAATATCTCAAACCCTTTATTAAACTTAATGCACAGATGTTTAAGCCAGCTCCACCATCTATGAGTACGTGTTTGACATGATTTTTATGAATGGTGACTTCACCATGTAAGGGAGCATTGTGAGGATGTTGCAAGGATGTGTCATCATTTTCAGAAAATGATAATCAATGAGGGGCTATAAGGTGTCCCACCATGTTTTGGAACTGATCCACATCAAGGTCTTTTGAAACTGTTATTTTCATTAGAGCTTTTTCCAAAATTTCCTTATGCATAGGTGAAACTTTGAGGAGCTCTAAAATTGATATTTGAGCGGATATCCTTTGCAATTGTTCAACTAAGTTGTATTGTTGTGAAGTGGATGTTGATTCATTTATTATACCCGAAAATGTAACCTCCGCTTTGCTTCTCATAATGATGTTGATTGGTTCTGAAGGTGTGTTATCTTTAAAGATGATCACATTTACCACATCATCATATGGATAAGGGTAATTCACTTTAGCTTTGCCTTTTTCATATTTTGATTTAGATTGTTCATGTTTTTCATAGTTTGGAAGTGGAGTTTTGAAGGCTAGATGTGATTCGTTCGTCTTATGACTATGCACTGTGATAGTTCCATTATCGATTAAATATTGAATAAGGTGCTTCAATATTTGACAATCATTAGTTTGGTGTCCTTTATTTTGATGGTAATTGCAAAAATTATTGTCATTCCACCTGTTGGGTCTCAAATCAACAGATTGGATAGGTTCTAAGGAAATGCCAACTCCTATGCTCAAACCTTCCAATTGACGTGGCCAACTTATAGAGTGAACCTATTTGGTTACTAACTCTCTCACTTTAGGCTCTGCAGGACCTAGGCGGGTATACCTACTCACTAGTTGTTCCTTCAACTAATGCTTTTTATAGCAGATTTAGTGTCTTAATCTAATGTCTCCTAGTCTTAGAATGGCATAAGTTTCTTAAACAAACTGACTTCAGATGTGTGTATTGATCTATGTATCTTACAAAAGTATATATGTTACACTTTGGCTAAATCACCTACTATACCTACTCTACTAATCCTAATGCTTAAAAGTAAAGGGTAACTGGTATGGTTAAAGGGTTTGTTTACAAATGATCAGTGCCTTTCCTCTTATTTGGGCTACAGAGTCTTATATTTCTTTAGGACTTATTGTGTAAACTTATGAGACAGTTTTTAAACCCACCACCTCTCGATGAGTCTGTCAGTTACTGTTTCTTATGAGCTCTACTTCAATGTCTATATTGTAAACTGCTTGAATGAATTTAACCCTAACTTTTAAGAGACCATCCAAGGAAGAAATACAAGGAACAATTACAATTCGCGAGTAAATCTTTCTGATCCAAATCTACAATATAAAACACAAAATTTTACTGGAAGAACACGAATAACCTTATCCACTTTTAGATAATATCATAAGCAACTGCCTTCTAAAAATATGTTAACTCTCAACACATATGAGAAAGAAAATGCAACTGGTTATTTTTGATAAAAAGTTTAAAAGTACAAAATTGCCTCCACCTCTTCTATCTCTATCCTCTTTACATCACACATATATATGTGTTTGAATGGTTTTCATACCCCTTTGGGTGAAAAGACACCCCCCTTTTAAATAAAAATAATTCCAAATCCCGAAATTGCCTTAGTTTATGTAATTAATTGTCACTTTACAAGTTGTTTATGTTATGGTTTCATATTATGCAACAAATATAAAATATATTACTTGTACCTATTCAATATATATATATTTAGAATTTTTCTTACTCCTTGTCTTGGAATTTGGAATTCTAAAAATTGCAAATTTTAGGGTTCCAACAGTGGCTCTGTCGGGGGATGGATGCCCTTGTGGGCATAGCAAGAATTCAGATCTCTGGTAGAGCAGACCATGTGCCAAATTCATTGACCTATTTTGGTGGCCTCAAGCCCAAAAACTGAACACCAATTCTTTCCTCTATCAAACATCTGATTCTCATCATGAAGTAGTATAAAAACTTTGAAATTAGTGATATCACCTGATTGGCAATTCCTGTCATAAGATGCATTATCCATCCTTATTTTATAAGGATTCTTTATTTCACCTGGATTACCATTATCCCCTATTCCATAGGAAATGATATTTATACTTTTACAAAAGTTTGCTTCTTGTGGCATCCGCATATTCTTCATCTCTATTTTATTGGAATGCTGCATATTATCTAACTGGTACTTCTTTTCACCTTTTATTTTATCTCTATGTGATGTACCTTCCTTTTGTAACTCTCTTATTTTTGTGGTCCTTTTATCACGTGACTTAGTCATATTATTACCCATGTTGTCTTCACACATGTTTGTATTGTCCATACTGTCTGAAATTTTTTCTTCTTCATCATATAAAGGATTTGAGAATACATGAAAATCCTTTTCACACATATCATGGCAGTAGGGAATATGATTTTCCTCTATCACTTCATCACATAAGGGGTTTGAAAATATTTGAAAGCCATTTTCAAATTCGCATACCTCCTCTTTATCAATTGTATCATCAAGGTACTCAGGTATGGATTCACTCTCCTCATGACTCGTACAATATTCTTCATCAATGTTAGCAACAATTTCTTTAGGTTCTAACTTGTACTCACAAACATCATCAATTGCTTCTTCGTCAGATGGGACTTCCAAAGGGATAACTGATTCTTCTATATAATCATCTTCATTTGCATCTCTTATGTTGATGTTACTCGTCTCACGCAAATCATGTATTTTTTTATTCAATTCTTCAAGAATTGAACATGCTGATTCCAAACTATCAGACCCACATTCTCTCACGGTCAATTCCTCCAATATAGCTGAATTAAGTTGTGTATTATCAAGCATTTGGAAATAAGTCACCATTATTTTGCCAATCAATTTTTCTATAGATTCACCTTCCTTTCTTCTTATGTTGTAGATTTCATTGCCGCAATCATAATCCAATTGAATCTGATTTTGGTATGGATAACCAATTGAAGGGCTAGCGACTGAAGTGTTGTCCTCGATTACACCATAGAATTATTCCATGAACCACCACTCAAGTTCTTCCCATGATGAGATACTTTGTGGGGGTAACAAGTTGAATGACTGCTCTGCAACATCATCCAATGTTAGCACAAACCATTTCATGATCGTTTCTTCTGAGTAGATTCTGAAGGTCTCAATAAACCAATAAAATGATTTTAGGTGCCCAATTGGTGATTCCCTTTCATCTCCATGGAACCTCGGCATACAGATCTTCAACTCATAGGGAAATACATATGGATACTCAAGGATGTTACCAAAATCCAATGGCTTAAATCTTCCTGGAATATTCCTGTCTCTTTGTGGCTGTGGTTGCCACTGTGCATATTTTTCTGAAGATGCTTCTCCATAAAAATATGGATACTCAAACATACTAAATGCTACTGATCTTTTTCCATTTAATTTTCCTTTTTACAAAGTCACCACCTCTTTCATAGAGGACATAAGTTATTTATTTCTTCTGAGTTCTCTCCCACAGCAGAGTCTTAATAATTCTTCCCCAGCAGAGTCGCCAATCTGTTGGGTCTCAAATCAACAGATTGGATAGGTTCTAAGGAAATGCCAACTCCTATGCTCAAACCTTCCAATTGACGTGGCCAACTTATAGAGTGAACCTATTTGGTTACTAACTCTCTCACTTTAGGCTCTGCAGGACCTAGGCGGATATACCTACTCACTAGTTGTTCCTTCAACTAATGCTTTTTATAGCAGATTTAGTGTCTTAATCTAATGTCTCCTAGTCTTAGAATGGCATAAGTTTCTTAAACAAACTGACTTCAGATGTGTGTATTGATCTATGTATCTTACAAAAGTATATATGTTACACTTTGGCTAAATTACCTACTATACCTACTCTACTAATCCTAATGCTTAAAAGTAAAGGGTAACTAGTATGGTTAAAGGGTTTGTTTACAAATGATCAGTGCCTTTCCTCTTATTTGGGCTACAGAGTCTTATATTTCTTCAGGACTTATTGTGTAAACTTATGAGACAGTTTTTAAACCCACCACCTCTCGATGAGTCTGTCAGTTACTGTTTCTTATGAGCTCTACTTCAATGTCTATATTGTAAACTGCTTGAATGAATTTAACCCTAACTTTTAAGAGACCATCCAAGGAATAAATACAAGGAACAATTACAATTCACGAGTAAATCTTTCTGATCCAAATCTACAATATAAAACACAAAATTTTACTGGAAGAACACGAATAACCTTATCCACTTTTAGATAATATCATAAGCAACTGCCTTCTAAAAATATGTTAACTCTCAACACATATGAGAAAGAAAATGCAACTGGTTATTTTTGATAAAAAGTTTAAAAGTACAAAATTGCCTCCACCTCTTCTATCTCTATCCTCTTTACATCACACATATATATGTGTTTGAATGGTTTTCATACCCCTTTGGATGAAAAGACACCCCCCTTTTAAATAAAAATAATTCCAAATCCCGAAATTGCCTTAGTTTATGTAATTAATTGTCACTTTACAAGTTGTTTAGGCATATTAGAGGTATTTTAAGGCTATTTTATGGGTATATAATGGATAAATGGTCTTTAAATGATGTAAATACCCCCTTTGGTGCTTCACACTCCATTTTTTATGCCCATTATTGTGTTTATGTTATGGTTTCATATTGTGCAACAAATATAAAATATATTACTTGTACCTATTCAATATATATATATTTAGAATTTTTCTTACTCCTTGTCTTGGAATTTGGAATTCTAAAAATTGCAAATTTTAGGGTTCCAACACCACCAATTAGGTTTGATTTAAGGTTCATAATTTCTTGCTTCTGGTAAAGTAATAAATTTATTTGCAAGAAAAATTTTCAAAGTTGATGCTAAGGGTTCTCCAATGTTTGTGAATTTCTTGTGAGGATTGGAGAAGAAAGACTTGGATTTCCTATTCTCTTGATTTTAATTGCTTGGTATTTGACTTGATAAGTTGAAGATTGGTTGTTGTTTTGTAGCATTACTGTCGTCATTTCCTCCATTGGTAACATTCCTATTCTTTGACCATAATTTAGGTTTGTCATTATTATTTTTATTGTTGTTGTTGTTGTTATGATTGTTATTGTAGGAACTTTTGTAAAGCTTAACTCTCCTTTCTTTACCATTGCATATTCTATCTTTAGACCATTTTCAATCATATTAGCAAAAGAAGGAGGACATTGCATTTTAAAATGGTAACTCGTTTCACTGATAAGGTTGTCAATGAATATGTCCATTTTATCTTCATCAAGTACATCTCTTGGATACCTATTGAACATTCATTTCCATCGCTGTAAAAAGACCATGAAAGATTCACCATTCTTTTGCTTGACATTACATAAATATAGCATTGTTATCTCATTTCTTACATTGGAGTATTGTGAAATAAATCTGTTCACAAGTTCTTCAAAAGATTTAATTCCGAATGGTAGTCTTGAGAACCATTCCATTGATTGTCCATTTAAACTCCTAGGGAATAAACGCATCAGGTAAGTTTCATCGTGTGCAAATTCCATACTCATATTGCAAAATTCCCTAATTTGATCTTACGGATCAGATTTCCCATCATATTTATCGTATTTAGGGATTTCACAATGTTGTGGGAATGGTATCATGTTTAAACTTTTGTCAAAAGGATATGGACAGATGTCCTCCAATGAATATTTCTTATAACTCGTTCCATTCTGCATATCTAGTATTTGTTGTTGTAAGGTTTGCATTTGTTGAGCGAGAGTTAACAAAGGATTATCCATACAAGTTTTCCTTGTATCCTCATAATTTCTTCTATCACCACACTCTCTTCTTGTATCATCAAGGTCTTTTCTTTTTTTATCTCCTCTTGTTTCCTCATGATTTACTATATTTACATCCTCATTATTTGAATAACCTATATTTTGATTGTTACTCGTCTCTACATCTTGTTTCAAACTTTCTACATTAAAGTCTTGTGGTAATTTAGCTCTTGATTTTGCAAACATTAGAAGGTATTTTTCCTCTCATTTCTCTAATAACTTTTTCATTAGTTTATCAAATTTAAAATCTTGTTCAAGGTCTCTAATGGTGTTATTGACTGCTTCTTCATCAACATCTGTGTATCCAAAAGTTTGAAACATTGAATTATCTTCTTCCATTTGTTTTTATTGTTTTCTGGATTGCTTGTATTGAGCTCTAGTCCAAACTGGCATGTGATTGATTTGAAAACTTCTCAAGTTTTTGGCCTTCTAAATATAACTCAATAAATGATTATTGGTTTAGGAAGATAAAATTTGTTGATTTTACCACTTTTATTGGTGCGTTGTGATAAAGCGTCTCTTTGTTGAAAAGCAAGTCCTTGCAAAAGTTCTCCGTCAAATTTTGTCCCATAACCATGTAAATAGTGATGAAAATGGTGTAGGAATGTCCTATATTTTAACAAGATCTTGAGAATTATATACAAGAATCTTATCCTCTTTTGAGTGGCTTTATAAATGGGTTTTCTTTTCTTAAGGTGATATTTAAAAGTCATATAAGCATATGATGGTTTACAAGTTTGCTTGATTCCAATGTGAGTGTAATTCTGATTTTGATATAACCTAGGTTCCAAATATGAACGATATATCCAAGATAATGAATAAAGGTTGATATGATCAAGTTTCGTGATAGAGGATTCGATATATCTTGATGAGAAACTGATATATCATTGATAAGTTAATTTTTTTGCACTTGAGATGGTTGAATCACTAACTTGTGAATTGTATTCTTATGAAGCCTTTGGAAGTATCCTATTTGATTGATAAACCTTATTATTAGACTAGTTTGAAGGTTACTGATAGTTTAAAGACAACTCTACTTGAAAAGGGGATTTGAAACTAATTTTGAAATTTTGGTTTGATATACAAAAATGTCCTCTGTCTCAAGATGCGAAAAAATGTTTGCGCTAACCTTTTTGTCAAAAGCGCTAACTTATGGGACAAATACACTATTTTGTTGCTTGAAAGCGTTGCTCTGTGATACTAAAAGCAGAAAACTGTGTTACAAAAGCATAATTTTATGCTTAGAAACACTAATCTATTGATCAAATGCGTGAACCTATGACATAAAAGTGTTGTATTGTTGTTTAAATGCACTATTTTGCATAAAAAATGCATGGTTCTGTGCAACAAAAGCATTGTTCAGACTGTGTTACAAGGATTTTTAATTTTTTCCAACAAGTTGTCAGATTTTTGCTCATTTCCAGATGATGATTTTTTTCAAGTTTTTGACCATGTTGAGCACGTTATAGACATAAAAGACACAATGTTTGAAAAACAAAATGCACAAGCAAGCACGAATCCTATGGTAGGTCGAGACAATAATTGTTGAATCTCACATGGGGTTTCCCTTGAGGCTATGCTATTCAGAGTGGATATTTAGATGCTTGACCCCACTGGCTCCACCCTCACCACTCACTTCTTTGGGGTAGCCAAGCACTAGTTTCCATGAAAAATCCCCATGGAAAACTTCATATCTCTACTAAGAACCATATGTGTGTGAGCCTCTTCAGAGGTCCGACCTCCTACGCCAATAATTAGAAGGATTTTGGCAACTAGTACAAGTGGTTTTTAGTAAAGTCTTCTGGTCATGTGGCCATACATGTGGCACTCTACACTTTGTAAATACAGAAGGTTCCCAGCCTATAGAGGTTACGCTACATAGGGTTTATGGGGAAACATAATTAGAAGGATTTTGGCAACTAGTACAAGTGGTTTTTAGTAAAGTCTTCTGGTCATGTGGCCATACATGTGGCACTCTACACTTTGTAAATACAGAAGGTTCCCAGCCTATAGAGGTTATGCTCCATAGGGTTTATGGGGAAACATAGTGTCGGTATGAACTAATCAGCGCATGTTGTTTATGACTTTCGTCACAAACACAATTTATTTAGAGTGGATCAGAAGGACTTGGTATTAGCATGTTTCCACTTGGGTCGTTCCCCTCTCACTAGCCCCCTCAAGGTAGCTCGAGAAGGCAGGCCCTCTAAAGATTATACATAAAAGAAAGTAGGTCTGGTTTTCTGATCACTGTATGAGAGTGAGAGCATACTTGCCTACTACTTCAGCAAGCACAGAAAACAAAAGTTAATTTTAATCCTTCTAATATTCTATGTGCAACTACTTTAAGGAAAACACTCAAATACAAGTTTCCTATTGTTGATTTATCCTCCTAGTTAAGCTAGATGAGCAAGATATGATGTTTTACTTTCCAAAATATTCCTATTTAACTAGATGTGAATTAATGCATGAAATTTGCTTCAAAAATAACCCTACACACACAAATGTCAATAGTTTGCAAAAAATTTAAGTCTGGGAGATTCGGACCAACAAAGATTGTTAGTTTTCAGTTTGTAAAATCCAAATTTTAAGCATTGTCAAGACAGAAGTGCTAAAACAACAAAAGCGCTATCCTAATAAGCAAAAGCGTTAACCTGAAAGGAAAAAGTTCTATCCTAGACAACAAAAACTCTAATCTGTGCAACGAAAGCGATATCCTATTGCTCAATTGCATGAATTCATGTTTAAAAATGCTATTTTATTCAACACAGACATTAATCTAAGAAACAAAAGTGCTAACCTATCTAATAAAAGCGCTATCAAATTTCACAAATGCGTGAAACTGATTTACAAGAACGTTAAACTAGCTCTATGAGAATAAGATGAGATATTAGAAAGATAAGTTTGAGGCGTAAGCCCCACGGTGGGTGCCAAAAATGTTGAGGTTAAAGTTGAACTCCAAAGAAATATCTTGAAACTTGTTAGTCCACCATAAAATATAAAAATGAAAGCTACAAGAAACTTAACTTCAACCAATGAAGTAACATGAAGTAAATGAAATAAACAATATTATACCTTTCATGATTTACACGTCATTATGTCCTAACTCCATTGCTCCTGGTTGCAGATGATTTGCTCTCAGACAAGCACTGGTAGCTTCCAAGATGGCATATGAAGAATGGACTAATAGTTAACTGATACAATGATATGCATGATATGCAAATGATTTAAGCTAAAGTGATATTAAGCTATGATAAGAATTCTAAAATTGCTAATTACTTCAAACTCAAACTCACGGATGCAAGATAAAGACTCCTAGAATGACTATATGATTATCTATTAGTCTATTTGTTCAAAATGTCTTAGGAGACCTCTTTTTATAGACTTTTGAGTGCATGAGATTAGGTGGAAGAGATAAACGGTCATGATCCAATCTTGCAAATTTGATGGCTATGAGCAAGAAGTTGAAGGTTGAGAGAAAGGGGGAAGGAGAAGACAAGTGTCACTCATCTCACCTTGACTGAGTTGAAGAATTGAGAGGATATATGATAGTTGGAAAAGATGTAGGAATGAGAGGACAAGTGGACTCAAGTCCTAAGATATAGGGATGTTGGAGAGAATATAGAAGAAGGTTAGGAAATATGTGTACGTACACAATATTTCATTTATTTTGGAAGGTGGAGATAAGTGGCTAATAATTGATTTTATTTTATTTTTATTTTGTTGAATTAATTTAGCCACATGATGGACGAGTTGGGAAAGGAAAGATGAAGTGGAGATGGAAGTTGGGTTGGAAAAGGGATTAAATAATTAAGAAATTATATAATTAATGAGACTATAGAATATTAGATAGAGGAATAATTAAATATTAGATATTTAAATAATTGATTAGAAGAAAAGGATATAACGAATTAATTAATAAAATGTTTCAATTAAATTAATTAATAGAAGGACATTAAATGAATTAAATAAAATAATCTTTTCAAATTAACTATTTAATAGAAGAATAATTATTAAATAAGTATAAAATATTTATTTAATTGCTCATAGCCAATTTTATGTGTATACAGTGAGAGTTTCATACAAGTTATTTTATCTTATTCAATATATGTCAATTTCCAATGTCAAGATTTTGTTTGAAGCTCGTTGATATGTTGGTTGTTGTCTCGAGATAGTATCAAAATCCATATTGCTATCCTCTAAAATTTGACATCAAGGATCCAATTCTGTAGCCAGGTTGAGGATTTGCCCCTAGTCAAGGAAAGGACCTACTTATTATGGATGGAAAAATTTATTGTGGAATGGGTGGAAAAACGGCTTTATTATGAAATGGATGGAATAGGTGAATAAAATGCTAGTAATCAAGCCATCATGGATATGAAAAGGGATTGTATTATGGATGTATACAACGAATAGTGAGAGAAGTTTTATTATGGATATGCAAAAAGATTTTATTATGGATATATACAATGGATAGGGAGAGAAGTTTTATTATGGGTATATACCATTGATATGGATACAAATAAGAACATAGAGTCCAAACAAATGGAAAAAATAGTTTATCACAAATAGTGCCTATTCCAAGTTTTCACCATCTGCTTTTTTGCACTTTTTATTGTTATTTGATAATTGTGTATTTTTCTTCCTTACATCTAGGTTTCCTAACAACCCTAAGTATAAAAATTATGAATATGCATACTTTTGATGGGATCATCCAAAAGCTCACCTTCTAGTGTTGACAATTGATAAACTCTTGATCCATAAGCAACCATAATAACATAAGGACCAAACCAGTTTGGTTCAAATTTCCCCTTCTTCTATCTATCCTATTGATTCAATAGATTTTCCTTTAGCACTAGATCACCAACCTAAAAAACACGGGGTTTCACTTTATGATTGTAACCCCTTGACATGTGTTGTGTAGTACCCCTACTCATTTGAACTCATTAGACTCAGATTTTATTATTGTTTGTTTTCAGTGGATACATTGCCATGATATGTTATTCAGATTTTTATGACATTATGCTTTATCTGGATATGAGATGCATAATTTATTTGCAGTATTTCAGTACTTGTGATTTATGGCATTTTATGGATTATTGTTATTTACTGACATTTTACTTTATTTATGCAATGTGAAATTATATGTTGTGTGTTTGCAAGTGTATTGGATGCAAGGGGACGATTTTCCTTCACTCATTTCGGTGAGATAGGAAACATCGCGATTCTCCTACATCGGTGTGTATGTCGTGTTTTTTATATTGTATATATATGCATGTGTGGTTTGGTGATGCAGGATATTATAGGTACAAGTACCGGGTACATACGGGGTATCGTCTCCACCTGGCTTCACAGGTTTGAGTGTGCCTTATATTTTCTGATGGAAGTGGAGGAGATAGTAGTTGACCCTATTTTACTCAGTTACACTCGTGTGAGTGTTGTCAGTTGGTCGTCCAGTCAGTTTGTTCGACCTTCGTATTTTGTTGTTTGATCTTTTTAATGAGTATTTGCTTAAGATTTGTTTTGTTGTGTGTGTTTTAGTGGATTTAATTAATTAATTAATTAAGTTTATGGAATTATCTCATAGTTGAATTGATTATGCATTGAGATTATAAATTTAGTTAATTAAAAGAAATTATTAAAATTAAGTTGCAAGCTACATGATATTATAAATTAATAAAAGAATAAATAAATGAATGAATAAAAGAATTAATTGAAATTAAAGTATTGCTTTAATTCTTTATTTAGAAAATTAATTAATTTGCATGAGAAAAGAAAAGAAGGAATAATGATTTTTAATTATTGCATGTTGGCTTATCTATTGTTATAAAATTAGAAAATAAAATAAAATTACTTTTATTCTAAATTTAGGTTTTTGGGAAAAAAAAACTTTTGAACCTAGAATTTTAGTTTAAATAGGGGCATAGGTCTTTATTTTAGATAGACAGGAAATAGGTCAGGAAACAGGTCAGGGAATTTAGGAAAAGAGAAATTATTTGGAAGCTTGTTGAAGGAACGGTAGCAGAGCTACCATAAGGTAGCACTTGCTACCCTATGGTAGCAATCTACCGTAAGGTAGCACTTGCTGCTCGGCGGTAGCAAGGGGCTGCCAATAGGGAAATCCACAGTGCCTCACCGATAACAGTTGCTCACCGAAATTAATAATTTTGGTTCCCTTTTTCTTAAATTAGTTTTATTTAATTTTTTTATATGTTTAAAAATAATAATAATAATAATAATATTGTATATATATATATATATATATATATATATATATATATATATATATATATATATATATATATATGTTATATATTTATATATATATATATAGTATTATGGGTTTATTATATTATTTTGGAAATAAATGATTATTTAAAAATTAAATCTTCATTTTATTATATATTGTAATGCAATTATATTATATTGATATATATATTTTAATTTGAAATTTAATTTAGATTATTGGTATAAGCTAATCGGATTTAATTAAAAAAATAATAATCATGAGCATACAATTAGGGGGTTAATTTTTATGTGATTGATTTAACCTTATTGGACAAATGACAATTTGATTTCTTTGTATTAATATTGTTGTATTGTCTTATTTTCTGGAAAATCTTTAATTGCAAGTTATTTATGCTTTTGGTTGTTTTAAGAAAAGATTGCCTGTATTAGTATCTTGTGTAAATGGTGTTTGTAGTCAAGCTTAATTTCATTGCAATTCTGGTTGAGATGTCATTGTGTCCTATGTTGCTATATCTCCTTGGTTAGGTGTTGTTGTATAACCTTATTGATGTGAGCCATTGTGTGTGTTTGTCCAAATGGTCAATCTTGGGTTAGTGATTGTGTATCCTTCACCTGTGTTTTGTCAGGATTAGTTATGGTTGTCTATTTCACCATAGAGTTCTCATAGAGAGACCTTTCCTGTTAGTGTCCTATGAGAGAGAGTGGCTTTCAAGCAGGGGCCGTGCCTGAAGTGGATGACAGGATAACCTGTCAAAAGTCAGTTAAAAAGTGATAACCTAATAATTGATTAGGGGTTGGGTAGAATAAATATTAATTAAGATAATGTACCGTGTGCATAGGTGTAGTGCTTGTACAGGGCTCATAATGCTACGAGAAGGCCTGGAATGGAAAACTTACCACCTTGTCTTGACGAAAGGATTGGTAGGATTCACATGAGACTTAGTTGGAACCAGAGGCTCGGGAGAGGTTACCAGGATAACTCAAGATGGGGGTCGGGACCTATGGAGGTTGTACCATGGTAACTATCAAGCTATGGGATGACACTCTCTCCTTAGAGTCACTAGTGTTTAGTGAGTTGAGTCACATGGATGTTTGCCTAGTCTTGTAGTCCTTTCGTACTTGTCTTACTTTGTTTGCTTGAGGGTTTTCTACTATCTCCTAGCACAGTGGGGTGGTTCCATTTAGGGATCACATGGTCGGGTGGTAGTGCCACTTTCCATCGGATGTTCTAGATTGTATCTTCAAGGGAGGAAAGGCTTCACTGGTGTTTCTTGGTTCGTGGTTCATGTACCAACTCTTGTTTGAGATCATTGTTCAATTGAGACCTTGTGGTCATTGTATCAGACTTTTATGTAACCTTGATATTGTAACTTTGTAACCCGTGGCATTATTGGAAGCCATGTATTTATGGATATTGTAATAGTATGTCAGTGGAATGTATGTTAATTCAGTTGCTTTGATATTATGTTTAAATGTTTTATGGAAATTCGATGCATTGGAATACTTTAATTTCTTCATTATGGAATTTAGATGTATGTGTAGTTTTGAACTTAAGCATTTAATTTATCTAATTAAATGGACAATTGGATTAACTGTGGTGTTAATATAATCTATGAATTAATCTTCGTTGGTAACCCTTAGGAAATCATATGTTAGACTTCTGTTGTGTTATTAAACGTGCAATGGTTATAGTTAGTGCACTTAGTCAAAAAAAAATTTCTTTCACCCTTTAGTTGCCTAGTTGTGTTGTTTTCCTTTAGGGTTCCTGGCGGGGCATTACATGTTGTTGATAAGCTTTGATATTATTGAAGGTATTTTGATGTTTCTCATCTAACAACTCAAGTTCTTGTAGTCTAGAAACATGGTACTCTTCATCTAGAATCAAGGCTTTTAGTGATACTCGAACAGAGGGTAACTTGACTTATATGGGCAAGGTAGCTACTAAACCATAGACAAGGGTGTAAGGTGTGGCACCTATGGGTGTTCCAATACTTGTATAGTAGGCCCACAAAGTGAGACTTAGTTGAGCATGCCAATCATGACTGACATCATTGACTATTTTCTTCAATATTCTTAAGATTGTTTTGTTTGAAGCCTCAGCTTATCCATTTTCTTGAGGGTATTAGGGTGTCAAATAGTGGTGTTGGATATGAAACCTGTCACAAAGCTCTTTGACATCCTTATTTTTGAAAGGTCTTCCATTATCAGTGATAATGGTAAGAGGGATTCCATAACGACAAATGATATAATTCAAGCAAAATGAATCAATTTTTTTGCCTAGGATAGTGGTTAAGGGTACAAATTCAATCCACTTAGTAAAATACTCAATGGTGATTATTATGAATTTGTGACCATCGGATGAAAGTGCATGTATCTTGCCTATAAGGTCAAGTCCCCGTTGCCAAAAGGCCAAGGAGATGCTAAAGGATGAAGTTCTTGAGATGGTGCATGTATAATATTACCATGGATCTAACATTTCTTGCACTTCTTGAAAAAATTATATGAATCTATTTCTATACTTGGCCAATAATATCCCATACGCATGAATTTCTTCACCAAAGTAGGACCACTAGATTGTGTTCCACAGATACCTTCATGAACTTCCCTTAAGGTAGTTTTATATTCCTCACATTTGAGACACCTAAGGAGAGTACCATCAATACCTCATCAAAAAAGGGTATCGATAATTATGATGTAACGAGTGGCTTCACAGATAAAGGTTTCTTTCTAATTATAGATAGGCCAAATGGTAGGATATTTTCTTTCAAATAGGTATAAATGTTTATATATAACAGAGAATCGAGTCCAACTAGATGACATATAACTTGAGACTCAGGATCCTCATATGCGGGAGTAGATAATTGGTCCACTAAGAACTAATAATGTGCTTGCTTCTCTAGTATATCAAGGATCGAGGCTATTGTTGTCATGGCATCTGCAGCTTCATTGTCCAGTCTTAGAATTTTCTCAAAATTGATGATGACAAAATAATTCTTCAAGTTATCTACCATACGCTTGTATGACATCAACTTCTCATCCTTTGTTTGGTATTCACCATTCACCTGATTGATCACTAACTGAGAATCTCCATAGACATTCAACTCTATTATATTTCATTCCACTGCCATCTTGATTCTAGTGACAAGCATTCGACCATGTTGTTTGTACAAGGAAATAGTAGTCTGTAAGATTTGGGTATGGTATCTCCTTGTGGGGTAAAAAATAGAATGCCAACTCATAACCCATGTTGTGTATAAGATCCATCAAAATATAGCTTCCATGGTGGATTGGTGATAGTAAGAATAATGTCATGCCCAAACTTTTGGGCACAAACGGAATAATTTTTTTTTCAAAACTTAACCTTATAAAACTAAATTTGCTAAATAAAGCAATAACAAGGCTTGTCTTAACTAAGTTTTGAACTAATCTAAAAACTAAATTGATTTGGTGAAAACTATTTTATATTTAAAAACGGGATGTTGTCCCTCCAAGGAGTTAATATTATTCCTTCAATAAATAAATAATTAACTCATTTAAACAAGGTTCAAAATTAAATTGACAAGAGAAATAATTAATCTCTAAAGGCCTTTTAATTGCTAGGAAATAAATTAATGAGTCCTAACACTTAGATTAATAAACCTATTATGCAAAATTACCATTAATTAAAATGTGCCTAATAAATTCGAATTAAAGGGGCCATCATGACTTACAAAAATCACTATAACTCCCTAAAGGTCAATCTCCAAAGAGTTTAAATTTAATGCATCATATAAAAATATGAACGTAAATCTATTAATCTAAAATTAGATATTATTTGTCCATATATATATATATATATAGGTAAATGTATGTATGTATGTATGTATGTAAAAGAAGGATGAAAGGTTACTTTATTAGAACAAAAGCTAACATATATTATTAAGTTGGATGGGGAAAACCCTATTCAAAATTTGAATGGGCATTCCCCCTCTTTTCATTTCTATTTCTTTTTTTTTTAAAACAAGAATCCAAAACCTCTATGCTAACCCTAACCCGAATTGGGTTAGGGTTGCATATATACCTTGGGTGTGACAACCCTAAACTTATCCCCCTTTTTTTTATCTTATTATATTTTTTTTTGGTTAACTTCGTGCTTGCCCTAAGGCCGAACTTAAGTTTTATTGCAGGGTCAAGACGGAGGAGGCGGCGGCCATTGTCTAGCGGCCGCTCCTTCCATGGTGGAGTTTTTTTATTATCGTAGGGATAGGGTTGGTGGAGGCTACCCACAGGAGCTCCCTGTAGGGATGGTCCTAGCCATGCCTGTGGGTCATAGCCTGCAGAGGCGGCCAAGGCTGCCATTGCAGTACATGGCCTACAGACTCCACTACGCCACCGCTGCGGGGCGCCGCCTACAGGGGGGGCCGAAGCCTCCCCGACTATGGGTTGCAGCCCATAGAGGTGACTACGGCCACCGCTGGAGGTCACCACCCATAGCGCGGGGGCGCTTCTCTTCTTCCCGCCTACGTGCATTTCCGCAGGGCCGAGGGGGAGGGTAAAGCGCAGACTACTATATTCTATATATATATTTTTTATGTATTTTTTTTTTTTGTTTGTTTTTTGTTTAAAATACATTTAACATTTGTATATATATATATATATAGGTATATATTTTCAATAACACACTTTAAGCAAAACTATAAGTTTCCTTTCTGATTAATCTTTTTATACATGCAAAAATTAATAATTTCATTTACAGCATGATAATGGGTGAAAAATTCATTTCAAATAGGCTGAATATGTGGGTTTTATATTCTGCCTTATTTTTTTTTTATGTTATAAGCATTCTATAAACTAATATTTAAAATACACACCAACAGCAAGCTTTATTTTATATATTTTTCTTTTGCAAAACTAAGATGCTAACTTTAGAAATGTATCACTAATTAGTTTCATTTTCCTGCAATTAATTAAATGACAGAAAGTAATAAACTATAACAGCAACTATATTAGCCTAGGAAACATTAAAAGAAACAACTTAAAGTTAAATATATTAAACCCTATTTCACTAAATTTGTATTTGTATTTAACATCAAAGGCCTATGTGCATGCTTTTTCCATTTTCCATAAGTTTACTTACATGAGGAAATAAATGAACTCTACATTAAAAAAAAAAACATGAATGCAAACAACTTTATCTTTTTTTTTTGTAAATGAAGGACTCAGTAAAAGCTCATACATTTCATTTTTATTTTTTTTGCAAAAATAACCAAATAGAATAATGCATTTCTTTAAAGCATACTTAGAATACAATGTAGATAACAAATACAAAGGGGTTTGAAAACCCTTCTAGTTTCTCCTTTCCTTTGAAAGAGGACTTTTAAATAAAATACAAGCATTTCTTTACTTTTGGAAAATAAATACATCATTTGGCTATCCTTTACAAAGCTACAATAATAAGTACAACTCTTTTTTTTAAATCCTTGCTGCAACTTAAGTAAAAACCAGCAACTAATTTCTTCTTCTTTTCCTTCCCATCCCAAGCAACCTGCAATAGAACAAAAGCTTGACCATGGAGTGCTCACCTCCTAGCCTAGGCTTACTAGAAGCCACCCCTAAGCTTGGAGAACCAAGCACTAGATGGGTTACACACAAACATTCACAACAAACAAAGGGGGTAAACACTCAACAACAATTTTCCCATCCAAGGCTACACTTCACCACAACTTGTGATGATTTTTTCATGACTGGAAGTGGACCAAATACCATTGGGGAGACTGCAAGCATAGAACAACTCAAGCCACCTCATGGCAACCAAAATACAAAAAAATACATCTCCACACCCTTATGCCCCCCAAAGGCATATAAGCCATATCTTCTCCCCTTATGACCCCCAAATGCATACACAAGGCTATGCAGCAAGGGTCACAAAGAACACCCTTGAGATCACTCTTCATAAAGGAGAGCCTCTCACCCAAGGCTGTCTTACTGCTTCCACCCCAAGACCATCCCACTCTCCCAAGAGTAGAAGGCCTTGGACACTCCCAATACAAGAAAGCATAAAAAGAACAAAGGAAAGAAATTACATTTTCTTCTACAAAGCAAAATACATATACACATCTTTTTCCATACAAACATTTCTCTAAACAAACATATACAACATAAACAAAAGGGAGTAAGAACCAACCTTATTCTACCCAAAGGTTTGATAGATTTAGTTGGGGATGAGCAGCCCAAATCCACACAAACTCTTCACCAACACTTCACCAAAATTTCTATCCTACAACTATTCTTCAAAAAAAATTGCATGATCTCCAACAATGGAGAGTGGGTGATTAACTCACTAAGTCCCTAATCCTTGCCTAAGAAGGCCTCTCTCACTCTTCCCAACCCCTTGGGTAAGGTGAGAGTTCCCACTAGTTGTTCTTCCCAACCTCTTACATGTTGCTAAAACTGGAAAGAGAAAAGGTAAGAGAGGATGGGGAAGAGAGTCTGACACCAAAAGGGAAGGTTGTTTATCCTAGGAGGAACCTTCTAAGTTGAATTTTCGCTTACCTTGGGAAAACCACTTTTTGGGGTGACTAAACAGTCACATCAGAGTAGTCACATGTTTAAAAATACCCCTAACCCATAGGTATACCCTTTGGACCTTTGGAAAAGCCCTAAAACTGACCCTAGGAGTCCATTTGACCCCTTAGAAACCCAACTGAAGTTAACCTACGGGTCAAACCTAAGTTGACCACTCCCAAGACTCCCTACCCAAGGCAAATTTGGGACCACACTCATATGTTTGAAATGGCTTTGGTAGAAACAAAACTCCCTCCAAGAGACAAGTCAAAAATCAATGACACTAATCAGCACATGTGTTAAGTGACACAATAAAATACATTATAAAAATCACACATGGAATTTGTCTCTTGTAGGATTACACAAATTAATAAAATCAATTTAACACACATGCATCATTTACTTTCACAAATAAAATACAATATAAATGGGGTGTTGTCTCTCCAAATAGACAACCCCTGGCATTACAAACGTACATAGGTCTAGGTTTGGTTCTCCATATTATTTCCATGGTCACATGGATAATTTTCCAACGCATCTCAATTAACACATTAGTAATTCCAAATAACCACAAATATATTATTAAACACATGAATTTCAATACACATCAAACACTCATACAATTGACAGTAATAAATCAATATCTCATATATTCCAATTTGATTCCACATAAGCAATTATCATAATCCTCAAAATTGATCCATTCATATTATAAGCATCCTATTTTCTATCATCAAAATGAAGTCCTGCAAATCCAATAATGACATACATCATTTCAAAGTAATTCTATTCTAGCAACATATAAAGTTTCATATTCATAATACATAAAAATGAAGCATCAATATACATCAATGTTATCCAAATCATGGAATCATATAGGTTCTAAATCCATAATGCATAAAAATAAGCATCCATAATAGTCTCGGTATGAAAATAACAGAAATGTCAGGATGAGTCGGGGTAGGGCCTCACACCCTCCCCCTCTAGGCATGAACTTCCTCCTAGAGTTCATCAAAAAGGTGGGGGTACTGTGACCTCATATGTGTTGCATCCTCGCATGAAGTTGTAACCTCATCATAGCAATCCCACTGGACCCTAACCTGGTCTAGCTCTCAACCTCGAAGGGCCAGCATCCAGCGTGCCAAAATGCGAATGGGCTCCATAGCTAGCTGCCTATCCGACTCCACCTGTAAGGCATCCCAATCTAGAATATGAGACTCATCATATATATATTTCCACAAAATTGAAACATGAAACACATCGTGGATGCGCGATAGGCTAGGTGGCAATGCTAAATGATAGGCAACTGGTCCTATCCTCTCAAGGATCTCAAATGGTCCTACGAATCGAGGTGCGAGCTTAGAACCCTTTTCATAATGGATTGGACTCTTATGTGGTCACACTCTCAAGAAGACTCTGTCTCCAACCAAGTAGCTATGATCTATCCTCTTCGCATCTACATACTTCTTCTATCTATCCTATGCCTCTCTAAGACGTTGCCTAATCAAATCCACTTGCTGCTCCATATCCTGAACTATCTCAGGACCAATAGAAACTCTATCCTCTATGCGGTCCCAACTCAATGGTGTCCTACAAGGTCTGCCATATAATGCCTGATAGGGTGGCATCCCCAAAGATGTGTGGTGCCCATTATTATAAGCAAACTCCACTAAGGGAAGGTACTCTTCCCATCTGGTCTGGTGATCCATGATGTACATGCGAAGCATATCCTCTAACACTTGATTAACCCTCTCTATCTGACCATCCATTTTCAGATGATAGGTTGTACTGAAATTGAGCTTGGTACCCATAGGTGCCTGTAATGCCTTCCAAAAGGAAGAAGTGAAGAGGGAATCCCTGTCGAAAATGATCTTGCGTGGGACGCCATGAAGTGTGACAATGTCTCGCAAGAACACCTGTGCTACTACTGGTGCTGTGAAGGTGGTCCGTACGGGTGAAAAGTGGGCCACTTTGGTCAACCTGTCAACCGTTACCAAGATGGCATCATGGCGACCAGATGACATAAGGAGACCAATGATGAAATCCATGGATATAGTATCCCACTTCCACTCTGGTATAGCATGAGATTGGAGCAACCCACCTGGATGGCGATGCTCTACCTTGACTCTCTGACACTTGAGACATCGGGCTACTAACTCAGCAATAAGCTGTCGCATTCCTGGCCAATGATATAAGTGCCTTAAGTCTGCATGCATCTTCTTAACTTCAGGATGTGCTACATAAGGAGCTCTATGAGCCTTTGTGATAATGAACTCCCACAATCCCCTGGAAGAAGGTACATAGATGCGCCCTCTATGGCATAATAATCCATCCGACTCTAAGGAATAATCCACATATTTCCCCTCTAAAGTTTCCTGAGATTGTATAGCCTAGCAAACCTCTAAATACCATCCATCTTATGGCAACTACTACATAATCCGATCTCTCAAATCCGTGCCCATAGATATGGTGTATACCTTGTGACATCTCTTACTCAAAGAATCTGCAACTACGTTTTCTTTCCCTTTGATGTAGTGAACGTCGAAATCATACTCGCACAAGAATTCCATCCATCTCCTCTGATGTGCATTAAGATTTGGCTGAGTGAATATGTACTGAAGACTCTGATGGTCTGAGTGTAACTCAAAATGATGACCCAAAAGGAAATGTCTCCACCTCACAAGTGCATGCACTACTGCTGCAAGCTCAAGGTCATGAGTAAGGTAGTTAAGCTCGTGAGTCTTAAGTTACCTAGACTCAAAAGCTATAGCTTTGCCATCCTGCATAAGGACTGCTCCTAAACCCTCTAGGGAAGCATCTGTGCAAACCATGAAGTCGGCTGAGGGATCTGGCACTACAAGGATAGGTGCACTAGTAAGTGCCTTCTTAAGTTCCTGAAAGGCCTTCTCGCACTTCTCCGTCCACTCAAATTTCTTCCCTTTACGCTGAAGAGAAGTAATAGGATGAGCAACTCTAGAGAATCCCTCAACAAAACGTCGATAATAACCTACTAAGCCCATGAAGCTCCTGACCTTTGTCACACTGGTTGGCGTTGGCCAATCCATAATGGCTCTAATCTTTGATGGGTCAACTGAGATCCCATCACCAGATATAACATGACATAACATGACCAAGGTACTTGACCTTTGTTCTAAAGAAAGCACACTTCGACAAACTACCATACAACTAATTATCCCTCAAACACTGCAAAACCTATCTCAGGTGCTCCTCATGCTCCTTCTCATTCCGTGAATATATCAATATGTCATCGAGAAACACAATCACAAAATGGTCAAGGAATGTGTGGAATACTCCATTCATGAGACTCATGAAAATAGCTGGGGCATTCGTAAGACTGAATGGAACCACGGTGAACTCATAGTGGCCATATCTAGTGCGAAATGTGGTCTTGTGGATATCGCTATCCACTATCCTCAAATGATGGTACCCTGACTTCAAATCAATTTTGGAAAATACTTTGGCACCCTGAAGTTGGTCGAATAAATCATCGATCCTAGGCAAAGGATATCGGTTCTTGATGGTTACTTTGTTCAACTGATGGTAATCCATGCATAATCGGAGAGATCCATCCTTCTTCTTTACGAAAATGATTGGTGCACCCCAAGGGGATACACTAGGATGAATGTGGCCTTTCTCTAGGAGTTCCTCAAGCTGCATCTTGAGCTCATTAAGCTCATTTGTGGTCATTCTATATGGTGCTCTTGAAACTGGCTTGGCTCCTGGAACAAGGTCTATATGAAAATCAATCTCTCTACGGGGCGGCATACCGAGTAACTCTGGAGGAAATACATCTAAAAATCCCTTAAGGATAGGATGGTCGTCAATAGATGGTTCCTTTTCTTCTTCTTCTCCTCTATCACTAATGGTGATGGCAAATAACCGACATCCCTTTCGCATGCTCCACTTAAGCTGCATTGTGGAGATCATATGAAGAGACATGGGTCTCTGAATTCCAGTGATTACTATGGGAGAACCGTGATCATCCTCACACTTGATCTTTTTCAGGTGACAATCCATCTTGGCTCTGTGAGCATAAAGCTAATCCATGCCGAGTACAATGCCATATGATCCGAGTGGTGTAACTCTAAGGTCTACTAAGGTGGTGGTATTACCAATCTAAAGCTGACATCCCCTAACCTCTAATTCCACTGACACTCTAGCCCCTAAAGCTAATTCCACTTCCCAACTGACCTCTTGTCTAATTGCCACTAGCTCACAATGCTCCACAACCAATTGAGATATAAAAAAGTTAGTAGCTCCTGAATCAAATAATATAGATACACTGCTACCTCTGATCATACCTGCAACCTCAATAACCATGGCCTAATGCTCTACCTAGCAGTTGTCAACCGCTGCGAAGACCCTATGGGACTTGCCCATATCCCCAACTGTCGGCTCTGATGCTGCCATCCTTTAACTGCTTGCCATCTAACCCTGAGGACACTCTCTCACCATGTGTCCCATGGCTCCACATGTGAAGAAAGCACCACGTGCCTGAAACTGCACGCCCAGTGGTCTGGAGAAAGACTGTCCCCCTGTTCTGCTAGAACTAGTGTACCCACCCTTGGAGGACTGCCGAGTCCTCATCGGAGGTGTATAAGGAGCATGAGATCGCTGATCTCGCCTCTGACCCTGTGACTGCCACTGCTTGGGCTTCATGCCCTGCTGACTTTGCAGAGGCCTTTGCCTCTGGTTCTGCTGTGACTACTATGGAGGAGGGGGTTTGGAGAACCCTGATGTGTGTCTGTTGTTACCCTTCCAATGGGGTTTTTGAAACCTGTAAGTCTGGGGTGTAGGGTTACAGTTCTGGAACTAATCCCTCAAGTCCTCGGGTTTGACCTGAAACTCCTCTGCTATCAAAGCCTTCTCCATGGCAACCCGAAGGCTCCTTGGAGCAGCCATCCTCACTGGTCCTGCTATGCCAGTATTTAGCCCCCTGATAAATCAGTTGATGAGAAGCTTCTCGTCTTTTAGGTAGTCTATGTAAGGTAAGAGTTTGAAGAACTTGTTCTCGTACTGGGTCACTGAAAGACCCTTCTGCTGGAGGTCATGGAACTCATCCACCCTACGCTATCTATAATGCTCTAATAATTACCTCTCCCTGAATCTCTCTATGAAAATCTCCCATGTGACAGTATCTATAACTAAGCCACACTTATATTCCTCATGTCTCCACCGTGTGGAGGTCGTTCCTCGCAATAGGTGGACTGTTGTACATGCCTTTAGATTGCTCTCATAGGAGTGCAATGTAAAGCACCTATCCAGGCTCAAAATCCATGCCTCTCCTTCTACCCCATCCGTAGATCCCCCAAAAGATGGTGGCTAAAGGCGCATAACCTCTCTGATTAGATCCCCTGGATCCCGATGTGCCCTCTCATAATACACTGGTGCTACTACTGGAGGTGGTGCTGGTAGGTGAATGGACTCCAGCTCATGCCCAGCCTAACTCTCTATGGGATTAGGAGGTGGACTCCTACTCTATTCCCATTCTACTATTCTATGGCTCCTTGAGTTATGGTTCTCAACATGATGATCTACTGCTGAAAGCCTATCCTGGACTATGTCAATCAGGTTCTGTAGAGCTACCAAGATGTCTCGGTTCAGGTCAACTGGTCATTCGGGAGGAGCCTCTGGGTTCACTTTTGGAACCAATTCCTCCCTATTGACCTCTTTGCATGCCATGCATTCATGCCTAGGGCCTCTACCACGTTTGCGAGCTTGTCGCGTAGTTGGAGGCATCCTTTTGAGAAAATAAAATAAAATGTAATAAATAAATAATTTTGGAGAAAATTTTAATAGAGGGATGAAGTAGCTTTTTTTTTATGGTGGTCTGAGGTCCTAATTGTTTTTGAGTATGGAGAACCCTCCATTTTTCTGTCTGTAACACGGAAAGTGAGGGTTTGGAGAGGTTTTTGAATAAAAATGGCCTTATCTTGCATTCTAGTCCACTAGAAGACTCTTCCTTTGGTGGAATGCAGGATAGGCCTCTGTACTTTAGGGTTTTCATGGGTTTTTGTAGGGGAGACTTGAATGTGTGGAGCAAGAAGTGAAATTAGGTAGGCATCCCTATGTGACTACGTAGGACAAGATTTAGGACAGACATCCTAAAATCTGATAGCGGTGGATTCTAGGCATGTAACCCTAGATTTAGAAGTTGTTTACCATCCCCCACATTTGCATAAATTTGGTTTTGTAGTTGGGATGCCAGTAAAGGGGGTTTCTTTGTAAATTAGGCCTAATTGCCCATATTAGGTCTCTTGGTCTCTAAAGGGTTCAAACCCTAGAAGTATAGATCTGATTAAACCATTTTGGGGATGAATGTAACTCCCAAAAGGGTATCTAGAATAGTGAATAGTTTGTCAGAGTGTGTGGAATATTTTGGAGTTGAAGGGAAAATACTGATATAAGAGGGCTCCTAGCCTAAGGGGTAGGTTTCCAAAGGAAATATAAGAAATCGATGCGTAAGTCCAAAACCAATGCTTGGAATAGTTCCTAGATGTCATGAATGGACCAATTCCAAAATCCCTAAGAGAAGGAGTCACCGATAAGGAATGTTTAAGAAGTTGAAGCCTTTTACTCATCTTGAGTAGGTGTCAGGCTTGAGTAGTGGAGAGTAGTTCTAAACCTTAAGATGTGGAGTCCTTTCTTGTAGGGTTGTTTTTGACATTGGAAGGGTCTGAACCTAACCTTTTGGACTTGTCCTTAGGTGTAAGGAGGTCTCTGCATCAAGTGGTATCAAAGTGTAGGAGTGTTCTTTGGATAGAAGGAGAAGACACGATGTCAAAAGAAGAGGGATCCCAAGATGTACCTTCAAGAATGACCAATGCTGAGTTGAATGTCCTAGTGAAGAAGCAGATGGCAGAGAGCAGAGCAGTCAGGGCTGAGAATTAGGCCTTGAGAAATGAGATGGACCAGTTGAAGGACAGAGTGGAGAGGGGAGAGAGAGACTCTGGAGAAGAAGGGTATGAAGAGGAGATCCCTAGGCAGGAAGAACTAGAGGTTCCTGCAGACCAAAGACCCCCGATGAGTGTCCTCAAGTCCATGGAAAGAAGAAAAATTGATGTGAAGATGGATCTGCTAGTATTTGTAGGCAAGATGGAGCCTGCTGTAGTGATGGAGTGGATAGACTCCTTGGACAATTTTTTTGAAAGTGAAGACATACCAGAGCACTAGAGGATGAAGATGGCCCAATCCAAAATGAAAGGGGCTGCACTAACTTGGTGGAATTTTATCCAAAATGAGAGGGTGAAATAGGGAAAGAGAAGAGTGGCTACATGGAAGAATATGATGGCTTTGGTGAAAGAAGCCTATTTCCCAATGGACTACAATATCCAATTGTATAGGAGAAGACAAAACTTGAAGCAGAAGGAGATGGATGTGAGTTCCTATATAGAGGAGTTCATGAAGTTGTGGGTGAGGACCAAGGTGAAAGAGAGTGAAGATGAGAAGGTGGCAAGATATCTTAATGGGTTGAGATTTGCAATCCAAGAAGATTTGAATCTCCACACCCCAGAGATAGTCCAAAAGTGCTTTCAATTGGCACTCAAGGTGGAGGAGAAGTTAAAGAGAAGGCAAGAACAAAATGGCAGAGGAAAAGAGAGACAACAAATAGGGGGAAGAGGCCCTTTCAGAGGAAGAGGAAATGGTTTTGGATACCAAGGTGACTCTATCCAAGAAGGCAATAGAGAAGAGAGCAGTTACAACCAAGGAGGGTGCTACAATCTAAGAGGGAACTTTAGGGGCAGAAGACCATCCTCTAGAGGAAGATCCCAAGGTAGAGGACCTCCTAGATGCTATAACTACAACCAAGAAGGGCACATGGCTAATAGGTGTATAGAGAAGGCTTCTAGCTCCACGGGAGAAAGGAGAAGCAATTTGGTGCAGGACTCTGATTGTCAAAGTGTGGCAAGTGCAAACACTTATCAAACTGTTAATGCTCCTGATAGCTATGGCTATCCTGAAAGAGGAGAGGCTCTAATGATGAGGAGAGTAGTAACCACCCTGAAGGTACCTGACAAGGAGCCTACACAAAGGAAATCTCTTTTCAAAACCACTTGCAAGGTCGGAGAAAAGGTATGCAAGGTCTTGATAGACTCCGGATCCACTGAAAATTTTGTATCACTTGAAATGGTAGAAAAGCTTAAACTTAGAAAGCTACCTCATCCTTACCCCTACAAGGTCTCATGGCTCACCCAAGGTCAGAAAGCTATGGTAGAATAGAAGGCTTGGGTGGAGTTTCAGATTGGAACATACAAGGATAGATTGCTATTTGATATAGCTAAGATGGATGCATGCCATCTCTTATTTGGGAGACCATGGTAGTATGACTTGAAAGCTCATCATGATGGGGTGAGAAACACCTATTCAATCACCAAGGATGGTAAGGTGACATAACTCTTACCTCTAATAGAGGAAGAGAGGGAATCAAAAGGGAAAGATGCCAAAGTGTTGATGGTAGAAGGAAAATAGTTCATGAAGGAGATTGCAGAGAAAGGTGCCCTCATGCCTAGTCCCAAGGTGACAAGGAAATAGCAATGTGTAGAAGACAAAGAAGGAGGACATAAGCACATGCACCCTACAATTAGGTAGTTGCTTGATATGCATCAAGGCATCATATCTGATATAATGCCAAGATCCCTGCCACCGATGAGAGATAGCAATCATTTCATAGATCTGATCCCTGAATCTACTCTCCCAAATGAAGCAGCTTACAAACTCACTCCAGAACAAAATGCAAAAACGGCAAGGCAAATTGAAGAGTTGCTTGAATCAGGCCTAGTTGGCAAGATCTTAAGCCCATGTGCAGTACCTATTGTCCTTGCACCCAAGAAAGAAGGCACTTGGAGGCTTTGTATAGACTCAAGGGCCATCAACAAGATAACTATATGGTATAGGTTCCCAATCACTAGGATAGAGGATATGCTTGATTTCTTGGGGAGTGCTAAGTATTTCACCAAAATGGATCTAAAAAGTGGATACCATCAAATTAGAATAAGGTTAGGAGATGAATGTAAAAAAACTTTTAAAACCAATGAGGGGTTAGATGAGTGGAAATTCATGCCATTTGGGTTGTCCAACGCTCCTAGTACCTTTATGAGGTTAATGAATGAAGTCCTAGTGGAGTTTAAAGGAAAATTTGTCATAGTATGCCTAAATGATATCTTGATCTTTAGGCACACAAGGGAAGAGCACCTCAAACACATAGATATGGTTCTCAAGAGGTTACATGAAGAGCAACTAATGATCAATTTGGATAAGTGTTTGTTCATGCAGGAGGATATCATCTACTTGGGCTTTGTAATCTCACAAGGTGAGTTGAAAATGGACCAAGAGAATGTGAGTGCTATACTATCTTGGCCAACACTTGACTATAAATGATGTCCAAAGATTCCATGGGTTAGTAAATTTTTATATTAAGTTCATAAGAGGATTTAGTCATGTTTGTGCACCCATGCTTGACACCATAAAGAGAGGACAAAAATGCAGGTTCAGTTGGACCAAAGAGGCAGATGATTCATTTGAAACATTGAAGAAGAAGGTTGCAAAACAACCAGTACTAGCCCTACCTGATTTCAACAAGATATTTCAGGTGGAATGTGATGCAAGCTACATGGCTATTGGGGCAGTTCTCAGTCAGGAAGGAAGGCCTATTGCTTTTTTTAGTGAAAAGCTAAATGATGCCAAGAAGAGATACTCATCCTATGACTTAGAAATGTATGCTTTGGTTCACTCCTTGAAGAAGTGGAGGCACTATTTATTGCCTAAGGAGTTCATAGTTTTTACTGATAATTAGGCACTCAGTTTCACAAATAGCCAAGAGAAGTTGAACCACCAACACATGAAGTGGGTAGAGACCCTACAAGCATTCACCTTCACCCTTAAACACAAGGAGGGGGTTAAGAACAAAGTTGCAGATGCTTTGAGCAAGAGGGTCTTAACTTTCAACCAAATCAAGATGCAGAGTGTTGGTATTGATTCCTTGAAGAGTATGTATGATGCTAATAAAGACTTTGGAGAGATATACAAGGTATGTGAAACCTTTTGTGAGAGGTATCATATTGAGCTTTCAGAATTTCTTATACAAGATGGATTATTATTCAAAGAAGGATAGCTGTGTATTCCAAAATGTTCCATGAGGTTAAATATCATTAGGGAGAAGCATTGTGGAGCTATGGCAAGTCATTTTGGCCTTGACAAGACTCTAGACCTTGTGAAGAGACACTATTACTGGCCTAAGTTACAGACAGATGTAAGGATATTTGTGGAGACATGTGTAATATGTCAGAAAGCCAAGGGGAAGTTCACTAATGTAGGTTTGTACCAGCCCTTACCCATTCCTTCTAGGCAATGGGATAGCATAAGTATGGACTTTGTGTTGGGTCTGCCTAGGACAAGAAGGGGATTTGACAATGTCTTTGTAGTGGTGGACATGTTTAGTAAAATGGCTCATTTCTTTCCATGTAAGACTTCTTGTGATGCCTCATATGTTGCAGACCTATTCTTCAAAGAAATACTCTAAATACATGGATTGCCTCTAAACATTGTTTCAGACAGAGATGTGAAGTTCATAGGTCACTTTTCGAGGACCCTTTGGAAGAAGTTGGGAACTAACCTAGCTTTCTCATTAGCCTACCATCCTCAAATGGATGGGCAAACTAAAGTTGTCAATAGGTCATTGGGAAACCTATTAAGGTGTTTGATAAGGCAACATGGAGAAAAATGGGACAATATACTATCATAGGCAGAGTTCTCATACAATGACACTATCAATAGGAGCACAAGGAAGTCTCCTTTCCAAATTGTGTATGGCATCCACCCAAGGGGGGTATTGGAGTTAAGGGATTTGCCCAAGGAGGATCCCATCAGTGCAGATGGTGAAGCTTTTGCATTAGCCATCAAGGAGGTACATGACCAAGTGAAGTCTCATCTCCAATAGTCTGTTGTGAAGTACACGGCTTATGCTGATAAGAAAAAGAGGGATGTGAAATTTAGTGTTGGGGATTTGGTATGGGTACATTTGAAGAAGGAGAGACTCCCAAAGGGTAAGCACACCAAACTCATGCATAGGAAGGTTAGAACATGTCAAATTTTGAAGAAATATGGACAAAATCCCTATGAAATCTAACTCCCTCCTGATCTTGGATTATCACCCATTTTTAATGTGTGTGATCTTACACTTTTCAAAGGTAGTGAAAATGAAGTGGAGGAACCAATGCAGGTTGCAGCAGACAATGACATTCCAAGGCATGAATCACCTAAGTTGAGAAAAGTGTTAGACACTAGAGTCAGAAAGAAGACAAGGAACAAGGAGTACATTGAGTACTTGGTGACTTGGCAGGACAAACCAGACTCTAAGGCAGTTTTCATGACGGATGAACAAATTTGAAATCATGGTGCGCAGACTTACAAACTCAGATCTCAAGTGGGCTTGAGATCTCTTCTCCTAGGGAGTATTATGTAGGGGAACCTCATCAACATTACAATAATGGATCTAAGGATAAAAACTAGGATCATTTTAGTGTCTTAGTGTGTCTTGTGTTTATGCAAGAATAAACCCCACCATGTAAGCCCATGTCTCCAATTAGGCAATTTGATAAGCCAATTGGGACAATGTGGTCAATAGGGGTAGTAGATGGCTTAGTTTTGTTTGATAGGTTTTCAACATGTTTTAGGAGTGTTTGGTTGATCCAAGTGTGTGAATCCCAACCTTAGCAAGTGTGACAATATTTTGTGCAAAAATACAAAATTGCAACTTTTGGAAAATGCAACTTTGAGTGCGAAAGTGCAACTTTTTTGAAATGCGGTTTGGGAAGCCTTTCAATGGATACAACCTCCTCCAAATTTGGTTGGAAACCATTGGGGAGTTGTATAAATCTTGTGGACATGATTCCAAGGGTGGTGGTTGTTGTGTTGTTGTGTTGTGAAGCAATTGCACACAAAAATATTGAAGTTTTCCCAAAAATTTTGTCTTTGCATTGATTGCATGTTCCTGTATGGATTGGATTGAAGCACACCATTCATGGATTAGATAGAGGGATTAAGTATCTTTGTTTTTGTGCAAGTATGAGGTCCTAATTATTTCTGAGTAGGGAGAACCCTCCATTTTTCTGACTGTAACTCAGAAAGTGAGGGTTGGGAGAGGGTTTTGAATAAAAACGGCCTTATCGTGCATTCTAGTCTACTAGAAGACTCTTCCTTTGGTGGGATGTAGGATAGGCCTCATTAATTTAGGTTTTTCATGGTTTTTTTTATGGGAGACTTAAATGTGTGGAGAAAGAAGCGAAATTAGGTAGGCATCCCTATGTGACTACCTAGGACAAGATTTAGGATAGTCATCCTAAAATCTAACAGTGGTGGATTCCAAGCATGTAACCTTGGATTTAGAAGTTATTTGGCATCCCCCAAATGCTCATAAATTTTTTTTTTCATTTGGGATACCGGTAAAGGGGGTTTCTTTGTAAATTAGACCTAATTACCCCTATTAGGTCTCTTGGTCCCTAAAGGGTTAAGAGCCTGGAAGTATGGATCTGATCAAACCATTTTGGGAATGAATGTAACTCCCAAAAGGGTATCTAGAATGGTGAATAGTGTGTCAGAGTGTGTGGAATATTTTGGAGTTAAAGGCAAAATACCGGTATAGGAGGGCTATTAGCCTAAGGGGTAGGTTTCCAAAGGAGATATAAGAAATCTATGCCTAGGTCCAAAACTAATTCTTGGAATAGTTCTTAGATGTCATGAATGGACCAATTCCAAAATCCATAAGAGCGGGAGTCATCGGTAAGGGATGTTTGAGAAGTTGAAGCCTTTTACTCATCTTGAGTAAGTGTCAGGCTTGAGTAGTGGAGAGTAGTTCTAAACCTTAAGATGTGGAGTCCTTTCTTATAGGGTCATTTTTGACATTGGAAGGGTTAATCCCTAGCCTTTTGGACTTTTCCTTAGCTGTAAGGAGGTCTCTGCATCATAATATATATAGAAAGAGTGGTTTTCCTTCTATTGGTGGCATCAGGATTGATGGATTCATTGGATATTCTTTCAATAACTTATAGGCCTCTTCACACTTCTCATCCAATTTTAATGGTACATTCATGTGTAATAAGTGAGAAAAGAGATGACATCTATCTTCCAACAATAAGATGAATCTATGGATTGAATGAAACTTTCCTTGTAATGATGTTAATTGGTTGATATTATTAGGAGGTGGAATTTTCATTATATCATTGAATTTTGTAGGGTCCATCTCAATTCCATTTGTTCAAACCACGTATCCTAAAAGTTTGTTGGATGTGACTCCAAACACACACTTCTTTGGATTTAGATGAACATTAAACTTTTCTAGTCTTTGAAAGATCTTATCTAGTATGCTCAGATGTTCTTCTCGTGTAAATGTGTTTTCCTAAAAAATCATCTACATAATCTTCCATAAAGGTATGCATCATCTAATGGAAGATGGTAGTCATTTCTATTTCGTAAGTTTCTCTTGCATTTTTCAATCCAAATGGCATAACATTACAACAATATGTACCCCATGGACAAGTGAAAGAAGTTTTATGTTAGTCCTCTAGTGCAATCTTGATCTAATTGTAACCAAAAAATCCATCAATTAGAGATAACATACCATGTCCCACTATCAAATCCACAATGATGTCTATGTTGGGTAAACATAAATCATCCTTTGGGCACACTTTATTCAAATCTCAAAAATCGGTATAAACACTGATGCTTTTATCTAGTTTATAAATAGGAGCAATGTTAGAGATCCATTCAGGATAATCAGTTGATCTTGTAAATCCCACATCTAACAATTTCTTCAATTCTACCTTGACCAAAGGAGCTATATGTGGATGCATTTTCCTCTTCTTTTTTTTTACTAGTTTAGCTCCTGGAATCACTGATAAATGATGCTTGATAAGATCTGGATCCATTTCTGGCATATCCACATAGAACCAAGAAAAATTGATTTGTATTTCCTTAAAGAATTTGATGAAGTTATTATTTTCTTGCTCTAACAAAGATGCTGCTAAGTGAATGTTCTTAGGATTATCTTATGTTTCAATATGGCTAGGGAAGAATGTCAAGCCTTCCATCCTTTGGCACCTCAAAGAGGTTTTCACCATTGGATGTGTCCTTTATTTTGTCTTTTTCATGATCTAATTGTAATGTCACCAAAATGTAATGGTGGGTGAAAAATGTGTGAATGAGAGATCAAGAGGAAATCTACCCTTTCCCTCCAAGGAGAGATGAGAGTGGTATACACATTCAACAGAGTTCATATCAAAGGAGATATCGGTAAGACACCTTATGAGTTATAGTTTGTTCATACACCGACAGTTAAGTATTTCAGAATCTTTGGTAGTAAATGCTATATCAAAAGAGATGATTCCATTGGAAAGTTTGATCCTAGATGTGATGATGGAATATTTCTTGGTTATTCTAATGAAAGCGAAGCATATAGATGTTACAAAAAAATATTGCAGAGAATTATTGATTGCACAAAGGTCAAGGTGGATGAACATAACAAAGTCAAATCAAAACTTATGAGAGAGAACTGACAGTGGAAATGATCATAACTAAACCGGTAGCACCTACACCGGAACAAAATGTTGAGCCAGTTACTCTGACAGTATCAGAAAATTCAACAATAATTGAAGATCAAGATAGAGGAACAGAAAATCAGAAGACTCCTAGGTATGTAAGGTTAAATCATTCAGAAGATCAGATCATTGGAGAAAAAAACAAACGAGTGATGACAAGAATAAGGTTGGCAGTTGATGAGGTATGTTTAATTTCTCAAGTTGAACCCACATCAATAATTGAAGCTTGTAAAGATGGATGTTGGATGAAAGCTATGGAAGAAGAATTAGATCAGATAGAAAAGAATAACACATGGACTTTAGTTCCTCAGCCTAAAAATAAGAATGTTATTGGAACTAAATGGGTTTTTAGGAATAAATTGAATGAAGATGGACAAGTTTTGAGGAATAAAGCTAGATTGGTTTGTAAAGATAATTCTCAGAAGGAAGGAATTGATTATGATGAAACCTTTGCACTGGTAGCTAGGATTGAAGCTGTGAGATTATTTCTTAATTATGTTGCACATAAGAACTACAAGGTTTATCAGATGGATGTTAAGTTTGCATTTTTGAATGGAGATCTTGAATAGGAAGTTTATATTGAGCAACCTGATAGATTTTCACTTTCAAATGAAAAAAACATGGTTTGCAGGTTAAAGAAAGCTTTATATGGATTGAAACAAGCCCCTAGAGCTTGGTATGGAATACTGGATAAATATCTTTTGAAGCCTGATTTCACTAAAGGTAATGCTGACAGTAATTTATATTATAAGATCACTGATGATGACATATTGATTATTGAAGTCTTTGCTGATGATATCATTTTTGGAGGTGAAGATAAGTTGTGTATGGAATTCTTTGACAATATGAAGAATGAATCTGAGATGTCTATGATTGGGGAGATGAATTTTTTCTTAGGTTTAGAGATTACTCAAACTTATAAAGGTATTTTCATCTGTCAAACTAAGTATGGTAGGGAGTTGTTAAAGAAATTTGGTATGGAAAATTCTAAACTGGTTGGTACTCTGATGGTAAAAAGTAAGAAATTGACAAAGAATGATGCATCTGCACTAGTAAATCCTACAAGGTACAAGTCTATGTCTGAAGGTTTGTTATATCTGAGTCAAACTAGACCGGATATAATGAATGCAATTTGTATTGTTTCAAGATATCAAAGTGATCCTAGAGAAAATCATGAGAGTGTAGTGAAAAGGATTTTTAGGTACTTGCAGGGAACAACTGAATATGGTTTGTGGTATCCTAAAAATGATGACTTTACATTATGTGCATATATAGATGCAGATTGGGCTAGAGATGTTGATGACCGGAAAAGCACATTCAGTGGAGCTTTCTTTCTTGGAAAGAAACTTGTTTCATGGATCAGCAAGAAGTAGTCATGCACCTCTTTATCTAATTTTGTAGTTGAGTATGTTGTTGCTGCTACTAATTGTACACAAGTTCTATGGATGAAGCAAATTTTGGAAGATATAAAGTTGGATTGTAATTAACCGGTAGTTCTTCACTTTGATAACTTTGTTGCTATTGATATATCATAGAATCCAGTATTTAATTCTAAGACAAAGCACATATCTATCAAGTATAACTTTTTGAAGGATAAGGTGGAAGCGAACGAAGCCAGACTAGTTTATGTGAACACTAAAGAGTAGATTATAGACACCTTTACTAAATCTTTTCCTAAAGAATCATTTGAGTACTTTAGAGACAGATTGGGGGTTTTTGCCCCCCCGGTAGAGACCTAAGTGATGTTGATTGGCATCAGTCCGGTATGCATTATCAAAGCTATTACTCATTCTGGATTGATGTGGTGGTGCTACTACTCAGGGGGAGTAGTCAGCTATAAGAATCAAAGGATCTATGGTCTTTCTTTGATGTTTATGTTAGATTTATGGCATTGATGTCAAAGGGGGAGAAATATATGTGAAAAATAGAGCTTAACAGAATATCAATCAAATGGGGAGAGATCAGAGCTTAACAGAGATATATTTATTAGGGGAGTTTGGTTCAGAGCTTCATTGCTATATTATTTTGTGGGAGATTGTTGGTTGTCTTCCATTGGGGAGACTTGTTTAGCATTTCTTGGCACTTGGATGTTTTTCACATCTAGTGTTACCATCAATGCAAAAGGGGGAGATTGTTGGCAATTTGGAGGAATTTATGTCTTGCATTGATGTTTTGGCATTGATAGCAACACCTGTTGTTTCAGTTGTTTACCAGTTTTCGGTTGGTTTCGGTAGAGTGGTTGGATTATGATATTGATCTGGTATGCTCTGGTATGCTTTGGTTTATGGAATTTTTTTGGATCTGTTATTGATGCTATTTAGATGCATATCACAATCAGTTGGTTTAGGATTCGATGACTTGGGAGCTATCATTTGTTCTAGTAAGCCTTCTGGTTACCGGTAAGGGTTTTACCAACAGAGCTTTGTTGAAGATCTTTTGATGCATGTGATAAGTGGTGTTGGTGCATCTTATAGATGGTTCTTAGGATGTTGTTAGTTATCTTGTTCATGTGCCAACTCATCCATGGTGTTGGATTTGGTTTATAGAAGCCTATTTTGGGTCTAGTGTTATCTAGGTTATGGACCGGTTTATGTAACGTGTTGGAGGATGTTCCGAATGTGTTACTGATGGGATTTAATGATTGGTTTACATTTTTTTCAGCCTAAGATGACTTGGTTGATCATTGGATTGTGGTTCTATGTTGTGAATTTATTGTATTATCTTTTAGGTGGCTGACCTAATTGTTTAGGTCTCGGGTTGGTATAAATATGATGTAAGTTCTCTTTGTATATCATGGGCATATGGGATTAATGTTATGGGATTATCTGTGTGCAAATAATGTTGTAATCATATGTAGAAGGTTTGGTTGATCATAGGTGATCAAATTGGGTTGGTAAGAGAGGTTTAAGACCTCTGATATTGAGCTTAACCAGAACTGTACTTAGGAATAGGAGATGCTATCTTTGCAGTTCAATCTTCATTCTAGATTGTAGTCTGGATTTTTTTGTAGTTAGTGAGGCTCTTTTTTTTTATGAGCGGAGTGCTCTAGGGTGTTGGCCTTCCTGCATGTGTAGGCCCCTCATATTATAATCACATACTTACTACAGAAGTATTCTTTGATTGTGGGTAGGTTTCTCACTGTGGTTTTTCCCTTTACCAAGTTTTCCACATACAAAATATTGGTGTCATGTGTCATGGATAGATGGTAACCATTATGTGATTTATATTTATGTTTAATTTCTATATCAGTTATTCTGGTATATGTTTTATGCATTCTGGTGTTGAGTCTATGTGTTCCGGTAATAAGGATTTGAATACTTAAAGTTCTATAATCCAGTGACAACTGATTCACCCCCCCCCCCTCTTAGTTGTCCTCTGGTTATATGAGTTTTATAACAACTTACACTATAGAAATATTTCCAGACTGCTAAGTACGGTAAAGGCTAATACTATTGGGACTTTGAATTTCATCGCAATCCTTATTTCTATAGTGGACCAAAAAGTACTGCTTAGGTCATTTCTGAAGAATAATAATGAACACCAAATACCCTAACTAGTACTGAGAGGGGGGAGTGAATCAGTACATACAAAAACTTCTTATCAAATTATCAAGTTAAAACAATACTAACTGGTTGTCTTCATTACTGAACTTAACCATGGCAATACCAATTAAACACAGTAAGACTTCAAACAACATAAACCAGTAAAATTGAACCCTTCAAATACACTCAATACTTGATAACTACTTCACCCATAAACATATGCATGTGGTATATCAGCAATACCATAATCATTAGCTGTGCATGCATAATTACTCAAACAAAGAAACTTAATCATCACATGAAAGATGCACTACTCATGACACACATATTTTTCACGTAGAAACCCAAATGGGAAAAACCACAATGGGGATGAATACCCACAAGCTCTTTTTGAACTCTTTTGAAGCTCATTCTTTTAGGAGCCTAGTCCAGTTAAAGAATTTACAATAAGGTTTTGCTAGGAACCGATCCTGTTAAAGATCACTCGGCTAAGGGATGGTTATATACCCTGTTAAAGGTTGAAACCCTGTTAAAGGCTAACTTGCTAGAGGATTTAAAGAACTCAATAAACTTGAGTCACTTGGTTAGAGGATTTATAGTAAGCCTGTTAAAGCTACCCAACAAAGGGATTTTCCTTCTATTTAAATGGTTAGAATACAATAGGTAAAACTCTAATATGATAATAGCACTATATGCTAAGGTAGATCCTTTTTAGTTCCTCTACTTTGCAATCATACTCTACAACTTTCTCTCACTGGTCTAGCAAGTATCTTATCACTCAGATACACACACAAATTTTTCGAACAACTTACAATAATAAACATCATAAACCTTATAGACAATAATTAGGTCATTTTCATAAACCCTAAACCCTAAGCTTTTAGGTTTACAATTATAGTCGGTCAAATCCTGACCATCCAAACACTTTCCATAGAGTGAAGCAATCTCAAACAGTCCAAAAGTCATTATGCATTGTCCATTATTCACTACACATAGAAATCAGTAACCCATTATGCTTTCTTCTCATACTGCTAAGAAGAATGTTCATTCCCGAGGTAAACATTTAATGCAATTGATATTCACATGCAAGATCCTCAAGGAAATCCTTCACGTGCACAAAACTGCCGTGGCATCTTGATCTCATCTTCATCTCTTAGCTAACTCATCACAAAATGTCACCGGTTGCATTGCACAAGCTGGATTGCCAAACCGGAAACCCTGGAGCTGAGACTACAAACTGTTAGTCACACTTAGTGAAACCCAGACACCAATTCACTACAAATCTTCATACCGGTTCACTTGCACTTATTGACATCAATGATAACATATATTATCATCATATCATCATACCGGTTCATCAAATGTCAACAATCACCCCCTTTGGCATTGATGGTAATACTTAGTGTAGCATTGCAACTAAAACATCATAGACTAGTGCATCTAAAATATCTTCTCCCCTATCTCATATATCTTCTCCCCCTTTGACAACAATGCCAAAGTGGAGGCACAATCTTCCATACTCCACTATGTTGCTCCCCCTATGGAGTAGCATCCTTCAACACATCAATCTTGAAAGATTTGACACTGTAATACCTGACTGATGTGGAGCACACATCTTTAGTTTACTTCATGAAGGGACAAAACCCCTAATTCACCTCTCAAATAGGTAAATGTAGTCTTCGGTAAGGGCTTAGTGAATATGTCTGCTAGCTGCTCCTTACTAGAAACATGTTGTAATACGACCTCTCTATTTTGAACCTTCTCTCTCAAGAAATGATACTTGAGCTTAATGTGCTTAGTTCTAGCATGCAATACCAGATTCTTGTAAATGTTCATTGCACTAGTATTGTCATAAAATATACTCTCCGATTCAGATATAGGTACTTTGAAACCATCCAATACATGTTTCATCCAGATTGCCTGAGTGCAGTTCATAAATGCTACCACATACTCTGCTTCATTTGTAGATTGAGAAGTACATCTCTGCTTCTTGCTTGCCCAGTAGACTAATCTTCCACCAAGAAAGAATGTTCCACTAGTTGTGCTCTTCCGGTCATCCACATCACCTCCCCAATCTGCATCGGTAAATACCTTTAGATTAAAATCACCATTGTATGGATACCACAATCCATAGTCAACAGTTCCTTTCAAGTATCTAAGAATCCTCTTGACTGCTACCAAGTGGGATTCTCTTGGACTTTTCTGAAAATGAGCTACTATGCCCACTGCATGAGCAATATCTAGTCTGTTGTGCACCACATAGTGTGGCTTACCGATCTTTGACCAGTACTCCTTCTCATTCACCAATGCTGAATCATCTTCCTTAGTTAGTTTACAACTGGTTACCATCGATGTACCAACTAGTTTGTTCTCCTCCATGCCAAAGGTCTTCAATACCTCTTTGAAATACTTGGATTGGGTAATAAAGATACCCTCTTTCATTTGTTGAATCTATAAACCAATGAAGAATTTTATCTCTCCAATCGTAGACATCTCAAACTCTTTCTTCATTTCATCTACAAAAGCATGACTCATTTCATCATCTCCTCCAAAGATTATGTCATCTACAAATACTTCACAAATCAGAATCTGATCACCTTCAGATTTTAGGTAGATGTTACTATCCTCACCTATTCTCTAAAATCTTATCTTCACAAGATGAGAGTGTAACCATTCATACCATGCCCTAGGTGCTTATTTTAATCCATACAGGGCTTTGTGTAATCTACACACCATGTTACTATCTTCTGATAATGCAAACCCATCTGGTTGCTCAATATACATTTCCTCTTCTAGGATTCCATTCAAGAACGCGGACTTCAGATCCATCTGATAAACCTTAAATCCCTTGAATGTTGCAAATGCAAGTAGCATTCGGACACCTTCCAGTCTAGCTATAGGAGAAAAGGTTTCTCCATAGTCTTCTCCCTCTTCCTGAACATATCCTTTGCATACAAGTCTTGCCTTGTTCCTCACAACTGTGCCTTCTTCATTTAGCTTATTCCTAAAAACCCATTTTGTACCTATGACATTCTTGTGTTCTGGTCTGGGTACTAGGGACCATGTTGCATTCTTTTCTATCTAGTCTAGCTCCTCTTCCATTGCCTTAATCCAGTCTTCATCTGTAACTGCTTCTCTGGAAGTCTTGGGCTCCAATTCAGAAATCATGCAAGATTTTTCTTTCACCTTTCTTCTTGTGAGTATCCCTGCATCTTTATCTCCTATGATTTGCTTCAAATCATGATGAAGTTTCACATACCTAGGAATGACTCTAGTTGGTTCTGCTATCTTTTCCTCTTCTTCTTCACTTACTTCTTCTTCTTCACCTACTACAACTTCTACCAGTACAGGAACATTGAGATCTTTACTTGTTTCTTTCTTAATTGGTTCCTAGAAGGCTATACCCGGTTCATCTTCTACTTCCTCTATGCAAGTTTCCTCAGGTTCCTCAGGGGATTCATCAACGTTGACATTGATACTCTCAACAATTTTATGTGTTCTATTGTTCTAGCACTTGAGATATTTTCTCTTAGTGGAATATCCCAAAAATATTCCTTCATCATATTTAGCATCAAACTTGCTCACATGCTCACCTCTCTTGATGTAACACTTACTACCAAACACTTTAAAGTAACTCATAGTGGGAGTTTTCCCGGTCTAATACTCATAAGGGGTTTTAAATCTACCTTTCTTGATGAGTACCTGGTTTATAGTATAGACTGCAGTGCTCACCACTTCTCTCCAAAATGTGTGAGCAACCTTTCCTTGGATCAGCATTGTTTTGGCCACTTTGACTATAGTCATATTATTTCTTTCTGCTATACCATTCTGTTGTGGTGTCCTTGGGGCAGACAACTGTCTCTTGATACCACTATCTTCACAGTACTTGTTGAATTCATCAAAAGTGAATTCACCTCCTTGAACAATTCTTAGGCATTTTATCTTTTGACCACTTTCCTTCTCTACTAATGCTCTAAAGGATTTGAATTTTCCAAACGCCTCAAACTTGTCTTTCAAGAATGTGACCCACATCATTCTTGAGCAATCATCTGTAAGAATCATGAAATACCTATCTCCCAGAATACTTCTAGTTTTTATAGGACCACACAAATCAGTATGCACAAGACCAATTAAGTTTTTTGCTGAAAAAGACTTACCTTTCAAAGTTGAGGAAGACATCTTCCCAAGTTGAAATTCTCTGCACAAAGAATTCTCCAGTTTGTTCAACAAAGGCAATCCTCTTACTGCCTTGATCTTACTAGCCTTTACAATATTATCAAAGTTCATATGACAAACTCTTGTGCCATATCCAACTGTCATCAAACTTCACCATCAGACACCGACTTATCTTGGCGTTCAACTGAAACAAGTTACCTCTGGTCTGCTTACCGGTGGCAATAAGTTCACCACTTTTTCCAATTATACTGTAGACTCCACCTTTGAACTCTAGAACAATTCCTTTATCATTTAGCTGAGAAACACTCAAAAGGTTATACTTAATATCATCTACCCAGTAGACATCATCTACATTTCTCCTTCCATTCAGTGAGATGGATCCGTTTCCTTTTACCAAGCATGGTGCATCATTGCCAAATCTGACAACACCTCCATCATATTCTTCTAGAGGCAAAAACTTTCTCCAATCACCAATCATGTGGTGAGAATAACCACTATCAATTATCCACTCATTAGAGTTGTCAATGTGAGAGACAAGTGCTTTCTTATCAGACACTTCTTCCTTTATAGCTATAAACACTATGTCCTCATTCTCTTCATCTTCAGATTCTTCATCAGTAACACCTTCATCCATTGCAACAAGACAATTTCTTCTATTTCCTCCTTTATACTTTCTAAACCTCTCTGGTTTATCCTTAGGACAATTAATAGCTATATGCCCTATCTTATTGCAAGAAAAACATTTTAAAGGAAGCTTACCTCTATATTTTCCAGTGCCTTTTGGAAGTCTCTTGGCAAGAAGAGCTTCAAACTCCATCAGAATCCCTTCATCATCCATACCTTTTCTTTGCATGGATTCATAACTGGTACTTACTTCTTTTCCTTTTCTAGATGGTGCAACAGATGCTCTTAAAGCTAACTCAGTCTTCTGAACACTGCCATCATAGCTATTCAACTCATATGCAGTTAACTTTGCAATGATAAAGTCTAAGGATATCTTGGTTTTTTCAATAGACCTTAGTTCTTGAATAGTAGCAACTCTAATTACATAGACCGGTAAAAATGATCTCAAGACTTTACTAACAACAGTGGCATCATCAATTGTTCCTCCAGTGCTCTTGATATCTCCAACAACAGTCTTGATTCTTATGCCATATTCTTGAATGGTCTCACCTTCAACCATCCTCATGTCTTCAAATTTTCCTCTAAGGCTCTCTTCCTTATCTTTCTTTACATGCTCATCACTGCCATAAATAGTTTCCAATGTGTCCCATACATCTTTAGGAGTATCCTTATCTTGTACATCAATGAACTCAATATTGGACAAACTACTAATAAGAGCTTCCATGACCTGCCCATTTTCCTGAATCTCTCTTTTCTGATCATCAGTTAGAGTACCAGTGAGGATTACATAGACATTCTCAACATATCTCCAATTTTGAGCACCCAAACTCTTGATATAGATCTTCATTCTGTCCTTCCATATTTTGAAGTTATCTCTATTGAACTTAGGACCTTCCCTCTTCATCATTAAGGCAAGATATTTTTCCTCAAGCGGTTAAGTTTATATCACTGAGGACCTGGAGTCGCTCTAATACCAATTGATGAATAATGATGAACAACAGATACCCTAACTGGTACTGAGGGGGGGGGGGGGGGTGAATCAGTACATACAAAAACTTATTATCAACTTATCAAGTTAAAACAATACTAACTGGTTGTCTTCATTACTGAACTTAACCATGGCAATAGTGGTTAAACATAGTAAGACTTTAGACAACATAAACCAATAAAACTGAACCCTTCAAATACATTGAATAGTTGATAACTACTTCACCCATAAACATATGCATGTGGAATATCATCAATACCATAATCATTAGCTCTGCATGAATAATTACTCAAACAAAGAATACTTAATCATCACATGAAAGATGCACAACTCATGACACAGATTTTTCACATGGAAACCCAAATGGGAAAAACCACGATGGAGATGAATACCCACAAGCTTGTTTTGAACTCTTTTGAAGCTCGCTATGTTAGGATCCTAGTCTAGTTAAAGACTTTACAATAAGGTTCTTCTAGGAACCGATCCTATTAAAGATCACCCAGTTAAGGGATGGCTATATACCCTATTAAAGGTTACCTTGCTAGACGATTTAAAGAACTCAATGAACTTTGAGTCATCTGGCTAGAGGATTTATAGTAAGCATGTTAAAGCTACCCGGCAAAGGGATTTTCCTTCTGTTGAAATGGTTAGAAGACAATAGGTAAAACTCTGATCTGATAACAACACTATATACTAAGGCAGATCCTTTTCAGTTCCTCTACTCTGCAATCACACTCTGTAGTTTTCTCTCACTAGTCTAGCAAGTATCTCATCACTCGGATACACGCACAACTTTTGCCAACTAATTGCAATAATAAACATCATTGACCTTATAGACAACAATTAGGTCATTTGCATAAACCCTAAACCCTAAGCTTTTAGGTTTACAATTACAGTCGGTCAAATCCTGACCATCCAAACACTAATCCTGACTGTCCAAACACTTTCTATAGAGTGAAGCAATCTCAAACAAATCACAAGTCATTTTGCATCGTCCATTCTTCACCACACATATAAATTAGTAACCCATCACACTTTCTTCTCATACCGCTAAGAAGAATGTTCATTCTCGTGGTAGACATTTAATGCAGTCGATCTTCACATGCAAGGTCCTCAAGGAAATCCTTCACGTGCACAAAACTGATGTGGCATCTCGATCTCATCTTCATCTCTTAGCTAACTCATCAAAAAATGTCACCGGTTGCATTGCACAAGATGGATTGCCAAACCAGAAACCCTGGAGCTGAGACTACCAACCGGTAGTCACACTTAATGAAACCCAAACACCGGTTCACTAAAACTCTTCATACCAGTTCACTTGCACTTATTGACATCAATGACAACATACATTATCATCATATCATCATATCGGTTCATCAAATGCCAACAGTTTCCTCTCACAAGTGTAGCACATCGAGAGGCAAGCCTTCTAAATGGGGTTAAAAAGAAAAAAATAAATAGATGGATCTAGTTTTTGGTCACCCAAGTTTTCACAAGGGGAGAGAATACACGTACCACCTTACAGACACAAAAGACAATGATAAATTAACCCTCTAGATTATGTCTATGTGAAGCTATGTTAAACATTCATGATGCATGTCTAATATGATAAATAAAGTAAAAGTAATGATGAATGTCCAATTACAATCCTCCAACTTAAGCTAGGTGAGATTTTTAACAAAAATGCAAAATGTGTAAGTTAGTATCCCCTAATTAGACTAAGTGCCACTAATTAAATGTAAGTATGATATGCAAATTGTTGTGAATGTGATGTTGATGGTTGTCACTGATGTCAACATGTTGTTTTGGGATTGGTTTCTTATGTTTGGTGATCTAGAAGATGCGTTCCCAGAATCTTTGATGCTTTGGAAGATGTGTTACAATTGATATTCAATGTCAATTGATTGAGTTGATGGTGATCTATATTTCTATTCTTACCAGATATGGTATTGATTAATTGTATTCATGAGTATCTTGGTTCCATTCTTATTTTTGCTAAGTTTGGTAGTGCTATTTTTGGTCCTATTAGATCTGGAATTTGAGAATGAGTAACGATATTTGTGTAGCATATGATTCATGATTTTGGTCTGGTATTTTTAATAGATGTAACATGTTGATATAATAGATGATGTGTATTGCGGTATGGTCTACTTCTCATTCCTTCCCACCACCGAAATGTTTAGTGATGGCCTATTTTTGAATCTCTATTTGGCCAACTTAGAAGATTATGTTGTTCGGAGATAGTATAAGTAAGAAGATGATCTGAATGAATAATATAAAAAAAACAGGGGAATCTGATATACGGAAGATGTGTGAGACTAAAAAGAATAAATCTAATTAATGTTGATATGTGAAGTGTGTTGTGGTTGAGAGACATCAAAAATAGTTATAGCATTGAAGATTATGTTAGAGTCATGAATTCTCTTTTTTTTTTTTCTTCCTTTGTTAGTGAACCTTTCTGGGTAGTGAGCCTTTCTGGGAAGTGATCCCTTCGACAGTGAGCCACCTTAACTAGTGTTATATATTGATAAATAACATTCTCCATGGTCTTTCCCTTCTTGGGTTTTCCATATCATATCTGGTGCTCATTGTGTGATATGTTTTGAGAACTAATATGTTCTTAGTTTCACAGATATTTAACAATCGGTATTAAAGCCTTGGTTCCTTGGAAAAGTGATTAACCGCTTGAGGTAGATCCTGATCAGATGACACATAAATTATCTATTCCTATCTTTAAAGTATCCAACTATAGGTTCTGAAAAGTTAAGATGAGAGGTTACCTGATCTCCTTGGGCTACAACACTTGGAAAGAAATAGAAACTAAGTATGTACACCTAGTAAATGGTCTTACCACTCCAGATGAGATTTAAGCCTATGAAAAAAATAAAAAATTGAGGTATCCTATCTTTAGTGCTTTATCAAAGACTAAATTAACAAAGGTTATTTCATTGAATACTGCTCATGAGGTTCAGGAAAAGTTTAGGGATATCTATGAAGGAAATGACAGAGTTAAGTTATCAAAGAAGCTAACAGCTAAGAATAGATATGAGAATTTGAAAATGGAAGAAGGATAGTATATAACAAGCTATTTTTAGAAGGTTGATAGTGTTGTAAATGAAATCAGAGCACTTGGTAGCACCTTGATAGATGAAGACATAATTGAGAAGATTTTGATGTCTCTACCAGAAAGCTATAGTGATAAGATCTCTGTTATTGATGAAACTTATGATCTGAAGAAGATTACTAGGGAACAACTATATGGCACCTTGTCTGCATTTGAGATAAAGAATTTTGGAAAAGACAAAGCTAAATCTGAGACTTCCTTTAAAGCCTCTGAGGAAGATCTTGAAGATGAAAGCTTGGGTGAGATGGAAGGAAAAATTTTAAGAAGATTGAAGAAATGCACCACCACATACAAAGGTATATCACCTCTTACATGCTTTAGATGTGGAAAGATTTGTCATATACCTACTAGATATTTGAAAAAAGGATCAAAACAAAAATTCAGGGAGAATAAAGGGAAGTTTAATAAGAAAGCCTATTATGTTAGAGATGATGCTAGTATTTCAGACGATGAATCTGACTATGAAGATGGTAATTGTTTGTTTTTGGTAGATAAGGATGTACCTAAGATTGATGTTTCTATGACTATTTCTACTTCCTTACATGCTATAAGAGATAGAAATGAATGGCTAATTGATAGTGGATGCTCAAATCATATGACTTGTGATAAAAGTAAGTTTTTAAAACTTGAAAAATATGATGGAGGTTCTACTAGGTTCAAAAAATATCAGCCAACACAAATTGTACAATTGGCTCTATTACTTTTGATGCAAAACATAATACTAACAATGTTTACCATGTGAAGGGTTTGCATCATAAACTCTTCAGTGTTGGCTAAATGTGCAAAAATAGTTACAATGTTGTTTTTCAAGATGATGGTTGTGATATCTGGAAGGGATCCGAAACTATTATTGCAGCAGGGAAAAAGACTGGTGGAAATATGTATCAGATAGAAGGAGATACAAGACTGTGTTTGTTATCTTAGATAAATGATAGCTGGCTCTAGCACCGAAGGATGTGTCTTATAAACATTGATAATTTGGTTAAGATTAGTTCATCAAGTGCAATGAGAAATTTTCCAAGGCTGACCAAACCAAACAATAATATTTGCAAGGAATGTCAAGTAGGAAAGCAGACGAAAGGAACTTTTAAAGGAAAGGAACAATCGTCCACCAGATTGTTGAACTTGGGGCACACAGACTTATGTGATAACCGAAACAAGGAGTATACAAGGTGAGAGGTATTTCATGTTGTTAATTGATGATTATTCTAGAATGTCATGGGTTAAATTTTTAAGAGAAGTCAAAAGAATTAAAAACATTCATGATATTCAAAGAAAGAGTTGAGAATGAAGTTGATAGAAATATTAAGTGTTTGAGTTCTAACTATAGGCATCTAAAAATGGTCAATGCTTGTGGTGTTGTACTTTAACATGTCCGTGTGACCTTATTTTTTAGGGTTTTCACATCTTATTAACATTTCTTCTATGTTGTACATTCGATCTTTATCATTTGTTGACATAATCTCATTCCTCTACATTTATTTCCTAATTGATTTTGATTCTCTCACTTTTCGAATTAGGCCTTGTCAATATCATTTTTGAATCTTAATCATTGGTCATGGTCATCTTTTCATGTCAATTGGACATCGCCAACCCTAGTCAGTGTCAAATTAGGGTTTTGTCCTAGAACTTTCTCTTTTTCAATCAATTATCAATCATCTTTGATCAGTTATCAATCAATTTGGATCATTTCTGTATCTCTTTTCAATCATTAATTCTCAATCTCCCTATAAATTTCGATCAATTTGTCATCGGTCTTTTGTCATTTGACCTTTAAAAAATCAACCTTTTATCAATATTTGATTGATTTTTCATAAATCTCAATCAATCTTCAATCTTCGTCACTTTTGGATCAATCAATCATTGATCCTTTATCAGTTATCCTCTATCAATTCCATAAATTTATCATTGATCTACATCAATCAATATTGGTTTCTTATCAATTATCAAGTCTTCATCATTTAATCTCCTTGTCACGATTGACTTTATATCAGTTGTTTCAATCTTGTCTTGGCCTAATTCATTTCTAATTCATCTCCTAGGGTTTTGTGATTTAATCATTTAATCTTATTCCCTCTAGGTTAAATGAATTCATTCATTTATCCTAAGTGTCCTATGTCACAATTAAATAAATCATTTAATTCGCTAATTTTGTTGTGAACTAATTAATAAATGAAATTTATTAATTAGGTGTCATCTAATTCCTAATTTTTCTAATTTCACTTTTTCCACCTAATTTGGTAATTTCAAATTTCAAATTCCCACTAATTATTCCCCCTTAATTTCTCCCTATTTTCTCTCCATTTTTGTCATTCAATCAATGAGCAAATTTTGAGGATAATTTGTCATAAATAAAGTGGCTATTTCCCCTCCCAATGATGTTGTAATTGATGAGTACAATTTGTCATATTTTGACATAGAAATTTGTCATTCGATCATGTCATACTCATGCCAATTTTCAAATTTTTTGCCCTTTTCAATTGCTCATCCATTTTGGAGACTTTTGCCCTATAAATTGGGCTCTCTTTTTTATCAATCAAAACCACACTTCAAGTAACCTTATGTTGTGATTTTCATACCATAATCCACTTGATTTTCACTTGTATTTGTGTTTCTAGGTGAGATCCACATCCGATTTGAAGGTGAAAGAAGAAAAATGGAGGTAATGGAGGAAACATTTGTGTTTTGGTTTGCGCTTTCTTTTGACGTTTTGTCTTTCATTCTTTCATTCATCGAATTAGGAGTTTTAATGATAGCTAATTAGGTTTGTGGTTTCCTAATCCATTACTTTGATATTCATTCCTAAATTCCTAGTTACGTTTTCTAGTGAACTCGACGTGAATATGGCTAATCTTTTGTATTTTGAGTATTTTTAGTATTTGCAGGTCAAATTTGTAGAGAAGGAGACTTTTTAGGGTGTTCTGGAATTTTGCGTTTATGCATAGGTGTTCTACACCTATTTCAAGGTAACCTGCACCTGTGCATAGGTGTTTTGTGCTTTTGTCAAAGTAACATGTGCCTGTGTCAAGGCAATCTACGCCTATGCAGTTTTCAAGGCCAGTTTGCAAATAAGAATTAATTTTGCAATCTTTTTCAGTTTTTGAGTTTGCAAAGTTAAAATAGGTTTAATTAATGATCAAAAGGGGTTTAAAGTGAACTCATCTAGCTATAATTAGGGTTTATTCAAAGAACAACAATCTTTTACACTTCTTTGTTTATGACAATTGGGTTTTACAAGAACAAAAAACACCTCATTTTGGGATTTAAAATGAACTCAAAACCTTACAAAGTGATTTCAATTTGATGGAAGTTGATCTAATTAGGGTTTAATAGGTTAAGATGGACTTATATAGGGTAAATAGGATGGTTAATGAACAACAAATCCTCACATTAGCTTAATTAGGGTTATATAGGCTAAATAAGATGGGTAATGGACTTTTGCATTTCACTTAGGGGGGATTAAATTTTTTAATTTCTTTGTTTAAGATTTGCAATCATTCTAATAGTGGTAAATTCACCTAAAATTGTTCAAAATAGAGTAATAAGTTGCATTCATAGGCAATTATAATGTTAAATAGGTCAATTTTTTATCAAAAATGGGGCTTTTATGCATTAGGGCTTCAATTTTATAGGATTTACCCTCTGCCTAATTTATTTTCTTTGTTTTTGCAGGTGCAATGCACTTTGGCACCTATGTGTGGGTGTTTTTTTGCACTTGTGTCAGGTTGAATTGCACCTATGTTCAACTAATATGTACCTATGCTCAATTGATCTATGTTTGTGTTCAACTGATCTATGTCTGCATCTGACTGTTCTACGCCTGTGTAGAGGCAGAACCTAAGATATAACAATTTAATTTGGCTTTTAATTATTGCAATTTTAATTCATTTGTAGATATTGGCTTTTCTATGCTACTGATATTCTATGCAACAACTTGGTGAATGTTGGAGAAGACCTAAAACACAATCTACTAACGCAATCTGATGTGGTGAAAGAATGTTGCAAAAATGTGCTTGGGAGATATTTGAGAGATGTGTTGCCATTGATGTCAACATATTTTCTATCTATAATCATGATGCAGTGAAGTTCAGTGAGTTACTTTGTTCGCCATGTTGAAGTTCAGAGTTTTTAGATTAAAGGGTTTGTAGAGAGTTGTCTACATTTGATTATGTTATCACTGTTTTGAAAATTGGGTATTCTTGTCCCATAATTGGCTAAAATCTTCAAAGTTGTGTTTGGCATAGCCTTGTTGCCTCTATGTTTTTTGGGCCAAAGAGGGTTTAAGGTTTTTGAAAGATTTAACCCTTCCTATGTTTTGAAAAACCCTTGCGTTCTATTCTTGCATTACTTTTTCCACTTAAGTGGAAGGGTCGCTCCGTAATGAAAGTGTCCCCCCCTATAGGTTTTTCCTAGGTGGTCTTTTAAATATTTTCAATTTTTTACACTTTTGCCTATGTCTTGTTTTAATATTTGTCAGGCCTCTTAACTAACGTGCAAGTCAAGGTTGATCTTGTAGTGTGCGTGGCTTCACGAAGAAGAGATGCCTGCAGTTTAGGGTTCGCAAAGTGGTGAAAGGGGTAAGTGGGCCCGGCCAAAGGATTGTTTGTTAGCTAAAAGGAATGCATCTTGTATTGGATCCAATGGCTCGCGTTGCTTCGCTAGTCCAAGATACATGTGACTTACCCTCTACGAAATAGCGAAAGAGTTGGCAGGTCCCAGAGGTAAGCGGTTCCTTTGGTTAAAGGATGATCAGTTCAGAGAAGATCAAAGGCTCGCGTAGATTCTCACCCGAAAGATGTTCGTGTTTTACCTTTCGCGATGTAGCGAAAAGGTGGAGGGCCTAGACATGGTGGTCATGAAGAGGTTAATAGGTGAGAAGTTTCCAAAGATATAACGATTGTCATTTCTTCATGAAGAAGAGTTGCCTAAGGTTTAAAGCCTGTGAAGTAGCGAAAAGGTTGATGGGCCCAAAGGATAAGCGGGTCATGGTTTTAAAGACCGATCAACTTGGAGTTGATCAGATGGCCCATGTGGATTCGCAGCCCCAAATCAAATGAAGATTACTGTTCACGAAGTAGCGAAGTGACAAGGCAGTCACATGGTGGATGACATGGCAGGACAGGTGGGTCTCTTGGTTGAGGGAAATGTTGACTTGTCAGATGCACGTGCCTCCAAATGATTGCTTGGGGCCCGCTTTGATTTAACCGACGATGGTGTTGAAACCCATGTGAAATAGAACATGTGCTGATCTTAGAATGGAGCCCACTAGAGTTCTTGAGTGAATAGGAGACTGACACATAAGATTCATTCACCAGTGATGAAAAAGCAAGTGGTTTCCAAGTAAGGGGCCCACTTTAAAGGTTTAAGTCTGTTAAATGGTGTACATCTCAAGGTGGATCCAACGACCAGCGTTGTTTCGTAGCCCGAAGATGCAGGGTAGTTAGTTTTCGTGAAGCAGTAAAGACTGCTACCAGTGATGGTGGTGCATGGTTAGCAAAAAAGACTGGTGGTCACCGTAAGCGGTAAAGATCGAGCAAGTGGAAAATGATCAGACGGCCAGCGTTGTTTCGTGCGATCAAAGTGCACAAGGTTTAGTGTTCACGAAGTAGCGAAAAGAAGGTGGGGCTCGTTACTAATATAGAAGGACCGGAAGTGTAAAGGTAGTGCAAGTTTCAAAGGATCCAATGAATGTCATTGCTTCGCGAAGAAAAGGTGTGGGGGTTTTAAAGTCCGCGATATGGCGAAACAATGAAACAGGGAAATACTCAGAGAACTAGTGATCTATTGGAGCCCGTTTTTGAATTCAATTTGTGAATTCAATTCTGAGTTGATGGTCAAAGCATGTGGGATTAATTTCTCAATTCAATGCCAAGTTGTCATATTAAGGTCCGCATCAATTGAATACTGGCACCATTTTGATGAGTTTGTTGCAGAGGAGCTGGTGCAGAGCGAATTTCTTCAGGAGAATAACAGGTTTTCATGTCTTGCTTGCTAGTTACAGTTTGAAAATTGGTACTTTATTGTGTGCTTGCCTTATCAGGGTTGTATTTGAATCTTAATTGATATAATTGCATTAACAGGATGGCACCAAGAAGGGAGTTCACAGGAAAGGTAAATTACCAAGATAGGAATATATGTGATGACTTCCTAGAACAATTGACCATGTCATCAAATGGTGTGGCCAAAATCAAAGAATTAGTTCCTAAAGCCCCCCGTCTAAGGATTGGAGACAGTTTATATGACAAGGGTAGATGGTTGAGGGATTCACAAATAGGGATTTTAGGGCGGGGTCTTTTTAAAGTGGGATTCAGTCAGAGACATGCCCGTGCCCCAATGAATAGCATATGGGAACCAGACGTAGGGAAGCTCATAGTTCTGGGGTTTTTATGGATGTGGACTTGCTAACCCAGATCGCACACAATTATGATCCTGTTGCTAGATGTGTGAGAAATGTCAATGGAGGAGCCCTGATAGAAATCAATGATGATCAATTCAGGAATGTTTTTAAGCTCAGTGAGGCATCAAATTTATTAGAGCCTATTGATTTTGAAACATTGGCCCAAGTTTATGAGGTGCAGAAAGATCACCTTAGGAGTGGCCCTTTGAAGGATTTTTTTGTTAAAATAGGATGGTTAACTGTAGTGGACCGTAGCACCATGGAACCCTTCTCCCTAAATTTGTTCACTTTAAGGGCTAAAGGCATGTATTGGGCACTATGTCAAATCCTTGGGGAAGATGTTGAAACAACCATGCCAACCCATTATATGTTAATGATGGCATAGATTTTGAACCCCTCTCTAGCAGTGACATTTGATTATGCACCTTACCTCACTAATGCAATTCATACAGGGCTTGTAGGGATAAAAAATGGTAAGGTGGATAGACCTTTTGGATGGTATTCTCTTCTAATGCACATATTTTTGTTCAAAGGATCTGATTATTTTGCTAAGGAAATGGATTTGATTAAAGAAAAGGAAGGTGAGGAGATGCCTGTGCAACTGTGGAGCATAATTTTATCTTGGGATAGAGAGGATGCCAGTTATTTGAAGTTTAATAGATTCTTTGCATCTAGGCTTAGTATTCTTCTATGCCCACAGAACCCTAGGATACCAAAGGCTCTTTTGGAGTTCCTCAGGCCTAAGGAGTTTTCTTAAGGTATTAAGATTGTTCATAATTGGGGTGATATGTATTTGTACCCTGTTTCTATAGTTTTCAGAGTGTATGGTTTCAGAGGCACTCCATATTTATTGCCTTATCAAGTCCCATTGAAAATAGAGATTGCAGAGGTCTTAAGGTAGATTGGAGGTATGCAAGAGGTAGAGCTAACAAATAGGGGTAAAGGGACCATTTTACCAACTGTTACCATGGCCCATTAATTTGTGATCACCAAAGGTGGTTGGAAATTCTTTGATGACTTTTTTCAACAGTATAGGTTGTCTATTGCAGTAAATAGGTTTGCTGACCCTGAGGATTTTTTCAATAGTATGTTCAAGAGAAGAACAGTATGCAAAGGTAGGCCACACCAATTTCATTTCCCTGAGGACCTAATTAGAAATGAAATCAGTTTGGATGAGCAAGAATTGAGGAAAGAAAAGTGGGTGGCATACAAAAAGGGTCTGGATTTCATTCATCAATTTGATAGCAGTTATGACCCTCTGTCTAGCTTCAACTCCTTTGAGGAAAAGATCAAATTCTTAATTATTTACTCTGAAGATTTAATGCAAACTTTGAAAGAAAAGAGGGAGGCTATAATAAGAGATAACCCTGACAAGGCTAAGTTAGTTCTATCTAAGCCTGCCTTTGCTAAAGCCATCCCTCCCAGTGATTATGTGATGCACAAAAGGTCAAAATATAGTGTATTGATGCCAGTAACAGGTGAGCCTTCCACTTCAAGAGGGAAGAGAACAATTGAAGATGTCATTGACATCCAAGAATCCCCTAAAAGGCAAAGGGTGGGGAAAGAAGTGCAAACAGATGAATCTTTGTACTCTCCATCTCAATCCCCTATCCATATAGGAGATGAACAGGTAGTAGAAGAACAGTTGTTGCAATTAGGAATCCTTGGAGAGATTTCTTACACATATGAAGAGACACAAGAGGGAATGCCAGAAGAGTCACCTAGTGCCAAGATGAACTTAACTGAAGATGAGTTCAAAGGTAAGGAGTTAGACCTGGCTATCAAGCAAGCTAGTGAAGAGTTTCTAGCTGACAACAACTTTGTCACAATAGGGGCATTCATGCAATTTTTATGGAAACAAAATATTGAACAATTCAAGGTGAGATGTGAAAAGAGAATGAGTGAGCATCCTCACAAAGATACAACCTTAGTAGAGGAAGAAGTTAAACAAGAAATGATGGCTGAATTCAAAGCCATCACTCCTGAAGTGGGAAGGGAAATGGTGTCAAAGGTTGGTGTTATACTCCTCCCTGAATGGGATATAGCAGATGCCTTGGTACTTGAAGCAGTCAGGAAATAGACCAAGCGTATGGAGGGAGTGACATTCAGCAAAGATAATGTTTCTCTGGTCATGTGGTCCCTAAAGAGGGATGAAAATAGAAAAAGGAAGGATACCTCAGGATCTAGTTTTCTAGGAGGCATGATAGTAAGAAGAGTTAAGGATATAGGGGTGGTAGAGGCTACTAGCACAGTTTTAGAAACTACAAAATTCAATGTAGCAGTGGCAGAAAAGGAGGCAAAGGAAAAAGCTAAACTCCAGTTGAAACTAGAAACAATCTTGAAGGCTTATAATGAGGCCAAAGAAGGAATAGCTAATTGAGATAACATCATTGCTGAATTGAAGCATCAATTGGCAGGATAGTACCATCAATGTGAGTCCTCTACTCTAATGATAGCTTCTTCTCCTGCACAACCTCCACCTACAAGTCCTATTATAGAATTTCCCCCTTCTCCTATTCCTTCTGGCTTTCAACCAACTAAGACCATTCAACATGAATTGGAGAAGTTAAAACAGCCTCAGGTCCTATTTGCAAATAAATATGAGGAAAGGGTAAAGACCATAATTTCAAGATTTACTAACACAATAGGGTCTTCCATGGTGCACAATAGAATATAGAAGATTTTTGATATTTGGAATGAGTTGAATGAAGACAAGGCTATTCTAGAGCCAATTTTGGATAAGTGGATGCCAAGAGAAGTGGATCTAGAACTTATGTGTGCATCCTATGATGAAGCAAGATCAGATGCTATTATTAAATCCACATGTGAGTTAGCAAAAGGTTTGACCAAGTTAGCAGAAGGAAGAACCAATGTGGAGAGGAAACACAACTTGTATAGGAAAGAATTTTTTAGTGTAAATTTGAATTGTTTCCTGGGGGTTTTGTTAACCAGAATCAGTTGAAGGACAAAAAGGTATGGCTTGATGAGCTGGGAGCTAACTTGTCTCTAAGGGTGAATGGAATCATTAATACATATGACACATCCCTATTTGTCAAGACAATTGAAGAAATAGAAAAGATAAAGTCATATTATGGCTTTTTGAATCTAGAGGTTAATAAAGTGATAAACCCTTGGAAAAGGTTGGTTAAGTTGAAGGAAAAAATTGTTGGCTACTCATGGCCTGCTGATGACGGTTCCAAGAGTGGACCAAGAAATATGTGGTGCAAGAAGAAGGAATCCCATAGTAGTTAGAAGATGTTACAGAGGAGCAACAAACTAAAGAGGCCATTGATACTGAAAAGGACTTGTAACTGTTTCTTGGAGGATATTGTGGTTTGTAACAAACTTTTCTTAAGAATGTCTGAAGCTTGTATGCATCCATAATGTTATAAATGGATACAAGGACTAATAGAAGAGGCATCACAAGAATTTTTGTAAAGAAGCTCTGCAGAAATATATCTAGGTTTTTTTCCAGCTATCACAGAGAATACTTTGAATCATGTAAGATTATTTTGAAAAATGAATATAAAGATATAGATCAATACTTTTCAGGCCTAAATTTGTGTTGTCTTCTGGTGTGTACTCATTAATTTGTTGGTTTCATTTGAATAGTCTAGGGTTATTTGATTGAACATGGATTGTAAGGCAATCATATGGATGTGTTTCTAGCTTTTCTCTTCAAGGGAGAGGAATTAAATATGCATGAAATATCTCTATTAGTAAATCAATTGTTTTCTCATTTTGAATTTGATGAATGGTTTTAGTTTTAAGAGGATAAAACTCATGTATATGTTAGGCATGTATGGGGTTAATTAAGGCTGAGGTGGTGAAATGTATGCGATTGTTCACTTTTGGGAATTCTAATTTGATTTGGGTGACTCTGTAGCCCGAATAAGGCACTGGTATCCAGTCGTGGTTTTCTTTCTATTTCTCTTGGACATCAATACTGAAAATGAGTATAAGCTTTTCAAATAATGTTTCAGTTCTATTAAGGTGATGAAGTCCATAGGTTTCTAGCATTGGTTTACTATGGATCTCAAATTTTAAAAGTGTGAAAGTTTTCTCATAAGGTATACCCACCTGAACTTTGGATAAGTTCGAAGTGTAGAAGGTTTTGTTAAAACCTTGTTATATGTTTTTCTGGAGTTTTGTTCTTCCTCGGTGTCCTCTTCATATGCAAACAATGGTTATTGTATTCCTAACAGGGAGGAGAGAAGGGAATCAGAATTTGAGAACAACATATTTAGTTCAATTTTCAAAGGTCCACATGGAGATTTGATTGATTTATGGGTATATGTGTTGTGGTTGGTTTTTCAGTTGTTCAGTAGTGACAAAGTGTCAGTATTTTGGTTTGCATTGCTTCACCTTGTAATATCTTGTTCTACGGATTTGTAGATATGTTTGGGACATTGGTGTGTGTCCTCAATTCAAGTGGTTCATGGTTTAGAGGTCCGCACGTGATTTTTCAAGGTTGATACTCATTGCAGATAGTGTTCCTGAGGTTTGATATGAAGATACTGATGATTCTGGTAATTTGAGTTGGTGCGGATGTTGCTATGGTGATTTGTGATGCTTGTGGATGTTTTGAGATCATGTACCTTTTGTGTTGGTGGTTTGCATTAATCGTTGAGCTCGTAATTGATGTTTTTCTTCAGTACATAGGTGTTGTTCATGTTCTTGGCCGACCGGATTCTTGTAGCGTGTTGTGGATGATCAAGGCATAATTTTTGGAGGTGTAACATGTTTGAGGTGAAAGATTTGGGTTTGTTCTATGTCTTGACTGACATTGCTTGGTCTACATATAGTATTGTATTGTATTGAGTGTGATTATATTTTTGTAATTAGGTGGTGAGTGTTGAGTTGATCTTGATGATTCATCCAAGGTTGATGTTGTGTATTAATAAATGTAATAACTTTGTATTTAAGGTATAAAAAGTGAGTGCATGAGTGTGTGTACATTGAATGTATACATCTTTTGAAGATAGAGAAGTAGTGTGAAGAAGAAATTTGTTTTGTGCTTCAATGAAACTAAATCGGGGAATAAGGAGATGCTATTTTCCAATTCATTGGTTTTGGATGTGATCTAAATCTATATGTACAGCCAATGAGCCTTCCCTAGGTAGTGAGCCTTATTATTTTGAGCAGTGAGCTCTGTTGAACATAATGTACCATTGAGAGGGGGGTGAATTAGTGGCTCATAAAAAATTTCCTTTTAAACCAAGCCTTGAGTGTCGGTTAACAACCTAAACACTAAACAATCAAACCGGTAAAATAAGAGTGAATATCAAAATAGCCAAACACATAAATGCATAACCCACAATACCAGATGTACGAGGAAAACCCAAGATGGGAAAAACCTCAGTGAGAAATGTTGTTGGAGTCTACTGCTCCAATCCACCCTCACAATGAAACAACATATTACAATGATTTAGGGAACCAACCCAAGAGCACCAACCCCTGCACCAAGCACCAACTCGGTGTAATATAATCCAATACAATTTCAATGCAATGATAGTACCTAGTTCCAAATGAGTTCTGCAACACTTGATCAACGGATTTCTGTCGGTTATCAACTTCCTCTGTTTCATAAGTTCTTCTGTCAGTTATCAAATTTCTCTTTCTGATCTCTTACCGGTTGCTCTCTAACTCTCTTCTCTTTCTCATAACCTCACCCTACATGGTATCACTCTTTGATGCCTTCCTAACCTTTCAATACCTGCCAGTATGTTTGACTGTTAAGACTATAACAGTTCACTGGTTACTCTGTCCCTACTGGTTAGACCCTCTCACCGATTCAACCTGCTAACACAAACCATAACTCTTTGAGAAATAAATCTAAGGTAGATAGTCTTTCTTCTTGCTCGGGCTCTCTTTTCTCTCACACCTCACATCTAACATTAAATCATTTTAGTCTCGAGTTGACATATTTATTTGTGAGGGTTCCCGCCAAAGGCAGCATTCGAACAATGTCATGTTAGGTTTTACCTTCACCAACTCAATCCGTATTAGATCTGATCTATTTTTTTTTCTGGAATGGTGATCTACATCACACCAAAAAAGCACCACCATCTCCTCGCTGTTCACTATGCATTTTCTATTTTAGATTGTCTACAACATGCTTTTCTGCATTTCTATGTCAATCACCATTAATGGCACGGTCGTTTACTTTAGCAAATGGGTACAAATGTCAGATCATCTTGCAAGGTCAGTTTAATCACCTTGCCAACTTGTCTTCCTTGAGCCACAACATTTTGCCATCCTCCCATGATTTGTGGGTTCTTCATTAAAGTCGACCTTCTTGTAAACTACTACGTCTATAAATACTTCACAAACCTCTGCGTGGTCGCCACTTGGTTTCCACCTATCATACTTGTCGACATCCACCTATTCTCGATTTTCTATGTCGGTTTGGCATCATCTTCAGTCTTCTATGTCGATTAGACATCCTTCACCGAGCAAGAAAAACTACCAGTTTATCCCACCTTACCGGTATAACCTAACTTCACTGGTGGACCTTCATACCTGCTGACCTCTTCTTTGTTGGTCAATTTTTTTGGCCTTCCATCAAACATGTTGTTCCATCTACTAAGTCCATTTACTAGTAGCATTAAACTTCTTTGTGTATACTGGCTTGCATCCTTTTGTTCTTCTTTGCTTGCTTTTTTTGCCTTGTGGGTGGGCCTGTTTTACCGATAGATAATACATTTCATGTGTACCAGTAACATACCTTTATGTCTGCTTACAAACATATGTTTTGACATCATCATGTCTTACTGCACCCATACCGGTCATCATTAATTACTCACCGGTGACCATGCCATACCAGTTGACATCATTGACAACCTATTGCCAATAATCTCCCCCTTTGGCATTGATCTCAACTCACTACATGTTCTCACACAGGTAGATTTCTCTCCCTTTGACACAATGACAAAGGGTTGGGATAGTTTATTCTCCCCCTTTGATTCAACTTATCTCCCCCTTAGTCAAATCATCTCTTAGTGTTTACAATCAATACTGAGACATACAACCCTAAACTTTCCCTATGATAAGTATGTGGTTCAAGAGATATAGATAATGATATGAACTCCCCCTGAACCATATATCTCTTTACAAACTTAAGTGCATGAGGCAGGTGACACAACTCCCAACTTGTGTCTTAAGTACTCAAAAGTGCTTACCAGTAAAGGTCTGGTGAAGATGTCTGCCACTTGTTCTCTTGTAGGGACATGTTACATCCTTATTTCCTCTCCTTCAACCTTCTCTCTGAGAAAATGATACTTGATGACTATATGCTTTGTCCTTGAATGCATCACTAGATTCTTTGATATGTTGATGGCAATTGAATTATCACACCAAATGAGAATAGGATCAAAGATATCCACCTATATGTCCTTGAGGGTTTGCTTCATCTAAAGCACCCAAGAGAAGGATGTAGCAGCAACAATGTATTCTACTTCAGTAGTTGATAGGGAGACTGAATCCTACTTCATGCTATACCATGAGACCAACTGATCACCTAGGGAGAATGCACCACCACTTGTTCTCTTCTGATCATTAATGCAACCTACCCAATCAACATCACTATATGCTTTCAAGATGAATTCTCCTTATTTAGGGTACCATAATCCATAATTGAGTGTCCCTTGTAGGTACCTAAAGATTCTGCTTACTACATTCATATGTGATTGCTTAGGTGTTTCTTAAATCTAGCCACCATACACAGTCTTCAAGTTTGATAAATTTATTTTTATCACCGATCATTTGGTTGGAATAGCTACTATCTACAACCCATAGATTTCTTCTTTCAGCATGTAGGGCAGTCTACACTATCAGACTTGATTTTGATTTGCCCTTTTCTTTCTCAACCCAAACTGGTTGAGTTTCCTTCTTCTTATCAGCTGCAATTTTGTGCTCTGATTTGGCTACTGGTTCCTAATCAGGATCTGTCCTCTTTTGCTTGATTTTCCTATTCTTACAAAGCTTTGTTATATGTCCAAACTCTTGACAGTTATAGCATTTCACATTTACATTGAAAGATGAATCTTTGAAACTATTATAGGACACCGGTTTAGTCTTCCTACATTCAAAACTCCTATGACCAAATCCATTGCACTAATAACAAACAACATTCATATCCCAAAGTGCATTAAATGGATTTCTACTTTCATAACAAATAGTGGGCTTATTTGTTAATCTACAATCAGCTAACCTATGTCCAAATTTGTTACATCGATAACAATAAGCACGAAAATTTGGAACATACCGGTTAGGTTGCCTTGGTCCTGCAAACGTTTACCTCATCGGAGGTCTTCCTTTAATGTTGCTAACTCTAGTGAATCCTTCATGATCAACTCTTTCATTTATCCTAAGATCAACATTTTGGTACATTGAGTGTGGCCTCCAGTTTATTGATTGTGTATACTGGTTTGTGTGATGATTTCTAATAGCTTCTGCATAAGTCTTCTTATCGGTATCCTTGCTTACTATGAATGTTTTCTTTTCTTCACCTTCACTAGAAGAAGTGAACTATATCTCTTTACCGGATGTGTCTTTGTTGTTTGAACTCTGTCCCTCTTCAAATACTAAGCCATCAGTATATTTAGATTGCTTTTGCTTGCTCAACATCTTGTCTAAGGCTTCTATGCTACCCTCATATTTTCTCCTCATTTTCAGTTCATCCTTACTCTCTTCAAGATCTTTTTAAGCTTCACTATTTTTGCTTCCATATCTTGATGCTCCTTTTCCTTCTTTATCAAATCAGAGGATGTAACTTCACATAACCTCTTGGCTTTTTCCAACTAGAGTTTTAAGTCGAAGATAAATTGATTAGACTCAACCAGGGATTGCTTCAAGAGACTTTGTTCTTCTGTTGTAGAAAGCTTGACCCTCTTCAGTTCTCTTCTTGTCTTACTTAACTCCTTAAGATCACTTATGATCTAACCTTCTAGATCCACTCCATCTTTAACATCTTCTTCCTCCTCATCTTCACCAACTGGTTCATCTAGAGCCATAAAGAGATAAATTTCTCTTTCATTCTCTTGGTAGTCATCTTCTAACGCACTTTCTTTGTTTGTGGCATCACCCTCAATAGTATATAGATTGTTCTGCTTCTGGTAGCCTCTTCTTCCTTTCCAGAAGACATTACTTTCTTTGCCTTTACCGGTAGATCTGCCAAAACTTATTTGCTTATCTCCACCGATTTCATTATAAGGACATTTTGCAGCAAAGTGTCCAACTTTACCACAGTTGAAGCATTTGAGTGGTAACTTTCCATTATACCTATTGGATACCCTCTTGAGCTTTCTAAAAAAAATTTCCACCTCTGCATCCGAGTCTTCACTGGATCCTTTGTGATAAACCTCTTCCTTGTCCTTTTTCATGAAGTTGAAAGTTGCCTCTTTCCTTGAAAGTTCTTCGTCGGTTGTCCTCATTTCATAGGCAGTTAGAGAGACAAATAGGTCATCCATTGTGAAGGTTTTCAAATCCTTTAATTCCTCAATGGAAGAAACATTAGTATCATACTTAGATGTGAGAGATCTAAGTACCTTCTTGACAATAATCTCATCAGCAATTTCTTCTCTAAGTCCTCTTATGGTGTTCACAGTTGCATCTACTTTGTGAAGGTAGTCTACAATATTTTCTTCATCTTTCATCTTGATGCCTTAAAGATAACCTCTTAGTTATTGCGGCTTGGCCTCTTTGACTTTGGCATCTCCTTTAAATAACCTCTTGTTGCCCCCATATTTGGCCTACATAAAATTTGAACTTTAAATCGGTCTCAACGTCGAGTAAAGATCCAGTAGTTGTTTTTGCGTAAACAATGAACACGCAATCCAAGGTCCTTACTAGTCAGAATATGAAAAATGAAAGAATTTTGAAAATTATCACAAATTTAGGGAAATCACTTTACAGTCAGGACCTAAACATCATTTTGTATCACATGTCCAACTTTCACCTGAACACAGTTCATATTTTGTCATATTTTAAACATTCAATTTTTGGTGTTTGTTGCTCCCAAATGATTAAAATATCTCATTTAAGGCTTCATCATGAGGCACAAATAATTGTGTGGATATATTTCCCTACCATTGATGTGTGTTTCAAATTTTAGGACCTAACTCCCTATTGTTTGAAAGTTATGCCATTTTTCTCCAACCAAAGCTTTATATTTAAATTATTTCTCAAATGATAATTTAATATTTTAAATTATTTTATTATGTTTGGTCATTTACGATGAGAAAATCAACTTCAGTCATCGGTGGAATTCTTCCTTGATCCATTCTCAGTGATAAAAGGTTTCCAATGTGTAAAGGGTAGCTTGCTCAACCAAAAGGTTAGAAATGCTCAGTTTTTGAGCATTCTTAACCTCATTTCTTAACCTTTTGTCAAAAAGGTTAGAAATGCTCAATTTTTGAGCATTTCTAACCCATATTTCTAACCTATCCCCAAAAGGTTAAGAATGCTCAAAATTTGAGCATTTCTAACCCCATTTCTTAACCTTTCGGGCCCCACTTTGTCAAGAAGGTTAGAAATGCTCAATTTTTTAGCATTCTTAACCTCTTATTGATTTTATCAAAGAAAGGGAAAATATTAAAGAAAAACAATAAATAAAAGAAGGATTCAAAGAACAAGTTATGAGTGTTCATCAATGAATTGAAGAAGAGAGGGAATTGCGTTAGATGTTGTAGTCGCGACTACTCTGATAGCCAATATATGTAACATGTTTGAATGTTGCAGAATGAGGAAGAATACACAATATCCATGAGATGCTTGACAAAAATACCACGTATGTTGCAGGTTATGGATGCACAAACAATGCATGGGAACTGTTCGACATAATTCCTCCAAGGAATATGAATCAAGTGATAGGAAACACACATGACTGAACTCTTCAAAAATGTTCTCTACTGATATGCCTCGCTTCCAGTAGTGTGGTCTTAAGGAATGCGATGGTTTCATGCTTTCCAAAAAAATGCACTGGAGTATTACATCTATCAAAAGATAATGCACGTGAAGTGTTTAACAGTAGTGAATGGCATTTAATAGTTTGAAAATCCGCCTCAAGGAAATATGTCCCTCGACAAATGCAAACCACGGGAGCTTTCATTATGGCACGTTAACTATTTGGCAAAAGTTCCTCAAAGAATATTGAGATTATCAGTAGTGCACATAAGCTATTTGACATCATCTTCCAAAGTCACGCGGTCTCAGGTATTGCCTGCAAATAGCGCACACCACAGCATTAGCAAAATCCCTCACTAAAATGTGGTCTCATGGCATTTGGATGTGACAAGGCATGTGGACTGTTATGGATGTTTTTTTTTCCAGAAGGGTAGTGTTTGACAGCGTTTTTCCATGCTGTTGCAAATCATGAGAAATTTAAATGCATAGACAATGCACATGATCTATTTGACATAATACTTCAAAGAGATATCATCTCAAGGAATGGGGTGACCAGATTGCAGGATATGCACGATGCAATTGCCCAGTGTAAAGCCAAATTCTGTAATCCTTTACAACCATCCTTTCGGTCTGCATTAAAATGGGGTGTCTCAGAGGCCCATGTATTGGAAGACTCGGATTTGCAACAAATGGGAGACCACAGGGCATTGCCCCTTTGGTGACAAGTGCCATTTTTCTCACGGTGTTGCAGAACTCCAGAAATATGGTGGAGGTTTATTAGATTCAGAAAATGGGGCTATATCTGCTGGGCTTCATAATGATTTTAAGCAAACAGCTCCATCCATGAAACCTCACACAGAACTGGGAGTGGGACCTCAATATTTTGTGTTTAACACTTACAACTATACCATGGGATTCTCAAACCAAAGATCTATTGGTAACATTCAAGGTCAGAGGCAAGGTCAAAGGGATTTTCCAAAATGGAAAGGACCAGACAAAATGGATTTGCACTATGTATAGAAAGGATTTTGGACTTGTATATTTGGCCTACATAAAATTTGAACTTTAAATCGGTCTCAGCATCAAGTAAAGATCCAATAGTTGTTTTTGCGTAAACAGTGAACACGCAATCCAAGGTCCTTACTAGTCAGAATATGAAAAATGAAAGAATTTTGAAAATTATCACAAATTTAGGGAAATCACTTGACAGATAGGACATAAACATCATTTTGTATCACATGTCCAACTTTCACCTGAACCCAGTTCATATTTTGTCATATTTTAAACTTTCAATTTTTGGTGTTTGTTGCTCCCAAATGATTAAAATATCTCATTTAAGGCTTTTTCATATGGCACAAATAATTGTGTGGATCTACGTCCCTACCATTGATGTGTGTTTCAAATTTTAGGACCTAACTCCCTACCGTTTGAAAGTTATGCCATTTTTCTCCAGCCAAAGCATTATATTTAAAATATTTAAATTATTTCTCAAATGATAATTTAATATTTTAAATTATTTTATTATGTTTGGTCATTTACGATGAGAAAATCAACTGCATTCATTGGTGGCATTCTTCCTTGATCCATTCTCAGTGAAAAATGGTTTCCAATGTGTAAAGGATAGCTTGCTCAACTAGAAGGTTAGAAATGCTCAGTTTTTGAGCAATCTTAACCTTTTGTCAAAAAGGTTAGAAATGCTCACTTTTTGAGCATTTCTAACCTATCCCCAAAAGGTTAAGAATGCTCAAAATTTGAGCATTTCTAACCCCATTTCTTAACCTTTTGGGCCCCACTTTATCAAGAAGGTTAGAAATGTTCAATTTTTGAGCATTCTTAACCTCTTATTGATTTTATCAAAGAAAGGGAAAATATTAAAGAAAAACAATAAATAAAAGAAGGATTCAAAGAACAGGTTATGAGTGTTCATCAATGCATTGAAGAAGAGAGGGAATCACATTAGATGTTGTAGTCGTGACTACTCTGATAGCCAATATACGTAACATGTTTGAATGTTGCAGAATGAGGAAGAATACACAATATCCATGAGATGCTTGACAAGAATACCATGTATGCTACAGGTTATGGATGCACAAACAATGCATGGGAACTATTCGACATAATTCCTCCAAGGAATGTGAATCAAGTGATAGGAAACACACATGACTGAACTATTCAAAAATGTTCTCTACTGGCATGCCTCGCTTCCAGCAGTGTGGTCTTAAGGAATGTGATGGTTTCATCCTTTCCAAAAAAATGAACTGGAGTATTACATCTATCAAAAGACAATGCACATGAAGTATTTGGCAGTAGTGAATGGCATTTAACAGTTTGAAAAGTCACTTCAAGGAAATGTGTCCCTTGACAAATGCAAACCATAGGAGCTTTCATTGTGGCACATTAACTATTTGGCAAAAGTTCCTCAAAGAATACCAAGATTATCAGCAGTGCACATAAGCTATTTGACGTCATCTTCCAAAGTCACACGATCTCAGGTATTGCCTACAAACAGCGCACACCATAGCATTAGCAAAATCCCTCACTAAAATGTGGTCTCATGGCATTTGGATGTGACAAGGCGTGTGGACTGTTATGGATGTTTTTTTTTCCAGAAGGGTAGTGTTTGACAGCATTTTTCCATGCTGCTGCAAATCATGAGAAATGTGAATGCATAGACAATGCACGTGATCTGTTTGACATAATACTTCAAAGAGATATCATCTCAAGGAATGGGGTGAACAAATTGCAGGATATGTACGATGCAATTGCCAAGTGTAAAGCCAAATTCTGTAATCCTTTACAACCATCCTTTCGCTCTGCGTTAAAATGGGGCGTCTCAGAGGCCCATGTATTGAAAGACTCAGATTTGCAACAAATGGGAGACCATAGGGCATTGCCCCTTTGGTGACAAGTGCCATTTTGTTCACGGTGTTGCAGAACTCCAGAAATATGGTGGAGGTTTATTAGATTCAGAAAATGGGGCTATATCTGCTGGGCTTCGTAATGATTTTAAGCAAATTGCTCCATCCATGAAACCTCACACAGAATCGGCAGTAGGACCTCAATATTCTGTGTTTAACACTGACAACTATACCATGGGAATCTCAAACCAAAGATCTATTGGTAACATTCAAGGTCAGAGGCAAGGTCAAAGGGATTTTCCAAAATGGAAAGGATCAGACAAAATCAGTCAAATTTATGGTGATTGGATTGATGACAATGAATGGGAATATACAAATCTTTCAACTACGTTGCAGCCTGAGGAAGCAAGTCAGATTAATGAAGAAGAACCTTAAGATGCTCGAATAAAAAAAAGATTGAAAAGTTGCAAAATAAATCTTGGGGTCAAACAAACATTCCATTTTTCAAGGGTATAGCTGAACAACATAATAATCGAAATTGATTTTCAAAAGGTGGAATTAAAGGCAGAGACATGACAGCTTTAGGTGCAAACTTTGATCAAGTTTATGAAGATGATACATTGGTGGGGGATCTCTGACTTGTGCATTTACAAGTTGAGCAACTTGTTTGTTTTTTTTGGGTGCCGGAGCAAGCAAAACAGCCACTTAAGAGATGACAGGCTATGTATCCCTGGTATGGGCAATCAAAGGCATTACACAAGAAAATGAGCAAAACCTCCTATATGAAATGAGCATTCATCTTACTTTGGATTTGGAAGATAAAAAAATGTACATCATACCCGTCCGAATAATAATAATTTTGTGAGATATTGATATGGAGAGATGTAATGCATACATCTCATGGGTGTATTGTAAGCTTATTTTCTCTTCACACTACAATATCTATTTTGGCATAAAGTGAATAGATCGAGGATCAGAGTTATGCCAATTACATCCCTTGAGAAATAACTTAAAGTTTTGAAAAATCAATATGACAAAGGATTTCATCATTTAATATCTTACAAGATGGGAGAAGACACTGGTCAATGTATTAAGCAGGTTAATAGTTGCAACTTATGATGAGTCATGGGATACCACCAATGTAAAGAATGTATTGATGGGTATGGGTTTTACATTTAGTGAAGAGGTGATGATTCTTCTCAGAGGGATCATGGAGTACTGTGAGTGACATGAAATACATTTTGAAATGATAAACATTCCATCAAACATGGTTGATTAGATACAACAAAGATGAGTATGTGAAAACTAATGATGTCCTATTTAAGTGCCTTGTCATTTGAAAATTCATCACATTCCTGAGAGGAAAAGATGATCAGTAAATGTAGTCAAATCACTTGTATTTCAAGATCAAATTATTGATGAGTAAGAAACTCACAAATTAGATAAAGACATGGTGGCCACCTCGGCAAAATCAAGAATGAGTTATTTCTTCAATGTACTGGGTTTGAAATTATTTTTGGAAAAGTGATTTAACTCACTTATTGTAACTAAAGGTTAGGAAGTTGACTTATTCTGTGCATAAGTGTTTAAGTTATTAACTCTTTGAAATTCACACAGAAAAGAGTTAGTTATTAACCCAGGAATAAATTTAGTTACTAAGGTGGTTATTTTGGGAAGCCTATATATAGAGGGCTTTTGTAATGTATAGAGAGAGGGGGGGACTTTTTACAAAAAAAAAAAAACTCTGCTGGAATTCCAGGAGAAACTTGTAATGACATTTTGATTTGCACTATGTATAGAAAGGATGTTGCACTTGTATATTTCCAAAAGAATAATGAAGAATACTTTTTAGTTCATATGTTCTAAATGTATTCGTGTGTTATTATTGCCGATTTCTCATATGTCAAATTGGTAGTCTTTTTATGCATATGTGATTTATACAATTGATGTGATGATGCACAAGCAACCTTTGGTATCTCAGTTTGAATGTGTTGAAGTATCTTATCTCTGCGTATGTTGAGATTTGTCATTCTTCTTTATCGTCATTTCATGGCTAAGCATATTACGTTATAAACTCCCCTTATAAATTGTTGCAAATATTGAGAAATCTCAGTTGATGGTCGTATGTCTGTTGTTGGGGTTTCTGTTATTTATCTTCTTTAAGTTCTATGTTTTCTCCTTTATGTACTTTCAGCTTAAAAGTACATGAAAATCCTAAACACCCCTATCATACGAGGGAGCTGCCCCTCTCAAACGTAGAGGAAGATCATGTTTCACATAACGATCTCTCCAACTGTTGGAACGTTTGTTACTGCTTATCAGGCAAACAGGGTTAGTTTCAGGTAAACGACCGCAGTGACAAATCTGTTTACCAACAAGTCTGCAATTTATCCCAAGTCTCCTCAGTGGATGCACAGTGCATTACCTTGACAAACTCATTATCTGACAACCCGCTTAAGATAGCATGTTTATTGTTTGCATTATTCTCATACTCCTTCTTACCATCCGGATCAGTTGAAGGAATACTAGGGATAGTATACCCATTCTTGATAGACATCCACACATCAAAACCAAGAGAGGAAATATAGGTCTCCATTCTTCTGTGTTTCAAGACATAGTTAGATCCATCAAACATGGGATCTTTTGAGGAGGCAGACTCATTTCTTTCCATTGTGTTCCTTGACCACAATCCACTCAAGCTAGAGAAATATTTATTCAACTAGAAACCTACACTTTGATACCAACTATTTAACACAATGTACCACTAAGAGGGGGGTGAATCAGTGGTTCCTAAAACTTTTCCTTTTAAACCAAGCCTTGAGTACCAGTTAACAACCTAAACACTAAACAATAAAACTGGTAAGATAAGAGTGGATATCAAAAGAGACAAACACACAAATGCATAACCCACAACACCAGATGTATGAGGAAAACCCAATATGGGAAAAACCTCCGTGAGAAATGTTATTAGAGTCTACTGCTCCAATCCAACCTCACAATGAAATAACAAGTTACAATGATTTAGGGCACCAATCCAAGGAACACCAATCCCTACTGGTTTAGGGCACCAACCCAAGGAACACCAACCCCTACTAATTTAGGGAACCAACCCCTACACCAAGCACCAACTCGGTGTAATATAATGCAATACAATTTTAATGCAATGATAGCACCTAGTTCCAAATGAGTTCTGCAACACTTGATCAACAGATGTCTACCGGTTATCAACTTCCTCTATTTCACCAACTCTTCTTTTGTTGGTTATCAGATTGCTCTTTCATATCTCTTACCAATTTCTCCCTGACTCTCTTTTTCTTTCTTGAAACCTCACCCTACACGGTGTCACTCTTGGATGCCTTCCTAACCTTTCAATACCTACCAGTGTGTTTGACTATTAATACTATAACAGTTCACCAGTTACTCTATCCCTATAGGTTAGACCCTCTCACTGGTTCAGCCTACTAACACACACTATAACTCTCTGAGAAATAACTCTAAGGCAGATAGTCTTTCTTCTTGCTCATGCTCTCTTTTCTCTCACACCTTAAATCTAACATCAAATTATTTCAATCTCGAGTTGACATATTTATTTGTGAGGGTTCCTGCCAAAGGCAACATTCAAACCGTGTCGTGTTAGGCTTTATATTCACCAACTCAAACTGTATTAGATCTGATCTGATCTACTTTTCTGGAATGGTGATCTTCATCACACCAAACAACACCACCATCTCCTCGCTTTTCAATGTGTATTTCCTATTTTAGGATGTCTACAACATGCTTTTCTACCTTTATCAATCAATCAACATTAATGGCTTAGTTGTTTCCTTTGGTAAATGGGTACAAAGGTCAGATCATCTTGCAAGGTTAGTTCAATGACCTTGCCACCTTGTCTTCCTCGAGCCGCAACATTCGGCCATCCTCCCATGATTTGCGAGTTCTTCATGAAAATGGACTTGCTTGTAAACTACTACATCTATTAATACTTCACCGACCTCTACATGCTCGCCACCTAGTTTCCACCTGTCATCCTTGTCGACATCCACCTATGCTCGGTTTTCTATGTCGGTTTGGCATCATCTTTAGTCTTCTATGTCAATTAGACACAGTTCACTGACCGAGACAAACTACCTGTTTATCCCACCTTACTGATATAACCTAACTTCGCCAGTGGACCTTCATACCTATTGACCTCTTCTTTGTTGGTGGATCAACTTGGCCTTCCATCAAACATGTTGGTCCATCTACTAGTTCCATTTACCGGTAGCATTAAACTTCTCTATGTATACCGGTTCACATCCTTTCGTTCTTCTTTTCTTGCTTTCTTTTCCTTGTGGGTGGGACTTCTTTATCGATAGATGATGCATTTTATGTGTACCATTAACATACCTTTTTCTCTACTTACACACATATGGATTTATATCATCATGTCTTACTTCACCCATACCATTCACCATTACTTACTCATCGGTGACCATGCTATACCGGTTGACATCAATGACAACCTAATGCCAACAAGCTCTAGGCAGTGTGCCTGAATGCATGTGCATTCCCATTGTAATACTTTTAACAGAGTATACCTATTTTGTGGGTTCATCCCCACCATGGCTTTTCCCTTAACCAGGTTTCCACATCAAAAATCTTAGTGTTATGTGTTTTCATGTGTGTTGATAATTTATACTTTAATATTTAATTATCAAATCTAAGATTAAGTTTAAGTTGCTTAAGTTTTTGTGAGAACTGATTCACCCCACTCTCAGTTGTCTGCCTTATTTTCATCAATTGGTATCAGAGTTGTTTTATCATGATGTAGGACGTATGTCGAAGATCAATATTTGAAACAGAGTGTTTGTGTTTTAATAGTTATCAAGCATTTGGATTTGGGCCTTTAAAAGAATATTTGTTTTTCTTGTGTTTTCTTTGGTTGGGCACACTTGTGCGTGTGAGCAGTCCCACAACTAACACACACTATCCTCTCCCCTTGGCCCTCATGGTCTTGGGTGCATGAAAAAAGTGTCAGTGACACTTGATTTTCATTTTTATAGGTAGATGGCCTATCCCCTCGAGTAGCCCATAAGGCCAAGTGAGGGGAGAATGATTCAAAACGGTAATGGGTTAAAGCCAAGCCACCTCTCAGATGCTATATTAAATACGTGGGATTAAATTCATCATGATGGGCGTTAATTGCCTACCTACGTTGACTTCCTCAATACCTGTGTTCTACAAGAATGAAGCCTCTTAAAGGAGAGAGCTTATATCGACGCTTGAAAGAGAGTCCCATACTAGAAATGCCATTATTGTAGTTTTCCCAAAACCTTCTACTTATTGACTCAGGCATTGTGATATGCGCATACCAGAGAAACCTCTCATGTAACCCTCAATTTGAGATAGTAAATTTCTTGGGATCTTTAGGTCCTTAGAAATTTGAATCTTGGTATGCTCGAGCAGCGAGTGTCATAGAGGGGAGCCAGTTCTACCAAGATTCTAATTATCTAGTTGAATGTGATATTTTGCAAGGAGATTCAACAAGTATTGTCCTCGTCAGCCTCAGGATTATTCTTGAATGTTCTATTTTCATGAAAAAGGTCAAACAAATATTTTGATTTTTGTGCTTGTTAAATTGAATCATAAACAAAGGACATAAACAACATATTGAACATTGGCAAACAAAACAATCTTCACAAGCAATAATAATTAAACTTGGTCATCAAACAAATTTTTCAAAAGATTCAAACAAGTTCAAAATAAGTGTCCAAACAAGCATTCAAAAATAGTTAAACTTGGTCCAAAACACTTCAAAGTATTCATCCAACATTAAAAAACATTTCATTAACACGACCTTTCAAAACATTGGATATCCTTGTTGCAAAATTCATACCACTTAGGCTTAGCTCTTGCATAGTTCAAACTTAGGTCTTAGGGTATACATTATCCCCTCTTGCACTTATGTTTAGAATCATTTTCCTAAGTTTTGATTACGTTATCATTATCATACCAAATTAGGTCTTGGCTTAGGTTGCACTTGTTGGCATATGCACACTCCAATGAGACATTGTATGTGATTGAAGGTTTTGTCATTGATGGCAACGTTGCAATCTTATGGCACTGGCAAAGGCATTATAATGGCATCAGTAGATCACACTCTATACCGGCACCAACACCAACACAGAAGAAAGGAAGTATACCGGCACAGAGGCCGACAAGATTTTGTTATATTATATTTTGTTTATTATTGTAAAAATGTGTAAGCCGACTTGGCAAATTGTAAAATGACTCTTATATATAAAGAGATCATTGTAGACATTTGATATATGAGATGTAAGCATAAAGAAAAATATTAGGTAGACCTATTGTGCGAAATATAGGTTAAGGGGTATATGTAAACAACAAAGAAGGAACCGGTACTAAATCTGGCATTGAAGATGCTATTGTAAAACAGTACAAGATATTGGATTTGTATAATCGTTATTGTAAGTCAGTGAGACTTCCCATTGAGCAGTGAGCTCTAGGCAGTTGGCCTTTCTGCATGTGCAAGCCCCTATTGTAAGTAATATTCTCTTATTGTCCAGTGAGTAAATATTGTGGGTCACAAATCCCACCGAGGTTTTTCCCACACCGGGTTTCCTCGTTAAAATCTTGTGTTATGGTGTGCTTTTCATGTGGATGTTATTGATTCTATTTATTGCATTATTTCTTGCATACCGGTACACTGTTATATTATGTTCTGCATGTTTTAAGTTAAGAAATTTCATTCACCAGTCAAATATTGATTCACCCCCCCCTCTCAGTATCTGTGGGATCCCTAACAGTACTTTGTATTTTCCAAATTCATTGGTCCTCACGTATCCATATCACATTGGCTTTATTATTGCATAGTCCTAGGTTGATGAAACCTGCTAACTCTATGTGAAAGGAATGTCAATTAGGGAAGTAAACCAAAGTTACTCTCAGGTGTAAGAAGCATTGTTCAAGTGGATTATTTGATCTTGTGCATACTAATTTGTGTGGTCCTTCTAGAGTTAGGAGTTTGCAAGGAGATATATATTTCATGTTGTTGATTGATGATTATTCTAGGATGATGTAGGTTACTTTCATGAGGGATAAGTCTAAAGATCTAGAAAAGTTAAAGATTTTCAAGGCTATGGTTGAGATAGAGATGGGTTTTAAGCTAAAGTGTATGAGATCTGATAGAATTGTTGACTTCACTTCTGGTGAGTTTAATACATTTTGTGAGGAACATGGGATAAGAAGACAGTTGTCTGCTTTGAGAACCCATCACCAAAATGGAGTTGTGGAAAGGAAGAACATAACCATTCAAGAAACTACTAGGACAATGAATTTGGACAGAAATATTCTACATGTCTATTGGAGAGAAGTTTTGAGTATTGTTATTTACACTCTTAACTGAGTGCATATCAAAGGTGATATCAGTAACACTCCTTATGAATTATGGTTTGGTCATGCTCCTATAGTTAAATATTTCAAAAAATTTGGAAGTAAATGTTATATCAAGAAGGATGAAGATCTAGGAAAGTTTGATGCTAGATGTAATGAAGGAATATTTCTTGGTTATTCTACCAAAAGAAAAGCATATCGATGTTATAATAAGCGACTGAGAAACATAGTTGAGAGTGCAAATGTCATGGTTGATGAAAGCAATGAGAGAGAATTTAGATCTTGCGGATATGATTGAGATGATTAGTGTGATAATACAAACAATGGGAAGCAACCTCAAACCTAGAATCAAGTTCATATTATTTCGGTGAATCCAGTGCCTCAAGGAGAAGGAACTAGTGCAAGTGTCGAAGAAAAGACACTAGAGTCTGAAATTCAAGAAAATCCTAAGACTCCCAGGTATGTAAGGTTGAATCATTTCAAAAATCAAAATATAGGAGATAGAAATAAAGGTGTTCAAATAAGAAGAAGAATTGTTGAAGATCAAGTTGAGTATTGTATAATTTCATAGATTGAACCTAAGGATGGCAATGAAGCTTGTAAAGATGAACATTGGGTAAAATAAATGGAAGAAGAATTGATGCATATCGAAAAGAATAATACATGGAATCTTGTTCCCAAACCTAAGGATAGAAATATAATTGGAACCAAATGGGTCTTCCAGAACAAATTCAATGAGCAAGGTGAAGTTGTTAGAAACAAAACAAGACTTGTTTGTAAAGGATATTCACAATTGGAAGGAATTGATTTTGAAGAAACTTTTTCCCCTATGGAAAGGATTGAAACTATAAGATTATTTCTTTCTTTTACTTCTTACAAGGATTTCAAAGTCTATCAGATGGATGTCAAGTCAACATTCCTAAATGATGAGTTGGAAGAAAGGTGTACATTGAGAAACCAAATGGATTTTAATTATCTGATCAAGGATATTTGGTTTGCCGATTGAAGAAAGCTTTGTATGGACTGAAGCAAGCCCCAAGATCATGGTATGCTAGATTGGATAAGTATATGATGAAACTAGGATTTAACAAAGGTACAACTGATAGTAATTTGTACTTCAAGATTGATCATGATAACATTCTGATTGTTTAAGGTTATGTTGATGATATTATCTTTGGAGGGAATGATAGTTTGTGGAAGGAGTTTGCTAATGAAACATAGAATGAATTTTAATTGTCTATGATTAGAGAGATGAAATTCTTATTGGGTTTACAAATTACACAGTTCGAAAAAGGAATATTTATATCTTAGTCCAAGTATGTAAAAGAGTTGTTGAAGAAGTTTGGTTTAGAAGATTAAAAACTAGTTGGTACTCCTATGGTGACCGGATGTAAGTTGACTAAATATGATGATTCCCCTAAGGAAAATCGGACTAGATATAGATCAATGATTGGTTGATTTCTCTATTTGACTCAGACCAGACCTAGCATCATCAATGGCATTTGTCATGTTGCTAGATTTCAAGCTGATCCTAAGGAATCTCATGTTGTAGCTATCAAAATAATTTTCAAATATTTGAAAGGAATAGTTGATTTTGGTCTTTGGTATCCTAAAGATGATGATTTCACTTTGAGTTCTTTTATTGATGATGATTGGGTAGGAGATGTGGATGAAAGAAAGAGTACTAGTGGTGGTGTATTTTTCTTGGGAAAAATATTTGTTTCATGGTTGAGAAAAAAGCGTAACTCTATTTCTCTATCTACTACAGAGGTAGAATATATTGTTACTGCAAACAATTGTACTCGGGTGGTATGGATGAAATAGATGTTGAAGGATATCAGAGTAGTGTATGATGAGCCTATTTCTATGTACTGTGACAATTCAAGTGCAATTAACATTTATAAGAATTTGATGTTGCATTCAAATACTAAACATATATCTATCAAGTTTCACTTTTTGAGAGATAAGGTAAATGAGAAGGAAGTCAAATGGGAGTACGTGCATATAAGGAACAGATTGAAAACATCTTCAAGAATCCTTTTCCTAAGGATACTTTTGAGTGTCTCAAAGGGAAGTTAAGGGTGATTTCCCCTCCTGATCAAAACTAAGATGCATTTGGTATGCATTAGTCTTATGTATTTAACAGTCATATCTTATGATACAGATGGATCATTGGTGGTTGCAACTCAAGGGGAGTAGTCAGTAAGTCAGTTTTGTAATTTTGATTGCAAATATGTGTCTTTGATATTGATATCAAAGGGGGAGGGAGTCATGTGAAAAACCATAAGGAGGAGAGAGTCACACGAGATTTGGGAGAGAGATTCATTTCTTTTTCTTTGTCATTGATTGTTTTTCACATCATATGTTGCCATCAATGCCAAAGGGGAATATTATTGGAAGAATATTGCAAATATGTGCTTGAGATATATTTGAGAGATGTGTTGTCATTGATGTCAACATATTTCTCTATCTATGATTATGATGTAGTGAAGTTCAGTGAGTTAGTTTTTTCATCATTTTGAAGATCAAAGTTTGCGGATTAAAAGATTTTTAGAGAGTTGTATGTAGTTGATTTAGTTTAATTTTAAGAGGTGTGTAAGGAGATTTGATTGAGTTATGGGTATCTATTTTGTGGTTGGTTTTTTAGTTGTTCAGTGGTGATAGAGTGTTAGTATTTTGATTTGCATTGCTCCACATTGTAATATCTTGTTCTGCAAATTCGGAGTATGTTTGCGATGTTGGTGTGTGTCCTCAATTCAAGTGGTTAATTGTTTAGAGGTCCACAAGTGATTTTTCAAGGTTGAAAGTCATTGCAATTAGTGTTCCTAAGGTCTGGTATGGATTCTAGTAATTTGAGTGGGTGTGGATGTTGCTATCATAATTTGTGATGCTTGTGGATGTTTTTGGATCATCTTCCTTTGTGTCGGTGGTCCACATTGATTGTTGAGCTCGTAATTAATGTTTTTCTTTGGTATGTCGGTGCTCTTCATGTTCTTGGCCGACCAAATGCATGTATCATGTTGCAGATGATCAAGGTGTAATTTTTGGAGATGTAATGTGTTCAAGGTGAAATATTTGGGTATGTGCTATATCTTGATTGATATTTCTTGGTCCACATATAGTACTGTATTGTATTGAGTGTGATTATATTTTTGTAATTACGTGGTGAGTGTTGAGCCGACCTTGATGATTCTTCCAAGGTTGATTTTGTGTATAAATAAATGTAATAACTTTGTAATTTAAGGTGTGTGAAGTGAGTGGATGAGTGTTTGTACACTGAATGTATACATTTTTCAGACACAGAGAAGAAGTGTGAAGAAGAAAGTGTTGTAAGGTGCCCCCCCCTTGGTCTCCTAGTGTTGTGCAGTGCAGCGGTCAAGTTTATGGCATGGCTTAACTGCCTCATGTGGATTCTATAAGTCTAGTGGTTGTATTGGACATTAACATGTCTCTCTTTTGGTGCAATGACAACCGCACTTGTAACAAGTGGTATTGAAGCTTGGTCACAGGTTCAAACCCCTCTCTTGCACAGGGGGGGATTGTTGCAAGGTGTGTGCCCTTGGTCTTCTTGTGTTGTGTAGTGCAACGCTCGGGTTTTGGATATGGCTTAACCACCTCCTATGGATTCTATAAGTCTAGTGGTTGTATCAGAAATTAAAAGGTCAATCTTTTGGTGCAATGACAATTGTACTTATAACAGAAAGTTGTTTTGTGCTTCAATTGAACTGAGCCAGGCATTGAGGAGATATTATTTTCTAGTTCAGTATTTCTGAATGTGATCTAAATCTATGTGTATAGGCAGTGAGCCTTCCCTAGGCAATGAGCCTTCTTATTTTGAGCAGTGAGCTCTAGGGAGTGTGTTTGAATGCATGTGCATTCCCATTGTAATACTTCTAATAGAGTATACCTATTTTCATCCCCACCATGGTTTTTCCCTTAACTAGGTTTCCACATCAAAAATCTTGGTGTTATGATAGTTTAAGTTGCTTAAGTATTTTTGACAAGTGATTCACCCCTCTCTCAATTGTCTACCCTATTTTCACCAATTGGTATCTTCACAAATGAATGTTGAAATATTGCTCCAATGGATGAATGAAGAAGACATGAATGCTTGAATGTTTGATTATGTATATCTGTGCCTATGTTTGCTTATCTAATTCCTGCTTATGCAAATGAGAAAACTAACTCCCTTTTTATACATGCCTCAGAAGATTAATTCATCTCACCAAAGGCCAACATTGGGGAGATTTGGGATCCCAAAGTGCAGATAGAGTCGGGGGACCTATCTTAGGGCTGCCCTAAGAGGGTAGGACAGGGGTGCCATGCCCCTTTTCTACCCTATCTTGGGGCCCGGAAAGGGTCTTAAGGCTATCTTAGAGCTCAAACAGGAAGGGGTCAAGGGGTGAAAATGCAGAAAGAGGTCTTGGTCAAAAAGGAGGGTGTCACCGCCAAGGTGAGGACCTCAAATATGGTTAAAATTGTAGGAGGTGCAATTTTATGACACTACATTTATCCCCCACTTAAGAGGGGGTATAGCTTACACCACTACTGTCGGTAAAGTAGAAGAAAAGAGAGATGAAGATGAGAGATGCAGATCAAGATCACAAGGAGTATAAGATGTCACTAATCTCAAGGAACCAAGCCCCCAATCTTAGGATCTTAACTCACTCAAACATATGCAAGAGCACACAAAACAAAAAGGTACAAGATGCACAAAACAAAACAAAGCGCAAAAGATACACAACAAAAACAAGACACAAGATGACAAACCAACTAGCCGAAGACACCTCGATACACAGATGTCTCAACAACTAATCAGGACACAAAGACCAATGCCATCACATAAAAGAGAAAAGCTGACATCACCCATGAACCATCAATAGAAAAACTATGGGTTCATGAGAGAAAGAAGAGAGAGGACATGAATACACACTTTGGTGATCCATGAGAAGAAAGGCAAACAAGAGAAAAACCATGGACATCTCACCCCTAAAAATATGTGATCCACGGAGAGAAGGACATGTAAATCTATCCCCAAGAGCCTGTCTAGGTGATATGTGTCAGAGAGGGGAGTGAGAACACTATTATTTCTACTCAACCTCAAGTGCGTGTGTGCAAGTGAGGTTTGAAGCACCTCATAAGAGTTTATGCCCGAGTATGTTACAACCTGTATAGAATGTATAGTACATGTGTCAAGAAAGGCATGATATCTCACTCTAAGAGTTTGTGCTCTAGTTCCAAGAATAATCACCCTGCATAGGAGAAAAAGTGACATTATTTCTCTCTAAGATTCTATGCTCTGGTTCCAAGAATGACCAACTGTACAAGAGAAAAGTGACAACATCTTTCTCTAAGAGACTTCCCTTTGGTTCCAAGAATTTCCCACTATACAAGAAAGTGATTACATCTTGCTCTAAGAGGCCACCCTCTAGTTCCAAGAATGTCCCAGTGTGCAATGCATGAGAGAAGTATAGTACATAGGAGTAGTGTGGGTTCCTCTCCCTTAAGATGTCAACATAGACTAATGTTGATATGTTAAGGAAATAAGAAAAAGGATACCTACCTTCATCACAAAGAAGATATTTGTTATGCAACAATGCCATAAATCCAAGCAAGAGAGGGAATACTCTTAAAGAAAGGATAAGATAGTTGAAAAGAGACATCTTGTTGTAAGTGTAAAGGTGATCCTTGGAGGAGAAGAGATCTTTGTTCAAAAGACATCTACCCCCAAGAGGAGTTGTCTTAGATAAATATAACATCTTCTAGAATGAATCACAGAAGAGAACAAGAATGCAATCCTTCCTCCTATTGCTAGGTGAAAGGGATTCTTGATGAAGGATGACTCACGTTTAGCCCCAAGAGGGATGGGTGAATTTATTATAGATGTACATTACCAAGTTGAAAATAGGTTGTAATCAAGGACTTACACCTCTTTTATAAGAGAGAATCCTAAGAAAACAACCAATAATTTTGCACAAGGAATGATATCAAGTAATAAAGCTCACACCATCCACACAATAGAGAAAAGCGGATCCTTAGAGAAAGAGAGAGGGAGAGATCATTGTCCCCGAAGTGTAGGACAATGAGAAGAATTACACAACTTCTATAGAGATATTGCTCATAAAAGACATATCCTTTCAAGTAAGGAATACATCCTAACCAAGGAACAGACATGCGTTCGCATGAAGGATAACTCCATTCAAGAAAGGACATCAAGTTTTGAATAACACAATAGAAGAGGTAACTTACAAAGAGAGAGAAAGGAGAAGAAGAAGGTTCACAAAAGTCCGTCAAGGAGGGATTATTCATAATAGATGTATTGTTTCAAGCAAGGAGAAGATCCCACTCACAAAACAAACATGTGCTCACATGAAAGAATACTCCATGCAAGAAAGGACATCAAGTTTATGAATAATGTACCACATGAAGAAAATAGTGAAACCTTAGAAAGAGGAAAAGAAATATTATTGACCGCAAGAATAGAGGAAAGAATAAATAGACTACTACGTTGCTCACTAAGTATGATTGCACCTAAAATTGTACCACCATGATTGACAAGGAGCCCCCAATAAGTAGGATAACGGTGTCACATAGTGAGGAGAAACATAATAGGAACTTGAATGTTATTTTAAATGATCATGATGAATATGCCATTCATCATCAGATGTTATTTTTAACATGCCTGAATCAATTTCAAGATTTGTGTTAAGAGAGAAATTTGGAATATGGAATTCAGGCGTCTTAGACTTTATAGAAAAGGTAGGAGTGAAATCTGAGGACCCCCAATCATACTCTAAGAGTTATTCTTTAGGAAATTCTTTGGTAGGAGATGGTTTATTTCATGAATTTAAGAGATTATTGTAGGAACTAAGAAAACATATGATACTTCACTTATGTTCTCATCAACTACCTCACTAGTATATGTGTAAGGCACAACATGATAATCAAAAAGAATTTTTGGTTTCGTAGGAACATGAATGGAAGTGATTTGATTTTTGTTAGGTTCTTGATTTTTGGGAGAGAGAGCATTATGATGAGAAATAATATCATCCTCTTGTTCTAAGGTATCTTTATGTTCAAGACACTCATTAGAAAAAGGACTATCATATGTAATTAGTGCTTCATCTTTAGAGGGAAGATCATGAAAAGAAGGTATAGTATCACTAGGATAAGTAGCCATGATATCATCCTCTTGCACTAAATAATCCTTATGAGGGAGATACTTTTTAGGAGAAGAAGGAACACAATTCTCCAAAGATTCATCTTTAGGAGGGAGATCTTTGAAAGAAGTGTCCATATTCCCTTTTTGCACCATTGTGCCCTGATTAATGAGATCAATTTTGGGAGGGTAAATCATAGCTATGAATGAAAGTGGGAACTAAATTATCATCATATGCATGAAAGGTAACATCATGAACATCTTTAATGTAGCTCGAAATTGAATTAGCAAAATAAGATAAGAACTCCATATTCATTGATGATCAAACAAGAATAATGTTCACCCCATACATACATAGAAAATTTAATAAAGGAGGGAAAATTGAATTTGAACTGCACATTGAAAATTTGAATTTGAAGTTGTGTTCGACCATACAGGATGTTAAAATTGATAAAGTATGCCAATTTTCTGGATTTAAGCAAAAAAACACAGTCAACTCTGTCTCCTAAAATTTTGGGAAAAATTTGAGACCGTGGCGAAAGTGCACATGGTCTGAAAAACTTTTTTCGAAATTTTCAAGGATGATAGGTATTATGATATTATTGCGGAATCCAAAAAATAGCTGATTTGGAGATGTCTAGATCAATCAAATTTGCAGTCAAAGGTTGTAAATAGAAAGATCTTTAAAATTAGGGTTTTATGATTTAACCACTGAATTTACAGAATAAAGAGAGAGATTTGAATTGCAATTTTGAGACAAAAATCAGATCAGAATCAAGTAATTAAAATTTTACACTTCACAAGCTTAATTTTCTCAAAATGAAAAATTAGGGTTTTTATGCAATTAACCTCTAAAATTTGCAAATAGATCAAACTTGGAAATGAAAATTTGAAATCCAAATTGCAATTAAACTGATCTAATAATGAGAAATCAGAATTAATGTGTAAGACGTTGGGTTCATCAAAATATAAAGTGGAAAATTGGACTTGTTATCACAAAAGCTTGCACCCTGATTGAGCTATCAACTCAGCAACCTTGTGAAACATAAAAACAACCCCAAAGTGTGGGACCTTGCGCAAGGGGGTTGAATCTCTAAAGAAGGTCGGCTTCCTTCTCAATCCAAGTGCAGGTGTTAAATGAACTCAACACTTCAAAACTAACTCCTAGGCCTATCCTAACAAATTCCAGATGTAAAGGGAAGAGAGAAATGCTTGAAATAAAAGGAGGTGATGCACCAAGAAGAGATTGTTCCTCTCCCTACCCAAAATGACACAAAAAATCAACTGAAACACCCAGGAGATGCAAAATTTCAATTGTATGAGTGACCCCAATGCATGTATGAAGGTTAGAATTCACTGAATGCCAAGAGGGGAGAAGGTTTCCCACAAGTCGCACTCAGAAAAAATTTAACACAACATATATGAGAGAAGAACAACAAAACATACACCTATGATGAAGGTAAGGAAACATACACAACATACATAAGTTGAAAGTAGGCAAGAATGGTGATCTCAATTAATTATAAGGCCAATGGCCAAACTTACAATTGCACAAATGCAAGATAAATACAAGAGAAGTGGGAGAGCATGAAATATCTTAATCCAACAGGGAAAGAACCCTTTAAAATGAGGCTTAATAGCCTTATATAGAAAAATGGTTACAAGAGTGATCACGACCCATGCATGTCAGTCTAGGAGTGTAGGGAAGTGCATGCAATTGACCTCAATACTTGCAAGCAACCTAACCATACCCATAAAAGGTAACCTTGAGAAGGTGGATTGACAGACATTCCAAAGGTAGAGTATGCAGACATGACATAAGTCACCACAACAAGCATGGACTCATACCTTCTTTGATGGAAATCCTGCCAAGAAAGATTAAATGCACCCCTGTGGCTCCACAAAAGAAGGTGCATAAGTCACCAAAACTTTTGGACCATTAAAGCCTTGAGTGTCAAGTATGCCATCCGAAAGTGTCATCTGTTGAAAAGAAGTCCAGGGACTTCCGAAACTCGGGTTCCCAAAGTGGGGAAGACAAGGAAAGAACTTCATAACCTTGACATTCTGGGGAGGAGAAAGGAGAGCAATAGGTAAATTTGGAACCTCATGGTTCCGGAGTTCTAGGGAATTGAAAAAAAGGGCTAAGGAAGGAACTTCTAAACCTCAGGCTTCCAGAGTTCCGGGTGAACTAGAGAGAAAAGGCAAGGAGGGATGGAAATTTGAAACCTTAAGGTTTTGGAGTTCTGGAGAGAACAAAGGGAAGGCTAAGGAAGGAACTACAAAACCTTGGGGTTTCAGAGTTCCAAAGAAGGGAAGGAAGAAAGGCTAGGAGGGAACTTTGGAACCTCGAGGTTTCAGAGAAGTCAAGGGAAAGGAACTTCCTAACCTCGGGGTTCTGGAGTTCTGGGGAACTGGCAAGGGAAAGGTGGAACTAAGAAAGGGAACTTTGGAACCTCAAGATTCAGGAGTTCTGAGGAAGGGAAGAAGAAAAGAAAGGAACTTCAGAACCTCAAGGTTTCAGAGTTCCAAGGAACAAAAGAGAAAGAGAAAGAAAGAGCGAACTTCCAAACCTCAAGGTTCTGGAGTTTCGGAGAAGGAACTTTGAGAGAAGTAAAAGGTAAATAACCTCAAAACCTCGGGGTTTCGGGGAAGGAAGAAAAGGCCAAGGGAGGGACTTCCTCAGGACAAGGGAGCACTTTACACTTCATGATTCTTCTGCTTTCTCCTTGATCAATTGGGGCAGTGTTGGTCCATGGATTATATCTCTGATCGATTCTTGCTGATGGACCAAGGGTGTCACAAAATGACAACATTTTTGGTGATTTTTGTGGGTATGCTTGCCTACTCAACATGAAGTCCAGAAGCCTTGAGCATCCATTGGGAACTGAGTCATTGACAAGAGCAAAAACATGTGTGCACCATCACTTAGAGGAAAACTAGAAACTAGAGCGCACACCCTCTTAAGGAGAATATGGCAAGTGCACAAGCACTTATGAAAGCAAAACAAATTCTAGTCTAATATTTACAAAGTTATCAACACCCTCTTCAGAAGCAGGGCTTGAGATGAATCCCATTCACTAGGATTGGAATAACTTTGTCATCAAGCTTGGAGAGATGAAATGCATTGGCCTCCTTGCAACTAGTGATGATATATGGGCTACTCCAAACAACATCAAACTTGGAGTGTCACCCAGCTTTGGCTCTGTCTACATCCCACTTGACAACTAGATCTCCCTCTTTGAAGACCCTATTAGTCACCTTTTTGTCAAAAGGTTTCTTAACCTACTCTTGATGAGTCTCAAGTGTATGCATAGCCTGAATTCTAACCTACTCCAACTCCATCAACTCAGCTAGTCTTACTGTCATGGCATCATTCTTTGTTAATTCTAGTTGATGTGCTAGTTCAAGAGAGGGTAACTCTAAGGAAGTTGGGAGTCTTTCTTCCTTCCCATATACTAGCATGAAAGGGAAGTTACCAATCACCCTCTTGGGTGTCATCCTATCAGCCCATAAAACTATCCTCAACTTAGTATGCCATACCCTCCGATGGTCTTCAATTGTCCTTTTAATTATCCTCATGAGGTTCTTGTTGGAAGATTCAGCTAAGGTGTTACCCTGATGGTAATAGTTGGATGATGTCTTCAAGTATACACCATGCTTAACTGCCTAAGAAATGATTTGGGTTCCAAGAAATTCTCTGCCATTGTCTAATATGATGGTGGAGGGAACACCAAATCTTGTCACAATTCCATTAAGGAATTCCAACACCGAGGCCTCAGTGGCATCCCTTAATGCAACTACCTCTGTCCACCTAGTGAAGTAATCTATTGCGATCAAGGTCCAATTATGCCCAGCACTAGAAGGTGGGTTTATCATGCCAATTAAGTCTAAACCCCATTGGGTGAATGGTTGATCTTCTTGGATGGGATGAAGAGGTAGGGTATTCCAAGACAAAAGAGCATATTTCTTGCAATTCTTCACCCATCTATGTGAGTCACTGAATAAGGATGGCCAGTAATAACCAGTCCTTATTATTTAGATAGTTGTAGTCCTTGCAGAGAAGTGGCCCCCTGAATAGCCATCATGAAATTCATCTAACAATTTGCTGACTTGGTTTTTCTCGATACATCTTAGTAAGACTCCATTAGAGACTTTTCAAAAAAGAGTACCATTCACTAAGACATAGGGAATGGACTGCAACCTGAAAGAAATTATTTTGGTCCTGTCCAGGCCTTGGGGGTATCTAATTTCCATTATGAATGTGGCCATGTCACTTACCCAACTATATTGAGTGTTGTTGCTAGTTGGTTGGTCCTCTTGTAACACAAGGGCGACCTCTAAGTAGTCTCAGAAGATGATACAATTTGTTCACATAGGCCCCTACCTCTTACAAGCTTGGTGATCTTGATGTTGATGTCATACTCCATGACCTTGGTTATCCACCCAGCCCTCTTCTCACTGATGTCCTTGTTTAGAAGGAAATCCTTGACACTTGCATTTGGAACTAAGAGCTCGATCTTGTTGTTGGACAACATGTGTCTGAAATTTTTTAATTCACTTACAATAGTGACGACTTGCTTTTCTACATAACTATACTTAAGCTCATAGTCCTTTAGCCCCTCACTAAAGAAATCAATAGGTTCCTCCAAATTATCATCGTTCAGCTATCTTAGGATAGCTGAGATGTTGGATTCTCCTCTGAAGGTATAGAGGATAAAATCCCTTTCATAATTAAGATTAACAAGGGTAGGGGCTAATGAATAATGATGAACAGTAAATACTCAATAGATACTAAGAGGGGGGGTGAATCAGTATAGACAAAAACTTCTTTAACAACTTTAAATAGCAAAGATTGCACTAACCGGTGAACAACATCACCGATCTAAATCAAGTCAATATCGGTAAAACAGAGTGACTGTAAAATTCATAAACCAGTAGCACTTAGATCTTCACAAAACCTAATATCTCATTTCCACTTCACCCATATGCTTAAAACCTAATATCTCATTTACACTTCACCCATATGCTTAAACAAGTAATACATCAGAAATATAATGACCACTGGATCAGCTTGCATTACCACTTAACAGAAAACACTAAAACATCACATGAAAAAGCATCACACATGACACACTAATTTTTCACATGGAAACCCAACTAGGAAAAACCATGGTGGGGATGAATACCCACAAGTTGTTCTTGAACTCTTCTGAGGTTCGCTCTGTTAGGAGCCTAGTCTGATTAAAGACTTTACAATAGGTTCTGCTAGGAATCAATCCTGCTAGGGATCACCCGGTTAAGGGATGGCTAAATACCCGGTTAAAGGTTAAAACCCTATTAAAGGTTACCTTGTCAGAGGATTTAAAGAAATCAATGATTTTGAGTCACCCTATTAAATGATTTACAAAAAGCCTGTTAAAGCTACCTAGTAAAGGGATTTTCCATTTGCTGAAATGGTTAGAAGTCAACAGGTAATACACTGATCTGATAACAACACTTAATGCCAAGGCAGATCCACTTTAGTTCCCTTGCATCTACAATTACACTTTGCAGGTATCTACTCACTTCTCTGGTCTGGCAAGAATCAATTATCTCTTCACTTGGATACACACATAACATTTTCCAACAACCTCACAATGCAAATCATCATCGACCTTATAGACAACAATTAGGTCAGTAGCCAATATCTAAAAACCCTAAGCATCTAGGTTATCAATACAGTCAGTCCAATCCTAACTGTTTAATCACATTACATAGAGTAAAATAGTCTTGAATAAATCTCAAGGTGTTCTCCATCATTCATTCTTCACTGCTTCTAGAAGTTGATAACCCATCACGTGCTCTCCACCGTTTACTGAGATTTTGTACATTCCCGAGGTGGATAGAATCAATCTTCTTCATGCAAGATCCTCAAGAAGATTCTTCCCGCGCATAAGGCTGATGTGGCAACATGATCTCATCTTCATTTCAATGCTAACTCATCACAGGATGTCATCACTCTAATCACATAGACTTGGAATGCATCAACAAGAAACCCCGATACAAACTTTCCATATACCGGTTCACATACTGGTTCACTTTCTGCATATACTAGTTCATTCCATCATACCGGTTCACACTTCATCATACCGCTTCACTTGTACCATCATACCAATTCACTTGCCAGATCGCTTACTTCAATATACCAATTCATACTTCAGCATATTGACATCAATGACAACATACAAAACTATCATGTCATCATACTCTGCACATATGCCAACAATATCCCCCTTTGGCATTGATGGCAATACACATAGATATCTCTACATCTTCACATCTTCTCCCCAATCTCTTCCATACTATATTTCTTCAATACTACAGATATCTTCTTTGCTTCACATCTTCTCCCCCTTTGACAACAATGCCAAAGTGGAGGCATAAACATCCATGATCTACTATGTTGCTCCCCCTAAGGAGTAGCATCCTTCAACACACCAATCCTAAAAATATTTGGCAATGCAATACCTGAATGATGTGGAGCACATACCTTTAGTTCACCTCTTGAAGGGTCAGCACCCCTAATTCACCTCTTAAATAGGTAAATGTAGCCTTTGGTAGAGGCTTGGTGAAAATATCTGCTAACTGCTCCTTACTGGAAACATGTTCCAGGACAACCTCTTTGTTCTGAACTTTCTCCCTCAAGAAATGATACTTGATCTTGAAGTGCTTGGTTCTAGCATGCAACACTGGATTCTTGGATAAACTAATTGCACTTGTGTTATCACAAAATATACTCATTGGTTCAGATACAAGGACTTTGAAACCACTTAATACATGCTTCATCCAATTGTCTAAGTGCAGTTCATAAATGTTGCTACATATTCTGCTTCTGTTGTGGATTGAGAGATACAACTCTGCTTCTTACTCATCCATGAGACTAGTCTACCACCGAGAAAGAATGCACCACCGTTTGTGTTCTTTCGGTCATCCACATTACTAGCCCAATCAGAATCGGTAAACACTTTGAGATTGAAATCATTACTGTATGGATACCACAATCCATAATCTATGGTTCCCTTTAGATATCTAAGAATACACTTGACTGCTACCAAGTGGGATTCTCTTGAACTTTTTTGAAAACATGCAGCAATGCCCACTGCATGTGCAATGTCCGGTCTGCAATGTACTAAATAGTGCAACTTACCAGTCATTGACCGGTAATCTTTCTCATTCACCAACATTGAGTCATCTTATTTTGACAATTTACAACTGGTCATCATTGGTGTACCAACCGGTTTGTTGTCTTCCATGCCAAAGGTCTTCAACACCTCTTTGATATACTTGGACTGAGTGATAAAGATACCATCTTTCATTTGTTGAATCTATAGTCCAATGAATAACTTAATCTCTTTGATTAGTGACATCTCAAATTCCTTCTTCATCTCATCTACAAATGCATGGCTCATCTTGTCATTTCACCAAAAATTATGTCATCAACAAACACTTCACAGATCAGAATTTGATCTCCTTCTAACTTTAGATAGATATTGTTGTCTTCACTTGTTCTTTTAAATCCAATCTTCACAATATGGGAGTGTAAATGTTCATACCATGCTCTAGGTGCTTGTTTCAATCCATACAAGGCTTTATGTAGCCTACACACCATATCACTGTCTTCTGATAGGGAAAACCCATCTGGTTGCTCTATATACACTTCCTCTTCAAGTATTCCATTCAGGAATGAAGATTTTACATCCATCTGATACACTTTGAATCCCTTGAAGGATTCATATGCAAGAAGCATTCGAACTCCTTCCAATCTAGCTACTGGAGCAAAGGTTTCTCCATAGTCTTCTCCTTCTTCTTGAGCATATCCCTTACATACTAGTCTTGCTTTGTTTCTTACCACTGTGCCATCTTCATTCAGCTCATTTCTAAAAACCCATTTGGTGCCAATAACATTTTTGTGCCCAGGTCTGGGTACCAAAGACCATGTACCATTATTTTCTATCTGGTCAAGTTCCTCTTCCATATCCTTTATCTAGTCTTCATCTTTGTGTGCCTCTTTAAAGGTTTTGGGCTCAAATTTTGAAATCATGCAAGAATTTTCTCTGACTTTTCTTCTTGTAATTATTCCTGCATCCTTATCCCCTATGATCTGCTTTGGATCATGATGCAACTTTACATACCTAGGAATGATCTTAACTAATTCCTCTTGCTTTTCCTCTTCATCCTCATCTTCATCTTCATCTACATCTGCATCTACTGGTGTAGGAGCACTGTTACTTGTACTTGGTTGTTTTGCAACTGGTTCCCAGAAGGTTACAACCGGTTCATCTACCGCTCGCTCACTGTCGATTTCCTCAGGTTTCTTAGAGGTTTCATCAACTCTAACATTGATACTTTCAACAATTCTCTGAGTCCTAATGTTAAAACACTTGAGAGCTTTGCTCTTGGTGGAATACCCTAGCAATATTCTCTCATCACATTTTGCATCAAACTTGCTATGGTATTCACTTCTCTTGATATAAAACTTGCTACCAAACACTCTAAAGTAGCTTACTACTAGAGTTTTACCAGTCCAATACTCATAAGGAGTTTTATCCTTACCTTTCTTGATGAGTACCTGGTTCATAGTGTAGACTGCAGTGATCACCGCTTCTCTCCACAAAGTGTGAGAAACCTTCCCTTGAATCAACATCATTCTGGTTGCTTCAACTACAGTCTGGTTGTTCCTTTCTACTAGGCCATTCTGCAAGGGAGTCCGGGGGGCAGATAGTTGCCTCTTGATGTCGTTCCCTTCAGAGTACATTGAATTCTCCAGAAGTGAACTCACCTCCTTGGTTGGTTCTAAGTCATTTAATCCTCTTACCGCTTTCCTTTTAAACCAGTGCTCTGAAGGCTTTAAACTTTCCAAAAGCTTCAGACTTGTCTTTCAAGAATGTGACCCATATCATTCTTGAGCAATCATCAGTAAGAATCATAAAGTACCTATCTCCTTGAACACTCCTAGTTTTCATAGGACCACACAAATCAGTATGCACAAGATCAAGTAAATTATCTATTGTGAAATATTTACCTTTGAAGGTTGAGGAAGATATTTTCCCCAGTTGACATTCTTTGCACAAAGGATTCTCCAATTTGTTCAGCACAGGCAATCCTCTAACTGCCTTGATCTTACTAGCCTTCACAATATTATCAAATTTACATGGCAGAGTCTCCTATACCATATCCAACTATCTTCAAACATAGCCATTAGACATTGACTGATATTTGTATTCAAATGAAATAAGTTACCTTTGGTCTGCATAACGATGGCCATCAGTTCCTCACTCTTTCCTTTTATTTTGTATACTCCATCTTTGAATTCCAGAGTGAGCCCTTTATCATTCAACTGAGCAACACTCAAAAGGTTATGCTTGAGACCTTCTACCCAATACACATTATCAACACTACTTTTTCCATTTAGAGAGATGGACCATTTTCCTTTTACCATACATGGTGCATCATTACCAAATCAGACTACACCTCCATCATACTCTTCCAGAGACAAAAACTTTCTCTGGTCACCAGTCATGTGGTGAGAACAACCACTGTCAATAATCCACCCATTAGAATTATCAAAGTGGGAGACAAGAGCCTTCTTATCTATCACATCTTCCTTAATAGCTACAAATACTATGTCTTCGCTTTCTTCATCTTCTGATTCATCATCAGTGACACCTTCATCAACTGCAACAAGACAGTTTCTCCTGTTTCCTCCTTTGAACTTTTTGAACTTCTCTATTTTGTCCTTATTATCACTATAGGGACAGTTTATAGCAATGTGCCCTATCTTATTACAAGAAAAAAATTTCAAAGGGAGCTTACCTCTTTATTTTCTAGTTCCCTTAGGAAGTCTCTTGGCAAGAAGAGATTCAAATTCCATTAGGGTCTCCTCATCATCCATATCTCTGCTTTTTCTGGGTTCACAGCTGGTACCAACCTCTTTTCCTTTTCTAGATAGTGCTGCAGATGCTCTAAAGGTTAATTTAGTCTTCTGAACACTGCCATCATAACTATTTAGCTCATATGCGATCAACTTAGAAATGATAGAATCAAGGGATACCTTTGTCTTGTCAATAGATCTCAACTCCTGAATAGCAGAAACCCTTATTGCATAGACCGGTAATAAGGTTCTCAAAACTTTGCTAACAATGCTGGAATCATCCATTGTACCTTTGGCACTCTTGATGTCTCCAACAAAAGTTTTAATCCTTATCCCATATTGTTGAATGGTCTCTCCTTCAACCATTTGCATGTCTTCAAATTTTCCCCTAAGGCTTTCTTCCTTAGCTTGCTTCACATGCTCATCACTTCCATAGATAGACTCTAGAGTATCCCATACATCTTTGGGATTGTCTTTATCCTAAACATCTATAAAATCAATATCATATAGACTACTGATAAGAGCTTCCATAACTTTCCCATTCTCCTGAATTTCTCTTCTTTGATCATCGGTGAGAGTACTGGTAGGGACTAAATAAGTATTCTCAACACAGCTCCAGTGTTGAGCACCCATGATTTTAATGTATATCTTCATTTTGTCCTTCCTTATCTTAAAGTTATCTCTATTAAACTTAGGACTTTCCCTCTTCATCATTAGAATAGGATCTTTTCCTCAAGCGGTTAAGCTTATAACATAGAGGACCTGGAGGACGATCTAATACCAATTGATGAATAATGATGAACAGTAAATACTCAATAGATACTAAGAGGGGGGGTGAATCAGTATAGATAAAAACTTCTTTAACAACTTTAAACAGAAAATACTGCACTAACCGGTGAACAACATCACCAATCTAAATCAAGTCAATATTAGTAAAACACAGTGACTGTAAAAGTCATAAACCGGTAGTACTTAGATCTTCACAAAACCTAATATCTCATTTCCACTTCACCCATATGCTTAAACAAGTAATACATCAGAAATATAATGACCACCAGATCAGCTTGCATTACCACTTAACAGAAAACACTAAAACATCACAAGAAAAAGCATCAGACATGACACACTGATTTTTCACGTGGAAACCCAACAAGGAAAAACCACGGTGGGGATCAATACCCACAAGTTGTTCTTGAACTCTTCTGAGGTTCGCTCTGTTAGGAGCCTAGTCCAATTAAAGACTTTACAACAGGTTCTACTAGGAACCGATCCTGCTAGGGATCACCTGGTTAAGGGATGGCTAAATACCCGGTTAAAGGTTACCTTGTCAGAGGATTTAAAGAAATCAATGATTTTGAGTCACCCTGTTAAAGGATTTACAAAAAGCCTGTTAAAGCTACCCAGTAAAGGGATTTTCTAACTATTGAAATGATTAGAAGTCAGCAGGTAATACACTAATCTGATAACAGCACTTAATGCCAAGATAGATCCACTTTAGTTCCTTTGCATCTGCAATTACACTCTGCAGGTATCTACTCACTTCTCTGGTCTGGCAAGAATCAAGTATCTCTTCACTTGGATACACACATAACATTTGTCAACAACCTTAAAATGCAAATCATCATCAACCTTATAGACAACAATTAGGTCGGTACCCAAAACCTAAAAACCTTAAGCATCTAGGTTATCAATACAGTCAATCCAATCCTGACCATTTAATCACATTACATAGAGTAAAACAGTCTTGAACAAATCTCAAGATGTTCTCCATCATTTGTTCTTCACCGCTTCTGGAAGTTGATAATCCATCACGCGCTCTCCGCCGTTTACTGAGATTTTGCACATTCCCAAGGTGGATAGAATCAATCTTCTTCATGCAAGATCCTCAAGAAGAATCTTCACACACACAAGGCTGACATGGAAACACGATCTCATCTTCATTTCAATGCTAACTCATCACAGGATGTCATCGGTCGAATCACACAGACTTGGAATGCACCAACCAGAAACCCCGATACAAACATTCCATATACTGGTTCGCATACCGATTCACTTTCTACATATACCGGTTCATTTCATCATACCAGTTCACACTTCATCATACCGCTTCACTTGTACCATCATACCGGTTCACTTGCCAGATCGCTTACTTCAATATACTTGTTCATACTTTCGCATATTGACATCAATCAAAACATACGAAACTATCATGTCATCATACTCTGCACATATGCCAACAGGGGCCTGAGCAATTGCTTGTTTGATCTCTTCAAAATCGGACCTACCCTTCTTGGTCCAACTAAAAGCCATTTTTTTCTTCAACATGGAAGTGAGGGGTTTTACCATGGTGGCAAGGTTGGGAATGAACCTCCTCACAAAGTTGATCCTACCAAGGAAACTTTGCAACCCTTTCTTGTGACTGGGGAGTGGAAGAGAAAGAATATCCTCCACTTGCTCTCGATCAATAGTCAAACCCTCCTTGGATACGATCTGTCCTAGCAATCTTCCTTGATCAGTAGCAAGTACACACTTGCTAGGGTTCAAGGACACACCATACTCCTTGCATTTTATGAACACCTACTCAAGATGACCAAGATGGACAGCTGCATGCTTCAAATAAACAGCTATGTCATCAAGGTATACAAGCACAAACTTTGCTAATACACCCTTGAAAGCCACATCCATTGCTCTTTGGAATGTGGCACCTACAATTGTTACCCCAAAGGTAATTTTACAATAAGAATAGGTACCCCACTTAGTAATAAATGTAGTCTTGTATTCGTTCGATTCTCGAACCAAAATCTGATTGTAGCCTGAATACCCATCCAAGAATGAAAATCTTTCCGAGCCACTTAACTTTAGGATAATTTGTTTCATAGAGGGAAGGGGATAGTGATCCTTGATGGAGGCTCTATTCAGATCCCTAAAGTCTACACATAGCCTGATTTCCCCATTCTTCTTCCTTACAGGGACAACGTTGGCCACCCAGGAGGAGTGCTTGATAAGGAAGATGATATTGGCTTCTATGAGCTTGGTCTAACTAGCTTTGCATCTGGGTTTACCTCTATAGTATTTTGGGCTAAGCTAGGGTCAAAACCCTTCAAATCTTCCTAGGTCCAAGCAATTATGCCATCATAATTTTGGCAAATCTCAACAAAGGCCTCTTGTTTAGTTGAGGAACACTCCTTGCCCAAGTTTAAGGACCTATCCTCGGCAACTACAATTGGCTTGTAATCACCACTCTTTGCAGCCAAGTTCATACTCTTCTTCAACTGATCATCTGAGTTGAAAATGCCTTCCAAGGAAACTAGACCTTTAGGCGGCTTGTTGGAGTTGAGTTGCATGATTTGATCTCCATACTGGTCTTGCAACTTAGACTGATTTTTACTAGAAAATTCTGCTTCATTTTGCAATAAGTTGACGATTTGTTGATCGCTTTCGAACTCTTACCAATTTACCTAATTGTCTAGGAGAGGAGGCCTCACAACAGGCCTGATGTGTTTCTCCTTCTCACCTCCAACATGCGTTTTTATGTCAAATTGAGTACCAACCGATGCAAGTCTATCGGCATACTTGTTCTGACTTCTAGGAATGCTATGGATATTGAAAGCCTCAAATCCTTCAATCAAATCCCAAACCCTATGTTTGTATGATTTGAGTAGGTTGTTTTTTTCTACACTTTGGGCTTGGATGTGGTTAACAACTAGCTCACTATCTCCAAATACTTACAAATTTCTGATCTTTCTGCTTAGTGCAAGTTGGATACCTTGGATCAAGGCTTCATACTCAGCGACATTGTTGGTCCAACCAAATTGAAGCCAAAAAGAGAAGAAATATTTCTCCTTCTTAGGAGAAACAAGTATCACACTAGCACCTGCACCATTCTTGTTTCTCGAACCATCAAAAAACATGTTCCATAACCCCTATGAGTCTCCTTGTGTCTTGATGAGGTTAGGGATATGAGTATCCTCTTGATGGATACAATAGGTGCCAAGCCCAGTCTCTTCAGTCTTAGCTAATGGATCAAACTGAAAAGCATTGGCCCATTCATCCAGCAAGAAATTGAGAACCTCTTGCAAAAGAGTGGAAGGATCATAGACAGTACACTCCTCCCTCTCTTCATGCAAAGTGCAATTCATGTTTATAGGGTTGGGGGTGTAGGGCTCAATGTGGTTCTGGGCAATGAGCTTTGCCCTTATGGTGACCTTGGTACCATACCTTGTTCGAAATAGCATGTGGAATAAATCAAAAAAAAGGTATCCACCTATCTTAGCGGTGAAGTCTCTATACAGGCAGATGGCAAAGAAGGCAAGGAGGTCGATAATTGATACATTTTGCAAGACAGTGCAACCAGGGCATGCATGCAAGGTTAACGTCAAATTTTTTACCACCCCTACTATCTTAATAGATGTGCCATCTAATTGGACCACTCCTTTGGTCACAAGTTTGTATTCTATTCCAAGAAGAGTAGTTGCCTTCTTAGGCATGACAGAGCTACTAGCTCCTTAATCCATCATGCAGTTGTGAACCAAATTATCTCCTATGATTAAGGAGAGATAGAAAGGGGGAGGCTTTCTGATCTTGCCTTAATCTTCTTCCTCCCTGGGTTGCACCAAACTGGTGGAGACTACCTTTTTATTGACTAATACCTCATCACTTGACTGATCGATGTCCTTGAGTGCCTCCTTAAGAAAATCCCTTTGAGATGGGATTGAAAGGGCCTCCCACATAGTGACGTTGAGGTTGGCCTTCTTCATCTGATCAACTATGTTGAAAGGAACACCAACTAACTTTAGAGGACCCTTTGAGGCTACAAGGTCTAATTTTTCTCTTTGGATGACTTGGGCCTCTTCTTGCCTCTTGCTCCCTTGCATGGTACTCTGGCTTGTATCATGGGCGGCTACATTGGGTGTTGGAGCTTGGCTTGATGTTGAAGGTGAGGCAACCTCCATGACTCTCTTCTTTGACCTTGTATACTGCAACATAGACTCACCATTTGTTTGGTTCAAACCACAGAATTCTACCTCCTCCGAATTGACAAAGGGAGAATCCCCTTGTAAGTAAGCCTGAGTGCCAACACTAGGCTAATTTGGGTCATATTGCAGGACAAAAGTGGTCATCTCATCTTGCACCACTAAGGTTTGGAAAAACCCTCCATTTTGGCATGCACCTTGGTTGTGTGGCTAATTGCATGGTTTACACCGATCTTGCTCTTGGGTGAGGTTATTTTTTAGTGGAACTATCGCCTTTGAGTTGCTTGCGGTTGTGGGGTTCACACTATTCAAAGGCCTAGCATTGCTCCATTGGTTTTGCCCTTGAAAGGGTGGACTATTCTACTGATAGTTCTAATTTTGTGCCTGATAAGGTTTGCTATGCTAGGCTTGTTGCCTCTTTAGTGTCACCAACTCATTGCTAAAGTTTTGCAATAGAGCCTTGACCTCATGGAGCTCATTGGAGGATGTAGATGGCATGGATGAATGTCCTATAGGATCCATGGGAATAGGAGCCAAGGTGGTTTGTTGAGTAGGAGCTTCCGGGAAGAGAGGCATTGGAGGCCTTGGAGCTATCTTCCTAGCCCAAATCAAACAATTCTCTGCTCTTATGGCTATGTCATTTGCACTCGGTAGAGAGGCTCCACCCATTGATTGTACCATGATATCTATATTGATGTTGAGAGCTCTAAGATAATACAAAAAGGCATTATTTGAAGATGGCTTCACTAGAGCAAGAATTCTATTGCATGTCTTATGGAATCTGAAATTGAACTCCCATGAATTCGTGGGGTGCCCTCTTGATCATAGTCAATTGTTGCACAACTGATAGGTGATCACTTTTGTCTTTGAAATGGTTGCACAATCTCTCCCCAAATTCATCCCAATTGTAAATGGAGCTAGATGACAACCCTCTATACCACTGCAAAGCTTTGCCTTTCAAATATGTGGCTAAGAGTCTGATAGCAACATCATCTTGAGTGATATTATGGATAGAGTAGATGTTTGCAATGTCCTAAATGTGCTCAATGGATGAAGTAGTTGTTTCACCAGTGAAGAATGGTAAACTCTTCAATGCAGCCACTAGTATGTCATTCCATTGAGTCAAAATAAGGGAACTCCCCCCATTGAAGGTAACAAAAACCTGATTTCTTACCATGTGAAACAATGGTCTATTGAGATGAGTGGTGTGAGCCTTTGATAGTAATGGTCTTGTAAATGGATGGGTAGAATGAGACTTGGGAGATGGAGTGTTTACAACCCTGACCTCCTTAACTAGTGATAATGAAGGTCTACCTCTCCACCTTCTAGAGCTTAAATATGAGAGTCCTTCAAACTGGAAACTACCTCTAGAAGATGCCCTTGTATGAATTCTAGGCATGAAATCCATAGCTACAACAAGTCATGAGCAAGTAGATTGAACTGGTGAGCAAAGACTTCAAAACCTAGGGGTTTCGGAGTTTATCACTTCGGAACTTCAAAATGTGGGGGTTCTGGAGTTCATCACTTTGTGACTTCAAAACCTGGGGGTTCCAGAGTTGAGCACTTCAGAACTTTAGAACCTGGGGTTTTCGAAGTGGCGGACCTAGGAACTTCAAAACCTAGGGGGTTTGGGGGTTGAGATGGCTTAGTGACTTCAAAAACTGGAGACCTTAGGGTTTTGTAGTTAGCAACAAGTCATTTACAAGAGACTGGTCTTGTAAGCAGAGACTTTGGAACCTAGGGGTTCCAGATTTCTGGGCTTAAGCACTTCAGAACCTAGGGGTTCCAAACCTCCGGACTAGCGGACTTTGAAACCTTGGGGTTCCAAAGTTGTGAAAGTTGTGATGAATTGGGAACCTGGGGGTTCCGAGGTCTTTGATTTATGAACTTCATATGAACAAAACTAGACTTTGAGCAGAGTCGCCAAGTGCTTGAAAGGTGATTGCCTCTAAAGGCTAAAACACTATGAATTAGCACTGAATCCTTAGCATGTATGTCGAACTAAGTCCAAATGGGTGTGCATGTTATCACAAAATCTTGCACCCTTACTAAGCTATCAACTTAGCAACCTTGTGAAACATGGAAACAACCCCGAAGTGTGGGACCTTGTGCAAGGGGGTCGAATCTCTAGAGAAGGTCAGCTTCCTTCTCAATCCAAGTACAGGTATTCAACCAACTCAACACTTCAAAACTAACTCCTAGGCCTATCCTAACAAATTGTAGAGGTAAAGGGAAGAGAGAAATGCTTGAAATAAAAGGAGGTGATGCACCAAGAAGAGATTGTTCCTCTCCCTACCCAAAATTATACAAAAAATCAATTGAAAAACCTAGGAGATGCACAAATTCAATTGTATGAGTGACCCCAATGCATGTATGAAGGTTAGAATTCATTGAATTCCAAGAGGGGAGAATGTAGGCAAGAATGGTGATTTCAATTAATTATAAGGCCAATGGCAAAACTTACAGTTGCACAAATGCAAGATAAATACAAAAGTGGGAGAGCATGGAATACCTCAAGCTAGTAGGGAGAGAACCCTATACAATGAGGCTTAACAGCCTTATATAGAAAAATGGTTACAAGAGTGATCATGCTCCCTGCATGTCAGTCTGGGAGTGCAAGGAAGTGCATGCACTTGACCTTAGTACTTGCAAGCAACCTATCCATACCCACAAAAGGCAACACTGAGAAGGTGGATTGACTAACCTTCCAAAGTCAGAGTATCCAGAAATGACATAAGTCACCACAACAAGCATGGTCTTGTACCTTCCTTGATGGAAATCCTACCAAAAAACATTAAATGCACCCCTGTGGCTCCACAAAAGAAGGTGAATAAGTCACCAAAACTGTCAACGTTAAAGCCTTGAGTGTCGATCACACCATTTGGAAGTATCGTCAGTCAAAAATAAGTCTGGGGACTTCGAAAACTCGGGTTCCCGAAGTGGGGAAGACAAGGAAATAACTTTCAAACCTTGGGGTTCCGAGGTTCCAAGAAGGAGAAAGGAGAGAAATAGGGAACTTCAGAACCTTGGGGTTCCAGAGTTCCGAGGAACTAAAAAAAATAGCTAAGGAAGGAACTTTGGAACCTCAGGGTTCTGGAGTTTTGGGGGAACTAGAGAGAAAATGCAAGGAAGCAAGGAAATTCAGAACCTCAAGGTTCCGGAGTTCTAGAGAGAAGAAAGGGAAGGCTAAGGAAGGAACTTCTGAACCTTGGGGTTCTGAAGTTTCGAAGAAGGGAAGGAAGAAAGACTAGGAGGGAACTTCGAAACCTCGGGGTTCTTGAGTTACAGAGAAGTCAAGGGAAAGGAACTTCGGAACCTCAGGGTTTCGAAGTTCCAGGGAACTGGCAAGGGAAAGGCGGAACTGGGCAAAGGAGATTTGGAACCTTGGGGTTCCACAGTTCCAGGGAAGGGAAGAAGAAAAGAAAGGAACTTCGGAACCTCAGGGTTCCAGAGTTCTGGGGAATGGAAGAGTAAGAGAAAGAAAGAGGGAACTATGGAACCTCGACGTTCCAAAGTTCCAGAGAAGGAACTTTGAGAGAAGGAAAAGGGAAAGAACCTCAAAACCTTGAGGTTTCCGAGTTCTGGGAAAGGAAGAAAAGGCCAAGGGAGGGACTTCCTCCGGACAAGGCAACACCTCATGATTCTTTTTCTTTATCCTTCATCAACTAGGGCAGCACTGGTCCATGGATCATATCTCTAATTGGTTCTTACTGATGGACCAAGGGTGTCATAAAATGAGAACAACACCCAGGTGACTCCCCACCTAAGAGAGAGAAAGGAAGTCACTAGGATGATTTTCACTTGGATGAACTTTAAATTCAAAAGAGGGGCTTGAATCCACTAGATCCAACTCCAAGGGAAACAAGGATATGAAGTCCAAGCAGATTGTAAGGGTTTAAGTGTGATTTACCCTCTTTTGTAAATGAGAAAGTTGACTTGTTGACTATGTGGAAAAGAGAGAGAAAATGAGTGAAATAAGGAAATACCAGTTCGGGATCGCGTATCTGCCCTGCAAATTTGGAGAAACATCATTGGGACCGTGGTGGGAGTGTACATGGTCCTCCACAAAATCTGCAAAATGAAAAGGATTCTTCCATCTCTGCAAATGAAGCCCAAAACTGTAATTATAGTTGTGCACCTACAACCTACACATAGAAAAGAGAGGAAAAGGGATTGTGGATAGGTATTTGCCTCAGTCAAACCCTGGTTGAAGAATCAACCTCGAAAGAAAGTAATTGTAAATGCTTGAATGTAAACAATAGAAATGTATACCTTGTATATCTGCAACTTGTTGATGATGATTACTTTGCTTCTTGAATGTAATCACAGGTGTTGCATGTAATGCAATGTAACATGACAAAACCCTAACACACATACATGCTTGCAAATGAATGTTGAAATATTACTCCAATGGATGAATGAAGAAGACTTGAATGCTTGACTGCTTGATGATGTATATCTTCACCTATGCTTGCTTATCTAATTCCTTCTTATTTAATTCTTGCTTATGCAATTGAGAAAACAAAATCCCTTTTTATACTTGCCTCAAAAGATTAATTCATTTCACCAAAGGTTGACATCAGGGAGATTTGGGATCCCGAAGTGAAGATAGGGTCGAGGGGACCTACCTTGGGGCCACCCTAAGAGGGTGGGACAAGGGTGCCATGCCCCTGTCCTGCCCTATCTTGGGGCCCGGACAAGATCCTAAGGCTACCTTAGGGCTCAAACAACAAGGGGTCAAGGGGTGAAAATGCAGAAAGAGGTCTTGGTCAGAAAAGAGGGTGTCGTCACCAAGGTGAGGACCTCAAATATGGTTAAAATTGTAGGAGGCACAATTTTATGACACAACAAAAAGAAAATTTGTTTTTTGTGTGTTCTCTTTGGTTGGGAACACTTGTGCGTGTGAGTGGTCCCACAGCTGACACACACTATCCTCTCCCCTTGACCCTTGTGTTCCTAGCTGCATGAGAAAAGTGTCAGTGACACTCAATTTTTATTTTTATAGGTAGAGGGTTTGTCCCCTCGAGTATTGCATAAGGCCAAGTGAGGAGAGAACGACCCAAAGCGGTAATGGGATAAAGACAAGTCACCTCTCAACTGTTTTATTAAATAGGTGGGAAGAAAGTATTCACGATAGGTGCTAATTACCTACCTACATAAACTTCCCCAATACCTGTGTTCTACAAGAACGAACCCTCCAGAGGGAAAGAGCGTATATGGATACTTAAAAGAGAGTCCCATAGTAGAAAATTCATTATTGTAGTTTGCCAAAAACCTTCTACTTGTTGACTCAGGTGCTGTGATACGCGCATACCAAAGAAACCTCTCATGTGCCCCTCAAATTGAGATAATAAATTTCTCGCTATCTTCAGGTCCTTAGAAATTCGAAGCTTGGTATGCCGAAGAAGTTAGTATCGTGGAGGGAAGCCAGTGCTACCAAGCTTCTAACTATCCAGATGAATGTGGTATTTTACAAGGGGATTCAACAAGTATTGTCCTCGTCAACCTTAGGATTATGCTTGAATGTTTTATTTTCATGAAAAAGGTCAAACAAACATTCTATTTTTTTTGCTTGTTAAAGTGAATCATAAACAAAAGACATAAACAACATATTGAACATTGGCAAACAAAACAATCTTCACAAGCAATCATAATCAACCTTGGTCATCAAACAAATTTTCAAAAGATTCAAACAAGTTCAAAACAAGTATCCAAACATGTGTCCAAACAAGTGTTCAAAAAAGGTCAAACTTGGTCCAAAACACTTCAAACTATTCATCCAACATTCAAAAAGATTTCATAAACATGGCCTTTTAAAATATTGGATATCCTTGTTGCAAAATTCGTGCCACTTAGGGTTAGCTCTTTCATAGTTCAAACTTAGGTCTTAGGGAATACATGATCCCCTCATGCACTTAAGGTTTAGAATCATTTTCCTAAGTCTTTGTTGCATTATCATTATCATACCAAAATTAGGTCTTTTCTTAGGTTGCATTTTTCTTTTTCCAAAGTCATTGGTTCTCACATATCCATATCACATTGGAATTATTATTGCATAGTCCAAACCCTAGGTTTTCCCTTAGGTTGACATTGTCATAAATTTGCACTCATATCCTTACTTCATATCCTTAGGCCATATAATATCATTATTTTTCATCAAATCATAGCATTAAGTCATATCATAACCCTAGGTCATATCATTGTATCATAATCATAGCTTTGGTCCATATCACAGCCTAAGGTTGCATCGCATCTTCATATCATGGCATATCTTTGGTTCACATCATATGCTTAGGACATTTCATACCTCTAGGTAATTATTCATATTGAGATCATATTCATATCATATCTTGGGTTCATACCTTAGGTATTGTTCATTAATCATTGTCCATTTTTCATTTAGTATCAAAATTAGGTTTGTCAATTTTACAAAATCTAAACTTTAGATCAAACTCTAGGTTGTTGTTAGGGAGTCTTGACCTTGTCCAAAAATTTTCCATTTATCAACATTGTTTTTTCAAACCTAGGTTAGTATCCAAACATATAGGTGACATATTGTCATTTTGTCCTTTTCTCAATTATGGTATTGGCTTCATTTCAATTTCCCAAGGTTGCGTCTTTAGGGTTGCATTTCAAAGGTTTTTCCAAATCTTATAAACAACAAAAACATAGGTTGCATTATCATTTTCTAAGGTTGCATCTAGCTGCATATCCTTGTCATTTCAAAATTAAAAAAACCAAAATATAGATTGCATTAATCATATCCCAAAGTTGCATTTAGTTGCATAGCATTGTCAAACCCCAAAAATTCAAAAAAAAAAGGGTCCAAAATAGGGTCACATTGGCATTTCTTAATATTGCATTTAGTTGCACACCATCGCCATTCCAAAAGTTCAAAAAGACCAAAATAAAAAGTTGCATTGTCAATTAAATAGGTTTCATTAGTTGTATACATCATCCTGAAAAATCCAAAAATCCAAAAACATTGTATAGTGACATGCCTGTTCAAACAAGGTCTAAATCCAAGAAATCACACAAATCAATGTATCAAGCCATGTCATTTCCAATGGATGACACACAAAACATGCAAATGCAACAAAATCAAACTCAAGCATTTAATCTAAATGTGGGTTCATCAAGCAACACAACCCTGCAATATCATACAGTACAATTGGGACCACCACCATATTATGAGCCTATATTCATGCTAATGAAACCATGATGTAGAAGTGTTCCACCAATGCCATTAGGGAGTGCATTTGATTTTGATCAATTAAACCTACAAGACGATACACAACATCCAATGATAGGTGAAGAAAAAAACCTTTTACAAGGATTTGGATCAAACCAAGACCTTCAACAAGAATTGGATCCAAATAATCCATCGGATTTCTCTTCAGATTGTAGTGATTTAGATTATGTAGAAATTTTTGACAATAATCTGAGGATGGAAAAGAAAATGAACAAGTTCTTGAACAAAGTATCTAAATTGTTTCCTGACAAATTTAGAAGTATCATCGACGCTACTACAACCTCTAATGATCAAACTAAAGTATAAACACAATATGAAGTCGGTAATCTTTTGAGTTTTGAACATCACCCAGATGAAACAAATGCACAACAATAGGTTCCAATCACACTACTTGAGAATCGCGTCTCTAAATCTTTGAGTGTGAGTTTTTCATTAAATTCAATGTTTGAGGCAGTTAATAATTCGCTATACAACACTACTCCATTTTTGCAAGATTAAATGGTAATGGTGAAAACATCGGGAAACACGACGTATCCAAAGACATCACAAATTCCTCAAAGTGGATTGCAATCACAAATGCAAGATCATTTTACGACTAGAATTCCAAGCATTACTGATATTCAAAACAATTCAATTATGCATCAAAGTACTTATGTGCACTCAAGTTCAATACATGTGACAAATACACACTCATAAATGACACAAAATTTGTTAACGGGACCTTCAATTATGACAACAAAAAGAGAAAATATGGTGCACAATCACAACAAATATTAGAACAATTGAAAAGTGCACAAGCACCAATAAATGTTCAAACATGTAAAGCAAAACAATAATGTTATTCTCAACAAAAAATGATAGTGCCTTCTACATCACTACAAGTAAATACAAAATTGCATCAACAACAATCATTTGGAAACACTTGACATAAAGTTAATGCAAGTTTCATTCCGCATGTAAAACTAGAACAACCTAAAGCACATAAGCAAAGCTTTTTGAAATTGATGGGATTCGCATCAAGGAAGTCACAAAGAATCCAAAATCAACAACATTAGTACCAACAGCAGTATGTGCCTCAATACATGCAACAAGGGAAAACAAGCAATTATATGCCCCAACAACAACAACAACAATAGTCAAGTGTGTATTACCAACTGCAAATACAACTACAACAACCCAAAGTTCAGTGTCAACAAAAACTGCAAATGGCAATCCCATCTCAATTGGCACAACAAAATACTCAATACCAAAACATGGCTCAACAACATGAGCAATATCAAAATGTATATATGCCAGAGACACCTAATACAACAATATCTAAACAGCAACAACTATTTGAAGGCACTATATATCAACAAAGAGGGCATATAAGGTTGAATGGTGAACCTCCAAAACCTTCACAATATGATATATTGATGCAACAAATTGAGAAGATGCAATGATAAGTTGAAGCATTACAAATCAAAAGTATGAAGAAGCTATATACAGAGCAGGACTTGTGTCCTAATCCATTTGATAAAAACTTTTACATGCCTCCCTTTACTAAATATTTTGAAGCACCAAATTTTGAGAAATACAAGGGTAAGGGTAATCCAAAAGATCACATCTGATATTTTTACGCGGCATGCACTGAAGTGAATTATGATGAGACCTATTTGATGCATCTTTTTCCCATGCAATCTCACAAGACAAGCTATAGATTGGTATGTGCATTGTGCCATGAAATATAAAATCTTGGCATTAATTGGCTGATAAATTTGTTTTTCATTTCACATTTAATATTGACAATGAGATAACCATGTTGGATTTATGTGACACATGGCAAAAACCAGGTGAACCTTTGATGACTTTTCTACAAAGATGGTGAATCTTGGTTAGTCGATGTTTTCTTGACATACCTGAAGAACAACAAGTCAATTTGTTCATTTAGAATTTGGTGCCTGAAATGATGTATGAGCCGAAGCTGAAAAGTCCAAGTGCTATTGAAAAGCTCATCAAAAAAGGAATGAACATTGAGAATGCACTTGTTGCTAAGGGAGTGATCAAAACTAATAATTTGAAGAATAAATTTTGGTCCAAGACCAAGAATGTCACTAATCACGATGTGGTTGATGAAAGAACAACAAGCACTAATCGACCTAAGTTCATTATAAAATAAAAAAGTGCTTCTAATGCACCAACTTCTCAATAGACTTAACAAACATAAAATCAAACAAGTAATGTAATTAGCAACTACAGAATCAACAACAACATGGACAACAACAAGGCTAGCAAGGTAGACCTTTTAGATAAAGAGATGGTCCTCCCTACCAATTTACACAATTGGGAGAGCTGATTGAATCAGTAATGAAACAATTGATCCAAGCCAATTTTATCAAATTGTCAGATATCAAAGAAGAACCACCAATAAAGCCGCATTGGTGCAATAATAATGCATGCTATGAATATCATCGGTTCAAGGGACATAAAATTGTTTCATGTTTTCAACTAAAACACCTTATCCAATAAATTCTTGATCAAGGTGTGATTGAGGTAGATCTATCTGTCGGAACTTCTAACATTGATCATACAATTTTAAAGTCTCTCTTACTTGATCATGACAAGGGAAAGTCCTCCTCTTCAAATTCAAATAAAAAAGACAATCTCAATTACACCAGTGCAAGTCATAAGAATGTCATTAGTTGTTTTTGTGTGTCATGTAGTATGTGTTAGCTATAAGGATAAAAGAAAAAGATACTTCATGTGTAGTGACTACTCGTCGATCCAAAATAGTCTTAAAAGGAGCACCTTCAATTCCTCCTAAATGAACCTCAAGAAGTCAGTACAATCTCCTTTACCTTTTGGGAAAAACACCTACATAAATTTTGATCCCTGAGTTATTAACAATATCTCCCATGCATTGTGATGTCCTAGGCAAAGCCCTGACTGAGTCAACTATACCTATTGATATTGATGTTGAATAATTTCAAGCTAGGATAGTACACCTTGTTACTTCCCAACATATATCTATTTTAGACAAAGACATACCTTGTGATAAAACTATCATAATAATTCCCTCCATCTCAAATTTTTCATCCATAATTGTAAAATCAGATGAGTTTTGATAGACAGTGGAGCAGGCCTGAATATATACACTGAGAGTTATAATTGGCCTTGGTTACTCATAAAATGACATAGATCCTTCAAGGAGTATAACAATAAAAACTTATGATGATGTTGAATGCCCATCTAAAGTAGTTATTGTCTTGCCTATCAAAGTAATTCCAACAACAGAGAACACTTTTCTGCAAGTGCTAGATCTGGACCTCCCTTACAATACGATTCTAGGTCATCCATGGATTCATGCAATGAAAGTGGTTCCTTTGACCTATCACCAGTGTCTAAAATATGCATACAATGGAACCGAGATAACAATTCATGGAGATCCTAATCCATTTCAATTTTGTGCTAACTTGAAGGATACTCTACAATAACAATTGTCAGTAAACAAAGAGATTTATTTGCCTAATTATGTAGATCCCAATGCATTGTTAGAATCTATCAAAGGCAAGATGAAAATACAAGATAAAGGTTGTGGAGAATATTCTGTCCCAAACAAACCTTATTGGCAAGCTACCTATGTCTCCTAAGTCACATGGAAAGGCACATTTATTCAAAAATGAATCCAAGATAACCATCCAATATCAACCCCCTAACACTTTTACAAAATGGGGTGAACTAAATAAAGAAACTTCAGATGATGATGTATCGGGATGGATTTATAAAGATGAAGCAAACACGGCAAAAACTCCACCTATCAAATTTTTAGTGGAGCAATATGGTAAAGGGTTTACCATAATGTAGAAAAAGGGATATGATGGATGCAGTGGTTTGGGGCCTGACCAAAAAGGAGGATTGGAGCCTATCATACCTGAGATGCAACATAGAACTTTGGGTTTAGATTTTGTACCATTGAGAATCAAGACCTCATCTACAAAAGTGAATTCGTGTGATAAAGGGTATGATCTTGATGATGAAATGACACCTAGGGACACCTATCCTAAGACCGACTCTAATGAATTAGAGTGGGATTATTATTCCTCTACCTCCTATGCTCTAGGTAATGTCTGTTGGCATTTTTGATGATGTTGTTGTGATTGTCATTGATGGACACATACTTGCTTTGAGATCACTTTTTGTATGTATAAGTTATGCTCAACCGATATTTGTTCCAACCGATATTATGTGTTATAGTCTTTAGACTATCGGTGTTTTGCAGAAAGTGTTTACTGATCTCAAGCGGTATGAAGACCCAAGTGGTATGAAGACCTCAAGAGGTTCGAGGATCCTAAAGCGGTTGTTATCATTTCTCCCAGTCTTCATTTTGACAAACCGGTAATCGGTAAAATATGTGAACCAGTAATAGGTAAATGTATGAACCGGTATTACTCTATCATGAGTTACCAACCGGTATTATTTTTGTGATGAGTTATCATCCACCGATACTTTGGCAGTGATTCTGTGTCATGTTACCAAATGTGTTCAGATGCATTGAACCTAGGAACTTGCAATGTAATCCTATTGGACCGACATGAAATCAAATTCCTTTATAAGGACATCATGTCTAGGGTTTTAGTAGTTGTTAGGGTTTTGTGTGGTTGATGAGGTTTTTGCATGTGCGATCATAGAAGAAGATTAGGTTTGTGTAAAGAAACAGAGTGTGGATATTTTAAAGACTGAAGTAATGCTGAAATGCATTAACAATGAGCTATCAAGGACCTAACCAAGCATATTGTGCTAATATTTAGATCACTCACTTGTTGATTAATCACATCTTTGGCAAGTCTGAAACCCTTAATCGGGTAGGCCTAGCAAAGCCTTTGTAAATCCTCTAACAAGGTGGTTCACAACTGTGGATCTGAAATCCTCTCACAAGGTAGTCTTTAATCAGACTTCTCTCCTAATAGAGATTGAGATTCCTAATAGGATCTGTTCTGGTAAAGAACATTGTATGACCTTAACCGGTCTGGATACTATTCTTCAGATATTCACTTGTGAGTTTCATCTCACCATGGTTTTTCCCATTTGGGTTTCCATGTCAAAATCTCTTGTCTTATGGTGATTGTGCTTCTGTGGGTGAATGCCTTATTTGTTGTTTGGTTTGCATTTGTGTTAACTAGTTTGTTAGTAAAACCATTATACCGGTTTACTACTAAACTATTTAAGTGTTTGAGCTCAGTAGTTTTTGGTATACTAATTCACCCCCCCCCCCCTGTCTTAGTATTCATCAATTAGTATTAGAGCCAACCTTTCTATAAGTTTGACCACTTGGAAGGAGATATGGGGGAATACACTGTGAGGGAACTTACTCATTGTCTCACTCAGACTGAGAAAGCCTTTGATGAACTCAAAGTCAAATATAAAGCCTCTCTAGCAAAGAGAAGAGAGTGTGCTAAGAAACTGATGGAGCTTACTGAAAATAGTTCTTCTGATGAAGCAGACATGGAAGCCCTAGTTGAAGAAGTTGAAAAATTGAATGAATCTAATGCTAACCTAAGAAGGGAACTGGAAGGACTGACTATCAGAATGTGTCAAGAGCTTGAGAACTGAAGGAAAGCAGAAGATCTGGTAAAAGACAAAGATCATGAGATCTCCAAGCTGAAGCAAGAAATCAGTGCACTTACCGCTCATCTCCAAGAGAGTAAAGTGGAAAAAGAAGAAATGCAAGGTGAACTAAACATTGCTATTTGTGAGAATGCAACCTTGAAGGAATCCAATGCTGCTATCTCCAAAGAACTCACTGAGTCAAAGGAAATACTTGTCAAATTCAATAAGAGCACTGTTAAGCTAGAATAAAAGCTTGAATCAGCAAAACTGGTGAAGAATACCATTGGACTTGGTTTTTCTAGTTATGAGGAAGGTGAGACCTCTAGAACAAAAGATAAAGCATCAAAGAAGCAACCGGCACCAAAGGATAAAGGTAAGCAAAAGTTCAAACCTGTTTTCTTTAATTGTCTCAAGGAAGGACACACTGCCAATGTATGTAGAAGTAAGGCTTACAATAATTTTCCCTACTTTCTAAACAATAAGCCTAGATCAAATAAATTCAATGGTAACTGTTATGTGTGCAACAAGTTTGGGCATAGAGCATTTGAATGCATGTTATACACAACACTGGAAGATATCCTCAAAGGAGTCAAGGATTTTTTCCTAAATCCTCTGTGAACCGGAATCCAAACCGGTATAATGCCTATGACCATCAGTAGGTGGTGGTGGCTATCAAGTGGCAACCAGTTGGAGAGCAACCTACTTGATCTGTCATGGTTGTGGTCACACTGCTGCAACATGTAGAAGGAAGAATGGAAACATGAATAATGGACCTTGGAGAGCTCCTGGAATGGTTTGCTATAATTGCAACAAACCGGGACACCCTGCCAGAACTTGCAGAATGAGAAAGAGCATATCAGATGATATACCGATCACTCTAGAATGAAAGATTGATGTTGAAACTGTTAAAGCAGATATGAAGACAACATGGAAGAAGAAAGCTGAAGAAGTATCACAAGAAGAACCGGTTTCTGCACCTAGTGTGGAAGTCGCTGAACCGGCAAACTAAGCTTCAGAAAAGCTTAAGGGGAGCAAATTGGTGAAGTGTTTCGAACCCCTAGTTTACACCGATAAAAGACCATGACTGGTATCTGATACCTATCAATTGGTAGAAGACCAAAAATGGTAACAGGAAAATTAGGGTTTACGCCTTAATGGTGGAGCATTTATTATGGTAGGTGAAGAATTCATTTAAAAGGGATTTTCAAGTCATTTTCACTTATCAATTTGCGAGCGAAGAAATTTTCAAGTGCAGAGTGACAAAAGGCAATTTTTCTTGCAATTCAAAGAGATTTTAAAAATTTGAAAGAAGAATCCAAAGATAATATCAATCAGTCAAGTGAAAAACACAAAGCGGTAATCTAGCAACCGAAGTAGTGTGTGGCAAAGCTGAAGTTGCAAACCCTAAATTGTGGATTTCTGAAGGTATTTATCAAAAATTCTTGTTTATCCTTTTATCATGGCTTCTGCATCGCACTCCACTTCTAGTGCACCTGATGATTCAGTAGATTTAATCCAATGAAAGGTGAAATACAATGCCCTATCCCAGATACACGCTGGTGTTATAGTTGCGGAAGGTATTTCAGATTAAATTGATTGCAAAATAGAAGACCTAGGATCTCTGGTGATCCATTCTCAGTTAATTTTATTATGTGGGAAGGACAAGAAGATCAAACCGGAATATAGCATCCTGGAAAGAAAGAAACTTCACAATGCGGTGTATTTTCTTGAAGAATTCATAGAAGATCACATTTGAATCATCCTGAGTAGAGTTCATGGTGATAAAATGTATCTTGAGAGAACACATAACATAACACCTAAAGTTATTCATGTTGTCACCGATTTTTGCAACACTAGTGAGGTGCCAGCCGTAAGGAAAGTCATTAAGACGGAAATGACCAAGCTCACCGATTCTGTGAATGACCAATGGGGAATGACCGTCAATACCATCAAGGATGATCTGGTCAAGTATGCCTGTATGGTGATAGGATACCGGACATTCTATGCTAGCAAAATTAACTTTGTCTTTGTTTTAGCGGTAAATGTCGCCTATAGGATGATCATGGAAAATGCCTCATTTGATTTATGCACATCTATGCAAAGGCAACTTCAGTGAACCTGAAGTCAATTAAACAGGACAATGCGTTAAGATTTAAATTTGGACAACTGCTGGTAGGATTATTTTTCTACTTTCAAGGCTATTTTCCAGGAGTCGGTGATATACAATAGTTTGCTGACCAACCAGTTACGAAGAAAATCAAAGAGAGTCTACAAGCGGTAGGAACCAGTTATCCTGAAGTCCCCAACAAATACTTTGATGAGTTTAGATGTAAGATGGGCCAGAGGGTGAGAATATCTGGTGATATTATCAAGAAGTATGAAGAGGACATTTGCTTTATCATCATAGTAGATGAGTGCATAATGGAGGTGGTTGAGACTAGAAAAGAAGTGGAGCCCATGGGATATGAGGTAATGTATGACATGCTAGACAGGTATGCCTCTACCCTACTTGCCTCACCTCTTGATCCTAAGAAGAAGAGAAGTTGCACCTATTTGGAGAGGGTAACACCAGTTGAAGAACCTTCAGTAAAGAAGGGAAAGGCAGTGCCATCAGTATCGGCACCGGTTACTTCAGCAAGTCCTAAAGTGACCAAGCCGTCACCAGCAAAGAAGAAACTGGAAGCTGCACCTGCCAAGGTCTTTGAAAGGAAGCGGAAAACTAAGAACACCTCACCAGATTCTGAGGATATAGAACCTAAGGTACAGCCTAAAAAGACTAGGCAAATGAGGAAGAAGACAAAGACAACCAGCAATGAACCGGCATCATCAGCACGGGTAAATATAGACATTTCCTCTTACAAACCTTTGACACATTGTCAAAGAACTATCAAGAATATTAGGAGAAAAGTGTTAAGTGATTTAATAGATCATTTTGATGATTTTAATAACAATGAAAAGGAGGAAGTTGAATAGGAAGTTATCCAATATTTATGTATTAATGACCAGCCGCCATCAGAAATTAGATCTGTGACACCGGATTCTTTATATAATTCTTTAGATAACAAATGGCGCATTGCCATAGAAAAGGAATAGGAAATAAGAGAAGAAATATTTGCACAATATTTTCCTGATGTGTCAAATTTAGAACTTTATGAAGTTATGGAAAAGTACAAAGGCCTCTTCCTCATGAGAAGAAGAAGACTCCTGTTATTGGAAGGGAAAGTCCCTGAAGTGGTAAAAGATACCCACTCGCATGCCAAAGCCAGTTTGAGGTTGCACCAAGTGTCCGAAGCCAACAAGAAGGTTGAGAAAGAACTGAAAACTAGAAAACTAGATGAGGTGTATGACAGTGAAGATGAACCGGTGACTAAACAAATGGACCCTATTGACATTGATACTTTGGATGGTGAAAATGTCACTCCGGATGCAGCAAAGGACAAGGCTGACAAAGAGAGAGTGGACAAACAAAAACAGGACAAAGATAAGGTTGATAAAGTGGAAACGGTGAAAGAGAAAAAGAATAAAGAGGAAGAGGAGAAGAAGCAAAAGGAAGAGAAGAAGAAGCAAAAGGAAGAGGAGAAGAAGCAAAAGGAAGAGGAGAAGAAGAAAGAGGAAGAGGAGAAAAAGAAACAGGAAGAGGAGGAGAAGAAAAAGGAAGAGGAGAAGAGGAAATTGAAATAGGAGAAGAAGAAAGAAGAAGAGAAGCAAAAAGAAGAAAATAGAAAGAAGGAAGAAGAAAAGAGAAAGAAAGAAGCAGAGGAGCAAAAGAAGGCTAAAGAGGAAAAGCAAAGAGCCAAAGAGAAGGAGGAAGTGGCAAAGAGAACACAAGTGGAGACCCCAAAGGCAATCAGTAGTCAAGCCAAACCGGCTGACATTACCTGTCCCATTGACCTCCAATCTGCAAATGAAACGGAGCTGCTGCAAAGCATTAAGCTTGCCCAAGAGCGACTGGAAGCGCTAAGGAGGAAGAAGGAACAAGATGTTATTCAAACTGCAGTGGAAACTCTTACCAATTTGATACCCAGTACCAACCTCCCCGGTACCAATTCCTCTCTGGCCCAACTAAAACTTTTATGCACAGTTGTAGAGGACCAGGTGCAATGCTTGGAAGATGTTGTAGAAGCCAATGCACAAAAGAAGCATCAAAAGGCATTGAACACTGCCTTAGTGAAGAAATTACATGAGCTTCGATCTAAACTTCAAAAAGCATAGAAAGACATAAGAGATGCTATGGATGAGGGGAAATTACTACTCAGTAAGATAAGCCAACCCCGTCTATTTTGTGATGATGTGCTTGTTCAAAAAGACAAACTATAATCTGATTTACAGGCATATATAAGCACCTTCAAGACACCCTATGATTCCTTCACCACATTCAAGCAAACCATTCATCGATTTCAACTCCAGACTACCAGAATAGAGTTGGAGATCACCAACCGGACCAGAGATTTGTAGGAACTTCAACTGGTTCTACTACCACGACTGCAAATACTTCAAAAGTGGTATCTCAATCTGGATGCCTTAACGGCCACTTAAGAGATGATTACCTTGGATGCCATGGAGGAACAGGTATCCCAAATGCAAATGGAAAGTGAGGTTGCTACCTCATTGCTTGAGTCATGGTCCTTACCCATGAAGACATTTATGCAAGATTTTAAATCAGTTTTTGATAAGTTTCACTCATTATTGTCATAAACATTCATTATATTAATGATAATGAGAAACAGGGGTTATTCTGCAATACTTTGTCATTGTTGGCAAAGGGGGAGTAGTATTCTGTATTTAAAATTTTGATGTATGTTATGTATACTTTCATGTTTATCTTTGTAAGGGAGTAGTATACATTGTATTTTCTTCAAAAAGGGATAGTGTATATGCTTAGGGGGAGTAATTTTGATTCTGACATTTTTTGTTGTAAAACACTTAGATGTCAAAAATTTTCCTAAGTGTTGCCATCAATGCCAAAGGGGGAGATTGTTGGCATTTTTGATGATGTTGTTGTGATTGTCATTGATGGACACATACTTGCTTTGAGATCACTTTTTGTATGTATGAGTTATGCTCAACCAGTATTTGTTCCAACCGGTATTATGTATTATAGTCTTTAGACTATCGGTGTTTTACAGAAAATGTTTACTGATCTCAAGTGGTATGAAGACCCAAGCGATATGAAGACCTCAAGTGGTTCGAGGATCCCAAAGAGGTACAAAGGGACAAAGCGGTTGTTATCATTTCTCCCAGTCTTCATTTTGACAAATTGGTAATCGGTAAAATATGTGAACCAGTAATAGGTAAATGTATGAACCAGTATTACTCTGTCATGAGTTACCAACCGGTATTATTTTTGTGATGAGTTATCATCCACTGACACTTTGGCGGTGATTTTGTGTCATGTTACTAAATGTGTCCAGATGCACTGAACCTAGGAACTTGCAATGTAATCCTATTGGACCGACATGAAATCAGATTCCTTTATAAGGACATCATGTCTAGGGTTTTAGTAGTTGTTACGGTTTTGTGTGGTTGATGATGTTTATGCATGTGCGATCACAAAAGAAGATTAGGTCTGTGTGAAGAAACAGAGTGTGGAGATTTTGAAGATTGAAGTAATGCTAAAATGCATTAACAATGAGCTATCAAGGATCTAACCAAGCATATTGTGCTAATATTTAGATCACTCACTTGTTGATTAATCACATCTTCGGCAAGTTTGAAACCCTTAACCGGGTAGGCCTGGCAAAGCCTTTGTAAATCCTCTAACAAGGTGGTTCACAACTATGGATCTAAAATCCTCTCACAAGGTAGTCTTTAATCATAGTTATCTCCTAACAGAGATTGAGATTCCTAACAGGATCTATTCTGGTAAAGAACATTGTATGACCTTAACCGGTCTAGTTACTATTCTACAGATAGTTACTTGTGAGTTTCATCTCACCATGGTTTTTCCCATTTGGGTTTCCACGTCAAAATCTCTTGTGTTATGGTGATTGTGCTTTTGTGGGTGAATGCCTTATTTTCTATTTGGTTTGCATTTGTGTTAACCGGTTTGTTAGTAAAATTGTTATACCTGTTTACTACTAAACTGTTTAAGTGTTTCAGTTCAGTAATTTTTGGTATACTAATTCACCCCCCCCCCCTCTTAGTATTCATCAATGTCTTTATTAACCCTAACAATTTGCCTATGGAAGATAAACATGAAATTTCCCCTCCTACTAAAACCTGTTCTAAAGCTTGGATACAGTCATTTTGGTATCCAAGTATTGAATCTGACACAAGCAACTTAGATAGTGACACCACTAACTTTTATGTCTTCACTATCTCACCCCAAACTTTTCTTGAAACCAATGATGACATGCCCCTCATATACCCACAACTTAAGTTAGAATCCTTTGAAAATGATGAGGCAATAGAAAAATTCCTTGAGCTTAGAGAAGGCATACCACAAGGTGATCATAAGGCTGGATTTATTATTGATTTAGATTCCATGACATATTTTGGGGAGTCAACTTTGTCTTCCAGTCGAGTGAAAAATAAAAGGAAAAAAGGAAAAAATCAAAAGAATAGGTCTCCGGGTGAAAACTGCAAGGCACCCTCTGACTAGGAAAAAGTAAAAAAAAAAGGACGTGCCTACAGGTGAAAACCTCCATGAGGTGCTCAAGGGTCGAAGATCAAACATACTCCCATCAGGTCAAGATAAATCAACATTACTTGATGAAATGATAGAAGAAATAAGTTTGGGTACAATTGACAACCCTAAGGTCATTCATTTTGTTGCTTAGATCATAACAAGAAAGAATAGACTGCCAAATTTCTCCTTCAGAAGCATATCAATTTTGCATGGTCTTATGCAAACATGCCCGACCTTGATCCAGAACTAGTCCTTCATCATCTGTCACTGAAACCAAGTACAAAGCGCATCAAACAAAAACTAAGGAAAATGCATCCACAAGTGGCCCTACTAGTCAAAGCAGAACTCAAAAAATTGTTGGATGTGGGCTTTATAAGACCGATAGACTATGTAAAATGGATTTCAAATTTAGTGTCAGTCAGCAAAGCAATTGGCGGCATAAGAATCTGCATCGATTTTAAGGATTTAAACAAAGCATGCCCTAAAGATGACCCTCCTCTGCCTAATATTGACATCATAGTAGACATGGCAGCCGAATATGAGATGTTGTCATTAATGGATGGCTTCTCTGGATACAATAAGATCCTAATTGCTCCCAAAGACCAGCATAGTTGCCTTTACATGTACTTGGGGAACCTACTACTAGAATGTGATGTCTTTTGGCCTTAAAAATGTAGGAGCGATATATCAAAGAGCCATGACAACAATTTTCCATGATTTCATGCATTTTTTGATGGAGGATTATGTTGATGACCTATTATGCAAAGCAATTACAAGAGATAATCATCTTTCTATTTTAGGTCCAATCTTTGATTGGATGGAAGAATATAAGCTCAAACTCAACCCAAATAAATGTTTCTTTAAGGTAACAACTGAAAAACTATCAAGGTATATTGTTTCTTATAGAGGCATTAAAGTTGATCCAGCAAAAGTGAAAGCAATTATGCATGTCTCCATCTACAAATCTCTATCAACTAAGAAGACTTCAAGGAAAGTTACAATCAATCCAGTGATTCATATCTCAATTGTCAGACAAATGAAACCCCTTCCAACATCTATTGTACAAAGGGGTAGTGTTTAAATGGACTAAGCAATGTCAATAGACATTTCAAACCCTTAAAGACTATCTCCTGGTACCCCCTATATTAATGCCTCCAATAGAAGGAAAGTTATTCATTCTATATATCTTTGCAATTGATATAGTGCTAGGAGCTCTCTCGGCCCAACAAGATGAATACAACAAAGAGCAAGCTATTTATTATATTATTAAGACATTATGGGCTATGAGATAAATTATTCTACCATTGAGAGGGCATGCTTAGCAGTGTTATTTTCAATTCAAAATATTTAGTATTATATGTTAAATCATAAGACATTGCTAGTAGAAAAGATTGATCCACTGAAATATTTGCTTAGCAGAGCAGCTCTTACAAGTCGACTAGCAAAATGGGTCATGATTCTGAGTGAGTGATATTAAATATACTAAAATAAAAGTAATAAAAGGACAATTTATAGCCGATCAACTCGCATATGCACCTATCCAAGATGATCATCCAATGTTGACTATTTTTCCTGATGAATCGGTCTTTGAACTGTCACCCCTTCTAATGAATGACAAATGTAATTTGATGGATCCCACACAAAATTCAGCTTGGGGGAATGAATATTATTTGTAACCCCTCAAGGTGATGTTATTCTAAAGTCTTACCATCTTACCTTTGATTGCACCAATAACATAGTAGAATATGAGGCTTTAGTCACCAAACTCAAAATAGCAATTTAGTGGAATATTACACATCTACAGGTCTATAGGGATTCTCAACTGGTCGTCCGACAAGTGAATGATGATTATGAAACAAAAGATGAAAAAATTATCCCTTATATGAAGATGGTGGAATTTTTCTAAATAAAATTCATAGTTATTCAATTTAATCAAGTTCCCCAAATCCAAAACAAGTCAATTGATGCAATGGCAACTATTGCTTCCATGCTAGATATGCCTCACAATATGGACAGACGTAAATTTCTAGTGAAACCATTGTTGATCCCTTATTTTGAGATCCCACCATCGGATATCATGTGTGTCCTTGTTGGTCCAAATTCCCCATGGTATAATGAAATTTATGACAATTTGAAATCCCAAATTATGCCTCCCAATATTTTTGCCAACCAACGCTAATCCTTTATAAGAGAAGCCGCCAAATACATCATCATCGGTGATGCCCTTTACCACTGTTCTTTTGACCACACCCTCCTCAAGTTTCTTGATTCTAACGAAGCACAAACATCTTTACACGAAGTTCACGATGGTATATGCAAGGTCCATTTCAATGGTCCTAGCCTAGCTAAAAATTTGGTCTGAGCTAGATATTATTGGTTGACAATGAAAAAAGAGGCCCATGATTTTGCTAAAAAGTGTTACAAATTCTAGATGCATGGAGATTACATTCATGCGCTAGCACAAGAGATTCAACTTATCATATATTCATGGCTATTTTCTCAATGGGGACTGGATCTCATTGGAAAGATTCACCCGACATTCGCAAACAAACATAAGTTCATTCTAACAGTCATAAAATATTTTATAAAATGGGTTGAGGCTATACCTATGACCTATATCATTGGCACATAGATTTCCAAATTCATTATGAACTACATCATATGCCGATATGGGGTCCCTTTTGCTATAGTCACATACAATGGTCGTCCATTCAAAAACAAAGATGTCTGAGAACTCTATGAGAAGTTCCATATTCAACACCGCTTCTCAATTCCATATTATCCACAGAGTAATGGTCAAGTTGAGGCATCCAATAAAATAATCATCAAAATACTTAAAAAGGTTGTCAATGACATTGGCTGAGATTGGCATGTTCAGTTGAATCTATCTTTATGGGCCTATCGCACTTCTATATGCACCTCCACTGACGCAACACCTTATTCCTTGGTGTATGGTGCAAAAGCTATACTCCCATTAGAGGTGGAGATTTCATCATCGTCAGTCTCTCTCCAATACCTTATTGATGATGAATCATATATAGTGTCTAGGTTGCACCAACTTGAGATGTTAGATGAAAGGCATCAAACAACTTTGATACATCTGCATGCATATCAGAACCATCTTCGCCACACCTACAACAAGAAATTCAAAGGGTTTAACTTTGAAGTGGGAGATGTAGTCCTAAAAGATAACCCTAAGAATTCATAGTCTACTGATATTATCAAAGGCAAATTTGAGGCTAATTGGGTTGGGCCTTTTATTGTTACTGCAGCATATGACTAAAGTGTGTATCAACTTGCAACCTCAAAGGGAGAACCACTATGAGACCATGTGAACAACCTGAACCTCTGGAAGTATTATACATAAGTGTATTTCAATAGTTCTTCAATATGATCCTGAAAAAATACAAAAAAATTGAAAAATACAAAAAAAAATTGAAAAGGGGGAAAAAAAAAAAAGGAAAAAATCAGAAAAATCATCACCGTGGTGAAAACCTGGTAAACAGCTGCCATGTGTAGCAAGTTCGTTGCTTTGTTGTCTATATTCATTCTATCTATACATAGCGTAAAGCCTGATCATGCATATCCATTCTAATTTTACCCAGTTTCCTTGTCCAAACTGAAGATTGGACAACATAAATCTCTATTCTTGTCGATTGCCAATCCCTGTACATATGTTTTATATCTTGGTCACTATACATATTTCGGACCTTAATTGGGGGAAAAACCCTTATCATAATCAATTGATGGAGTTATCATAGTGAACAGATCAAAAGCTACAACATGCACATAATGTTAAAGTCCTAAAAAAATTCCTAAAAAAGCAAACAAAGTCCTAAAAGATTACAAAAAACAAAACAAAACTTCTAAAAAAAATCACTTAAAAACAAATAAAAGTCTTGAAAAAATCCCTAAAAAAGCAAATAAAGTCTTGAAAAAATCCATAAAAGGCAAATAAATCCCTAAAAGAAAATAAAAAAATGTCATGAAATAAAAAAAAAAAAATTGTAAAACGTCTTGAAATAATCCAAAAATATCATAAAACATCTTGAAATAATCCAAAAATATCGTAAAACGTCCTGAAAAGAGCAACAAAAATTCAAAAAGTTCAACAACCCTAAAAATTGATAAATATCAAAAATTAAAAAAAAAGTGCTTTTCATTTTGCCAATAAACTCCTCTTTGTACATAGACAGACATTTGAGTAGATGACAAACAAAAACACATTAAACATTGCTCTTAACAAAATCACGCATTAATAGATGAGTTGTTCAACCAATCAAGCTTTCAAACTGATCAAACTTGTCGTATCATTCAAACAACATCAACATTATTGGTCCTTTGTCAAAATTATCATGGGTCTTATACATGGTGTGGTATACTCAAAACCAAATGGTGTCCTATCTTAGACGAGGTACTGAATTCCTTGAAACAAGAATGCATGATTTTCCTTTCATCACAACACTATCACTTTGACAATGAAGATCAAAATGGTTGTTTGACTTGTTTGAATTAGTGAGTCTTATTTTTTATCAATTTATCTTGGATCATGTTCATATGTTTCTCGATGATGACACCGATTGATTTAGAGTGGTTGGGATGGCTCATGATCATTTTTTTGTTTTTGTCTTCTGTTTGTGGAGTGTTTCGTAGAATTTCGAGGCAAGTATGTCTTGGGTGTTTGTGTTGGCACATCCACATTGTGGTTGTCTCACATACCTCAACCTTTGAACAATTTCTTTGGATGTTTGAACCATTTTTTGTCTATGACGTGTCTATTTTATGCAAAGGGATTGCATTATTTCCCTGACCTTAATTGCCATGGTGCACCACATCCGTTTTGCCATATCAAATAAAGGTTCTCACTTACTATTTTGCACAAATGTGAAAGAACATTTTTCTTCACTAATAACTATTCTTCATCTAATTTCCTCTAGCTAAAACTTCTTCCATTAGTTCTCACAATCAGTTTGATTTGGTACTCCGATACGCCAAAAACAATTTGCATCCTACATTCATTGGTTAGCCCATTTTCCGCATCATACTTATTTATTGTATTGCATGAAAAAGCAAAAATAAAGCATTTTCATAACATCATTTCTCATTACATCTCATAAAGCATTATTAAACATAAGTGCATACTTCATTTATTGCATCACATGACATGTACATAAAGCATATGTACATGACATCATATAGACAGGAAATGCATATCATAACATAGCTACATATCATATATATCAAAAGTGTCAAAGTACAAAATCAAACTGTATGTCCCAAGTATGGCTTGCAGGATAAGTACATAATAAGAAGATGTTTAAGTCATAATGATCAAGTATGTCCTTTTAATAGTGATCTCCCTCTATCCTCATGATCTTTGTCCTATCTTGAGGATGAAGCTCCTCCTATCCTTGGTCTTGGCTATGGTGGTCTCCCTGGTCTGATCACCCCCATGTTGCTTTATGTCCCTGAGAGCATGATCTGCTCTCTATCCTAGACCATGACCGTGACCGATAAGATGGTTCTCTCTGCTCGAGTGGAACTGCACTCTCATGTGCAATTTCCTCAAGTTTTGTATCTCATCACCTATTTCAACTAACATCTGATCCATCTCTAGCGCATTGGCATCTCAAATCGAGCTGATATACCCCCACATGGCCTCTTCTGATCTCTGAGCTTTGCATATTGTTGTGTCTTGAGAAGCTACCAGACTAGCTATCCTTGTTGTATACCCATCCCTCTCAGCCACCTACTCCTCTATGTTAGCTACCCACTGCCCTCTCTCAGCTACCCACTACTCTTGATCAATCCTCCACTAGTCCCTCACTAGCCGAAGGTCAATAATCTATCTCTCTAACTCTACAATGTGATCTCACTCACTTATCATAGTAGCCCTATATATCTGCAGATCCTCAGTCTGGTTTGCATTATCCCCAATGGGTATATCTTGTAATGGCTCATCATATTTCTGATCAATCTACATGTGCATAGGACTCTCGGTCTCCTCCACATCATCATCATCCTAATCCTACTCATCATCCTCATCTTTTTCCTCCTCCTCCTCATCATCCTCCTCCTCTCCATCCTCATCCTCCTCATCCTCTTCGTCCTCCTCCCCTCTTGAGAACTCCTACTATCTTCTAGGTACAAGAACATTTGGATCTGGCTGTGGTATCGGATGATGCTATGCAAACTATCTACCATATTCCACTATCATCCATGTATCTCCGACATCTAATCCCCAATCACAATGTCTGAGTTATAACTATGTGATATTTGCATATGCTATGTGAGGTTGAATCACTCTGCCCCACTCCTTGGTCTCCCTGACTCAGCAAGTAAAATATGTTGTCCCTATGGGAACATCTTGTTGCTCCCCGAACTTTCATCTCACTCTCTCTAGTAAATGTAGCTCTAGCATTGTTGGAATTATTGTAATTGATGTCAAGGATGTCAAGAGGTTGCAGAGAAATAGGCAGCGATTGCAGAGAAATAGGTAGTAGTTATGCATAATATGCAAGCTATGTTGTCATGCATAGTTGCAGATAACACGTCATATTATGTTGTAGGGGTCTTGGCTAGACTCGTTGACTCCACGTGTCGGCAGCGATCTGGAGTTACATGTTGGTGAGGTGTACATGTAAGGCCTTTTTGGTGTGTCAGTTGTCCCACTCTGCACTCGGCAGGGAAGTCTTCCATATTTGACCAAGTCTCGACTTGGGGTTGTGATCCAGGAGTTCCACATGGTAGCAATTATTTAGATCACATGTGTCGATGGGTCACACGGTGCATTCTAATGAAGGAAAGTGATCATGTGGGATAACACTTGAACAAAGAGAAGGCCATCCTCAACTACCCCGCAATGTTGAAAAGAATGATGCACTAGTCATGTGGGATAAAATTTTCATTGAGGTCGAAGACCCCACCTCTATCTCGCGGTGTGATGAACAAGAGTTTTGTGACCATGTGGGACAAGAAAAAAGACAAAGGAAATGCATCCCCCACCATCCCGCATCGTTGATGTCCAAATAAAGTTGATACTACAGGCTGAGAGAGAAATAGAAGGATAGAGGCTTCTCGCTATCCTTCATTGTCAAAGTGTGAGATGCGATGGTCGTGCAGGGTAACATGAAGATAGTAGTAAATGTTTCTCGTTATCCTGCACCATTCAATATGGGTGTGCAATGGTCATGCGGGATAAGATAGTGAAGAAAGAGAAGGATCTCGCTATCCCACAACATGCAGAGGGATGAAAAGAGGACCCTATGGGATAAAAGAGAATGTCAAAGTCTCTTATCTAGAATAGGTTAAGAGGTCATTTTGAATGTCGTGTGAACTAACAAAAGTGATACATGTCCTCTATTGGCATATGTGCAGAGCATGATGACATGATGATATTGTATGTTGTCATTGATGTCAATATGCTGAAGTATGAAGCAGTATGGTGTAGTAAGAAAACTAGCAAGAGAACTGGTATGATGATGTAAACCAGTATTTGTGAAAAAGTGAAGCGGTATGTTTGTTCAAGGTGAATCAGTATGTTGGAATAAGAATGGGTAAATGGAAGTTTTGTATTGGGGTTTCATTTGGCATGACTACTGGTTGGTAGTCTTAGCTTTAGGGTTTCCGGTTGATGCATTCCAAGATTGTGTGATTTAACCGATGACATCTTGTGATGAGTTACCATTGTATGAAGACCAGATAAGTGTTGCCACGTCAGTCTTGTGTGCGTGAAGGATTTCCTTAAGGATCTTGCATGGAGAGTGATCCTATCTACCTCGGGAATGTGTGAAGTCTTTGTAAATGGTGGAGAGCATGTGATGAGTTATCAACTTCCTGAAGTGGCAAAGAATGAATATTGGAGAACGTCTTGAAATCTATTCAAGACTATTGTATTCGATGCAGTGTGATTAACAGCCAAGATTGAACCGAGTGGATTGTAAAACCTAATGTTTAGGGTTTAGGGTTTATGCTACCGACCTATCTATTTCCTATAAGGTCGATGATGTTTTTCATTTTGAAGTTGTTGGAAAATGGTATGTGTGTATCTTAGTGAGTGATACTTGATACTTTCCAAACCAAAGAAGTATGTTGATACCTGCAAAGTGTGATTGCAGAAGAAAGGAACTTAAGTAGATCTGCCTTAGCATTGAGTGTTGTTATCAGATCAGTGTATTACCTGTTGACTTCTAACCATTTCAACAGTTGGAAAATCCCTTAACCGAGTAGCTTTAAAAGGATTTTGTGTAAATCCTTTAACAGGGTGACTATATTCAATGAGTTCTTCAAATCCTCTTGTGAGGTAACCTTTAACAGGGTTTTAACCTTTAACTGGGTATTTTAGCCATCCCTTAACCGGGTGATCCCTAGCAGGATCAGTTTCTAGCAGAACCTATTGTAAAAGTCTCTAATCGGACTAGGCTCCTAATAGAGTGGACTTCAAAAGAGTTTAAGAATAGCTTTTGGGTATTCATCCCCACTGTGGTTTTTCCCAGTTGGGTTTCCACGTGAAAAATTAGTGTGTCATGTGTGATGCCTTTCATGTGATGGTTTAGTGTTTTATGTCAAACTGGTAAAATATGTTAAACTAGCAGTCATTATATTTATGATGATAGATTACTTGTTTATGCATAAGGATGAAGTGGAAATAAGGTATTAGATTGTATGGAAAGCTAACGGTTACCGGTTTTTGTCTTTGACATTCTTACTATGTTTTACTGATAGTAATCTGGTTTAGACCGGTGTTAGTGCTTTCAGTCAAAGTGCAAAGTTTGCAGTCAAATCAGTTTAGGAAAAGTGTTTTTGCATGTACTGATTCAACCCCCCTCTCAGTACCAGTTTGGTACTAATAGTTCATCATTTATTCATCATCCTCCGCTATCTCGTGATGTCAAAGACAATAAGTTAGAACTCTTGCGGGGAAAGATAAATTGAAAAATAGTGCATCCCACATGGGTAAAATGGGTGTGTGAATGATGATGTGGGGCAGGTTAAAGAAAAAATGGTGTGCATCCCACCATCCCATAGATACAAAGTTTAAGATCATTATCACCATTAGAGGTGTCCTAGTTGACACATTGGAATCTCAATAGGCATGATAGTCCATGTGGTGTTTGACCATGGTGGACCAGGTAATTTGGATGTTAATAAAAAGGACTTTTGACAACATCTATGCATGTCGATAGGCACAAGGGTTTTATGTGGAAGTTGACTGACCTTGATCAAGTAATTTGACGAAGGAAATGGAGACATCTGGCTTCTTGGCTTGTTGATGAGAACATCTAATATGAAGAAGTTGATGATGATGTATTCAAGTGTGGTAGTTGTCGATATTTTCAGGGTAGGTTGATAGAGAATGGAGAATGCATTAATAGCAACCGAGTTGCAGGCTGGTTGTGTGGCTCGAGGCAGAATTCTTGATCTCTTCGAGCAAAGAAATATTACTAAACTTAGTATCCTAAGTAAAAAGAATGATCTGAAAAATATAGGGTGCATTTACTAGAGGCGGAAAATATGTGATCATATTCAAACAGAGAATAAAATCTCCAAAGGTGTAGATCTCTATTACAACCGAATTGAATAAAATATTCAAGATTGCAGTAGAGGAAATATATGATGTGTATAGAGTCAATCAAATCTAGCAGCAGATGTGATGAGATTTGACATTGGTAGGTGTGGTTGTTGAGACGAAGAAAGAGGTTGAAATAGAAATATAAAAAACTAGTCGACGGGAAGAGAAGTTTTTATTTCATAGAGCAGATAGTGTGGTGTTGTTGCCAAGATAAAATAAAATCTACAAAAGAGAAAAGAGTAAGTACAGAGCAATAACAAAGTTTTCTATCAGGTGAAACAGTAGTAGAAATAAGAAGTCAGCCAGACAGGGGAAGAAGAAGAAACAGCCCGGGAAGAAGAAACAAAGGAAGAGACTCAGCGGGCAGAGAAAGTCATTCTCAAGAGATGAGAAATTTGTAAATGTTACAAAACTCATTTGTAACAAGGTTTTAACATTGCATTGTAAACTTTAATAATCACTGCAAATCTCTTACAGGGTGCTCAGAGCAGGGGTAGGTGCTCCTTTGAGTAGGTACTCATACAATCAACGTTTGGTGCTCCTTGGGTTGGTACCCTAAACTCTTTATTTTTTTATTTACAGTGATGCTGTCTTGGAGCAGTAGACTCCAGCAGCTATTCTCACCGAGGTTTTTCCCACATTGGGTTTTCCTTGTATATTTTGTGTTGTGGTTTGATTTGTGTGTGTATGTGTTCTTAATTAATTTTTAGATTCAACTCACGGAGACATAGTTAAAAAATTTAGAACACATTGATTCACCCCCCTCTCAGTGTTCATTTGTATTCTTCAATTGGTATCAAAGCCTTAGGTTCCCTTAGTGAAAAGCTTCCTCTAGCTTGGGTAGATCTTGTCTTGTGAACACAATGGCTATAAATGAGTCATCCTCCAAAGCACCTATGTTTGAAACTTGACTTAATCTTTGAAACAATGTTGTCTACCCATTTCAAAGAGGGGCAAAATGTATATGCATAAAAATGGCTATGAGCGATTAAATAAATATTTTATATTTATTTAATATTTATTCTTCTATTAAATAGCTAATTTGGAAAGATTAGTTTATTTAATTCATTTTTCGTGTCTTTCTATTAATTAATTTAATTAAAATATTTTATTAATTCATTCATCTATTCTATTCCTCTAATTAATTAAATATCTAATATTTAATTATCTCTTTCAATCAATTAAATATCTAATATTTAATGTTTATTCTCCTATCCTATAGTCTCAAATATTAAATAATTTCTTAAATTATTTAATCCCTCTTATCCAACTCACACTCCATCTCCACTTCATCTTCCCTTTGCCAACTCATCAATAATGTGGCTAAGGAAATTTATATTTCTTAAATATTAATTCATCATTTATCTCCAACCTCCAAATTTAATGAAATATTGTGTACGTATACATATTTCATAACCTCCTCTATATTCTCTCCAACATCCCTACATCTTAGGAATGACTTGATTCCACTTGTCCTCTCATGCCTAAATATTCTCCAACCATCCCTAGATTCCCTCAGTCAGCAACCCATTCAAGGTGAGATGAGTGACACTTGTCTTCTCCTTCCCTCTTTCTCTCAACCTTCACCTTTTCTCATAGCCATCCAAATCTGCAGATCTGATCATGACCATTGATCTAAGCCACATCATTTTATCCTCTCAAGGTCAATAAAATCAAGAGTTTCATTTGAGAGAGAGTTAGACTTCAAGTGAATTTGCAAGCCAAATCATTTGTAAAACTTATGCATCTGTGAGTTTTTATCTTGAAGCAAATAACAATTAGCATTTTAGCATAATCATGTAGTATTGCATATCATAGAATTTGTGAACTATCAGTTATCAGTCCATTCTTCCTATGCCATCTTGGAAGCTATCAGTGCTTGTCTGAGAGCACACCATCTGCAACTAGGAATAGTGGAGTTAGGACACAATGAGACATAAACCATGAAGGTAATATTAGTATTTTTATTTCATATGTATTTCATGTAGTTTCATTGGTTGAGTTGGGATTTCCTATAGCATTTCCATTGGTATTTTGTGAAACTAACTTGTTGCAGGTAGCATTCTAAGGATGAAACTCAAGTTGACATAGTAAGGAACAAGGCAAGACTTGTATGCAAGGGATATGCTCAGGTAGAGGGCATAGATTTTGAAGAAACATTTGCTCCAATTGCAAGGCTTGAAGCAATCAAAATTTTCTTGGCATTCTCCGCCTATAAAGGATACAAAGTATATCAAATGGATGTTAAATCTGGATTTCTTAATGGAAATATAGAAGAAGAGGTCTACGCAGAACAACCTGAAGGGTTTCAGATACATCAGGATGAGAAATTTGTATGTAGATTGAAAAAGGCACTATATGGTTTTGTCATTGATGTCAACACCTACTAAAACTCTAGCACTTTGGAGATCCAACAACATTCACCGGCAAGCAAGTAAATTTCGCACAGTCACCGGTATATGCTACACCGGCAGGATATAATGATCACTGGCACTTGGAATGGCATGGAAAACACTTGGTAATGTCGAAAACATCATTTTGACATCTTGTCTTGAAGAATGGGTTATTGGTATATTCACATTTGCATATTTGCTATTACCGGCAAATAGGTCCAGGGTATACACCGGCAGGTTTATCTTTTCCAGATCAGCATGGCATGCTTTGGAGATGATTAATTATTGTTATAAATGCATTAAGCCGACATGTTCAATCGTTTATTGCATTGGATATTGTTTTGTTTGTAAAATATTTTTATTGTAAATATCTTGTAGAGCTGACCTACTAAAATTGGTCTTAGGTTATGGTATAAATGTAAGATCTTATTTGTAAGATCAAATGTGAAATGCGAAAAAGGATTGTGTGAAGGTATATGCGAGAATAAGTAGAGCTATACACATAGACATCATTTGAAGATTGAAGGAGGGTTTTTGTGAAGACAATTAGAACTACACTGGTACTGAATCCAGCATATGAAGATGCTATTTTGTGTAGTACATTCTTATTGGATTTAACCATCCAACTGTAGTCAGTGTGACTCCCATTTTGTGATTGAGCAGTGAGCTCTAGGCGCTTGGCCTTTCTGCATGTGCAGACCCCATTTATGTACACTTACTATCTGCAGTAGTATCATTTGATTGTGGGAAAGATTTCCCACCATGGTTTTTCCCCTTATAGGGTTTCCACGTACAAATATTGGTGTTAGGTGTTGTGGATGATTTTGTCTATGTTTCATGCACTAATCATTACTGGTATAGCAATTAACTATTAAATCTGTCTACCGGCATATTGAACTCATTTACCAGTATTATGCATTAAGTTGGTTAAGTTGTTTTGGTTTGAATTTATTTGACATCTGATTCACCCCCCCCTCTTAGTTGTCTCCGGGACCTAACAATTGGTATCAGAGCTTAGTCCTCTTTTTGTAGAAGTTTAACAGCTTGAGGAGATCCAATGTCTACTAACTATTTCAGGAAGGACAGTCCTAAACTTGAAGGAACCAATTATGTCATATGGAAGATCAGAATGGAGACACATCTAAATTGCATTAGAAAGGACATCTGGGATGTTACAAAGAATAGTTATACTGCTCCTACTCCTGGTCAGTCTAATCCACCTACCTTGGGAAAAGATGAAGAAAATGATTGCAAAGCAAGAGAAGCACTTTTGAGTGCATTATCAGATCAACAAATCATGGGACTATCAGATAGGTCTACTGCTAAAGCTATTTGGGATCATTTGAAAATACTGAATGAAGGAGATTCCACAGTCAAAATTACAAAACTTGAAAGCTTCCGGGTCAGGTATGAACATCTGAAAATGGAAGAAGATGAAAGGATTTCTGCTTTTATGGAAAGAGTAAATGAGATTGTTTTGGGTATTAAATGTTGTGGAGGAACCTTAAGTGAGGATGAAATTGTTTCAAAAATTTTAAGAGGATTTCCAACGGCATATAAAATGAAAGTCACTGCTATAAATGAGTTAAGAACAATGCCTAATACATCAGTAACTAGGGATACATTGATTGGGAAACTTTCAGCTTTTGAAATTCAAGAATTTGGTCTTGTTGCTACTATAAAGATAGATTTGGCATTTAAAGCATCAAGATCATATGCTCCATCATTTGACAAATCTAATTGGAAAGCCTTTTATGCAAGAGAACTTGAAGAAAGCAGGAAAGAGAATGAAGAACTTGAAGCACTATTTGCAAGGAAAATGCCTAAAGGTCCAGTTGGAAGTAAGTATGAAGGTAAAGCACCCTTTACATGTTTTAATTGCAATAAGATTGGTCATATGGCTTCAAGATGCCCTGATAGACATTCTAGACTAAGAGACGAAGCTAGAAGAACATACAAACCCAAACCTGAATATCAGAGATACGGATTTAACAAGAATAAAGACAAATCTTGTTACATTGCTGATGAAGGTGTGACTGATGATTCTGATGAGGATCCGGCAGACAATGGATGGGTTTTTGTTTCTATAACAGAAGATCAACCAGCACCTATTGCTCAACCGATAGAACAGGCCTTGGTAGCTAAAGTTGAAGTAAAGGATGAATGGATCATTGATTCAGGATGCTCACATCATATGATAGGAGACAAAGGTAAATTCTTGAACTTTCAAGAATACAATGGAGGCTTAGTGAGACTTGGAGATGATAAAGCTTGTTTGATCAAAGGTAAGGGTACAATATGTACAATATCTCTTGATGGTAAGAATAACACTGACAATGTTTACTATGTTGAAGGATTAAAGCATAATCTTTTGAGTGTTGGTCAATTAATTGAGAAAGGATTTTAGTTACAATTCAAAAATGGAAAATGCAAAATCATGAATAGAACTAGTTTAGAAATTACAACCAGTAATCAAACTAGAGTTAACATCTTTCATCTGAATAACAATGAAAAGACATGCTTGATTGCTCATATTGATGAAAGTTAGCTATGGCATAAGAGACTCTATCATGTAAACTTTGATTGCATGGTGAAGATCAGTACTATTAAGGCAGTTAGAGATTTACCTAAAATTGTCAAACCTCACAATACAGTATGTAAGGAATGTCAATTTGGAAAACAAGTTAGAGCTAGTTTCAAAAGTATTCCAGAAAAATCCAATTATGCTCTTGATTTGATTCACACTGATTTATGTGGTCTAGCTAGAACTAAAAGCTTACAAGGTGATAGATATTTCATGCTAATCATTGATGACTACTCTAGAATGTGTTGGGTTACTTTTCTTAGAGAAAAATCAGAAGAACTTGGAAAGTTCAAATTATTCAAAGCTATGGTAGAAAATGAAACCGTTAAGAAAATCAAATGTCTAAGATCGGATCAAGGAGGAGAATTTACATCTAAGGAATTTAATACATTCTATGAAGTAAATGGAATCAGAAGACACCCCAGACACCACAGCAGAATGGAGTTGTTGAAAGGAAAAATAGAACTATCTTGGATGCAGCAAGAAGTATCTTATCAGAAGAAAACCTACCACATGTATATTGGAGAGAGGCAGTCAGTACAGCGGTCTATAAATTCAACAAATTTTGCATCAAAGGTGAAACCGGTAAGACCCCTCATGAACTATGGTTTGGTATTACCCCTACACTTAAGTATTTTAGAATATTTGGAAGTAAATGTTATATCAGAAGAGATGAGTATATTGGCAAATTTGATCCTAGAAGTGATGAAGGAAAATTTCTTGGTTATTCATCTAAAAGCAAGGCATATAGATGTTTTAACAAAAGATTGCAGAAAATTGTTGAAAGTACAAACGTAAAGATTGATGAACAATTCAGAGGAACTTCAAGGTATATAGACTCTAAACTGGCAACAGAAATTTTGACAAATGAACCTACACTGAATCCACCGGTACAAAATCAAGATCCAGTTACCCTAGTATCATCTGAGGATTCCACAGTAACTGAGGAACAGCAGCAAACAAACACACCCCGCTATGTAAGACTGAATCATTCTAAAGATCAGATAATTAGAAACAAGTTTAAAGGAGTTATGACAAGAGGAAGATTGGCAAATGAAGAGGTATGTCTTATTTCTCAAATTGAACCATCATCTATTAATGAGGCATGTGAAGATAAACACTGGATTAAAGCTATGGAAGAAGAATTAGAACAAATTGAGAAAAATAACATTTGGACATTAGTTCCCCAGCCTAAAGATAAAAATGTAATTGGAAAAAAATGGGTATTCAGAAACAAACTTAATGAAGATGGTAAGGTTATCAGAAATAAAGAAAGACTAGTGTGTAAGGGATATTCTCAAAAAGAAGGAATTGATTATAATGAAACCTTTGCACTAGTAGCTAGAATAGAGGCAGTCAGATTATTCTTGGCTTTTGCAGCACATAAGAACTACAAAGTTTATCAAATGGATATTAAATATGCATCTTTGAATGGAGATCTTGAAGAGGAAGTCTACATTGAACAACCTGATGGATTTTCTTTGACAAATGACAAAGATATGGTTTGCAGGTTAAGAAACACTTTGTATGGATTGAAGCAAGCTCCAAGAGCTTGGTATGCAAGATTGGATTAATATCTTTTGAAGATTGGTTTTTCTAAAGGAAATGCAGACAGCAATTTATACTATAAAGTGACTAATGATGACATCTTGGTTATAGAAGTATTTGTTGATGATATAATCTTTGGAGGAGAAGATGGATTATGTAAAGAATTTTCTATCAAAATGCAGCAAGAATTTGAAATTTCTATGATTGGAGAAATAAAATTCTTTTTAGGATTGCAGATTTCACAGACTGATAAAGGTATATTCTTGAGTCAATCCAAGTATTTAAAAGAGTTACTAAAGAAATTTTGGATGGAGAACTCTAAACCGATAAGCACACCTATGACTACAAATGACAAACTATCACTAAGGGATGAATCTACACCTGTTAATCCAACTAGATACAAATATATGATAGGAGGTTTACTGTATTTCACATAAACCAGACCTGATATTATGAATGCAGTATGTATTGTTTCAAGATTTCAAAGTAATCCTAGAGAAAATCATGAATCAGCAGTAAAAAGGATTTTTCGATACTTACAAGGCACTATAAATCTTGGACTATGGTATCCTAGAGATGAAAACTTTGAATTATGTGCATACATGGATGCAAATTGGGTAGGAGATATGGATGATAGAAAAAGCACCACCGGTAGAGCATTCTTTCTTGGAAATAGACTAGTTTATTGGTTAAGTAAGAAACAAAGTTGTACATCTTTATCAACAGCAGAATCAGAATATGTTGCAACAGCAACTAACAGTAAATAGATACTATGGCTTAAGCAAATGTTAAAAGACATAGAGGTAAAATGCAAGGAACCTATTACTATCTATTGTGATAACACTGCAACAATTGATATATCTAAGAATTTGGTATTACATTCTAAAACCAAACATGTTTCTATCAAACTGAATTTTCTAAGGGAAAATGTTGAAGCAAAGGAAATAAAACTGGTTTATGTGAATACTAAAGAGTAGATTGCAGATATCTTTACTAAACCTCTGCCTAAGGAGACTTTTGAATATCTCAGAAATAAGCTTGGTGTCATACCCCCACCGGTAGAGACTTGGGAAGTTGATGATTATCATCAACTGGCAAAATTAACAAAGAAATCTTTATTCTGGCTTTGATGGGAAGCTACTTCTCAAGGGGAGTAGTTGGTATACTAAATTGATTGGTATTTTGTATATGAACTTGGCTTGGTGAGAACTTTGGCATTCGATGTCAAAGGGGGAGAGATTACTATGGAAAAATAGAAGGAAAACACATGTTGCTCCCAGGGGGAGAGATTATTACTCTCTGTATCTATATTTTTTATTTCTACTTATGATCTCTATTTTGGAGATTGTTGGTTTTTTGGTATTTGGCATTTCTGTTTTTGGCACTTCGATAGTGTTTCCATCTTGTGTTGCCATCAATGCCAAAGGGGGAGATTGTTGGTATTTTGGTATGGTTTTGTCATTAACGTCAACACCTACTAAAACTCTAGCACTTTGGAGATCCAGCAACATTCACCAGCAAGAAAGTAACTTTTGCACAGTCACTGGTATATGGTACACTGGCAGGATATAATGATCACCGGCACTTGGAATGGCATGGAAAATACTTGGTAATGTCGAAAACATCATTTTGACATCTTGTCTTGAAGAATGGGTTATTGGTATATTCACATTTGCATATTTGCTATTATCGGCAAATAGGTCTGGGTTATACACCGGTAGGTTTATCTTTTCTAAATCAGCATGGCACACTTTGGAGATGATTAATTATTGTTGTAAATGCATTAAGCCAACATGTTCAATTAGTTATTGCATCGGATATTGTTTTGTTTGTAAAATGCTTTTATTGTAAATATCTTGTAGAGACGACCTACTAAAATTGGTCTTAGGTTATGGTATAAATGTAAGATCTTATTTGTAAGATCAAATGTGGAATGCAAAAAAGGATTGTGTGAAGGTATATGCGAGAATAAGCAGAGCTATACACGCAGACATCATTTGAAGATTGAAGGAGGGTTTTTGTGAAGACAATCAGAACTACACCGGTACTAAATCCAGCATATGAAGATGCTATTTTGTGCAGTACATTCTTATTGGATTTAACCATCCAACTGTAGTCAGTGTGACTCCCATTTTGTGATTGAGCAGTGAGCTATAGGTGCTTGGCCTTTCTGCATGTACAAACCCCATTTATGTACACTTACTATCTGTAGTAGTATCATCTGATTGTGGGTAAGGTTTCCCACCATGGATTTTCCCCTTACAGGGTTTCCACATACAAATATTGGTGTTATGTGTTGTGGATGACTTTGTTGTTATGTTTCATGCACTAATCATTACCTATATAGCAATTAACTGTTAAATCTGTCTACTGGCATATTTAACTGGTTTACCAGTATTAAGCATTAAGTTGGTTAAGTTGTTTTGGTTTGAATTTATTTGACAATTGATTCACCCCCCCCCCCTCTCAGTTGTCTCCGGGACCTAACATCAGCTACATGAGGATGAGAACTTTGTATGTAGATTGAAAAAGGCACTATATGGTTTGGAACAAGCACCTAGAGCATGGTATTCTAGGTTGGATAAGTACTTACATCAGTAAGGTTTCAAAAATGGAAATGTTGACAGCAAATTGTACATTAAGGTGGATAGAGACCACATGATCATAGTTGTGGTATATGTAGATGACATCATCTTTGAAGGCAACAAAGATATTCTATGCAAAGAATTTGCTGATCAGATGCAGTCAGAATTTGAAATGTCCATGCTTGGAGAGTTATCATATTTCCTTGGTTTGCAAATATCAAAGAAAAATAAGGGCATATTAATTTCACAAACTAAGTATGATAAGGTTATGTTGAAGAAATTCTAGATGGAGGACAGCAAACCAGTTACTACCCTCATGGTGACAGGATGCAAGTTAAGAAAAGATGATGAGTCACCTAGTGTAGATCAGACCTTGTATAGATCTATGATTGGAAGTCTACTATACCTTACAGAATCAATGCCTAATATAGTTCAAGTTGTGTGCATGGTTGTAAGATTCCAAGCATCTCATAATCAATAACATGTCAATGAAGTTAGGAGAATATTCAAGTATCTGCAGGGAACAATCACTTATGGCTTATGGTATCCAAAGAAAGAAGATTTCACTTTGCAAGCCTATACTGGTGTTGATTAGGTAGGATGTGTAGATGACAATAAAAGCACCAATGGTGGATATTTCTTTCTTGGAGACAAGTTAGTGTCATGGCACAGAAAGAAGCAAGATTCCATTTCATTATCAACTGCTGAAGCAGAGTATATTGCAGTTGCTACATGTTGCTCACAAGTGTTATGCATGAAGCAAACATTGAAAGACATTCAAGTAGAATTTTAATATCCTATTCCCATTATGTGTGACAACTCAAGTGCAATCAATATATCAAATAACACTGTCATGCATTCAAGGACAAAGCACATTGCAATCAAATATCATTTTCTCAGGGAAAAGTTGTAGAGAAAGAGGTATAAGTTGAATATGTGTGCACCAGTGAACAAGTCACTGATATTTTAACTAAGCCCCTACCTAAGGACAACTTTGAGCATCTAAGACATAAATTGGCTTTTCTTCCACCCTCGTTCAGCACTAAAGAGTTTTTGTGTAGTCTGTGGTTCAGGGGGAGCATATTGTTTTACCCTTTTTGCCTTTGAACCTCTTGCATAGTCTCAGGGGAAGTTTTGAATTTTTATAAGCAAATTGGCACTATCTTTTATACTGTAATAATGGTTCATCTAGCTATAGGCAGTAGAGGTAGACCAACATCAAAATAGGACATCTTTCAAAAAGTTGTAAAGGAAATTTCTAATGTATTGTAGATGTGCTATAGAAAAACAAAGGGGGAGACTTTGCGCAGTTGACAGTTGGTGTCGGAGCAATTGGTCACTTCACCCTTTGCCATTGTTGTCAAAGGGGGAGAGATGGTCTTTGAAGTGGTAGGTGAGTGTGTTGACATCAATGCCAAAGGGGGAGATTGTTGGCATTATTGTCATTGATGTAAAGGATGTCAAAAGGTTGTAGAGAAACAAGCAACAGTCATGCATAACACGCAAGTTATGTTGTCATGCATACTTCCAAATAGCACGTCATGTTATGTTGTAGGGGCCTTGGCCAGACTCATTGAGTCCACATGTCGGCAAGAATCTAGAGTTATGTATTGGTGAGGTGAACATTTAAGGCATTTTTGGTATGTTAGTTGTCACACTTGGAACTTGGCGGGGAAGTCTTCAGTATTTGACCAAGTCCTAAGTTTGCGATTATTAGCCGTGAGTTCCACGTGGCAATACTTGTTTGGTTCACGTGTGTCGGTAGATCTCATGGTGTTTTCTAAAGAAGGAAAGAGATTGTGTGGGATAACACTTGGATGAAGAGAAGGCCATCTGCAACTACCCCACAATGTTGAAAATAAATATGTACTAGTCATGTGGGATAAGAGTTTCATTTAGATTGAAGACCCCCCCGCTATACCACGGCGTGATGAACAAGATTTTTGTGACTGTGCGGGAAAAGAAAAAAGACAAGGGAAATGTATCTCCCGCCATACCGCACAATTGATGTCCAAAGAAATTTAGTCCTACGGGCTGAGAGAGAAATAGAAGGATAGAGGCTTCTCGCTATCCTGCATTGTCAAAGATTGAGATGTGATGGACATGCAGAGTAACACAAGTAGAAGCGAGATATGTGTCTCCCTATCCCGTAGTGCTAAGTAGGGTGAGATGATGGTCGTGTGAGGTAACATAAAGATAGCAGTAAATGGTTCCCATTTTCCCACACCATTCAATATGGGTGTGTGATGGTCATGTGGGATAAGATAGTGAAGCGAGAGAAGGATCTCGTTATCCCGCAGCATGCAGAGGGATGAAAAGAGGACCCTGAGGGGTAAAAAAGAATGAAGAGAATGTCGAAGTCTCTTATCCCGAATGGGTTAAGAGGTCATGTTGAATGTCGTGTGGGCTAACAAAAGTGAAGTGAGACATGTCTCCCGCTATTCCATGATGTCAAATACCTTAAGTCAAAACTCTTGTAGGGCAAGATAAATTAAAAAATAGTGCATCCCACCAACCGGCATGGGTAAAATGGGTGTGTGAATGATGATGTAGGGCAGGTTAAAGGAAAAATGGTGTGCATCCTGCCATCCCACAGAGATAGAGTTTAAGGTCATTATCACCATTAGAGGTATCTCAGTTGACACATTGGCCCAGCTCAATAGGCACAATAGTTCATGTGGCATTTGACCATGGTGGACCAGGTGATTTGGATGTCAATAAAAATATTTTTTGACGACATATGTGAGTGCCGATAGGTACAAGTGTTTTACATGGAATTTGATCGACCTTGACTGAGTAATCTGACAAAGGAAATGGAGACATATGGTTTCCTGGCTTGTCGATGAGAACATCCGGTATGCAGAAGTCGGTGATGATGTATTCAAGTGTGGGTAGGTGTCGATCTTTTCAGAGTAGGTCACCAGACAATGGAGAATGCATTAATGGCAACAGAGTTGCAGGCTGGTTGTGTGGCTTGAGGAAGAATTCCTTATCTCTTCGGCAAGAGAAAGATTACTAAACTTACTAACCTAAGTACAAATAATGATCTTAAGAAAGAGAGGGTGCATTTACTACAAGCAACAATTATGAGATCATATTCAGACAGGGAATAAAATCTCCAGAGGTGCAGATCTCCATGACAACTGAATTGAATAAAATATTCAAGATTGTAGTAGAGGAAAGATATGATGTGTATAGAGTCGACCAAATCCAGTAGCAAATGTGATGAGATTTGACATTGGTAGGTGTGGTTGTTGAGATGGAGATAGAGGTGGAAATAGAAATATAAAAAAAGGAGTCGACAGGAAGAGAAGTTTTTTTTTCATAGAGAAGATAGTGTGGTGTTGATGCCAACAGAAAAATAGAAAAAAATTCTATAGAAGAGGAGTAAGTATAGAGCAAGAATAGACTTGTATGTAAGGTGAAACAATAGCAGAAAGAAGAAGTCAGCTAGATAGGGGAATAAGAATAAATAGAGGAAGAGACTCAACGAGCAGAGAAAGTCAACCTCAAGAGATGAGAAATTTGTAAGTGTTACAAAACTCATTTGTAACAAGCTTTTAACATTGCATTTTAATCTTTAATAATCACTGTAAATCTTTGAGTGGGTGATCAGAGTAGGGGTAGGTGATCCTTTGAGTAGGTGCTCATAAAATCACAAGTTGGTGCCCTAAAGTTTAGGGGTTGGTGCTCCTTGGGGTAGTACCCTAAACTTTGTAATCTGTTATTTACTGTGAGGCTAGATTGGAGCAGTAGACTCCAGTAGCTATTCTCACCAAGGTTTTTCCCACATTAAGTTTTCCTCATATATTTTGTGTTGTGGTTTGATTAGTGTGTGTATGTTCTTAATTAATTTGTAGGTTTAGGTCATGCTGACATAGTTAAAAGTTTTAGAACACACTGATTCACCCCCCTCTCAGTGTTCATTTATGCTCTTCAATCACCCTCTGGAAATTCACTAACTACCCTACCAAGTATCTCTCATGTCTGCAATACGGTGGATTCTCCTCATCCTTCGACCATCTGGGGCAGTCCCCCTAAGGTCTCCATATGAACTTCCTTAGTCTATCTTGCTCATGATGCCAATATAATGTGTATCTGAATGGTACCTGACTCAATGCACCTCTATAGCAGTATACATAAGGATGACCTGGTATCACATGTCTGTCTACAATCGATCTAAACACTCCTATGTAATTGAAAGCTCGTACCCAGAGCAATGTCACCCCATAGCTAAGTGTTTGTACACCTTGATAGGCTATCTAATGCAACTGAAAGTACAATATGCCAAGCATGCATGGTCCCCATGCATACATTGTCCCCTCTATGCACATTTGCTCGAGTACTCTTCCCCATCCAATAGGGAACCATGCCCTCGTATGTCCACTACTAGAAGATGTGTTATAACCACGGTAATCATGACATATCATCTATCAAACTCTGCCACCATGGTCTCCCATTAGATCTCTCACTCTTTGACCTCTATGTCATCTGGGTTGCACTCAAATAACCTGCATAGGGTGTCTTACCCTATCGATGTATCATAAATCACCCTTCCCATAGGAATGAAAAAGATGTGTCATACAGTATTTGTAGCCTCGTCAGTAGGAACATGAAAGGACGAAGTCTCTGAGTGCCACCACTCTACTAATGCAGTGAGAAGTCCTTTGTTTTCCCTAATCTCGAGCATATAAGTGATGAACTGCAATCTAAGTTCTCCTAGCATGTCTCTATTTGTTGTCCTCAGTATGTGGTGTAACTCAAAGCAATCTAGCTTGTTCTCTCGAGTAATCAATGGATACTGATGCATTTGCATTACAATTGGACCATCAATTTGTTTGTTTTATGGTCTCTTCCTAGTGTCTGCATTTATTATTCTGAGTGTCAAATTGAGTGCATTTATGTCCTATCTTATCCTCTGCAGGTCTCCTATCCTAGGACCCATATCAGCTTCATCAGGTAACCCTCAGCCCATGCACTTGGTCTAACACCTACCTTCATGCACTCTTGCACTTGTGTTTTAGTATTTTTTGCCTATGTCATCAACACAAGTGCATAACATCTCAACATAGGCATAGAACCCGCCTACACAAGCGCAATTCTCTCCTTCCCTCCTTGGAACATCCCCCGACATGTCATAGAAATGCATGCAATCAAGAAAAATTGACACATGGGTTTTCGAGGCCCTTACATGTGGTCTTGCATTTTTAGATTATCTAAAGCTGCGTACACATTCCCTGGGGTCATCCGCCACTGGAATGTTCGCCATCCTTTTGCAATCTCCTTAGTCCAGAGCTCAAAATTTGCCAAGTTAGAGAGTGAAAATGAGTCTTTTTCACCCTTCCCACCTCCTTTTATAGTATTTTCTAGTACCTACATAGACGTGCACCTTTCCCAAGCTACATTGGTCACAGTCTTTTGTGCCTTTTAATGCTTGTATCTTGTGCATTTGACCTCTGATTTTCATTTTGTCTAAACTAGTGGCTTTTTGTCATCGTTGTCGATCAATTGGCCTCTTTTTTGGATTTTTCTAACCAATTCCTTGAGGGGGCATACATATAACATGTTGTCATCTGGGGCATATTAATTGATTATTCTTTGAAATAATGCTCAAAATTGCATTGTCTCAAAGAGGGGCAAAATGTAGGCATCTAAAAATGGTCAATGCTTGTGGTGTCATATTTTAACATGTTCGTGTGACCTTATTTTTAGGGTTTTCCCATCTTATTAGCATTTCTTCTATGTCGTGTATTTGATCTGTATCGTTTGTTGACATCATGTCATTCATCTACATTTATTTCCTATTTGATTCTGATTCTCTTTCTTTTCAAATTAGGCCTTGTCAATATGATTTTTGAATCCTCATTGATCATGATCAGCGTCTCATGTCAATTGGACATCGTCAACCCTAATTGGTGTCAATTTAGGGTTTTTTCCTAGAATTTTATCATTTTCAATCAATTATCAATCAATCTAGGTCATTTTTGGATCTTTTCAATCATCATTTGTTAGTCTTCCTATCAATTTCGATCAATTCATCGTTAATCTTTTATCATTCGACCTTCATCAAATCAATCTTTTATCAATATGGATCGATTTGTCATCGATCTCAATCAATCTTCAATCTTCGTCACTTTTGGATCAATCAATCATTGATCCTTTATCAACTATCCTCTATCAATTTGGTAAATTTGTCATTGAACTTCATTAATCAATATTTGTTTCTTATCAATTATCAAGTTTTCATCATTTAATCTCTTGGTCACGATCAGCTTTATATAAATTGTTTCAATCTTGTCTTTGCCTAATTCATTTCTAATTCATCTCTTGGGGTTTTTTGATTTAATCATTTAATCATATTCCCTCTAGGTTAAATGAATTCATTCATTTATCCTAAGTGTCTTATGTCACAATTATATAAATCATTTAATTGGATAATTTTGTTGTAAACTAATTAATAAATGAGATTTATTAATTAGGTGTCATCTAATTTCCCTTTTTCCACCTAGTTTACTAATTTTCAAATTCCCACTAATTATTCCCCCCAAATTTCTCCCCTTTTTATTCTCAATTATGTCATAAATCATGAAGCTAATTTCTCTCTTTTTTTTCATTCAATCAATGAGAAAATTTTGAGGATAATTTGTCATAAATCAAGTGGTTGTTTTCCCTCTCAATCATGTCATAATTGATGAGAACAATTTTCTCTCACTTTGTCATATTTTGACATATCAATTTTTCATTCAATTTTTCAATCAATCATGTCATAATCGTGCCAATTTTTGAATTTGTTGCCTTTTTCAATTGCTCATCAATTTTGGAGACTTTTGTCCTATAAATTGGGCTCTCTTTTCGATTAATCAAAACCATGTTGCGAGTAACCTTATGTTGTGATTTTCATCCCATAATCCACTTGCTTTTCACTTGCATTTGTGTTTGTAGGTGAGATCTGTTGGGATCCAAGAACACTTAGAGGGGGGTGAATCAGTGTTCTGCCAAAATGAACATTTTTTAACTTTCTAGACCTTGCATATATATATCGGTAAACAAATAAACATATAACAAGAAGAAAATAAACCATCCACATAAATGAACACCATAACACACAAAATTTATACATGGAAAACATCAATGAGGAAAAACCACGGTGGGATTTGTGACCCACAATATCAGTTCACTGGCCATATGAAAATATATTACATATAATAGGGGCCTGCACTTGCAAGAAGGCACACTGCCTAGAGTGTACTGCTCATCACTAAAGAGCCTCACCGACGAAAAGATTTCTACCAAAGTAAATTACTAAAAATGAACTCAAGAATGCATCTGCTATGCCAAAAAGAGTTCTGGTTCTGGTTCTGCTCTATACCGGTTCATAAACTTTGAACTGCTACCAGTATCTCTTCTCCTCCAATAATGCTTTCCAAGCTATCTATAGATCATTGCATGATATACTACTCGCATACAAAATGGTCTTCATACATACATTTTGCATCATACAGTTCTTCTATACTCTCCTATATCCACATATTTGATCTATCACATCACTTGCAAAAATAACCTAGCAGACTGACCAATATACCTATTACAAATGATATGCCTTTTGTCGTCTTACAATACATTTACAAAAATTTCAGCCTTGACAATAATAAATATAAAATGATTTAAGTAAATCCTCCTTGATGTTGGCTTCCAAAGAAGTATTGATGTCGGTGTCGGTGTAGCCCCGAATGCTCCAAAGTCGGTATCTACCGGTATATGCTTCTTAGTGCCGGTTTATGAATTCCATCATATCTTGTTGCCATCAACGACAACAAAATGAATCCAATGAGTGTCAATTGCCAAAAAGATCCATATCCAATTTAAAGATGAAAGAGGAACAATGGAGGTCAATGGAGGAAATATCTGTGTTTTGGTTTGCACTTTCTTTTGATGTTTTTTCTTTCATTCTTTCATTGATTTAATTAGGAGTTTTTATCTTAGATAATTAGGTTTGTGGTTTCCTAATCCATTTCTTTGATGTTCATTCCCGAGTTCCTAGTTACACTAACAAAGGATGAGAATTTATTTCTGACGAGTTTAACAATTTCTATGAGGAACATGGTATTAGAAGGCAACTATCTGCCCCTAGGACACCACAACAAAATAGTGTTGTGGAAAGGATGAATTGAACTATACAAGAGGTAGTTAGAACAATGATTAAAGGAGCAGAACTACTAGAAGTCTACTGGACAGAAGCAATTCGCACAACAGCTTATAGTCTTAACAAAATTCTATACCGGAAGAGATATCAAAGACACCATATGAATTATGTCATGGTAGAACTCCGACAATGAAATATTTCAAGGTATTTGGAAGAAAATGTTATATTTGGGGAGATGATGATAAACTTGGAAAATTTGATAGTAGAGAAGATGAAGGCATATTCCTAGGATATTCTAAAAAGAGCAAGGCATGTTGGTGTTTCCACAAAAGACTGAACAAGGTTGTTGAAAGTGAAAATTTGAAGATTGATGAAGACATTTATAAAGACTCTGACAAATTAAAAGGTTATGAATCTGATGAGTCCACTAACAAAAAAAGGGAAGAGGAATCCAAAGAAGAAGAGAAAGAAAAAGAAACCTAGGATGCTCTGGTATCTACATCTAAAACTCCAAGGTATGTACAGAAGAATCATTCAGTAGATCAAATTATTAGAGATAAAAACAAAGGAATTATCACAAGAAGCAAAAAAGCTCAAGAACAAGTTTTATTATGTTTACTATCTAAGACTCAACCAAAAATTGTAGAAGAAGCTTGTAATGATCAAAGTTGGTTAAAGGCAATGAAAGAAGAGAGAGATCAAATTGAGAAAAAGCAGACATGGGAACTGGTTCACAGATCAGAAGACAAGAATGTAATTGCAACAAAATGAGTATTTCAAAACAAGTTGGATAAGGATGGAAAAGTGGTGAGAAATAAAGCAAGGTTGGTTTGCAAAGGTTACACATAGGATGAAGGCATTCATTTTCAGGAGACATATGTGCTCGGATGGAGGCAATCAGGATTTATTTCTTTTGCAACATTTAAGGATTTCAAGGTTTATCAAATGGATGTAAAATTAGAATTTTCGAATGGAGAACTGAAAGAAGAAGTTTACATTAAACAACTGGAAGGATTTAAGTTGAGAGATGATCCAAACATTGTTTGAAAATTGAAGAAGACTCTATGGATTGAATCAGGCTCCTATAGCTTGGTATGGAAGGCTAGACAAGTATTTGATTGATCAAATTTTTCAAAAGGGATCTACTAATAGTAATCTTTATTTCAAAATTAACTTAGGAAAAATATTGGTTATTGTTGTGTATGTTGATGACATAATATTGGAAGAAAATGAAGGCATGTGCAGAAATTTTGCTAATGAGATGCAAAAGGAATTTGAGATGTCCATGATTGGTGAGTTAAATTTCTTTCTTGATTTGCAAGTAAATCAGAATAGCAAAGGAATTTTTATTTCTCTATCTAAATACATTAAAGAGTTGTTGAAGAAGTTTGGATTGGAGAATTCCAAACCAGTGTGTACACCTATGACCACTGGATGCAAGTTAAGAAAATATGATAAATCCCCTAAAGCCAATGCAAGTTAGTACAGATCAATGATTAAAGGACTATTATATTTGATTACTACAGAACCAAATATCATGTATGTAGTTTGTCTAGCGGCTAGATTTCAACAAAAACTGAAAGAATCACATGTTTTGGGGGTAAAAATAATTTTGAGATATTTAAAAGAAACGGATGAGTTTGTCTTGTGGTATCCTAAGAATTAAGATTTCACTTTGACAACTTATACAGATGCGGATTGGGCCAAAAATGTTGATGACAAAAAAAGCACAAGTGGTGGACCAATCTCTCTTGGCTCCTGGTTGGTTTCTTGGTCAAGTGAGAAGCAGGATTTTGTGTCTTTATCTACAATTAAAGTAGAATATATTGTTGCATCTTCATGTTGCACATAGATACTATGGATGAAGCAGACTTTGAAGGATATCAATGTATTGTTTAATGAACCTATTTCAATTATATGTGATAACACCAGTGCAATAAATATTTCTAAAAATCTGGGACAACATTTTAGAACAAAGCATATATCTATTAGCTATCACTTTTTGAGAGAAAAGGTGTAACTGGATAACAAAGTTAAGCTTGAGTATGTAGATACAAAAGAGCAGATTATAGATATCTTGTCAAAGGAATTATGTAAGGATACTTTCGAGTATCTCTCGTAGAAGTTAGCGGTATTACCCCTTCCAAATCTGAACTGATGTACATTTGTATGTGCATTGGTCCAGTGAACTATTTTAATATTCTTATTAGGACTAGTGCTTGGGTGCTTCCTCTTAGGGGGCGTAGAGTGAGTTTCATTAGTCATGCCCACCTTTGTCCTTGATGTCAAAGGGGGTGAGATGCAGAGATGTGCAAATACGTTGATCTGATGATGTAGAGTGATTTGTGAAGTTGTGTGTTTGTCTTTGATGTGTTTCTATCAATGACAAAGGAAGAGATTGTTGCAAATGTGATGTTGATGGTTGTCATCAATGATTGTCATTGATGTCAACATATTGTTTTTGAATTGGTTTCTTGTGTTTGGTGATCTGAAAGATGTGTTGTCAGAATCTTTGGTGCTCTGGAAGATGTGTTACAACTGATATTTAGTGTTGATTGATTGAGTTAATAGTGATATGGATTTCTCTTCTTACTGAATATAGTATTGATCATCTATATTCATGAGTATCTTGGTTCCATTCTTATTTTTGCTAAGTTGGGTAGTGTTATTTTGGGTCTGGTTAGATCCGAAAATCAAGAATGAATAATTATATTTGTGTAGTATATGAGTCATGATTTAGGTTTACTATTTGTAATGGATGTAATGTGTTAATCTGACCGATGATGTGCATTGTAGTATGGTCTACTTCTCATTCCTTCCCACCACTGGAATGTTTAGTGCTAAACTATGTTTGAATCTTTGTTTGACCAACTTAGAAGAGTATGTTGTTCGGAGACAATATAAGTAAGAATATGATCTGAATGAACAATATAAAAAGGAGGGGAATCCGATATATGAAATATGTGCGAGATTGAAAAGGATAAATGCAATTGATGTTGATATGTGAAGTATTGTGGTTGAGCAACACTGGAAGCAATTCTGGCATTGCAGATTATGTTACAGTGGTGGATTATCTTTTCTTTTTTTCCTTCCTTTAGTAGTGAGCCTTTCTAGGTAGTGAGCCCTCTAATAGTGAGCCTTTCTGGTAGTGAGCCACCTTTTGTAAAAAATCTCCTTAACTGGTGTTATATATTGAGAACTAACATTCTCTGTGGTTTTCCATGTCATATCTAGTGTTCATTGTGTGATCTATTTTTTGTGTGTGCTTTCATGTTATATCTACATTAATTAATTTTGTTATTTATTCGATGATAAATCGGTGTATTGACATGTTTTTATCAGGACTTTTAGGTTTTTTTTGGTATCTTTTGGGTTGCATTATGATAGTAAAATATTGTGCATTGACTATATGTAATCCATGTTTTAAAAACCGAACTTAAGAAATCATGTTGAAATCATGTTTGAACCTTGCCAATTTCTTCCTGCAGCCATGCCAATTTATTCCTACAGCCAAATGGTTTGTCTCTGTGATATGCGGATTATTTAGGATGATTTCAAATGTGAGTTAATGAATGTATTAGTTAAAGTAAGATACATATGTGTGTCCTTGTATATTGTTTCTGTTTTAGTGCAGGTAATAATTGATGCTGCAGTGAAGAATTCTCTTCCGCGCCTAAGGACTAGAGAATCACGCCAGAGAACTGGAGGTCAAATTGAAGGAGATTCAAGCGAGCGCGATCTATGGTATAATCGGAGTAGTTGTAATTCACCATGGGAGTTTAACTCTAGTGCATGTTTAATCTGTAAAATATCTCTTTGGCATGCAAGGACTGTGGTTCGGTTATAGATCCACAGTTCCTAGAGCCAAGCTCTCTGTTATTCCCTTCATCTGGCAGTGATCCACCTTTTCTTCTGGGCATAATTGTAGTTATCCATTGTAGTTTTTCTTTTCTATTTAATAAGCTCTCCCTTCTTTTCTGAGTGTTAGACAGAATGGAAAAGGATTGAGCAGTTTTTGTCATGTATTCTAGATTTTCATCTTTTGGATATGTAATTATCTTTCAAGAAGAAATGAATAAAAACATGTTATCCTGATCTGTTAAGAGTTCTTTACTGAGAGTTTGATATCACTCATCCAAGGGGGCCCACTTGGTGAGTGATCCCATGTTTATGATTATTGAAGTTAGTTTTTACTTAGTTGCAGTAGAAGTTCATGACTGGGATGTTCCTGCAGTCATTGGAAACAGATCCTTTGACTGTTCCTGCAGCCAAGGCAGAACGGTGTTATTCCTATTATTTCCATTAATTCATTTCAGCAGAATTTTGAAAAGTTTTCATTTAGTCTTTCTGATTTTTATTCCTACCTTTCTTCCAGTAATTGAGAATAATCGTTCAAGGAGCTTAGTGCATATATCTTGCAGACCCATTTCAAGTTTTATATTCCTGGATTGACAACTAAATGAATACCAACCATGAGAATAGTAAACTCTACCATATGAATATCCAAACTTCGGATTGAGATTTCAATTAGAGATATTATTGTTATTAATGTTGGGGTAGACATTCGGATCTACAAAAGAATTGCAAGAAAAAGTTTAGTTGTCAAATGATTCACCCCCCTCTCAATTTCCCAAATATTTAACGCAAACTAATGACCTAGAAAAACCCATGCAAAAACCATTGTTGGTAGTCTTAGGTTTTGGACTTAAATGCATGTAAATATTTGTAACAATGATTAATTCAAGGCTAGTCCAAAATAAAATTTTAAATGAAAATGAAATTGAATAACTCCGCTAAATCTAAAATAGTCTACAAAAAATGTGCAAAAACAGAGGACAGATGCATAGGTGGTGCAGGGGCACTTAGCAAATTTTGGTGACCTTGTTTCTAGGACATTGGAATCATGGTTTTAGTTTTGTAATAAGGCCAAGAAGCCATTGAGTGTGTGCTCAAATGATTGTAAGGGCCCTAAGAGTCTTTGTTTGGCCAATGTTGGCATGTGAGCTCTTAAGGGTGCCAGGTAGAGCACTTAATAGGATATAAGTTGTTTGTGAGTAATGTAGGTTGGTTTATGTTGTTTTGAGATTTTTAAGGTCATGTGAGTCACTTAGAGGTGACCAAGGTTGGGTTTGAGCAAAGTTGCTCACCTATGCAACAAATTGTAAAAGTTGCAAAAGTTGCTCATAGCAACTTTGTAATATTTTTCAGACACCAACGGTTAGTTGGTTGACACATTCAGTTGTGAAGATATGTAACTACTCCAAGGCCAGTATAAGGCTTGGAAAGACCATTGATAATCAGTTTTTGAAGATCTGAAAGCAAATAGACAAGTTTTGGTTTCCCATTTGGTGTGTTCTTCTTATTTTTTTATGTTTCTTTGCAAGATTGTATGGCCTGTACAGATTGACACATCCAAGATAGGGTCATGGATTGTTAGAATGGTGTATTACCTTCATTTTTTTTTATTTAGAGTCTTGAAGTGTTGTAGTTTGTGAATAAACTTCTTTTGTTGCACGCGGGTCCAAGAGCCCTAAAAACTAGGGTTTTGAGAGCAAAATAGGTTCAACCTAACGTTCCATGGTGGATTTCCTCTCTGAAACCTTGTGGAATGTTAGGTTGTATTGTATACTATGTTTTCTTTTTTTTGAGATGGGGGAAGACAAATCAAATATTTTCCACCATACCCTAAGATTGGTACGTTGAGTTGGCAAGCATTAGGAATAATGGATAACAGGCCCTAATTGGGCGAATTCGGTGGGTGGAGGTGAAGTATGATTGATTTGGAATTCCATATGGAATTACAGTCATCAAACCAAAATCAGTTCATAAAGGCAATCAGGCCAGTGAGGGAGTTTTGATCAATCCCTATTTTTAAGGCCTGGGAATGGGCAATTAGCCTAGTTAACTGGTAAGGGTTAGATATGTTAGTGACAAAACCTAGATCCACTTTTGAGATATTGTATGTAAACCCCAAATGGGTGTCTACAATGCCAAATATTTCATAGGGTTGTTAAGGAAGTTTAGCAGTTAGATGCATATTACCCCACAAACAGGGCTACTAGAATTAGGTCTCCTATTAGGCCTAAAAGTGCAGTTTGTTTGTAAAACACCAAACCAGTAAATGTCAAATCTCTTGATAAAGGAGTAGGGTTGGGAATTCATCCAAAATAATCCTTATGTGTGTAGTGTGGGGAATGAAGATCCTATGGTAGAGGGGTTGAACTTTCTAGTTGAGTGCGAAAGGGAGTGGGAAAACAAGGTCTCTGAAGCAAGAAAATGGAACTCACAAAACAACAAGTGCTTATCATAGCCTAAGGATCTTGGGAAGGTCAGAGAGGGTAATTCTTGAAGACCCTTTGAGGGTGTGATTTTTAGAATCATTGGATGATTCTTTTGTAGCTTGGAGGAGATACCTAGACAAGGTAGCACAAAAAGGTGAAGAGTCAACTCACTCTACATCAGATTGGTATCAAAGCCAATTTATTAAACAAAGTGGTGTATGTCAGACCCAGAGGTAGAGTCAGAATCCAATAGCATTCCACCAAAGGAAATGAGCCAAGAGGCTATCAGGAAGCTGGTCCAAGACATGCTTAGTGAAGCTCGGGAGCAAGAAACCAAGAAATGAAAGGACAAAGTCACTGAATGGGGTCATGAAACTGATGATGAAGATGCATATGTGATAGGAGTCATAACTAAAAAGAAGGAGTTGGACAAAGATTAGTAGATCTTCTTGGATGCCCTCAAGTCACTCAATAAAGACATCATAGAAGGTTTACATATCTACAATGGAAGCCTAAATGGAGAAGAGTTACTGGATTGAATAGAAGCCTTGACAAATCATTTTGAATACAAGGAAGTTGCAAAAGAAAAGACGGTCAATTTGGCCAAGTCAAGATTGAAGGGAACACCCCTAGTGTGGTGGAACATGATGTAAGAAGAAAGAGAACAAATCAGGAGGAAGAAGATCGTCTCTTGGGAGAGAATGAAGATTAGGATTAAAACTAAATTCCTACTTACAGATTATGAGGTGCAGATGCACAAGAAGTTGCAGAATTTGAAACAAAGAGAAATGGATGTGAGTACCTATACAGAGGAGTTCAAAAAACTTACCCTAAGAGCTAGGAAGTAAGAGGAAGAAGTGGAGAAGGTTGCAAGGTACTTAAATGGCCTTAGAAAAAACATTCAAGATGAGATCAACATGATAGCACCTAACATAGTCCATAAATGCTTTTAGTTAGCCTTGAGAGAAGAAGATAAAATCAAAAGGAAAGGTGAACATAACCAAAGGGGCAGAGGTGGCAGAGGTTACAGAGGAAGAGGCACCTTTGGAAGGGGCTATAATCCCAACAAGAATGAAGAAGGAAATCAATCAGAGAATGGTGGTGATAATCCTAACAAAGGAGGATAGTTTAGAAGCAACTCTAGAGGGATAAATAACTATAGACGCAGATTTGACAATTTGGGAAGAGGAACCATAGTCTTCACTGGCAAATGTTGCCATTGTCATAAAGTGGGGCATACCATGAGCCGATGTCCTAAAAAGACTTCAAGCTCTCACATGGGAGACAAGAGAACTCAGTTAGTGCAAGAAGAAGACTATCAATTTTTTACCTCACCAGTCAGCAAGGCAGGACCAGTCCTAGAGGGAGAGAACCTGATGCTAAGAAGGACCTTGTTGAAGATACCACAGTCCAAAGGAAGACACTTTTGAAAACCACTTGCAGATCTCATGGTAAGATTTGTAAATTTATAGTAGATACGGGGTCTACTGAGAACACTGTAGAAGTTGAGATGGTAGACAAACTAAAATTGAAAAGGTAGCCACATACCACCCCCTATAAGGTATCTTGGTTGAGTAAAGGTCAGCATGTTCTTGTAGATGAGCAAACTTGGGTAGATTTTGAAATAGGAGATTAAAAAGATAGAGTGTTATGTGACATATTACCCATGGATGCATATCACATGTTGTTAGGACAACCTTAGAAGTATGATGTCAAAGCCATACATGATGGGGAGAAGAATTCCTATGTTATCACCAAGGAGGGTAGAAAGTTTCAAATGGATCCCTTGATTGATCAGGGTGAAGAAAGGCATGTTGGATCAGGTGTTATGTTGCTCGGTGGGAAAGATTTCTTGAAATTATTGAAGCATGAAGGGAACCAAGGATGTGCTCTCATAGTGAAACCCAAAGAAGAGACAAAGACTGAAACCAAACTGGTGATACCTCAAGAGGTCTAGACCTTGCTAGACCGGTACAAAGACATAGTTGTCAATGAGATTCTGGATTCCTTACCCCCTAGGAGAGATGTTAACCATCAGATAGACCTCATATATGGTTCAACTTTGCCAAACAAAGTTTCTTACAAAATGACACCTACTCAAAATGAGGAAATAGGAAAGCAAGTGCAGGAATTGCGAGATAAGGGGTTGATAAAGAAGAGTTTAAGTCCATGTACAATGCCTACATTTTTGGCACCTAAGAAAGATGACAAGTGGAGGATGTGCACTGATTCAAGGACCATCAACAAAATCATAATTAGATACTAGTTTCCAATGCCATGGATTGAGGATCAAATGGACTACCTAGGAGGAGCTTGCTACTTTTCTAAGGTGGATTTGAAATCAGGTTATCATCAAATTAGGATCAGACCTAGTGATGAATGGAAGATAGCCTTTAAAACAAATCAGGGGCTATATGAATGGTTGGTGATGCCCTTTGGGCTCACAAATGCACCTAGCACCTTCATGAGACTCATGAATAAGGTTCTTGTAGAGTTCATTGGTAAGTTTGTCATTGTTTATCTTGATGACATTCTGATTTTTAGCAGGTCAAAGGAGGAGAATATCAAACATTTGAATCAAGTTTTGAGGAAGCTACACCAAGAAAAGTTGATGATAAACCTGGATAAATGTGATTTTTTCAAAAATGAATTGGTGTATCTTAGTTTTGTAGTTTCTCAAGGTTGTTTAAAAATGGATCCATCAAAAGTGGAAGCAACAGTGAATTGGCCTACTCCTAAGTCAATAGGAGATGTAATAAGTTTCCATGGTTTAGCTTCCTTTTATAGGAAATTCATTAGAGGTTTTAGCCATGTGTGTGCACCTATCTTGAACACCATCAAAGGTGGAATAAAATGTCAGTTTAAGTGGACTAGTGCAGCAGACAAGGGGTTTGAGTTGTTAAAACAAAAGGTAGCAGAACTCCCTTACCTTAGGCTCCCTAATTTCAATCATCTCTTCATTGTGGAGTGTGATGCTAGCAAGTTTCCTATAGGGGCCGTTTATAGCCAAGAAGGTCACCTGGTTGTATTTTTCTCTGTGAACCTCAATGAAGAAAAACAAAAGTATTTTACCTATGATCTAGAATTATATGCTATGGTGCAAGCACTCAAGAAGTGGCAGCATTATCTGTTACCTAAAGAGTTCATATTCTACACTGATAATCATGCACTTAGTTTTTTGAATGGGCAGAAGAAATTGAATCAAATACACCTCAAGTGGGTTGATTATTTATAGGCCTACACCTTTTCCATCAAGCACAAGAAAGGAGTCACTAATAAGGTAGCAGATGCCTTAAGTAGAAGGGTTCTAACCATCCAAGAAGTGCAACTACAAAGCTTGGGGTTAAATGACCTCAAAGATCTCTACCGAGGTGACAGATTTTGGCAAAGCATATGATGTTTGCTCAAAGTTTGCTAATGCTTGTCATGTTGCCTATTCTAATTTTATGTTGCAGGAAGGCTTATTGTTTAAAGGACACCTACTTTGCATACCACAGTGCTCTATGAGAGACAATATCATCAAGGAGAAGCATCAAGGCAGTCTAAGTGGACATTTTAATCTTGACAAGACCTTAGAGCAGGTTGGCAGGTTCTACCATTGGCCTGGACTACAGTCAGATGTTAGAAGATTTGTGGAGCAATGTGCAATTTGCCAAAGGGCTAAAGGTACCTCCAGCAATGTCGGTTTATATCAGCCTCTAGCTGGAGTCCATTTGAGATTGTATATGGATGTCATCCAAAGGGTATTTTAGAACTCAAAGATCTCAGTTCCATGGACAATAGGAGTGCTCAAGGTGAAAACTTTGCAGAGAATATGAAGGAGAACCATGAACAAGTCAAGAAGTTATTGCACCAGAACAATGAGAAAGACAAGATGCAAGCAAACAAAATAAGAAGAGTACACAATGAGGTAGGTTATTTGGTTATGGCCTATTTGAGAAAGGAGAGACTCCCTAAGGGGCAACCTAGAAAACTGTGCATGAAGAAGATTGGACCTTTTAAAGTTGTGCATAAGTATGGCAACAATGCCTATGAGATGGAACTACCACCAAACTTGGGTATATCACCAATCTTTAATGTATGCGATTTGTTCCTGTAGTCACATAAATCTGTCCACTTAATTAAATGAATATTTAATATTTATTTGATTATTTAACCATCAATTAATAATTAATTAAATTAATATATTTAATTAATTCATCTTAACCCTCTTCTCCTATTAATTAAATAAATTATTCAATTTATTTGATTTAATTCACTTAACCAAATTCAAACCATTAATTAAATAAATAAATCATATTTATTTAATTAAATCTTCTCTCACATTTAAATAAATTAATTTTTATTTAAATTCCCCCAAAATCCCACCCCTCACATTTAAATAAATTAACATTTATTTAAATCACCTTTATCCTCCACCCACTTGTATTTTCCTACAAAAGCAAGTTGCACAACTATTTTAAATAAATTATTTATTTAAAATCCTATTTATCCTCACCCACTTGAAACCTTTAATGGTTTCCCTTAAAGTCTTCAAACTTGATGGCTTTAAAGTCTTCAAACTTGATGGCTTCCTTCTATAGTCTTCTTAAGCCTTTAATGGTTTCCCTTAAAGTCTTCAAACTTGATGGCTTTAAAGTCTTCAAACTTAATGGCTTCCCTTAAAGTCTTCTTAAGACTTTAATGGTTTTCCTTAAAGTCTTCAAGCCTTTAATGGTTTCCCTCAAAGTCTTTAAGCATTTTAATGCTTTATCTTCCTTTTTCTCATTTAAATAAATTAATTTTTATTTGAATATTTATCCAAATGCAAATTACACCATTTAATTGAAATAAATGATTTTATTTTAATTGAAAATACCAAAATTCCTCCCACTTGCATTTTCCTACAAAATCCACTTGCATGCCTAAACCCCTTCTAGATTCTTCTAAACCCTTCCTAATTAACCTAATCCATCCCCTAAATATTGTCACATTCTTAAGCAAATTGGAGTCACTTCTCAAAGACTCCAAAGTCTTTGAAAAGCAATTAATGATTTGTGTGTTCAACAAATTAACCTCTAAAGTCTTCCAAACCACTTATGGCTCTTACATGACCATTAATGGTTAATTCCACTTGCACCCATGGTTAAGGACTTTGACCCCTAACTTAACCCTCATGTAACCCATGTGTCTCTTCAAAGAATTTATTTCTTTGACTAGGGTAACCATCATGTCCCCTCAAGCATATAATGCTCCTTATCTCTCCTCTCAAGCCTCCTCATGGTGACACTTGTCAACATGGGATTGGGTTGAAAGTCTCACATGGATTGAATATCTTTCAATCCTAACCCTTGTTAAGATTACTCAATCTTAACCCTTCATTTCCCCATTTCTTCTATAAATAGAACCCTTCTCCTCAAGCAAAAGAGAAGCATTAGAGTATTGTTGTTATACTGGCATTAGCATAGAGCTTTCTCATAGCATCACTATCTACACTTGCATAGCATTTGCTTATCATATTCAACTATCTTGAATCTTCATATGGCATCCATGGCTAGTGCTAAAAGCTGAGAGCTACACTCATTTGGGACTTGGAGAGGAGAGGAACAAGGGAGGAGCAACTATGAGCATCTTGATTAGCTATTTTATTCTATGTTTATATGCTTTCTATTTCATGCTTAATATCTCTCTTGATATGCCTGTTTAGGATAATCTTTTGTTGCTAACACTAACGTTTGTTTCTTGTGCTCTTGTGTGTGTTGCCATCAAATAGATTTTCTAATCCTTTTTGCAGAGCATCATTTGGTGAACCCGACGTGAATCCAAACACCAAAAAGATCAACTTTTTTTTTTAACCAATAACATGTTTGAATGTTGAAAATGTCACACAGGTTGCGCTTTTGACACTGTTTTGCCGCGTTTGACATTGTTTTGGTGCTATTCACCTTGTTTCAGTGCTTTTCCCTTCTCTGTCTTTCCCTTTCTTTTAGTGCGTTTGTGTTAAATAGCGCCTCTGTTCAAACGCAGACTAGTGCTATTGTAACAGAACGTTGTACAAATCACCTTGTAACCAAAAAAAAAAATTAGGCTTGTAGAAGCCCACCAAAACATGCGGATTTTTCTAACTAATTGTCTTTTATGCAGGTTCTAATCTTTTTGTGCAGGGGAAGGAGTTAGTTTAAATGCTTTAAAAGTTTCTTTTTTACTTTCTTTCAACAAAAGTTGGTTAAAAAGAATCCATTTTTCCTTCTTGCACAAGTTAAAATAAACCTCACATTTTATTTTAGAGTGCATAAAATGAACCTCAAACTTGTTTTTGGTGCTTAAAAAGAAAATTCATCTTTCTTTATTGCAAAGTAAAAAAAACAACAAACTTCAAAATTTTGCTTTCATTGCAAGTTAGGGATACATTTTGTTTTGGTGCTTAAAATCAACAAAACAAATTTTCTTTCTTACATCAAACTTAAAAATCACAAGCCACACTTCAATTTTTGGGCAAATAAAAAGAACAATCCACTTGTTTTGATTTTTACAAAAACAAATTTTACTTCAAGCAAACGTGTTTTTCATTAAGTTGACCAAGATTTCCGAATTCTAGGTTACAAAACACATTGCCTTTGAAGTTAAAAAGAACACCATGGCTGTTGGAGCAACATATCCAAATAGTTAGATCACATTTGTAATGGTGGATTAAAAAGAACAAGTGTCTTTCATACTTGGCACACTTGTGCAAAAATTCAGTCGAGTGGTCCTACCTCTAACACACACTATCCTCTCCCTTGGCTTTCGTGGTCCTAGGTGCAAGAGAAAAGTGTTAGTAACACTCAAAATTTTATCTTTTTAAGAGAGGCCTGTCAAGGGATCGATACTCTTGGGAACGACCTCAAGCGGTAAATCCTTCGAGCTGCTATAGAAATCAGGTGAGAGCGAAAGCTGTAGCCTTGGGTATAGTTGTTCCTACAGTGTAACTGGCTGAACGGACAAATGGGCCCCACCACCAGTTACAAGGCTCTTAAGTGAGTCACTGCAGAATGAACTTATGTCCAAAAACATCGAACATGACTAAACGCCTTTAAGTAGTAGCCCACCTGTTCTATTGATTAAGGATATTTGCGATATAATTTAGTGCAAGAGCATAGATGGTTTTGCTCCCAAGATACTCACCATACATATTTCCTTGAGTAGAAACATAGCTTTTTGAAAAGTCACTTGTGGCTTCATAAAAGTGGTGACTCCCCCATCATAGGGATCATCTATTTGTTATGCTAGTGCAAGACTTAGTATATCACATCCTTACCTGCCACGGCGGGATTCATAAGGTATGTAGTACCAAAGTCGAAGAAATATCAAGATGTGGGCTAAATTTATCACAACTGGCCATTTGACCTTAGGGATAAAAAGTGTTTGAAGTGTGTTCGTTTTAAAGACCAAGTACAAATTGAGCCGACTTCAGGCTTTGGAAATACACCTTAAAATACATCTAAAGGAAGAGTCATATACAAGTCCAAGGATTGGGTTGATCTAGACCCATACTCATTTGTGCCTTTTAGGCAACATTCTTGTGTTTGTGTGCTTGCTTTGTTTTCTTGTCAAAAAAAAAATCAAAAAATCACTTCCCAAAAACAAAGTATTCATCCAACCAAACATCTGTCAAAACAACCAAAAACATCAAAAACAAGGTACAAACAACAAAGAGTCAAATTTTATGACCATTCTTCACATCTTGCGAAAGAAGAAGCGTCATCAAAATATCAACTTGAAAAGAAGACCATTGAGCTCAAAGGCTTTGATCAAAAGGAGGAAATTCTTCTATATAAATAGACAAATCTTTGTCTCACATAGAGTCTTTCTGCGTCACATGCGTCTCTACCTTCAAGGAAAAACAAACGAATTTGATTCTGAATCATTGAACCGCAGAGCTTTTATGCAATATAGAGCTCTGAGTTATCACAAAAACCAAGGAGGAAAGATTAATCCCAACTTCTTCCCAAACGTCTGTATCACATACAACACAGCTCGAGAAATTCCACCAACACCCAAAAGGGAAGAGATAGAGTTTGTCCCATTTGTAACACAAAGTTTTTATTGAAGTTGAAAACATTTTCATCCATCATCTCACTCATACATCATCACTTCATCATCAATCTGTCCCAACTCTCAAAACATTAAGAGGTTCTTGTCCCAAGTTCTCTTTTAGATATTGCTTGAAATCAAACACATCACATCACTTTTTAGATTGTTTCTACATCTAGGATAAGCTCATCCTAAGAGACACATCTACGCAGGTTAAAACTAGTTCATGAGTGAATCCTCTCATTACTAGGTAGTTAAATCTGTAACACATCTCAGATTTCTCTACACCTTATCACATCAAAACTTATCAAACAAACAAGCAATTCAAAGAAGGAATTTTAGTTACATCCACCTTAAAGGTGCTAGAGATCCACGTGCAACACAATTCACCAACCGTCAATCTCTCATTTCATCAAAAACTCATCATCATTTTCACACAACTTCAACAAAAGCTTATAAACAAAATGGCCCAAACCCGATCACAGTCCAAGCAACGAGAAATAGAAAGGGAAGAAGAAGAGGAAAATCTCAATGAATTTCAAGAAGCACTTGGAGGAAATGCAGATGACGAAAACCCAAGTACTCCCACTCCTGCAACAATAGAAAGGGCTCAGCATAACCCTCTCTTTAACAGACTTTTTGACGAAATACTCAGGAGCAATGCGGATGCTCACTTCTTAAGACTCACTCAAGAAGGAGCAAAACTCCCCTCTGACTTTGATCTTGCCCAATTAAGACAAGCATCAGAAAGACAAAGTCACCATGAAGAGGAAAGAGGTAGAGATCCCATCAGATATAACATTCCTCGAGGTAACCCACCACCTCCTCCTCCAAATGAAATGGAGATGTTGCGGCAACAAGTCGAGAATCTCACCCAATAGCTTCATAGTGGTGTCAAGACTAACCAATTCTCACTCAATGACATCTGTCCCTATCCTTTTGATAGGAATCTTTACATGCCACCATTTCCACGAGGATTCGAAACACCCAAATTTGAAAAATATAGAGGAAAGGGGGACCCCTGCGATCATGTCTGAGAATTTCATTCCGCTTGCCTCGAAATGGCATATGAAGACATATACCTAATGCACCTTTTTCCCCAAAGCTTGGGAGGAACAACCACATCATGGTTTTCCCGACTATCAGGTGGCATTAGAACATTTGAGGAACTCATCCAAAAGTTTCTAGCTCATTACTCTCATAACATTGAACGCTACATCACCATGGCTGATCTGTGCAACACTAAACAAAAACCAGGTGAACTATTCTCAGTATTCCTGCAACGATGGTGTCAAATGTCTAGCAGACGTTCTCTTCAGTTACCTGAATGAGAACTAGTGGAAATATTCATTTCCAACTTAAACGAAGAAATGGAATTTCACCTGGATGTCAAAGACACAGACTCTTTTAATGATATGATCACCAAGGGTTTGAAATGTGAAAGGGCACTTATCAAGAAAGGACTCATCAAAATCTTTAATGAACCAAAAGATGGTCCTCGCCCATGCTTCAATAGTGATAAACCAAGCTTCTGGAATAAAAACAAGAATATCGTCAATGATGGGGTTGTGGATGCTAGGACTATACAAAATGCACAACCTATGGTTCGATTTGCAAGACAGAATCCTCCACCTCAGAACAACACAAATGGTCCTACAAATCAAGGTTGCATCACATCTCATGATGAACCAAGACCTCGTCAGCAAAAACAAAAATGCACATACACTCCCTTAGGGGAACCCATTGAAACAGTATTGCGACAACTCATTTCTCAAAATTTGGTCACTCTGCCTAAGCTATCAAACTATGAGCCTCAGGTCAAACCAGCATGGTGGAGAGATACTGAACACTGTGAATTCCATCAAGGGAGAGGACACAAGACAAGTAATTGTCACCGATTAAAAGATCTTATCCAGGACCTTATTCACCAAGGAGAAATTGAAATAGAAGGACATGACCCAAAAACAACAAACAATGATCATCTGATGTTCAAAAATCCACTTCCATCACAAGATCAAAGGGGTCCTTCCACTTCCAGGCGAGGCACTAATACCACAGATTATACACAGGCTGCGTATAATTACACTGTAAATCATCTGTATGATGCCAGTGAACAAGTTGCAACCATAACCTTCAAAAATCCCAACTCAAATTGCAATGTTGTTACACATCGTGGTAAGGTCACCATAAAGGCAGCTCCACAAGGCACCACCTCCATCCCAAAGCAGTACAATCTTGTGGAACAATTAGACAAAACCCCTGCGCTTATATCCATTTTAGAGCTTTTGCGTCTATCGCCATCTCATAAAACAATCTTAGATCAAGCACTCCAAGAGGCGTCAGTCCCTGCAAATCTGAATACAGACCAATTTCAAGCCATGGTTGGAAGTCTAAAGTCATCACCTTGTCTCACTTTTTCCGAAAGTGACAACTCTTCCTTCCAGCAACCTCATAACGCTTCGCTACACATTGAAGGCTTTATTAACCAACATAGAATCAAGCGAGTCTTGATCGATAATGGAATAGGCCTGAATATTTGTACACTACAGTTGGTCACCGCATTGGGCTATGCAGTAGAATCAGTGGATCCTCGTAAGAAGATCACAATCAAAGCCTATGACGATGCAGAGCGTTCATCCAAAGGAGCTGTGGTACTACCAATCCGCGTGGGCCCCGTGGTGAAGCACATCATCTGTCAGGTTCTGGACCTTCCTTTTCCATACAATCTATTATTAGGGAGACCTTGGATACATGCCATGCAAGCCGTTCCATCTACCTACCATCAATGTATCAAGTTCCCACATAATGGTGTAGAGATCACAATTCTGGGCGATGCAAACCCCTTTGCATTTTGCCATAATATCAGCCATCAACTAGAGATTACTGTTCCTAATAATAGAGAAGCCATTTCCTCCACATCATATATAAGTCTAGCCTCTCTTGCTAGTTCAAACACCACTATACCCAAGCAAGAAAAGCTTAAGATGAAGATAGCAGAGGAAGGTCCTGGGGAATACAACTTGAGTCAACTCTTTTGTGTGGGACAAATGCCCACTTCTCTTCGAACACATGGTAAACCACAGCAGGTGCTCCAGCAACCACTAGTCACGCCAACATGTGCTTTGACACCTTTCATCCTTGGAAAGAGTCAAGAAGAAGAAACCCAAGAGGAGGACTTAGCGGACTGGATCTATAAAGATCCCATCACCACTGATATACGGCAAGTTAGACTTCCTACGGATCAGTATGGCAAAGGCCTCCTCATTATGCAAAGAATGGGATATGATGGTCAGAGTGCTTTGAGATATTGCAAACAAGGACAACATGAACCTCTGCTGCCAGAATTAAAGCCCAAAGGTAATACAGGCCTAGGCTTTGAGAAAGAAATCTTTCCTAAACTCAGATTCAAAGGAAAACCCAGCAAACCATTATGTCAACCTACTACAAAAAGGACACCTTTCATCATTAAAGCAGCCTCAAGCACCATCCCGACTACCCCATCGAGGCTCACAACCCCAACACAACCATCTACAATACCAATCATCCCACCAATCAAACCAGTAATCCCATTCGCAACAGCCATTACATCCATAGTACCTATAGCAGCAGCAACTGTATCAGAACCCACAGCAGCATCTATGGTACCAGCAGTTCCCGCAAAAGCCACTGAGTCAACACTGCCGATACTTCCTGTGCCGGATTCTTTTATCCCCATCAAACTTCCTGTAGCACCGATCACTACAAAGGTACATCAACCAATCACACCTGCAGTGTTTAACTCAAAAGACATCCCAGTATGGTATAGCAATCGGATGCTGGAAAGTGATTCAGAGACCAAATCACATGAATGGGAATTTGATTCGGTACAGCTTAATACTTCAGATGAGGAAGACACATCACCACCTCCACCACGTAAAGACATCCCTGTTTACGGAGAAGCACAGATAAAGACCACTTGGGTTCCTGAACTGGAAACATCTTCCACAAACCCTATGTCTCATCCTACGCCTAATTCTGACAGGGAGAGTACCATTAATGACCTTCACCATAACGTCTTAACCCTCACTGATACATCTAACACACTTAACCTAATCGATGAAGTAATGCCCATTATCCACCCTGAACTCATTGAATGGAACCAACCAAATCCTCCATGCCTTGACTTCTTCCAAAACTATGAGGCCATCATTGACTTTTTGGAATTAAGGGATAACCTACCAAGCGGGGATCACAAAGCTGGATTCGCCATCGAACTTAATAGCGTAGCATACTTCGGGGCGGATGCCAAACCTTTCAGCTGCAAAAATATAACAATAAAACATGGATCTTCCAGTGAAAACCACACTGTGGCACTGTTTGATCCGACAAAAGTAAAAAGAAAGAGCGTATCCAATGGTGAAAACCTCTCTGAGGTGCCCGAGGATGAAGGGTTTGACATTCTCCCTGCTAGTACACAATAGGAACGATCAATGATTATCATCAAGGAAACCAAAGAATACAATGTGGGGACTCCTGAAAATCCTCATCTCATACATCTAGCATCTCTTCTCACTCCAGAGGAATAGCCTAAGTTTATAGAGTTCTTCCAGAAGTGTCAGATCAACTTTGCATGGTCATATGCAGACATGCCTGGGCTTGATCCTGATTTAGTCATGCATCACCTCACCGTAGCAGAAGGAGCCAAACCTGTCAAGCAAAAGCTTCGTAAGATGCATCCTAAGATTGCAGTGCTAGTCAAAACACAACTCAATAAACTCCTAGATGTTGGTTTCATTAGACCAATTGATTATGCAGAATGGATCTCCAATATTGTGCCTGTCGGCAAACCAAAAGGGGGCATCCGCATTTGTACTGACTTCAAAGATCTGAATAAGGCATGTCCTAAGGATGACTTCCCCCTTCCAAATATCGACATCATAGTGGATCTGACAGCAGGACATGCCATGCTTTCACTCATGGATGGCTTTTTAGGATACAATCAAATAAAGATCGCACCAGAGGACCAACATAAGACAGCCTTCACATGTCCATGGGGCACATATTGCTGGAATGTAATGCCTTTCGGTCTAAAGAATGCAGGAGCGACCTATCAAAGAGCAATGACCACCATCTTCCATGACATGATGCATACTATGATGGAAGATTATGTGGATGACTTACTAGCAAAATCACTCACTAAAGAAGGTCATTTGGACATATTAGAGAGAATCTTTGATAGACTGAAACAATATCATGTTCGACTCAACCCAAAGAAATGTGTCTTTGGAGTAACCTCCAGGAAGCTTCTAGGATACATTGTCTCAAGAAAAGGTATTGAGGTCGACCCAGCAAAGGTAAAAGCAATCATGGACATGCCACCTCCAAAGAATATCAATCAGCTAAGGACATTACAAGGGCGACTTCAATCCATCCAAAGATTCATTGCACAATTGGCTGATAAGTGTCACCCATTCACACACCTGCTACACAAGAATATCCGCTTTTAGTGGGATGCCCGATGCCAGCAAGCATTTCAGACACTTAAAGACTATCTCATGAAACCACCATTATTGATCCCACCAGATCCAAGTAGACCATTGTTACTCTATATCTCAGCAACCAGTACAGCATTGGGTGTACTACTAGCACAACATAATGTAGAAGGAAAAGAGTGTGTTGTTTACTACATCTCTCGCACACTAGTGGGCTATGAACTCAATTACACACCTATTGAGCGAGCTTGCTTAGCAGTAATCTTAGCAGCCACTAAACTGAGGCACTATCTGTTAACACACAAAGTACAACTCATTGCAAAGATTGATCCACTCAAGTATTTACTTAACAAAGCAGCATTGACAGGCTGCTTGGCCAAATGGGTGATGATTTTAAGTGAATTTGACATTGAGTACGTGGACCATAAAGCTATCAAAGGTCAAGTTATTGCATATCAGTTGGCTGATGCACCACTCATAGGCGATCATCCTCTCATTTCCAATTTTCCAGATGAAGAGATATTCATGATCACAACAACACAACCATGGAAACTATATTTTGATGGTTCATACACTAGGCACGGCTCGGGGGCAGGCATTCTGTTTATCACACCTCAGGGTGATAGCATCCCGAAGTCTTACAGGCTCACATTTCCATACACAAACAATATAGCAGAGTATGAGGCCTTGATCACAGGACTCAGGTTAGCCGTACAATGAAAATTACAAGAACTGCAAGTATATGGCGATTCCCAACTAGTCATTTGACAAGCAACAGATGAATATCAGACCAAGGATGATAAACTCATGCCATATAAGCAAATGGTGGACAATCTAAAGGCATCATTTACTACTATCACTTTTGAGCAGATACCAAGAGATCAAAATCGAGCTGCTGACGCTATGGCTACCATTGCATCTCTCTTAGATCTTCCACAGAATTCAACACGCTACGAGTTCTTGGTAGAACAGCTTTGGATCCCCGCTTATGATATCCCTGAATCTGAGATGATATGTCACCTTGTCGGTTCTGAATCCCCATGGTACGGTGAGTTCTACACCTATCTCCGCGATCACACCCTTCCTCCCAACCAATCGAATAACCAACGTAAAACCTTCATTCGCCAAACTGCTCGATATACCATTATTGCCGAAACCCTATACCGACGCAATCTTGATGGTACTCTCCTTCGATGTCTGGAACAAGGTGAGGTAACAAAGGCTTTGGAAGAAGTCCATGAAGGCCTTTGCAGGACTCATTCCAGTGGTCCGTCGCTAGCCAAGAAACTCGTGCGCAATGGATACTATTGGCCATCTATGGAAAAAGATTCCTACTACTTTGTCAGAAAATGCAAGAAATGTCAAGTTCATGGCGACCTGATACATGCACCAGCCCAGGAATTGCAACCAATCACAACACCATGGCCTTTCTGTCAATGGGGCCTTGACCTTGTGGGTAAGATTCATCCATCTTCATCCAATGGCCATAAATTCATTATTACCGCCACCGAGTATTTCACAAAGTGGATCGAAGCTGTTCCACTTACCCAAGTCACTGGCAAGTAGATCACCTCATTCATCCTCAATTACATCATCTGCCGGTATGGTGTGCCCATGTCCATCATCACAGATAACGGTCTTCCTTTCAAAAATCAGGATGTCTGTGAACTTTGTGAGAAATTTCACATCCAACATCGCTTTTCCACTCCCTATTACCCACAAGGCAATGGTCAGGCTGAAGCATCCAATAAAAACATATTGAGGATCCTAAAGAAGACAGTCAATGATGCCGTCCGTGATTGGCATGTTCAATTAAATCCAGCGTTGTGGGCATATCGAACTAGCATTCGAACCCCTACAGGTGCAACTCCTTATTCATTGGTCTATGGTGCCGAAGCTATCTTGCCTATTGAGGTTGAGATACCATCACTACGAGTTTCCTTGCATAATCTCATTGATGACGAAGCCTATAGAGTATCTCGTCTGCAGGACTTAGAGTTACTTGATGAGAAGCGACAAGCTGCATACAACCATCTCAAAGCCTATCAGCAGCGCATGAGTAGAAGCTACAATCACCGAGTTAGAACTCGTACATTTGAGGTAGGTGATCTTGTTCTTCGAGAGAATCCTCGCAACCAACCAAACAGAGAACATCAGGGCAAGTTTGAATCAAACTAGCTAGGCCCATATGTTGTCACTGCTGTATTCGGGTCTGGGGCATATCAGTTGGCTACTTCAGAAGGAGAACCACTTGCAGATCCAATCAATAGCATGCACCTCAAACGTTTTTATACCTAAGCTGAACAGAGCATCAGGCTCCCCTGCATACCAAAAAATACCAAAAACATTCAGAAAAATGTCCTGAAGAAAATACAAAAACATTCAAAAAAGTAAAGAAAAATCATGCATCCAAATGGTGAACAACCACTCTGGTGGCACCTTGGGTAAGTACGATGGTGAAAACCTAGAAAACAGGTGCCACTCGTAAAGGCTATGGCTCCATTGTCTTTCAGACTTGTTGCGATCACATCTACTTCATACATACATCCATCCATCCATCAACCATGGCTTGTTATTCCTCTGCAATTATGATAGTACTCCATACATCTTGCATCCCGCTTTTTCATAGTCATGTCTAAAACTGGGGGCAATGCCTTTAACCTATTGATGGAAGTGGATTCTACATTGTCTTATGATTCATTAAGTTCTTCATTCAAACAATCATCAAAAATCCAAAAACATTCAAAAATATCTCGCAAAAATACCAAAAACATTCAAAACAATTCAAAATCCAAAAACATCGACAAAACCATTGAAAAATCACACAAAAACATGGCAACACATTGTACATACTCATTCGCATAGATACCAAACAAACATTGTGATATACTCCACAAAATGACCACTTATCAATCGACCACACAATCAACATCAACACTCAAAACTGTCTTCAACAAGGATGCATCCTTCCTTACCAAAACAAAGACAAGATGACATTTTCTTTGACAAGAAAATTATATTAAGCTATCAAATACTTGGTTGATTTATGGTCTAGTAATTTATATCAGGTTCCTACAGCATTGTTTGTGTATCTTCGACACATTATTCCGATGAAGTTCTGGGGCATGTACTAATGGTGTCTACGTGGGAAGTTCACCAAGCTACATGATCTTATGCCAAATACAGTCATGGATCATTACGGCTTGCTGACTACAACGTATATCTCAACCATATGGGCATGAACCATTACTAAGGATCCTTATTCTTTATTCTTTATGTATATATTGTTTGTTTGCAGGTACAATGCTCTTCCTTTGGTTCCTCCTACCTCATCCAAACTGGATAAAGGTTTTATCTCTTATTATGGTATGTACTTGTCTCAGGATATGATCAGCCTAAGATCAAGGAGGACGATCCAAGTCATGCATGAAAGGAGATAATCCTTGCCTGTTCCGCAAGCAATACTCAGGTCAACTTGATCCATTATATCAAGTTGCTTGTATTAACTTGCTATATAAAATCCATGTAAGAAATACTCTGGTCATCTTGAATCTTTATGTCAAGTTGCTTGTATTTTCTTACAACATTTTAAAGCTCAATGATGAAAAATAAAGCACCATGGATCGTCATTCCATCTCATCTGTATATATTGCATTTCGTTGCATTCCATCCATCCATACATTCATAAATAGCTGCATATCATTCATACATAGTAATGACAATGGATACTCTATTTTCCTCTTCTTCCATAGGAATGTAATAGGTCCTCCATTTCTTCTATTTAACATTGAACCCCCCCTCACCCTCCCTATCTTGATCATCAACATCATCCTAATCCCTTCATCGCTTCCCATCCTCACTCATCCACAAAATTAAGCCAGTTACTCTATCTACACAGATACATCGATTCCCACACACCTAGACTATCAACAGATACTCTGATCAAGTATCTTTGGGTCTCAACAGGTAATTGATCATGGTAATCCTAGACTACATCAGGCATTTATCATAATGACCTAGTCTCAATGGGGCTGCCATGATTCCCCACAACCATCCATCACACGCACATACTATCAATTGATCAACCAATCAAACACAATCCAACGGACAATTACATCAATTGTTTACATCTCAACGAGTATTTTGCTTCATATACCTTGACTTCATCGGGCAATTACATCAATTGTCTAAGTCACATCAGGTCACTTTGATTCACTTACTCAGACTTTATCATGTCCAAGCGACCAACTGACATCAACTGTCACGCTTTGACTTAACCGGGGCAATTAAACTGATTGCACCAGATTGTCCAACCAATTTTGATCAATTGTATAGCATCAATCCAAACCCCACACTACATCTGCTATGTATCTCTTGCATGACCTCAGGGTACTCGTTGGCTTGTTGTTTCTTCATATTCACTCCATTTTCTCCCATTCTTTCATCCTTAGTTCTAATTTCTTCTATTCTACCTCCCTTCCACTTTTCATTCTTTTTCGAGAGATCGCCCAATTTTTCAAAAAAAATTCAGCCCATCTCTCGAGGGGGCATACCACCCATTAAATTTACATTTTATGGGGCATTTCTTCACACCTATTTTTCTTTCTTTGAAACGACGCGATAAAACCGCACCGTCTCAAAGAGGGGCAAATGTAGTCACATAAATCTGTCCACTTAATTAAATGAATATTTAATATTTATTTGATTATTTAACCATCAATTAATAATTAATTAAATTAATATATTTAATTAATTCATCTTAACCCTCTTCTCCTACTAATTAAATAAATTATTCAATTTATTTGATTTAATTCACTTAACCAAATTCAAACCATTAATTAAATAAATAAATCATATTTATTTAATTAAATCTTCTCTCACATTTAAATAAATTAATTTTTATTTAAATTCCCCCAAAATCCCACCCCTCACATTTAAATAAATTAATATTTATTTAAATCACCTTTATCCTCCACCCACTTGTATTTTCCTACAAAAGCAAGTTGCACAACTATTTTAAATAAATTATTTATTTAAAATCCTATTTATCCTCACCCACTTGAAACCTTTAATGGTTTCCCTTAAAGTCTTCAAACTTGATGGCTTTAAAGTCTTCAAACTTGATGGCTTCCTTCTATAGTCTTCTTAAGCCTTTAATGGTTTCCCTTAAAGTCTTCAAACTTGATGGCTTTAAAGTCTTCAAACTTAATGGCTTCCCTTAAAGTCTTCTTAAGACTTTAATGGTTTTCCTTAAAGTCTTCAAGCCTTTAATGGTTTCCCTCAAAGTCTTCAAGCATTTTAATGCTTTATCTTCCTTTTTCTCATTTAAATAAATTAATTTTTATTTGAATATTTATCCAAATGCAAATTACACCATTTAATTGAAATAAATGATTTTATTTTAATTGAAAATACCAAAATTCCTCCCACTTGCATTTTCCTACAAAATCCACTTGCATGCCTAAACCCCTTCTAGATTCTTCTAAACCCTTCCTAATTAACCTAATCCATCCCCTAAATATTGTCACATTCTTAAGCAAATTGGAGTCACTTCTCAAAGACTCCAAAGTCTTTGAAAAGCAATTAATGATTTGTGTGTTCAACAAATTAACCTCTAAAGTCTTCCAAACCACTTATGGCTCTTACATGACCATTAATGGTTAATTCCACTTGCACCCATGGTTAAGGACTTTGACCCCTAACTTAACCCTCATGTAACCCATGTGTCTCTTCAAAGCATTTATTTCTTTGACTAGGGTAACCATCATGTCCCCTCAAGCATTTAATGCTCCTTATCTCTCCTCTCAAGCCTCCTCATGGTGACACTTGTCAACATGGGATTGGGTTGAAAGTCTCACATGGATTGAATATCTTTCAATCCTAACCCTTGTTAAGATTACTCAATCTTAACCCTTCATTTCCCCATTTCTTCTATAAATAGAACCCTTCTCCTCAAGCAAAAGAGAAGCATTAGAGTATTGTTGTTATACTGGCATTAGCATAGAGCTTTCTCATAGCATCACTATCTACACTTGCATAGCATTTGCTTATCATATTCAACTATCTTGAATCTCCATATGGCATCCATGGCTAGTGCTAAAAGCTGAGAGCTACACTCATTTGGGACTTGGAGAGGAGAGGAACAAGGGAGGAGCAACTATGAGCATCTTGATTAGCTATTTTATTCTATGTTTATATGCTTTCTATTTCATGCTTAATATCTCTCTTGATATGCCTGTTTAGGATAATCTTTTGTTGCTAACACTAACGTTTGTTTCTTGTGCTCTTGTGTGTGTTGCCATCAAATAGATTTTCTAATCCTTTTTGTAGAGCATCAGTTCCAGTATAAAAAAACTCAATCAGCTACAAACCAAGAAGAGTCTACTACTACCGAAGATGTAGATTGGATAAAAGACCTACCTCCAAGCCAACCGGTGACATTGGACTGCATTTTGGACTCCAAGATTGTCAAAAGGACTAAGAAAGGAGTCTATAGAGACTACTTGGTTAAATGGACAGGTCTCCCTAAATCTGAAGCTACATGGATGTTTGAAGGAGATATACTATAGCATGGAACCACTGTTCAAGCCCTATCCACTCAAGGGGCTTGAGTTCTTCCTACCTCGGGAGTATGGTACAGGGGCACTTAGTAAATTTTGGTAACTTTGTTTCCAGGATGTTGGAATCATGTTTTTAGTTTTGTAATAAGGCCAAGAGACCATTGAGTGTGTTCTCAAATGATTGTAAGGGCCCTAAGAGTCTTTGTTTGGCCAATGTTGGCATGTGAGCTCTTAAGGGTGCCAGGTAGAGAACTTAATAGGATAAGTTTTTTGTGAGTAATGTAGGTTGGTTGATGTTGTCTTGAGATTGTTAAGGTCATATGAGTCACTTGGAGGTGACCAAGGTTGGGTTTGAGAAAATTTGCTCACCTATGCAACAAATTGCAAAAGTTGCTCATAGAAACTTTGTAACATTTTTCAGACACCAATGACTACTTGGTTGACACATTCGGTTGTGAAGATATGTAACTACTCCAAGGCCAGTATAAGGCTTGGAAAGACCGTTGATAATCAGTTATTGAAGATCTGAAATAAAATAGACAAGTTTTGGTTTCCCATTTGGTGTGTTCTTCCAAGTTTTTGTTGTTTCTTTGTAAGTTTGTACAGCCTGTATGGATTCACACGTCCCAGATAGGGTCATGGATTGTTAGACTGGTGTCTTACCTTCATTTTTTTTTTTAATTTGGAGACTTGAAGTATTGTATTTTGTGAATAAACTTCATTTTGTTGCAGGCGGGTCCAAGAGCCCTAAAAACCAGGGTTTTGAGAGCAAAATGGCTCCAACCTAACGTTCCATGGTGGATTTCTTCTCTGAAACCTTGTGGAATGTTAGGTTGCATTGTATACTATGTTTTTTTTTTGGTTTTGAGACAGGGGAAGCCAAATCAAATATTTTCCACCATACCCTAAGCTTGGCATGTTGAGTTGGAAAGCATTAGGAATCATCGATAAGAGGCCCTAATTGGGTGAATTCGGTGGGTGGAGGTGAAGTATGAATGGTTTTAAATTCCATATGGAAGTATAGACATCAAACCAACATTATTTCACAAAGGCAATCAGACCGATGAAGGATTTTTTATCAATCCCTATTTTTAAGGCCTGGGAAGGGGCAATTAGGCTTGGTTAACCGGTAAGGATTAGATATGTCAGTGACAAAACCCTCCTCTAGTTTTGAGATATTGTATGTAAACCCCAAAAGGGTGTCTGGAATTCTAAATATTTCATAGGTTTGTTAAGTAATTTTAGTAGTTAGATACAAATTACCCTGCAGACGGGGCTACTAGAATTAGGTCTCTTATTAGGCCTAAAAGTGCAATTTGTTTGTAAAACACCAAAATAGTAAATGTCAAAGCTCTTGAGAAAGGATTAGGGTTGGAAATCCATCTAAAATCATCCTTCCTTATGTGTATAGTGTGGGGAATGAAGATCATGTGGTAGAGGGGTTGAACTCTCCAGTTGAGTGTGAAAGGGAGTGGGAAAACAAGGTCTCTGAAGCAAGAAAATGGAACTCACAAAACAACAAGTTCTTATCCTAGCCTAAGGACCTTGGGAAGGTTAGAGAGGGTAATTCTTGCAGACCCTTGGAGGGTGTGAGGTGTAGAATCATTGGATGATTCTTGTGTATCTTGGAGGAGATACCTAGACAAGGTAGCACAAAAAGCTGAAGAGTCAACTCACTCTACATCAATAGGATATCAAAATAAATGTGTAGTAGAATGGATTATATGTGCAAAAATGCAGAGGAAATGTGCAATTGAAAAGAGAAGATGCACAATAGAATATGAAAAAAGTACAGAATAATGCTTGGATGCACATAATAATGTTGTGGATGCACAGAAAAATGTTATGGATGTGCACGATAATGTTGTGGAGGCACAAAAAGATAATTTTTTGGATTTTACAAAATACAATGGAAATTTTGGTAAAACGGTGTCTGCATGAATTGATGACTCTATTATGGATGTGTAGGACTAGGTTTTGTATGTGCAAGAATGACCTGTTATACCTTAAAATACTTCAAAAACTCCAATTTTATGTTAAATTCAGGGCTAGGCCCCACAGTGGGCACTGAAAATGTGAGATTGGAAATGTACACTATGCATAACCTACTATCATATCAAAATATACTAGAAATTCTACCTTTCACAAGTACACTAATGAAAATGTAAAGAGAATCAACAAAAACAAAAACAAATATTATACCTTGATTCCTCTTTGATGTACCATTTTGCTCTATCTCTTGAGATCTTGTTGTCAATATTTTCTCTTATATTTTTGCACAAATTATTCAAGATGACTTCAATGATAATGAGTTATGTGGTAATGAGTATTCCTGCAATGCAAAAACTAAGATGATGGATATTGGTATGAAAATGATATGTGATATGAAGCTAAATGATTATGCAAATTATGATTAAGATACAATGATACGATGGAAACTAAACTAATGCTAATGGTAACTAAGCCAAAGGCACACTTTTAAAGTTTCTCTGATCTCTTGAAATCATAAGAGAACACAAAACACACTTGCCAATTAGCCAAAATGAGGTGATGAGGTCTCCTTTTATAGAAAATCCATAGCTCTAATCCTAGATGGCAAAGATCAATGGATGAGACTTGGTCGTCTATGAGTTGGTTGGATTGTGAGAGAGAAAAGATGAAGATGTTCCTCCTACATTGATAGTATGGAGGAAAAGATGGGAGGAGAGGCCACATGTCATGAGTCTCTCGATGACCATGAGGAAGAGAAGGAATAGACATTCCAAGTTGTTGGAATGTGAGAGAGAATATAGGTCTCATAAGACGTGCCTCATGAGTCACCTTTGACCATGATGAGGTGTAAAGACCAAGATCTTGAGAATAGGGAATCTGGAGAATGAATAGGGAATGGGATGACTCATAAGTCTCCACTTCCTATTGACTAGGGAAGGGTGTTGAGGATAATTAGGTAATTAAATATTAAAATATTTAATTTTCTTAGTCACATGAGGATGAGGTGGCAAGTGATGTGGTGAGTGGTGTGGATTTTAGGAATTAACTTTGTCTTTTGGTTGAATAATTAAATAATTTAGAATTTTTTAGTTAATAGAGACTTTAGAAGACTTAGGACTTAAGAAGAATAAGATAGCGTGAATTACATAAATAAATTAAATAATTTATTTAGTGATAGAGGAATACGCATTAACTAAATAATTATTATTCAATTAATTTATCCCAAGCCATTTTCAGGTGTAATATGGTATCATTTCAATCTCTTGTCCATGCAAGCTCATGTTTGGAAATTCTCTTGTGAAAGGTATGTTTCTTGGTTGATCCATTGTAGTATGTGCAACTTTATTATGGGTTGTTTAATTATTCCAACACACACACACACACAATTTCAAGTACACTGAATATAAATTATCTCCATACACACATGTTTGGATGTGTACACATGTCATATCAAAATGTCCATACACATGTACATCCATAATCATAAATATGAATGGACCTATTGAGTTTCAACCCTAGAATGTCAAATTTGAGTTCTCTAAATAATTAAAATTTGAAACTCTAAACGATTATTTTTAACCCTATAATACCTACATGTGTGTGTCTACCACAATGAAGCTCATATGTATGCATGAAAAGTGGATAGATATAACATATAAATGTACATATATGCATACATGTATATTCACATGCATGTACACACATGTATAAATATTTAAAATTTATCTACAATTTTTTAACTTTATTTTTAATATACTTAATTTCATTAATATATTTATGTTTTATTTCTTATGAATGTAGGTTTTTCATCAAACATTAAGGATTGTGTTTCACATATTTGGAAATTTTGAATAAATAGAGAATAAAAATTGTAAAAATTATATTTTCCCTAGGTATTGATATCCTCATTTCAACACAAAAAGAATTTAATTCAAATACATACAAAAAAAGTTATGCATTACAGAATACACCTCTTTCCAAATTACAATTACTCTGACTTCAAAAATTAACTAAAAAAAATATATGCAACAAAAAATTATGAAAAAATATTTATCCACTAGATATTGGTGTGACAAAACAATATTTAAAAAAATAGAATTTCCTTCTTTCTATAAAAATTGTTATGTATTATAGAATAAATGTCACTTCTGAAAAATGTTGATTACTATAAATATTAAGTTATTAAAAGTTACATAACAATATGGACAATTCATTTCTAATTATTTAAAAATATACATATTTTTAATCTCTATGAAAAATCTCACAAATCAGTAGTTTACTTCATCTTCAAATTCTTAATGGTTTAGAAAATAAAGATCTAGTGCAAAATGTTGATTTCAATGTCAAGTTTGGCCAAAAAGTGTAACCCAGTATTATGGGATCACCCATATATATAACATTCTATTAATTGATAGATTCAAGAGGGGTGGGCCCCTACTATTCTATGGTAGGAGGAGGAAAGGTGATGTTGGTGGATTTTCTCCTAACATTAATAAAGAAGTTAATGAGAATAGGATATATGATCATTTATCTTATGTATTACAATTTATTTTTATTTCGTAACTTGGGATCATAGTCTATACATTCATTCTATGCTTCTTCTAGTTCTTATGTTATATGATTAAATGTATTTCATTTTTATATCATCATGTTTACCTTTTGTTTACAAATGCCTATTATGTTATGTGTATCATGTTTGCATGTCTTACATGTTTATGATTCTCTACTTCTAATCTTTATCATGTTTATGATCCTTGTCATAGCCATATATTTTACATCATTTGTACCTATGTGATCCTTGTATATCCTTTAGGACCATTATTTAGCATTTGTTTATATTAGGGGTGGAAGGGGCATTCATCTTTCCTTTGGTTGATTGAGTTGTTAGCATGGACAATGACAAGAGATTTGAGGATGGATATCCTCTCTTGAAAAGAGATTTTTCCCTCCAAGGTTGTAAAAGGCTAGACCTTAGATGACAAAGACAAATTTTTAGGAACGATGTGTTGTATATAAGGCAACCATTGGTGTTAACTTATCAAACTAGAAATCTTGAAAATGGGATTCTCACTGTCTTCTCACAATTGGAACAATCTTTTTAATATTTTTTAAATAAATTCTACATAAATCAAGTGATAACAACTAATTCTACTCTAACAATCTATTATGCATTAATAGGCTAATCTAACAATAAATTATAAAATAAACAAAAAAAAGTAGAGGAGTTACGAGAAAGAACATGAAATGAAGTTGAAATGACTATTGGACAATGTCAAACATATAATAATCTACTACATATGACAATTAAACCAAATTGAAAGAAACCATATAATCACAAATTAGAATTCACAATTCATGTAAATATGATGCAATTATCAAAAGAATGGAATTAAGTGATAGATTTTCATAACTTGTCAAACTACACACCCATACCCATGCACACACAAAGGACAAAAATTATTTTGAGAGCACTTCAAACACAATCTAGAATTAGGTTATCTTTGCAGCTAAATTCTCATATAATCAACAATTCCATTAAGATTAATTTGTTTGAATCATCAACACACAAGAAATACTAAAAATTTGAATTTTATTCATTCAAATTCTAGCAGAAATTTGATACCAAAATTTCATGAACATTTCACTATAATGTTCGTATCAATAATACAACCCATTCTAAGTTGAAACAAAAGGGTTTATATAGAAATTACAATACTAAATCTACAAACCAAAAACTATGGTTTCTGGGCAAAACTAAGGTCAAAATTTATTGAAAACTGAATAAAACTACCCTTAAACTACTCTAAAAATTAAGAAAACTACTTCTAAATATCATGCAAATGGTACATGATCAATTTGGGGCACCAAATCTAGAGAAAACAAGCTCTTTTGCAATGTTTTGACTCCCAATTAATTGGTGTCTTAATTTTGATAGGATTTATTTTCAAAACATGGGTTTTATCACTCAAATCTTTGCTTGAATTAACTGACAATAAATTAAAGGTTATCTAATGAGGGAATACGGAACAAAATGCCCATTTGTGGCTTCATTTTCTACATGCGAGAACTGGATTTAACTAAAGCTACACCACAACTTGTCTGAAAACATTATCTAAAATTCCGTTGTTAGTTGTGTTAGACAGTTCAAATAACCGGAAGACAACTGAGAGGGGAGGGGGTGAATCAATTGTCAAAAATTACCGAAACCATTAGAAATTTAAAATTTAATACCATAACCCAAAACATTAATACTGGAATAGCAATCAAGCCAATTAAGCATAAACAATAATCACAGAATAAAAGCCATCCACATAACACCAAGATTTATACGTGGAAAACCCGGTAAAGGGAAAAACTGCGGTGGGAAGCCTACCCACAATCATATAATACTTTTGCAGTAAGTATGTGAATTACAATTGAGGGGCCTGCACTTCCAAGAAGGCCAACAGCCTAGAGCGCACTTCTCATCACAAAAGGAGCCTCACTAGCTACATAGAAATCCATACTACAATCCAAAGAAGTGTTGAACTGTAAAAGATACCATCTCCTATGCCTGAGTATAGTTCTGGTTAAGCTCAATACCAGAGGACTAAATCCTCTTACATAAACCCAATTCGATCTCCAATGATCGACCAACTCCTCTACCTGAATGATATTACATTATTCGCATGTATTACATTCCTTGACCATGACCTCCAACATAACCATGATGATCTACAATGAGATCTTACATCTATATATACAAACCCTTGACCATAAACAATTAGGTCGGCCACCAGACAATAAACCAGTTACATAATTACAAACCATGTCGGCCTTAGACCAAACAAATAATATCCAACACATAAGACATCCTGGAAATACATCGATAGGTCCAATCCACACGTTACATTAAAGTCAGTCCATAACCTAGATCAACCGGGACCCAATATAGGTCCACACGCTACAGTAATGATCTCCATCCACCAAGTCTCAAACATGATCACCAATAGCATCTGAAAACTCCACCGAAAGATGCACCAACACCACTTATGCAATTCATCAAAGATCTTCACCAAAAGCTTTGTCGATGAAACCAGAACCAGAACCAGAAACTAAGCTTCTAAGAAAACATGATAGCATCTGATCATCAGACCAAAAGCAACTGACCAAATATGAGCATGAGTATCATGAACAAGCCAATTACATTGCCAAACTATATCAGAGCCTACCGGATCATGTCGGATCTAGATCAACCAGAAACCACTCAACCTACCAGGACCAGAAGGGTGTCGGTATAGCATCCAAACAACTAGTGTTGGCATCAATAACAAAACATCAATGCAACACATAATCAATTCCACCAAATGGCCAACAAGTTGCCCTTTATTTTATGATGCTACTATTATCAAAATTGGATACATACTACCCCTTATAAATGAGTGACCACCTCTTTAAAATCCTAATTAAACATATTTACAACATTATTCAACTCTTTGATGTCAAACATATATGTATACTTCATCTTTACAACCAAATTCTTGATAAAGATCTTTAGTGTCCTTTTTTCCACAAACTAAGGAATCTCAAACCTACATAATTTGAATTTATAGTTTCATGGGCACCATTTTCTCAATGATCTCGAGAGTGCAATCTTTATTCAATTTATCTTTGAATTGTCACACTATTTTTTGAGTGTCATTAATCATCATTTTATCATCGAAAAGAGTGCAAGGGATGGATTATACGAACACTTCATCTCTTACAAGCAATGTATTTGCACCATTGATTTGTTCAATAATCTTCTATTTTTCTTTCTTATACCCCTTTATTACCATCTTAATGGCTCTTTTTTCATTCTACTATCATTCATTTACCTGATTCATTAAGAATTTCTTTTTCTAAAAATGCCTTTTTATCAATATTTTTAATGATTTGTAAGATGGGGAGGTAGTTATCCCACATGAGAACTGTCTCTTTTGCACTTATAGCCTCTTTTCCTTCCCCTGTCAACATACCATGAGGAACTATCAGTTGATCCTTGATTACATTATATATGCACATAACTTTGTTGGTCACTTCTTCTCCTTGTTGCTTGATGTCTTGTCTCTAGATTAATGCATTTGTAATGAAAGAGTTGCCACTTAATAATGTGTACTTTGAGAAAATGGGGCCTATAGGCTAGTAGATGAGGAACTTGAGCACCATGAAATGACCAATGTATTTATTTAGTTCTCGGATTTATGCCTTAAACTCTTCCTTTGTATCTTCCTCTTTGTCCAATCTCCAATATATTATTTACACTATTGCCTTAGAGAATTCTTTTTTCCTTTTTTATTTTGTTCACCCATATGTACTTGATAATATTGTATGTGGGAAAAGTGGGTCAATAAAACTTAATATGTGAAAATATTGTTAAATACTAGTCCACACACACACAGAGGACTTCTTGGTGCAAGCTATGGAGTAAAAAAGTATTACTCAACTTCCCAAGGTTGGTCCCATGGTTCTCTATCCTACAATGTCCCTTAAACCAATATTTTTGCCCTCAGATCACTGAGCAAAATGGTTTAGGGATGGCAAATGCAAGAACGAGGGATGTTTTGATAGATTTTAGTATGAGATGCGTTATAAGCTATGCATGATTTTAAAATGCAATAAACTAGATGATAAGATGACAAGGTTAGTATGAGTACTATCCTAACATGATATTTAGTCTATGATTGAACTAAAATGATAAAGAAATTATTCTAAACATGCATATTTAGTCTAATTTCTATTCTAAAGAGAGGCTAAATGATGAGCATAAAATGATATAAGAAAGTTTGAATGTATTTGAGCATAAGTGTGATGCTACAAATTTGAAGGATGATTCAAAATGGAGGAATGAGAGCTCTATTTATAGCAAGAATAGGGCAATGGATGGTCAGGATCGAATGATTTAATCAAGGGTTGAGTTTGAAAGTTGGGGATCCATGTTTGTAATTGGCACCAATGAAATGGTGACAAGTGTCAACATAGGGTTGGGTTGAGAGAAGGGGTTGGAGACATTGAATGCCTGAGAAGACCTCATGGTTATCTAGAGGCTAAGGGTCAAGCTTAAATTAGGATTACCCAATGGATTAAGAGTTAATCCAAGGATAAACCCTTGTGCAAATGATTAAGAGATAATCATGGTCAAAGCATTAAAGGCCTGATGAGACCCTTGGGTTGGGTGGAGGTTGAGTCAAAACAAATGTTTTAACCATGTAGGAGGGTTTGAGTTAACCATTAATGGTTATTGGAGACTTTGGGGGATTAAGTGGTTGAAAGTTGGAAGCCTTTAATGGTTATCAAAGACTTTGAGGAATTAAGTGGTTGAAGGTTGAAAGCCTTTAATGGTTATCAAAGACTTTGAGGGTTTGAGAAGTGACCTCTCCTTGTTTAGGAATGTGACAAAGTTTAGAGGAGGGGTTAGGTTATTTAGAAGCGATTAGAAGATTCTAGAAGGGTTTAGAAAGGGGTTTAGGAAGGCAAGTGGGAGATATAGGATTTAATTGAATTAAATGATTTAATTCAATTTGGTTGCAATTTGGGGAAATTAAATAAATTAGATTTATTCAATTTAAGATAACTATTTAATTAAATTTGAATTTAATTAAAAGTGGATAGGGGGGATTTAATTGAATAAAATGATTTATTCATTAAATGGTATAGCAAATTTAATTTAAATAAATTGAGTAATTTACTTAATTAAATAGAGGAATGTGGATAATTTAATTAAATTGGATTTAATTAAATAGAGAAATGAACATAAAATATTCATTTAGGAATATGGTCATTTTTATACGTCTACATTTTGCCCCTCTTTGAAGTGACGTGTGTGCACATGTTATTTCAAAGAAAATGATGCTTTATCATGATTTATGATCAAATGCAATTTTTGTGTCGCTCTTATGATTTGTCAGTCGTGCCCCGGATTTGATTTGATGTGTGATGCCCCATATTCGATATTTGATGGTGATGCCCCCTCGGGAGATGAATCAATATTTTGAAAATTTTTGATTTAATTTGATAAGTTGCGTATGATGTGTATGATTTCGTGCATATGAAATGTGGTGAAATTGATTCATCTCCCGATAAGTTACAAATGTTATGGTATAGGGGAGACAGCGACCATATTACAGGTCCATTTGGCTAACCCTAATTTCATTTTCCTCCTATAAAAGGGGAAAAGGGCTTGAATTAGATTCATTTGTGCTTTGTTGACTTTGGAGAAAGAGAATTTGGTCTGCAGAGAAAATGCCTATTCCTTATCATAGACACCGTTTTGAGCGCGTTCGGAGGTACCGGAGACCTGCAGCGTGTGGACCACCAGTAAGTCAACATTTTTGACCCTCTTTTGATTTTTCATTTTGTCATTTTTAGTCATTTTTTGAATTTCAAAGTTCGGGTTTAACGGTTTAGCGCATCTAGGGCATAGATTAGCGCATACGAAGTTTAAAGTAGCGCATCGAGTCAAATTTTAGAGGTCGCGTCCGAAATAGATAGGATAGCGCATAAAACAAATAAGTTAGCGCATATAGGTAGAATAGCACATGGCAGCCGTCGGGTAGCGCGTCAGGTCAACAGATTAGCGCGTAGGGTAGACCTAGCGCATAGGGGTCGCAGGGGTTCGCATAGGTAAGGGGGTTTAGCGCATAGGGATAACCTAGTGCATAGGGCCAAACAGGTAGCACCTAAGAGGTGTAGATTAGCGCGTAGAGTTAGTCTAGCGCATAGGCTAAGAAGATTAGCGCGTAGGAAAGACAGCCTAGTGCGTGGGGGTTTTTTAGCGCATTCGGTATCTGTTTTAGTGCATCGGAAAAAATTTTGCGAGATGAGCCGATTTGAAAATTTGTTTTGGTCTGTCTGTCATGATTTTATGCTTTTGTCCAATATGAGTGTTGATATAACTTGTTTTGATTTGCGATTTTCCAAGTTATGTATAGATATCAATGTGTTGTGTTGATCAAAATATGATTTGTTTGCGTGTTCTGTTTCAAGTTCAATGTGTGAAGCCTGAGTTGTGTTACAAGCTGATATGGGTTGGAAACTTGATTTGTGTTACAAGCTGATATGGGTGGGAAACTTGAGTTGTTTTACAAGTTTATGTGATTGTGGAGACTTGAGTTGTGTTACAAGTTTTGATATGGTTTTTGAGAACTTGAGTTGTTTTACAAGTTGATATGAAATGATAGGATTTTGAACTTTGATATAGATGAGCAAATTGTTTCATGTTGTTGATATAAGTTTGATTGTGATATCTTTGTTTTGATGTGGAAACTGATATTGGATTTGTTTTGCTTGTTTGACAGGAGCGATTGGGTGTGGTTCAGTCGCAGGAGAGATTTCCCAGACCATGGACATTGATACCACGGTTGTCACAGGCCGACCTTGACATTATTAAGAGATGTGGATTGACTTCTCTCTTGGATATGCCTCGGTTCACTGTGAACCGGGGGCTACTGACAGCACTTGTGGAGAGGTGGCACAGTGATACGAACACCTTCCATTTTGCTACGGGAGAGATGACAGTCACACCAGAGGACTGTTACAGGATCCTGCGCATCCCAGTAGTAGGGGCACTACTACCCTATGAGCAGTCAGAGGAGGGTGGTACAGAGGCACTGCGCCGTATTTTTCATGATGATACCATTTGCGGCTATGAGATCCCATGACAGGAGTTTTTGGACCTAGATTATGCACCGCTGCCATCCGTACTAGCAGGGTTCATTGGTGGATTCCTTTGTCCTGATCGCAAGTCAAAGGGATTCTCGGTGGGATGGGGGCTGGTTTTGGAGGAGATGGTCACTCAGGGCCGGAGGTTTGCATGGGGGTCAGCTATGCTGGCCCATTTATACAAGGGTCTGCATGAGGTAGTATACCTCGGTTACGGTAGTTTGTTAGCTGGCGTGACATTATTACAGGTATGGTGCTAGGAGCACATTCCAGCAGCGAGGCCACTAGCAGACAGGGATAGGCCCGTAGGATGTGCATATGCCTATGGATACAGGGGTCTAGTTGTCTAGCGCAAGCTGGGCAAACTAGAGCACTGGAGGAGGGTACTAGATGACATAGATACGGTCACCTGCCGACTGTATACAGGATGTGAGGTGTGGGTCGAGGATGGGCTGGAGATGCCCTTTGTATTTATGACCAGGTACCTGATTGGAAGGACCCCATTCGTGATTGAGCGGTTTGTGGTGACCTGAGTTTTGAGGCAATTTGGGCTCCATTAGGGTATTCCTCAGGGAGCGTGCCTATATGCACAGCGGCAACAGGATGTAGCGGATTAGGGGCCGACCATTGATAGTGCAGTGGCGGTGGAGGAGTTTGTGGGGTTGGCTGGGCAGATATGGGATTATGCCCTTGAGATTCAAGATGCGGGCATGACCGATGAGTTTGCTCGATTGTTTGCTGCGCAGGCGGTGGCCAGGATATCTGATCCTGAGGAGATGAGGCTAGCCTTTGATTCAGATGAGGAGGAGGGAGACGGGGGAGACGACGGAGATGATGGGGAGGATGGAGGAGGAGGACAAGGGAGAGGAGCCAGAGGGAGGCAGGGAGATAGAGGGAGGAGAGGGGATAGAGCTGTGGATAGAGCTGTGAGACGGGGGAGGATAGATAGGGGGAGAGGTGGATTGGCGATCGGAGTCGGTGGAGAGGGGAGAGTGGGGGAGGTGTTAGCTGCAGTGGGGGGTGATGATGAGCCTAGGCGACCAACTCAGAGGAGGAGGATAGATGTGCTCCCACCTCTAGCACCGAGGACAGGCCGAGTGGGAGGGGTTCCTCCAGCACAGGTACCACTACGAGTTCGAGTCCCAGGTCATATGGAGGATGCTCAGATACAGACTCTACAGATTACGGTACAGCAGCTGCAGGCACAGATTTTGACCTATCAGCGGCAGATTTCTCAGTTGACCAGTGAGCAAGATACCGAGATAGAGTGGAGGGGATGAGCGGAGGAGGTGGTGTCGAGCATGCAGAGAGCAGCGGCGGGTGGTCCGATGAGAGACACCCTGAGAGAGCTGGCGCTGAGAGCTCAGGAGGTGGAGTATTATCGGCGGCACTATGAGGCTGCAGTACCCAGGGACCGGTGAGTATAGAGCTTTGCACAGTCGAGATCTAGTTGATCTCGAGCTACTGGGTCACGATCTGAGAGCCGAGGTGTGACAGGGCCACCGAGACAGGACCCTCCTGGAGATCTAGGGGCGGGTGCATCTGGAGCGAGACCATCTCCGTCAGGGGATAGTCATACTTGAGAGACATGGTCTCTTTTGTAGTTTTGGATAATTGTTATTCTTTGTATTGGACACAATTTTGACACATTTTGTACATTTGGATCATTTTTGAGATATATATATATATATATATATATATATATGGCACCATTTTTGATCATGTGATGTGTTTATATGGATGCATGTTATGTGGGCTATTTTGTTTATGTGATGCAATGCTTTTATATGCTGTGAGATGTATCTTGAAAATGAGATGTATGATTGGACATGCGGTGTGATGTATCTTAAAATGACATAGATGATTTGATTTGCAACGAAATGCAAAATGATATGCAATGATGTTTAAAATGATATGCAATGATGTTAAAATGATATGCAACTAATTGTAAAATGATATGCAACTAATTGTAAAATGATATGCAATGATGTTTAAAATGATATGCAACTAATGTTTTTGGTGCATCCCTCATTCTGTATTTGTCATATGATATAACCATATGTTATTTGCTTTCTTTGTAGGTTTCATCATTGAGCATTGATTTGTTTAGGATATGTTGAAAATTTATACAAGCATAATGGTATAATTGAACCATAATGACCTGAGAAAAATTTACATGATATTTTATTTTGCAAGATAGCACAAGCGTCAAGGTATAATTGAACCAGGATGACCTGAGTGCGCATTGCGTAAACAGACAAGATTAGATCATTTGTATGCTTGAAGGGGAATCAGGCCTTCAGTGATATTCGATGTATCACATCTAGAGGCAAGGATTCACACAGTACAAGTGATCGCCTCCCAGACAGAAGACTAAGAAAATATTGGAAGTTCCCCTTGACCTCTAGCTGTGAAGCATTTAGTGAGACAAGGAAGAGAATCCAATAATTCAAAAAGTTCAAAATGCAAAACTAGTCAAGACTTTATGTAAGAATGCAACATTTAGTACTTTAGAAAATCATCCATCCTTGGTATTTTTGTGAATTGTTTTGTATTGGTTTTTGCGATGAAGTGTAGTGTTGGTTGCAATAGTTGTGATGTCTTGAATGTTTGCAAGTTTTTGAACAAGTTAATGCTCCTAGCTGAGTGTGCCTCTTGATATGATCATGTACAGTGATTTTCAAGCCATGGTGGGATGTGGTAAGAGGATATATATAGACAAATCAGGATAGTGACTACGCTAAGTATGTCCTAAATGGATATGTGTTAAGTGTCGAGTGATGGTCGATAGTGTTTGTATGGATAAAATGGGATGGATATAGATGGAGGAGCCATTCTTTCACAAGAGCGCCTTTTTACCAGGTTTTCACCATTTGTTTTTATTGTAGTTTATGTTTTTGCTTTTTTTCTGGATTTTTTTTTTTCACTTTTTTTTGTTTTTTTTTTTTTTTTGCTTATTTTGGCTTTTTCCGTGCACTAGGCCACTTAAGTGTAGTACTTCTTTAGATGGATGATGTTAGTTGGTTCGTCGAGCACATCTCCTTGAGAATTTGTTAGCTGATAGGCACCTGATCCATAGACTGATATGATAACATAGGGACCCAACCAGTTAGGTTCAAATTTCCCTTTCTTTTCTCGATCTTGTTGATTTCTTGGATTTTCTTTGAGGACTAGGTCACCAACCTTAAAATTGTGGGGAATGACCTTGTGATTGTAGCTCCTGCACATGCATTGTTGATATGCTTTGAGATGAGTATAAGCATGTTGGCGTCTTTCATCTAATAGTTCAAGTTCTTGCAGTCGGTTAACTCGATACTCTTCATCTGGAATCAAGCCTTTTAAAGAGACTCTGAGAGATGGGATTTCTACCTCCAGGGGTAAAATGGCTTCTGATCCATATACCAATGAATATGGTGTTGCTCCTGTAGGTGTGCGGATGCTGGTTCTGTATGCCCAAAGTGCTGGATTGAGTTGTACATGCCAATCTTTGTCTGCATCATTCACTATTTTCTTGAGGATTTTCAGAATTGTTTTGTTAGATGCTTCCGCTTGACCATTGCCCTGTGGGTAATATGGTGTAGAGAACCTATGTTGGATTTTGAATTTTTCACATAGTTCTTGGACATCTTGATTCTTGAAGGGCCGTCCATTATCTGTGATGATTGAACTTGGAATACCATATCTGCAGATCAGATAATTGAGGATAAAAGAGGCAATTTGTTTCCCTGTCACTGTGGTCATGGGAACTGCTTCAATCCATTTAGTAAAATATTTCGTGGCTGTTATAATGATCTTGTGTCCATTTGAAGATGATGGATGAATTTTGCCTACTAAGTATAGTCCCCACTAACAAAAGGGCCAGGATGTTGTAAATGGTTGCAGTTCCTGTGCTGGTGCATGTATGAGATTACCATGGATCTGGCATTTAGGACATTTCTGGGCGAAGTGATAGGAGTCTTTCTCCATTGTAGGCCAGTAGTATCCCATCCGTAGAAGCTTTTTAGTAAGAGTAGTACCACTTGAATGTGTGCCACAAATACCTTCATGAAGCTCGTGTAAAGTAGAATCGGAATCATTACGATCAAGGCAACGAAGAAGAGTACCATCTAGACCTCGACGATACAAAGTATCAGCGGTAAGGGTGTAACGGGCAGCTTGTCGGATAAAGTTACGTTTTTGGTTACGGGATTGGTCAATAGGTAAGATATTATGCTTGAGGTAGTCGTATATCGGTCCATATAACGGAGAATCTGAACCAGTCAAGGCATAGATAACCTAGGATTCAGAGTGGTCATAGGCGGGGGAGAACAGTTGCTCTACTAGGAACTCGTAACGACTCTGTTGTTCTAGAATTTGTAGTAGTGAAGCGATTGTAGCCATTGCATCGGCTGCTTTGTTGTTCAACCTTGGTATTTGCTCGAAAGTGATGTGCACAAAATACTGTTTGAAGTCATCCACCATTCGTTTGTAGGGTAGTAGCTTGTCATCCTTTGTCTGATAATTGTTGTTGATTTGATGGACGACCAGTTATGAGTCTCCATAGACTTTTAACTCTGTGATTTTCCATTCTACGGCCATTTTGATGTCTATGACCAGTGCCTCATATTCAGCCACATTATTTGTGCATGGAAACATAAGCCTATATGATCTTGGTATAGTGTGTCCTTCAGGAGTGATGAATAGAATGCCAGCCCCTGAACCATGTTGTGTATAGGATCCGTCAAAGTATAGGGTCCATTGTTTAGTAGAAAGAGCAAGAACATCCCTGTCTGGAAATTCGATCTCCATGGTGTGTTTTCTTGGTAGCGGTGCTTCAGCCAACTGATCTGCAATTGCTTGTCCCTTGATGGCTTGTCTTTCTGTGTATTGGATGTCAAATTCACTGAGAATCATGACCCATTTAGCCAATCTGCCTATAAGAGCTACCTTACTAAGTAGATATTTGAGAGGATCAATTTTTGCTACTAGCTTAATGGTATGTGCTAGCATATAATGTCAGAACTTCTGAGATGCGAAGACCACTATTAGGCAAGCCTTTTCAATGAATGTATAGTTGAGTTCATAACCATTCAATGTCCGACTGATGTAATATATGGCGCGTTCCTTTCCTTGTTGATCTTCTTGTGCCAATAGTGCCCCCAGTGATATATCTGTTGTTGAGATATATAAGATAAGAGGCTTTCCTGTGACTGGTGGGACCAGAACTGGTGGATTCATCAGGTACTGTTTGATTTGGTAAAAAGATTCTGCACACTTGGCCTCCCATTTGAATGGTACATTTTTGTGTAGTAAATGGTTAAATGGTAGACTTTTATCTGCTAGCTGAGCGATGAATCGCCTGATTGATTGAAGTCGTCCCTGTAGAGATCTGAGTTGACTGATATTCTTTGGTGGTGGCATGTCCATAATGGCTTGTACCTTTGCTAGATCCACTTCAATACCTTTAGCTGAGACTATGTAGCCTAGTAACTTGCCTGATGTAACCCCAAAGACACACTTCTTAAGGTTGAGCCTGACTTGGAATTTCTCCAATCGATCAAAGATCTTTGTTAGGATGCTGAGATGTTCAGCTCTGGAGAAGGATTTAGCTAGTAAATCATCTACATAGTCTTCCATAAATGTGTGCATCATGTCATGGAATATTGTGGTCATTGCTCTTTGATAAGTGGCCCCTGCGTTCTTCAAGCCAAAAGGCATAACATTCCAACAGTATGTTCCCCAAGGACAGGTGAACGCGGTTTTATCTTGATCTTCTGGGGCTATTTTGATTTGATTATAGCCTGAGAAACCATCCATTAGTGAGAGCATTGCGTGGCCTGCTGTGAGATCTACAATTATGTCGATACTGGGCAGAGGAAAGTTGTCCTTTGGACAAGCTTTGTTGACGTCTCTGAAGTCAGTGCAGATTCTAATACTACCATCTGGTTTTGATACTGGAACGATGTTGGAAATCCATTCTGCATAGTCAATGGGTCGGATGAATCCGACATCTAATAGTTTCTTTAGTTTAGTTTTGACCATGAGTGCCACCTGTGGATTCATCTTTCGTAGCTTTTGCTTGACTGGCTTAACTCCTGTAGAAATGGACAAGTGATGCATGATTAAGTGTGGATCTACTCCGGGCATATCAGCATATGACCAAGCAAACTTAATTTGTTGTCCTTTAAAGAAGATGATGAATGCCGATCTTTCTTCCTCTGTTAGAGATTCTGCAAAGTGTATGTTTCTGGCTACTTCTGTGGTACCAATGTTGATTGATTGAGTGGGCTCAATCAAAATGGGTGATCACTCATGAAAGTGTTCAGGAAGAGTGTCAAGTCTCCCATCGTTAGGTGCCTTAAAAAGGTTTTCACCCTCAGATGCGTCCTTGATTTTTACTTTTTTGTGATCTAGAGCTGCCATTGACTGGTTTTCAGCATCAGATCCTTTATTTAGTTCATTTTTGCGACTGAGAGACTTGGCACTCCCTGGTTTGTAAACATCGTTATTTTGTTCACTAGTAGAGCTTGTTTCCGAATTTACGGTACATAGGTAATGGATAATAGATTCATCATCTGAGAAAATTGGTACATCATGTGTTTCAGGTTCATCCCAGTCGATGAGGTCAGGAAAGACAAGCGGTAAGGAATCGTTGGGTGGATCAAGTTCGGTGACTGTGAGTGTTAGGACGGAGTTTTCATTGTGATGGGCCTTGGTTTTAAAGAAGTCCAGGATTTTGTCGAGGTCCTCGATGGTATTATCTTCCACATAGACTTGTTCATAATGTTTCTGTTCGCTTTCCTTGGCGTCATAGATACTTTGTGGGCCAAATTCAAGAGGTCTATCTTCTGCGTTATGTTCTTCTTGAGAAAGGGATATAGAATCAGTATCATCAGGGATATCTGTAGTAGCATTGGAGCAGGTACCCCATTCATATTCATTGGAATCTGTCTCATAGGCATCGTCCCAGATTCTATCTGTCCTGTAAACAGGTATGTTGTATGGTGAAAACAACTCTTTGATGATGGATACCATTTTGATGGTTTTTGTTGATTTTGTATCAGATCCGTCTTCTACTTGCTGGATTTGTTCATAGACTGTGCTTCCTCGGGGAGGAATAATGATATCTGGAGATAACATGATTTGTTTTTGAGACATTGGTGTTTGAATATGAGCTACTGCTGTAGATAGGGCCTTCTTATGACTTAGAAGCTTTCCCTTATGCAACTTCTGATCTTGACGTTCCCATGCCTGGCGGATTGTTTCTGCTGATTCAAAGAGTGCTTCCTGCCAGGATTCTTCTTTGTACTTCTTCTTCACCTTCCATTGAGGTTTTGTAGTTGTGTGTGGTGGCCATTTCAATAGGAATGTGAGTTTAGAACCCAATCCCGCTTTGTTTCTACTAGGTTGTGAAGGAAGATCTATAGGTTCAGTGACTCCTTCTTTGCGTTTCCCAATAGGTCCTTTGCCGCCATATCCCATTTGCTTCATGATTAAGTAGCCTTTTCCATACAGGTGTGTTGGTGGAACAATGTCCAGAGCGGCTGCTCTATGATCTTCTTCCTCATCTTTGTATAACCAGCTAAGAATGTCCTTGTCTTTTGATTCATGTGCTAGAGTACCCAATTGGATGAAGGTACCATCAAATTTAGTGATGGGTTGAGTAGCCAGATGTGTTGATGTAGTAGGCAAACCATGCGATCTAGGTGATGTTGGCAATTTGGCCAAACATAAAGGCTCCAAAGAGTATTCTCCCATACCTTGGTCTTGGATTTGCATTTTCTATTTGAAGTCTCCCCATAAGGAGTTGGATTTTGCTGTTTGTGGATCTGATGTTGAAGATCGCTGCTTTTCTCTATTATGAGGAACCAAACTGTCTTGGGCTGCCCCCATGGCGTTGCAATGTTGAAATGGATTATGATCAGCTGATATGGAGATTTCTTGTCCATCATAAGGAAACTTTACACACTGATGATATGTGGAAGGTACAGCTTGCATTTCATGTATCCAGGGTCGTCCTAACAAGATATTGTAGGTGAGATCAATATCTAAGACCTGACATATAGTATCCTTTTGTACTGGTCCTACTTGAATAGGCAATATCACTGTGCCTTTAGAGGACCTTTCCTCATCATCATATGCTTTGATGGTAATCTTCTTTCAAGGATCAATAGATTCTTCTAAGAAGCCTAATGCACGGATAAGCTTTAAAGTACATATATTAAGCCCAGCTCCTACATATATTAAGCCCAGCTTTTTACTCAGTGTTTGCAAACAATGACTTCAATATGGAGAGGAGTATTATGCGGATGACTCAAGGAAGTATTGTCATGCTCTGAGAAGGTGAGGTTATGAGGTCCTGTCATATGGGCGACCATGGCTTGAAATCTGTCTGTATCCAGATTTTGAGGTACATTTGTTTCCAATAGCGCTTGCTTCAATATGTCTGTGCTTTGGTGATAGTTTCAATAATTCCAGGATAGATATCTGAGCTGGAGTCTTGCGTAGTTGGCTAACCAAGTCATATTGGATTTTTGGTGTGGTAGTTGTAGGTGCAGTATGTCCCTTCAAGACATATTTCTGAGTTCGGGTTGTTACATTGATAGATTCATGATCATGCCGATCTCGAATGGTGATGACATTGACTTGATGATCTTCAACTGATATGTGGTTGATTGTGTTGTTGTAGATGTGATTAATACGTGCTCCGCGTGTATCATCTGAAGTTGATGCTCCATCTTTGTTGTAATTTGGGAGAGGATTTTTGAAGGCTCCGTGATCACCATTTGTTTTAAGACCATCCACCGTTAAGTCACCTCGATCAATCATGTCCTATACTATGTGTTTCAATCTCATGCACTCGTTTGTTCTATGACCCTTGTTGCGATGGAAATCACAATAGTGTGAATCATTCCACCAAGGTGGTTTGATTGGGGGTTCATAGTTGCTGATTGGAGGCAAAGAAAGAATCTTGTTTGCCAAAAGTTCTCTGGATGCGGATTCTAATGATTGTCCCAGTGGTGTGAAGATACGCTTTTGGAAATTGTTCGTGTTGTTGCGTGAATTGTTGTTAGGTCCTGGATTCATGTTTTTGCTTTGAGTATTGTTGGTGTTGTTTGTGTTGAGTTGTCCTTGATCGGTGTTTGGTGCATATGTGTTAGCACTGGGAGTAGCATTTTTAGGATTTTTCGTATTTTGAGGATTTCCGGATAAGGCAAGCACTGGTTGCTTAGATTTGGGATCATATGATTCATTGTTGCCTTCGTTTTTGTTTCGAGTCCAAAATCGAGATTTGTCAAGGTTGGTGTTGTTCTGGTTATTGTTGTTTGATGAGTTTGTTCCTTCCTTGTAGAATTTGAGTGTCCCCTTTTTGACACATGCTTCTTCTACTTGAATGTCATTTTCAATTAATTTAGCGAAAGATGGTATGCATTGAAGTTTTAGTCTGTAACTCATTTCGCCATTCAAGTTATCGATGAAGATTTCCATTTTCTCCTTTTCAAGAATATCTCGAGGATATCGTGATACCATGCGTCGCCAGCGTTGAAGAAATACCATGAATGTTTCATTATTCTTTTGTTTGGTGTTGCAAACATCTAGCATGGTTATGGTATGTTGGATGTTGTAGGAATAGTGGGTTATGAATTTGTTAACCAATTCATCAAATGATCTGACAGGTGGCGAAATTTTGGATAACCATTCCATGGTTTGCCCTCCCAAGCTTCTGGGGAATAACCTCATCAAATAGGTGTCATCATGAGCAAATTCAAGGCTTAGTGTGCAAAATTCTCGAACATGATCTCGGGGATCACTTTTCCCATCATATTTATCAAATTTGGGAACGTCTGAGTTTGGAGGAAAAGGCACCATGTTTAATCTTCTGTCAAATGGGTAAGGACAGATTTCATTTAAAGAGTACTGTACTATTGTCCCTTGTTGCATATCCTGTATTTGCCTTTGCAACATTTGCATTTGTTGAGTAAGAGCTGCCAAAGGTATATTGTCTTGTCGAGGGAAAAGTTCTTGCCTTGTATTGGTTCTCAGCTGAAAAGGTGTGGTAAATGGTATATTTTGCTCTGGTGTTTCTAGCTCAGGTATACGCATTTCTAGTATGCGTTGTTCTAGAATGTGTTGCTCTGGAATATGTTGCTCAGGTATGTGAGTTTCTTCTTCTCTTTGTTGTTCTTGATATGCATTTTGTCGAGATCCGGTTTGAAAAATGTTTGGGTCTAAATCTTCAGGAATTTTAACGCCTTTGCTTGTAAGCATGAGCAGATATTTTTCTTTGTCATTTTCCATGAGCTTTTCTACAAGTTTTTGGAAGGAAGGGTTTTCTTGACATTCCCGAAGAAGTGCTTCAGTAATTTCAGGTTCTTCTATGGGTGGAACTTCAAAAGGATTTGATAATCTTCGATTCATACTGGACTCAGCGTGTGTCTCGCTTTGTTTGTCTCTTTGAGAGCGAGTAACAAGCATTTTAGTAGAAACTTTCAGTGATGAAGGGGACAAAAGCCTCGTTGATATGTTGCTCGGGAGTTGGTGGTTCTGACCGAGATGTGTTATATGTGATACACTCGTCGGGCAAGAATGCGGGATTGATTTTTCCGCTACGGTTTATGGTTTGATTAAAAGCAGACTTTTGATAGTATGCTCTTGTTTTCAAAGGTTCTTTGTCAAATTCACTAGATTTGTTTTGGATATAACGTTTGACGTGATGAAGGAATACCCGATGAGATTTGAAGAGTTGACGATTGATGTATAAAAACTTATTTCTCTTGATGAATTTGGAAAAACTAGGTTGTTGTTTCTTCAACGTGATGTTACGATAGAGGTTCTTTCTTCTCAGAATAAGGGGATTAGTCATGCATGAGTGATCAATGGTTTCCTTTGATTTGTTTGGATTCAGTTGATTCTTGTTTTTAAAAATTTCAAATCTTACTCTATCAGAGTGAAGGTTTTTAGATGCCCCTTCACGACAAAGCCTGTCAAATGATATGGATAAAAGCCTCCCGATCTGGAAACTTGATTTGACAATTTGAAGATTTTAAACAAGTGTTTTGAGATAAAAATCCGTAGGATGGTAAAGGATTCTGTTGATACTGATGATGAGATTTCCGGATTATGATAGGAGAGACATTCTCTATTGCGCGATTCGTTTAAGATTCTGACAACGTTTGTTTTGTCACAAATTTTGCTTGAGAAATAGTTTTAATGGTTTGTTTGCCACTCTGGTTTGATGAAAAATGATGTTGATAAAAAATGCTTCTAAAAATGTTTTTTGAAAATTTCAAAAAAATTCTCGGTTTTGCTCTCTCTTTTTCTGTTTTTTATAACGCGCTAGAACAGAGTCCACATGCACTACTGAAATTCCTTGATGCGCTAAAATAATAACCACACGCGCTAGGCTACCCCCAGACACGTGCTAAAGTTTTTGGACTGTTAAAATTGTTTTTTCAACTGTTGAAAAATCTATGCGCTATCCTGGGTCTGTGACGCGCTAACTGTTGGACTTTATGCGCTAATGTTTGGTCTCCACGCGCTAAGTTGTTGCTTCCACGCGCTAGACTGTTTTTCTGATGCGCTAAAGGATTTTACACTATTTTGCCTTTAAGATGAAACGCTACTGTTTTGAACCAACGTGCTAACTGGCTGTTTGGATGCGCTAACAAAAGTACTCCACGCGCTAAGAAGTTGCTCTCATGCGCTAAACTGTCCTGATTTTTTTTTTCTTGGGTGAAGTTTGAATTTTTGTTGGAAATTTTTCAAGTTTTACGGATGATTTTCTGAAGTAATAAATGCAAACAGGGCATAAAAAGTACAACTATTTTGCTTATTCTAACAAAAAGTGTATGTTTAACGAGGATGTGTTCAAATCCCCAATGTTTTAACAGGTTTGGATACAAATAACACACTTTAGAAAGACTCTTTAGTCAAGGGTCATAAATAACATCATAGCCCACTAGTCTCGATACTCCGTCAGCTCAAACAGCCGTGTCACCCCCTGGAGGGTGCCCATTTTTTTGCCTTTTGCCAGAAATTAACTCAAAGTGAATCGCTTCACAGTTGAGTAGTTATCTTGGGAGATATATGGTGAGTAATCTTGGGGGCGGATTCTTCCCCACCCTTGCACTATGATGTTATAAATGTCTGGTTACTGACTCGGTTCAAAGCTTCTATTTCTATGGTTCGTAATCAGGCTTCCCGTTTGGCCGTCAGTGATAAACTCCCTCAGGAGGCTTCCCAACCTTTAGAACAAAGGCTTTACGTATCTCGAGGATACTGGGGGAAGGTTAATCACTGCGTGCAACCGTTGAAAAGGACTTTCGTCACTTTCCACATTTGATTATAGTGGGTTGGAATTCTTGGCGTCAAAGTCGTTCCCCACTTAGGTCGTTCCCTTCACACCGGCCATAAACGGCTTTAAGAGTTGATTTCAACTCCTCGGGAAGGCAAGCCTGGTAAAAGTTTTATTGCTTGAAGTAAAGAAAGCTGTAAGAGTGGTCTGGATTTTTTATCACCCAGTTAAGGGGAGAGCATATTCCTTCCACTTTCGAGACAAAAAAATCAAGTTGGTTTATTTTATCCTTTCAATTCAATGATTTGCTAAAATCTATGTGGAGATGTTGCTCCACGAAAACATAATGTTTATTTTATCCTTTCAAAGCAATGATTTTCTGATCTATGAAAAGAAAATTTGGTCAGCAAAGTAAATTCGATGTTTTGGTCAGCAAAATGAAAATCGATTAAAAGAAAATGGCCCGCTCCACCTGCAAGAAAATTGTTAGAGTCCTGCAAGCAAACTAGAGAAAAAAAAATGTTAGATGATTTGGGGGACTTCCACAAGTCTAAAATCTCAGTTTGGTTACAATTTTAAATTTTTGCTCTCTATCTGTAATGCGCTACAGAAAGGACTGCACGGGCTACAAGAAAACCTAGATGCGCTAAACTTATGTCTCTCTGCGCTACCCTGTTTTCTGGATGCGCTACTCTGTGCGTTGGACGCGCTGCTCTGTTTTTTTTTCGCATTGAGACCTGCAGGAAAATATTGATTTGATGCGCTACAAGATTATTTAGACGTGCTGGATGATGGACAAGAAGCGCTAGCTGGTAAACTCGATGCGCTAGCTGACAAACCCGAAGCGCCAATATATTCTGCAAATGCACTACTCTATTTTTCGGCCACGCTGAGACCTACAGAAAAAGTTTAGTGAGGTTATGCGCTAAAGAAAGGTCTTCACACGCTAGAGTATGGACCCCACGCGCTAAACAGTGAGCGGGATGCGCTAGACTGTTAACCAGATGCGCTAGGGAATGTTTCCCACGCGCTGATTCTTGTTTCCCGCGGACCTGCAAAATTGATTAGTTTCAAAAACCAATTTGATATTTGGGGTCAGGCCCCACGGTGGGCGCCAGAAATGTATGCCGGAAAAGTGGGTCAATAAAACTTAATATGTGAAAATATTGTTAAATACTAGTCCACACACACACACAAGACTTCTTGGTGCAAGCTACGGAGTAACAAAGTATTACTCAGCTTCCCAAGGTTGGTCCCATGGTTCTCTATCCTACAATGTCCCTTAAACCAATGTTTTTGCTCTCAAATCACTGAGCAAAATGGTTTAGGGATGGCAAATGCAAGAACGAGGGATGTTTTGATAGATTTTAGTATGAGATGTGTTATAAGCTATGCATGATTTTAAAATGCAATAAACTAGATGATAAGATGACAAGGTTAGTATGAGTACTATCCTAACATGATATTTAGTCTATGATTGAACTAAAATGATAAAGAAATTATTCTAAACATGCATATTTAGTCTAATTTCTATTCTAAAGAGAGGCTAAATGATGAGCATAAAATGATATAAGAAAGCTTGAATGTATTTGAGCATAAGTGTGATGCTACAAATTTGAAGGATGATTCAAAATGGAGGAATGAGAGCTCTATTTATAGCAAGAATAGGGCAATGGATGGTCAGGATCGAATGATTTAATCAAGGGTTGAGTTTGAAAGTTGGGGATCCATGTTTGTAATTGGCACCAATGAAATGGTGACAAGTGTCAACATAGGGTTGGGTTGAGAGAAGGGGTTGGAGACATTGAATGCCTGAGAAGACCTCATGGTTATCTAGAGGCTAAGGGTCAAGCTTAAATTAGGATTACCCAATGGATTAAGAGTTAATCCAAGGATAAACCCTTGTGCAAATGATTAAGAGATAATCATGGTCAAAGCATTAAAGGCCTGATGAGACCCTTGGGTTGGGTGGAGGTTGAGTCAAAACAAATGTTTTAACCATGTAGGAGGGTTTGAGTTAACCATTAATGGTTATTGGAGACTTTGGGGGATTAAGTGGTTGAAAGTTGGAAGCCTTTAATGGTTATCAAAGACTTTGAGGAATTAAGTGGTTGAAGGTTGAAAGCCTTTAATGGTTATCAAAGACTTTGAGGGTTTGAGAAGTGACCTCCCCTTGTTTAGGAATGTGACAAAGTCTAGAGGAGGGGTTAGGTTATTTAGAAGCGATTAGAAGATTCTAGAAGGGTTTAGAAAGGGGTTTAGGAAGGCAAGTGGGAGATATAGGATTTTGCAAGTGGATGGAGGGATAATAAGATTTAATTGAATTAAATGATTTAATTCAATTTGGTTGCAATTTGGGGAAATTAAATAAATTAGATTTATTCAATTTAGGATAACTATTTAATTAAATTTGAATTTAATTAAAAGTGGATTGGGGGGATTTAATTGAATAAAATGATTTATTCATTAAATGGTATAGCGAATTTAATTTAAATAAATTGAGTAATTTACTTAATTAAATAGAGGAATGTGGATAATTTAATTAAATTGGATTTAATTAAATAGAGAAATGAACATAAAATATTCATTTAGGAATATGGTCATTTTTATACGTCTACAGATAATATTGAAGCTCCATCTCGTTTTCAGTCTTATCAACCAATGGCACTACAATTTGGGCACTTTGATGGCCAAAGGCATCCCTGGTAACAACTGATAGTTTGTGAGCTCTCTTCTTTAACTTGGGAGTTCTAAATGTTTTCTTTAATATATCAAAGTACAACCTTCATCAATTTTCTTATATCTCATTTTCCTTCGATCAATAGTGAGGGTTAGCCATATTGGGGTACTACTAGACACAATCTATGACCTATTTTTGTCCTCTTGCTCTCACTACTCTTTTTTTTTATTGGGGGGGGGCTTGATTCCCAACTACATTATCCTCTCTTTAATTTGTCATTTGTTCATTTGCATCATCTCCTTTTTCACCATGATGTTCTTCTTCTATATTCTATCCTTTATCATGTGATGGGGATACTTCTATTTCTTAGTTCATTTCTTGATCATGTTATTCACCAAGCTCATGTTCTTGTTTTTTTGGAGGCTCATCATATTTCTTTGCAAGTTGTTCTTTAAGAGCTTCTTCTTTGTGACCATCCTTTTGGGAATCTTCAATTAGATGCTCCTCTAAGATATGAGGAGGCCCATTCCTTTGTTCATAATCTTGAATCATTTGTGTCTCCTCCTCCAAATATCGAGTGTAGAGCTTCTTCATTTTCTTTTTTTAGTGCATCAATGTCTACTATTGTATCAATAACCTTATATGTTTTAGCATCATTTTCTATCTCTTCAATTTCACATTTAATTGTGGCAAGTATTCTTCTTGTGTGTCATCATGAGGGAAGCTTTCTTTTATTACATGTTCTAATGATACCTTTGTTCCATCTTCTATGTGAATATCTACAACATTATCTCTTTCAACCTCCTCTTCGTTATCATCTTTAATATGAATATTATCCTAAGGTTGTTACTTGATTGTTTCCTTTTTTGAGCTCACTAATTGAAGGGATTTGCATAGGAATTTTCCCTTGGCTTGTCAAAGTTGGTTGAGGGAGAAGAGTTGCCCCCTTGGCCTGAGTAGAAGGGGCACCTTGCTATTGTGTGTTAGGGTCTTATACCCTTCCTTTCTTCTTTCTTTGTATCTATTTCTCTTCCTCTTTTGCCTCTTCCTTGAACCAATCTATGATTGTCCTTGGCATCTTTGGTCCATTCAACCTCTTTTAAATTCGTGGACAATCCTCTAGTACCTCTTTGATTTTCTCCTTATCTCTAGAAGACTTGGTCCTCTAATGGATCGATGATGACACAACAGTACTATCAGGAGGAGGAGGAGTAGGCTTCCCTTTCTTGGTCTTCTCTACACTAGTTGAAGGGGCCTCTGGAGCTTCTTTACCAACTTTCATTTTTATGTATACCCTAGGGGGAGTCTTTTTAGTGAATGCTTTGGCTGGCCGATTGGGTGAGCCAAAGGAAGTTGCCTCTTAGAGGAGGAAGGATCGTTTTTTCCCTTATACGTGCTCACTTGCTCCTACTGGGGATTTTCCTATGCCTGTGGAATAGGAAGCATTGAGTAAGGATTGTTGATCTACTCATGAGTCCAATATATGACATTTTGTGCTTTCTTCTTCGTGTCTTCTTGTTCTATTAGGTTCATATGCACATTATGAATAGGAATATTAAAAAATATTTTTATTGTTGTATATTGGGTGCAACCTATTTTCATTGTCCTTAGCCCAAACTTCATCTGGAATCCAAATTCCTTCTGCTTGCTTTGCGAAGTCTAAATTTAACCTACAATGGTCTCTTATTCTTACTTTGTGATCATCTACACAATTTGCCCAGTGATCTTCAATATTTGTCACATGTTTGAAATGAGACCCAATCACCTTGCTAAATGTACTAATGAAATCAAATTTTCTCCTTTATATTTGCATGGTTTACAAAGAAAACTTAAATAATTTAACTTCCACTTTCTTCAATACCTTCATTTCTAAGCAATCTTGAACACCTACTCTGATTTTCATATAAAAGCAAGCCTTATGTTTTTTTACCACTATTTTATAGGCATCACCCACCTGTCTGTAGATTTCTAAAACAATCAATTTGTCACATGGGTATTGCGGCAATTTGTTTTGGACTACAGTGTAGCTAGTAAATAGACCAAGTATGATGTCATGTAGAACTTAGGGTCATTTTTCATTCTGACTAGTTTCTTGTCTAGGTTATCACTTATCATTTTCCCCCAATCAATAAACCCCTCCTAGTTGCAATATTCTTTATAAATAGGCGCATCCATGGCTTGAGTTCCTTGGCATCTAGTAGGGAAGCCACTCTACTCAAGAGAGTAGCATAGTCCCTTGCATCTATGTGCAAATAAGCTCTATGGATCATCTTGATTTGTTCTAATTATTGACTCTTCTTCAGTTTTTCAAACAATTGGCCAGTTGTTGGATTCTTTTCATTCTCATAGTACTATTCTCAATGGGACACTGTGACTTTGGCATATTGGTTCTATCATGGGATGTGAAACACATCTTCAATTTAGTTAAGGGAGATAGCCAAGATAATCTCTCCTAGTGGGCCATAGACTCTTCTCTCGTCCGATTTATAGTTCATGGCACAGGCCAAGACCAATGCAAAAGATTGCATTGAAACTAGAAAGCCTTTTGCTTGTATCAATCCAAACCATATCAAGGATGTAGCTTAAACTATTCCACCATCTAAGTTTGACATTATCCTCAAGAAGTCCTATAGGACTATATGCCCCAGGTTAGTATCGGTAACATTTTTGTCCATTGATACCAACTTGGTTGGAGGAAGGTAGCCATTGAATTTGTATTTCGTTAGCACTACTCTTTCTTGAGACATTACCCATTCTACACAAAAATGAGTTAGGTTAGTAGTACTTTATTTCAACAGAAAAAACAACTTTTGCATTTGGTTACCTATTACACTTTATTGGAAATTTAAACTTTTAAGTTAAAGACTAAAATTAAAACTAAGCATAACAAGCAACCATTCCTAATTGAGAGAGAACAATCCCCTTTTTGGGATTTGCGGATGTGACATCCCTGATCCCCGCATAGAAGTATGAAGTTGGAACCTCGAGGGTCAAGGATGTGACACCCCTGACACCTTTGGGGTATTGGGAAGGTGACATCCCCAATACTTATGCAAAATTCAGATTCGAGGATGGAGTATCCTTGATCCAAAGGGATATCATGGATCCTCGAACCTTGCAAGCCAACAAGATAAACTTGTCTAGGCCGATGGTCTTGGTAAAATCCTGGATCATTCTGCATCTCAAAATCAATACAAAAAGCCCTAATCTACTCAATTTATTCCTAAGGGTCACAATTTAATCAACTGATTTAAATCATAGGGTTGGGATTTGTAAAGCTTACTACATGGAATGCAAATTAGACTCATCTAAACCCTACCTAGGACAAACTAAAGTCGTCCATCTTTTGCAAGCATGAGGCACACACATAGATAAGAGAGATTGAGCCAAAAGAACAAAAAATACCTTAACACCTCTCTCATCCACTATGGAATGACGACAACTAACACCCACAAGGATACACCAAGCACAAAACTAAAATAATAGAGGAAAGCGATGTAGAAGCTTGCAAGGCTGCCTCCAAGAAAAAAAATGAAAAAACAAACAAAAACCCTAACTAAACCCACAAAGAGAAAGGAAAATATTACCTTAAATCACATGAATGGAAAGTCTGAAGCCCGATTGAAGAAAGATGCAACTCGTGAGGTCACCTAATCGCCTTTCAAAGTGAGACCAATCTCTGTCACCTAAAACCTCAAAGTAGGGCTCAGATGCAACGAAAACCCATAAAAACTCAATGAGCAAGTGACCCCCAAAATAAGTATATATAGGGTTCAAGTGCGTTTAATGCACTTTGGTGGGGGAGGCAGGGTTTTGGCCCTCTATCAAGGATCAGGAATCGAGAGTGTCGAGTATGCATAGAGACATGCATATTCGACACCCTCGATGCTTGATCCCTGAAAGAGGGTATTAGTAGTCGAGGATGAGCATCCTCAATACATGAAAGACAAACATGAGAACAACAAGAAGGGGTTGAGGGTCGGGGCTACTAAGCCCCAAATGGACAAGTAACACCCAAATCTTCAATTACTGGAAGCCCAAAAAGGGCAAAACAAAATAAGGAAAGGAGGGAAAGGAAGGAAGAAGAAAGAAAATAAAAAAGAAAAAGAAAAGGGGGAGGAAGAAAAGATGAGATACAAAAGAAAAAGGGGGTCCCCACTTGCTCAAACGAAAAAGTGGGGCATGAGTTGTGAAGACACAACACCTTTATTATACACACTTTTACCATATTATCTTAATTATGTTGCATGTTTATCATATAATTTTTTTACAATGTTAAATGCTTTATCATGCTTATAACTTCTTATCCTTCCCAATCCTTTGCACACTTTAAATGGAATCAAAGGAAGTAAGTCATGATATATGTCAATAATGCTCCTTTATGAGTTGTGTTGTGTAGTGACATGTGCATAGTCATTCCCACTTGAAGAGGGGTTTTTACCAACATTTTTGGAAAGTCAAATAGTTCAACGATTGGTCCAAGTCCAATTTGCATAGATAGAGCTTTTATCACTTTCTATACAATATGCAAAAACTATCATCCTTATCCTTCTACTTTTTTATTTTTTAAGGAGTTTATTTTATCATCTTGTAGTTATGTTAGAGTTTCAATGCTTAGCAAATGTTATTTATTACATAATTTAATATTTTGTACTTTCTCATGGAGAGTTCACTACGAGAAGAATCCAAGAACATTGTATTAATTTACATAGATCTGCATCCTTTAAGTTTAAATAAAAAAGGTTAGTTTTGATGTTGATTGTTTTACTTGACATTTGTATCCACCTTGTAGTTTATATGCACATTAAAGTGGAGATAAAATGTAATGGTGAAAATTAAACACTAATACTCTTTCCCCTTATGTTTTTTACCTCGTTTTACTCATGTCTTAAATTTAATAATAAACATACAAATGGCATGTTCTTGCACAAATTCCAGATCATGACATCGCATCATCTCAATCCTATTATCACCAGTCCTAAGAGTCTTATTTTCTTGCTCTCAAGATCTATTTTTCATTACCCTATTTGTAATACATTGATGCAAACTTGACCTATGTTATTTCCAAACTCGTGAATCTAAATCCTAAACTTTGAAAATTCAATATAATCATGTCAACTATGTCCTAGCTATTGTAAATTGATATAGTTTATGTTTGTGTTGATTAATGCACTATATTGTATTTGCATTTAAGGGTGATCATTCAATAATTGAATATAATTTGAGAATCTACTAAGCACATTCAAAATTCCATTTACAAAAAGTCATAAAATTTGACACCGTCAAAAAATTATATCAACACTCATCACCCTAAGTTGGTTCTATACTTGTTTATGCCTTTTATTATTCTTTTGATGTAATATCAATCTATTAGGATTATACATAAGAACTCAGCCCTCACAATTTAATGAATTCCCTAAAAGATATTTTACACCACTCATCCTTGCCCATATTAAAAAATAAAAATTGTAACATTCCACAATTTGTTAGCACATATTCACAAGTTTTAATGTAAATCCAACTAAGAAAAATCATCAAACATAAGAGATTCAAAACAAAGCAAACAAAAAAAAACATTCATTCTATAAAATCTAAAAAATCTATATAAATCAATGTTATATATATACACTCATCCATCATAAAATTCAAACTAAACATCCCTCATACTATTCTTATCATTTTAATTATAAATCGAAACCTTCAAAAGTTAACCCATATAAATTATTTAACTTCCACATACAAGTCCTATCAATTAAACTATAAATCTAAAGCTTTATTTATATATTAATTAATAGACCTAAATAGAAACAAGTGTTTCGTTACAATATTGTATATAGCCTATACGCTAGAACTGAATAGTGCTTCTCCAAATTAGAGGTATTACAAGATTTTATAAAAAATAAATTTCTTATTCTGAAATTATCATGTCAAAGATATTTTATTATTAAAACATGCTTTCTATGTAAGGCTTAAAAAAAAAATCTCGTCTGAAAAATATCATGTCAGACTTCCAACTATTGCAGCGATCTTTTTTATAATATTTTAAAATCCTGATCAATACATTAAATTACCAATGCTTCAATTCTAGCTTCAAAACGGCACGCGTTTTATACCGTTGATTTTGCAATAAACGGCTGTGATTGACTAAAACGTCGCTACACTACAAAAAATCTGTTTTAAAATCAGAATAACTTCGACCTTAAATTACCACCAAATTCAAACATCACTTTGATTACCCTTCCTCCCAATTAAATTCTATAAACCTAGGCAATGTCCAGATTTATCAGAGCACAGAAAATTTGAAATAATGATATGAAATGCTTGTTGGTTGTTGAAGTTCAATCAGCCAACTACCATGAGCAGACAACTTCTGAATGCTCTTTATGTAGAAGAATGATCGTACTTTGATAAGCTGGGAAAGTGGGGCGCGCCAATTAGTAAGCATTGTCTGATAGGACGAGAAGTAGAAGCTAACAAAAATATGTACCAACTCACATGCTTCACATCATACGTATCATTCTTCACATGGCTGCTGGTCCCTTTGACAATAATGACCACCACCATGACATTGATTTGGACTATGGAGTTACACCATGACAGTAAACACCCAGTACGTCATTTGCTATCCTATTTATTTGGAATTTTCAATAATCAGCTACCTGTCTGCTGTTTAAGCAACCAAAATTCTTGATAGACATGATACTATTTACAACTTATGTCGTAAAGATGAACGATTTGTCTTATAATTGTGTAAAAAAAATTACTATCAACATTTTAAAATATATGTCATTCGTCCAAACAACGTGAAAGAATATGAGAACGATTCAATAATAGATCGTGAAATATTATCCAAAACAATGATCGAATAATAGAGTATGATCCGATATTACCCAAAATTTTATGTATATAAATTTTTTACTATTGTATTTAGAAATCTTTGTAATATGATCCAAAATGTGGATGTGAAAAAATTTTCTTGTATTTAAAAATCTTCGCAATATTATCCCACATTTCAATAATTGTAAGTAGTGAATGCAAATAAAAAAAACAAAATTGATTGTGTATTACTGTGAGTAATGAATGCAAAGGGAAACAAAACAAAATTCACCATATACAAATCCTACAGAATGATGCATGTAGGTAACCCAAAACAAGTTACAAGTCAATCTTGAATTGATTGTAGGTTGAATATCCATCAAAACTAAGTGTTTTCCTATTACAAGTCAATCTTGAATTGATTGTAGGTTGAATATCCATCAAAACTAAGTGATTTCTTTAGGAAAAGAGACAACAAATTCATTGTACTTGCTAAATATATTTATGACACAAAGGTTCTTTGAATGAAATATACAACATATTGTTACAAGTTTCTAATTGATACTTTCACAATTTATGTTATTGAATTTGTCATTACAATTGTGGTAAGATTTTTATATCAAAATTCTATACATATCCATAATAAAATATAATCTTTCATCTAAATGGTGTAACTAAACAAAACAACAATTCAATAATAGATCATGGAGTATGATCTGAAATAATGATCGAATAATAGATCATTAAGTTAAACTTGCTAAATATATTTATGACACAAAGGTTCTTTGAATGAAATATACATACAACATATTGTTACAAGTTTCTAATTGATACTTTCACAATTTATGTTATTGAATTTGTCATTACAATTGTGGTAAGATTTTTATATCAAAATTCTATACATATCCATAATAAAATATAATCTTTCATCTAAATGGTGTAACTAAACAAAACAACAATTCAATAATAGATCATGGAGTATGATCTGAAATAATGATCGAATAAAGAATCTTATCCCGCATTCCAATAATTGTATGTATTAAATGCAAAAGAAAAAGAAAAAGAAAAAGATAAAGAAAATTCAATCTGTAGTAGTAGTATTGTGAGTAGTGAATGCAAAAGAATAAAAACAAAATTCATTCTTAGTAATACTACAAAATGACATCTCTGTAACCCAAAACAAGTTACAAGTTACAAGTCAATGTTAGAATTGATTGTAGGATGACTATCCAGCAAAACTAAAGTGATTTCTCAAGGAAACAAGACAACAAATTCATTGTACTTGGTACTCCAGTGTCAAGGTCGATGGTCTTGAAATAGAGGAGATATTCTTCCCTACACTGTACTAAAAGTGAAAGTAATGCAGATGCTTTAGAGACATGAACCACAGACCAAGATACAGTTAGTAGAATAACTTTTATTCTTATGGAAGATGAGATTGTAAAAGAAGTTAAACAAAGTATATTTATGGCACCAGTGTTCTCTGAAGTGAAGTATAACAACATTATTAGAAGTTTTTAATCGAGTTATTAGCTATTAATTGTAAGGCCTACTTATTCTCCCAGTCTTAAAGTCTCGTGACAAGCCACTGTTTAGTTCACTATCCTCATTAATTGATGTTTGACAAATGCCCACCCCATGAGAATGTGAGCTGTAGTTGGTCCTTTCTTAGAGCAACAGTACTGCTAGCTTTTATGAAACAGAGACAACAAATTCAATCTAGAGTAAAGACTCTCATTTAATCTGTCATTCATTCAATCAAGAAAGTACCACAAATAGTCTTTTTGACAGATACAGAACTTCTAACATAGCTTTTGTTACTGCATTGATATCACAGATTGCAGAGAGCCATGCTTAATTTTAGCAGCAGATGTGTCTGAGAAGTTGACATTGATCATTAACAAAACATACATAGTCTCCTTTCTGCTTTTTTTCTCCTTTTTTTCTCTTTTCTAACAAGGCAACAATTCATACAAATAAATAAACTCACAAGTCAAAAGAAAGCAATACTCTGTCAATTACTGTTTCAGGTCAAGTATATCAGCAAATCATTTCATGATGGTCATCATACATGAATGATCTAGTTAAAACCAGATTTCGTTGTGATTGGCAGTGGGGTTCTGATTGTGTCAACTGCTCTTTTTCAGCTTTAGTTGTTAAGCAACATAAGCATGCACGACAAGGTCACGGTATCAGATCTTCCATGGCAATTTACTACAGCAACTTGAAGCATCCTAACCACAGCAACTGGCTAAAATAATCCAGTAGACATCCTGTTAACAAAAGAATATGTAAGAACACTAAGATATTAGAAAAAAAATACGAGGTTATAGTCAACTATACACTTTAAAAGACACTTGATTTCCCCAGTACATGATGTCTGAGTAATGGAGTTTCTGGATTTTACAGTGTTTGAGTTTTTTCAATCAATATTTTGGATCATACTTTAGAAGGAGTTATATGAGTTAAAATAAGTAGAACCATTAGAATTAACCTCTACTTATAGAGATGGATATTATTACCTAAATTTAGTAGTTGGTGCAACACAATTTCTTTTGAATTTACGTAACTTACAATACAAAAAGTTATTACTGTATTCAATAAAACACATTTCTTAATCAAATAAAGAAGGCATTTATTATGACTGGAGCTTCAACAGCAGGGACCGTATTCTTTACATTGCAGGTCCCAAACAAAGAACAAGAGTGTCCATTAAAGGCAAGTAGAAAAAGAAATCAATTGAGATTCAAAATTATCTTTCTATGAATAGAAAGAGAACAGCACCTAAATGACGTAGAGGAGTAAATACAGAAAGAGACAGAAAAACAAGATATGAAGAAGATATGAAAAAGTAGAATCTCAAAGAATACGACTTAAAATGGGTTTTTCTTCTTTGGAATTGTCCTCGGATATATGGTATCAATCCATTGCTAAAACGAAGTAGAGGACAAAAAAGCATTGCGCTTGGAATCGAGCCAAGCAAAATAGTAGGGGATAAGAAACGTTTTCATCTGAATAGCAATAAAGTCATAATAATCAAACAAAACTGCAAGATATACAGGATATCATATTCATTAACAGATTTTCTTGGAACACAAGAAATATAAAGTAAATTAAAGCTCTCTTTCTGATGATGGATGATCTGAAAACATTGATGCAAACAAAATCAGAGTAACAAAGCAATAAACTGTTTTTACCTGATTAAGTGGTGGAGATTTGAGCGGGTGCAGTGACAAACGCCACAGTCCTGAGATTATCACAGAGGCCACCGGAATCCCCCTTAAGAGCACGGGGGCTACTGCCTGTACTGCTATCAGACAGGGAACCAAAAGTCTTCTGCAAGACACCTGTCGGTGAAGTGTCCCCACGGCCAGGGCTACTGCTGCTGCAGTCCCACCCATCACCGATCATGAGATTAAGCGCAGAGGAGGAAGTGTTTTTGGCACTAGGGGTGGCGGTGGTGGAATTGAGAACCTCCGCTAGGGGCCCACCAACTGGGCTCTCCCATGTTATTGGAATCCAGCTTGTGTGCTGCTGCTGATGGCTTTGCTGCCGCTGGTGGTGGCGCTGATGGTGGTCGGATTCGTGAATGCCCAAACCCATGCCCATTCCCAAGCCCATGTCCATTACTAATGGGTCTTCTGAGCGGGCTGTTGAGAGCTTGAGAGGTGAGAGAGTTAGCTTGTTATTTGGGGATGTAGGGGAGGAGAAATCAGAGGGAATGGAAATGGAGAGCTGAGTGGCAGAGGAGGTGGAGGTGGTGGTGGAGGCGGCGGCGGCGGCGGTGCGCAAGTGCTCCATGTCTGACCATGATAGAGCGGCTGAGCGGTGGTCTCTTGTAGTGGCGGCGGCGGCGGTGGTGGTGGTGGGCCAGTCGTCAAAGAAGTGCCGTATGCCCGCGGGCCTTTGCTGTTGGGATTCGTTACGTTGGTTTGTCAGAGGGAGGAGATTCATCTGGCCCAGCCCGAAGTCTGGGGCCTCCTCCACTAGAGATCGAGTCTCAAAGCTTATCAGATTGTTTGTAGTCTTTGCCGTGGGCGTTACCATTCTTGATCGCCATGTATTGTCGTTGAAAAGGCTGCTGTTTGTGGGCTCAAAATACTGCCCAGATATCTCACTTTTTATCCCGTTCAGATACCTGTAAAGCCCACAAACACAAACCGCTGAAGCCCGCTAGAGAAAACTCTTCAAAAAAGCAGAACTTTCATCGAGATCTATGAGAAATTTAGAAAGCATGAGAATTGATTTTACACAGTGGTGTACAGCACTAAAGATCGTTCTATTTTTGGGGACAGGATGCGGCAATCTATAATTTATCATTTAGTTGCTTTTAAATTTGATTTTGTCTATTTTTTTCATGAATGTATCCTCGATTCTGATCCTGAAGATTGATGAAAAAATACAAAATCAAATCCAAGCAAAGCAACTAAATGTGCATTGATACATTAACGGATTGTAAAAATCAAATGATAAAAAATGATCTATTATTTAACAGCATGTATTCAATTTTCAAAGAAATTCCAGAGCTTAAAAAAGTCCATGCCAACAGAATAGAACAGATTATAATAGTATATTGTGGAAGGAAAGAAGGAATAACCAATAACTGGCATCATAAATGCATCGTATGCCAGTTGATCTTTTCGAGGTTCGCTGTCAGCACAGGCACCGAGAAAGCCCACAAAACACGATGTGAAGACCTTTTTTTATAATGGCTCTCACAAGTCTCGAGATTATAGACATGATTGATAAAGTCTAAGGATGTGGAGAAGACTTGGAAGCAAATTTAAAAACACAGAAGGACTGGACTAGGTACACCCAGTTGTACAGTAGACAGCTTCTTAAGGAATTGTCCCTTTCATCTAAGGGTAGTATACACAGTTTCTGAAGGAATTGTCCCTTTCAACGAAGGGTAGGCCCTCAGGAATCCTATCAAAAACACTACTTTCAAATCAGCTAAGAATCGCAAGAGAGAATGCAAACGACACGACCAACATCAAATTTGCAAGAACTGAACACGAATTGATTTTGAAATTTTCATCCATCTTCGCAACACCCGTGGCAAGATCTATGAAATCGGTCCTTATAAATTGCTAATCAGCTCCTTTCCTAACAGCAGAATTCATCAAATACATAGTAGTAGAACCTTTATTCTTGATTTTAAATCCTTTTCTTCGAGTTTTGGGGTTTCTAGATTTGACTGTTTCCAGATCATACTCCATGATCTTTTGTCGAGATGAAGATAGCCCGAGAAGAGAAATGGAATATGATGCTTTTGCTATCTACATTGGATATCTTCTGTCAAAATGAAGAGAGCCAAAGAAGAGAAATGGAATATGATGCTTTTGCTATCTACATTGGATATCTTCACTCTCAAGATTGGATTATATAATATGATAACTCGTTGATGTAAAAATACTTACACATACACTCAAATCCAAAACTCCAAGCTAAACTACTATTATGGACTCACGACAATTTTATGTCACTTTCTTATTTTTACTTCTTGTAATTGATATGAATTTAGTACTTTATACTCAAACTCCCAAATTCCTATTTTGGAAGCAATTTTACAGTAGAAAGTCCCGATGTTCAGCCAAATCCAATGGATTAGAAAAAACCAACCACAAAAACAAAACAGAAACCACCATTGATTGAACAGTATGTTGAGGCAGCACCTGAAGCATGTACATATACAGGCCGGCAAAGCCCACAAACGCCCGAATGCAACGAAAATATATCTTTTTATTATCAGTTCAGTAGTCACAAACAGCTTCAAAATGCAGGAACAATACAAAAAATATACTAAACTTGTACAGTTCTGTAAAACTAATTATAGTGGTCCTTAAAGAAAACATTATCTTTAAGGTAAACAAAACATAAGAAGTTCATCTCAAATGCTTGGGTTTTTCTTCACATTTACCTGTCGACGTTGAGCGGAATTTGGAAGGGAGTGGAAGAAGCATCGATGGATGAAGCAAAGGCATTGTGCTTAAGCCCTGTGTGGTGCTGTTGTTGAGATTGGCGTAAATTTGCTAGAGAGGATAAATTGGCATTGCTATTATTATTACTACTAATACTATTATTAGTAGCATTGATATTAGCAGGATTTGCAGCGCTACGAGCAGCAGCCAGACTTGTTGTCGTTGCAGAGGAGGAATTGTTAGCAGCGCCGCCAGTGTTGGCGGCGCCGCCGCTAGTTTGATTTGCAGTCTGGCCTTCCACAGGCTTTCTTGAACGGTGACGGCCTCTGTTCATGTGCCGTTCACAATACTTCTGGTCTGGAACGGCGTCCCTGGAACAACGCCACTTCTTCCCATCCGTTCTGCGGCATCTTCCCGGCTCTGGATCCGTATTGTTGGCAAAACCCAAATGGAAAGAACCCCACCCCACTGCACCAAAACCACTACACCATTATTAACATACACACACAACACACATGTACTTAAAAATTGCACTCACTGCATTGGGGTCTGAAACGGAACGGGACTTACAGTTGGGGCGGAGGGATCCTAAACCTGGTGAAGACAGAGTAGAGAACATATTCAAGGTGTGATTTTTACGAATCGAAATCAGAAGCTCTGGCGGTACCGCCATACCAGCCATCATATACTTGAAAATTAAGGCCTGGTGCTCCAACTCCTGCCACTGTGACGCCGTAAACGGACTCATCCGTGTACCGCCAAATATTCCATGCATGCCGTTGCCTCCATTGGAAACACCCATAGGCAGGATTCCTGCACATAATCGTACTCAAAATCAGATTTCGGTACACAAATCTGTGCATGAAAATGTCACAATATTTGATTCTCTCATAAAAACACAAGCCTGCGAACAGAAACGAAAATCCATATTTGAGTTAACAGTCGATTGATCCAAAAGCAGCATTTTTAAGAGATTTCAATCTTCCACACTTCTTCAATAAATACATACATATATACCATATGTTTGAAGTGAAAGTCCCTGCATTCCGCAGATTTTAAAACATCCACAGAACACAAAGAAAAGCCTTTAAACCAACCATAGACAGATTTCAAAACATTTGACGTGAAACTTCATTACCCATATAAAGATTCCAACTTGACTGTCACCGAACAACACATTCACATTTTGAACCCGACCCAAATCAAGAATCCAAAAAAAAAAAAAAAACTAAAAGCCAACGTAGAAAAGAAAAAAATCAATTAACCAACAATTAAGCACAGTACCTGCAGGCTTAGTGGACGTGGAATACTGGTACCCCCCAAAGGGCAAGCTGGTAAGACACTTATTATAAGGAGAAACAACAGAATCACTTCTCATTAGCCTACTAGCCTGCTGCTCTGCACACTCCATCAACTCAGAAGAAGCATTATGCGAAGCATCAGACACCATAGAACCACTCCGCATAAGGTATGAATCAGTACGAGCCATCTTGGCTGCACTTCTCCAGTCTTGATCCCTTGACGTCGTGTTCTCCAAATCCATCTCAGAGCCCGACCGGCAATGCTTAAGCTGGTTATTACTCCCCCCCATTCCCAACACCCCGTCCAAACAAACCGCCGAGAAATCCATTCTCAACTAAAAAATCCCAGCAGCTGGGAGCTTCCAAATCTGAGAAAGATAGATAGATCTACCCAGAAAATTATTATCAGTCTAAAATGCAAATAAGGACGAAATAAAACTGGTTGCTTTCCTTACAAAACACTCTCTCTAGTCAGTCAGTCGTCATCAATGATAATAGCCATCCTTCTGGTTTTCTGAGCCTGCTGGGCCTTTGCTACTGCTGCTGCTGTTATCTTCTTCCTCCATCATCTTCTGTTGCACTCCTGCAACAACTGCAGGCACACAACTATAAGAAGGCCAGCAAACAAACAACACCCAAACCGCTTACCGCCTCTCATAAAACCGCCGGTAAAAGTAATTACTTTAAACGGCGCGGATGTTTGCCGAGATGTCTCATCTACGCACTCGCATGCAAGGGCTGCTCAATGGCGGCCACGTGACCGTCGGCTGAGGGACAAAATACACAAAAAAATCTATCGGGACCCTAACCCCAGGTTAGCTTCAAATACAAGCTCCTTTTCTTTTGACCTCAGTTAATTCAAACCTTTTACCCAGGGTCAAGTCAGCCAATATAACTCCGTTCACCTAAACGGCGGCTAGTGTCACGGTCACACGTTCACCGTCACGGTCAGGGCCGTCGTCATATTTTTACTATTTTCCGCCGACCGACAATACCGCACCTGGATTCTCTTTGGAGCGCGGCCATGGGCCCCACCCCTTTACTGCCGGCGGTAACTGCGAGGTTTCCGACAGCCGTCGTGGCTTTGTGTATAATAATATCCCGACAGCGGGCGCCGGTTTTTCTCACTTCGCCGGTGTCATAACTTTGTCTCTATCTGTACTTGGAGTGGGGTCCACACTAGGTTGGGGGGCCACAAGGACGAAAGTGAAGGTCCTTTACCCATATGCTTGCTCCATGCCTATTTTATCCTCATTTGCACACAAACATATGGCTAATGGGTGGCTAATAATAATAATAATAATAAAGGATATTGGGCTCCATCACCAATACTATGATCCAATTCCATCTCCCAAGGCACACTAGGTATACTTTGTTAGATGCCCTTAGCCAACATGCTCCTATACTACTACTCTACAACAAACCCTCACCCTTCTTGGTTCATTGCACCGTTGTTTGTCTTTCTATCAAAAAGTGTGCCAATTTATTGGTTGGTTTGGAGTGTTTACCTTTTGGGCTAAGGACATATCCTTGTTTGGATGACAACACAATGCTATTGGCTAGGCTTAGGACTCTAGGCAATCTTGGATTTGTTCTCAACAGGGTCTCATAGGTAGTTATTTCTTTTATGAATAGACCTGGGTGTCCTCCCTGGGAGGGCACACTATTAGGTGGAAGATTAGGTTTCAATTTGGTTGGGTCAATGATGGTAGATGGGATTTTCTAATGGGAAAAATTGTTATTTTGAGTGAGGAAGATGAATAGGGAGTAGGTTCCAAAATTAACTATTTATAGTAAAAGTTTTTCGAAATTCAAGTTGATGAAAATTAACTAAAAATATGATGTGGTTGAATGTTGAAAGTTGAATGTTGAATCTTGATAAAATAGGGGAAGAGTATCGATTAGTGTCCATGTTTCAATTATTATTCATTGGATTTTGTTAATTAAAAGTGCACTAAAAAATCATCTAGTGGACCAATAGCCACCCATTTTTTGGAAAAAAAAATAGTAATTAGATCAATTTTGCAACTTTATTGGTGCGAATACTGCACAATAATTGGGGCGCTTGTGCATAAATATTGGATCAATTGTGCAAACTTTTTGGTTACAAAAGCGAGCGAGTGATGGGGCAATAGGGAATATGTTTTGAATTGCACTTTGAAATGATCTTTTTTTGACCCTTGTGTACATAACAAGTTCATAATTGAAATTGGACATGCAATGTTAAACTCTTCCCTTATCACATAATTTGACATGCTAAAAAAAAATGGTCTAATTGAAATTAGACATGCAATATGATTTAAAGATAGAGAGGCTAAATTAAATGATCAAAATAAAACATTGTATATGTAATTTTGAATATATAAAAATAAAATCATTTTTTTAAATGTATTATATGAAATAAAATTTAAAAAAAATTAAAAGATTATATTATATTATATATATACACAATTCTAAGATCAACCATCATAATTAACACCTAATAATATGTATTGATAGATTTTTCATGAAATATTATCAGTAATGTACTTGAAACTACACTATACATTTTTTTTTCAAATATCTTAAGCTTCATGATATGTGGGAATTAGAACATATAAAGTTGATTTTAAATAGTATAAAAAAAATTTACATATTTTTTTACTAGGTTTTTTTTTAAGTAACTTCAATTTCCACCATTCTATATTGGCTCTATTTTCGTATATTTGGAAAGGACCTACTTTTCATTAAAAAAATTACTGTAAAATAAAATAAGAAACAAATATTCTAAGAAAATAAATCTAGTGAGATGTTCAATGGAATGTGTGTTAGATTTTTCATGAAATATTATCAGTAATGTACTTGAAACTACACTATACATTTTTTTTCAAATATCTTAAGCTTCATGATATGTGGGAATTAGAACATATAAAGTTGATTTTAAATAGTATAAAAATTTTTTACATATTTTTTTACTAGGTTTTTTTTTAAGTAACTTCAATTTCCACCATTCTATATTGGCTCTATTTTCGTATATTTGGAAAGGACCTACTTTTCATTAAAAAAATTACTGTAAAATAAAATAAGAAACAAATATTCTAAGAAAATAAATCTAGTGAGATGTTCAATGGAATGTGTGTTAAAATAAATATTTTGAAAAAAGTAAGATAGTTAGAATTTCTATGTAGATAAGTTATGAATGAGGTTAGAAATTGATTTGTCTAAGAAAAGACTAATAATTGAATTTCAAATAAATGTTCTAGAAATATTAATTTCTCTATCTACTATTGTGGGTCACTTTCACAATTATAGGATCAATCATCTACTTTTGAATCTATCTGGTTTGTAATTTTGAATACTATTTGGATCTATAAATCTAATCTTTATAAATGTCTAAGTGTCCAAATTCAATTTGTCCTATCGTATTTTTTTATATAAAAAGAATTGGTTGTGTGGTCAAGATTTTGCTAATGGTCAAGAATATGTTCATGTGCTCAAGGAGAAGAGTTTTAAGTTAGGAGTTCAAAGTTGTTAAATGTGTCTTTATTGGTTGCAATAATGAGTTCAAAGTTGTTAAATGTGTCTTTATTGGTTGCAATAATGATGTGAAGAGATACAAGCTTTAGAATCATGTGGCAATCAAGACAATGCACAACGTTAATGTGGTCTTTAAGGAGATCAATTTAATTTCTACAAATAAGGAATCAAAGAAGAATGTGAAGTTAGTTACAAAATTAGAGTCAAATGCTAAGGAGGTTACCCTTGAGACTAAACCAAAGGTTTGGGATGGATGAGTTAAGGAGAAGAATTAAAAAAAATATAGTAATTAGATCAATTATTTAACTTAATTGGTACCAATAATGCACAATTATTGGGGCACCTATGCATAAGTATTTGATCGATTGTGCAATTTGTTTTGCTATCAAAGCTAACAAGTAATGGGGCAATAGGGAATATTTTTCAGATGACTCTTTGAAATGATCACCTTTTGACCCTTGTGTGCATAACAGATCTCATAGTCATAGTGTTCATTTTTATAATCCAAAACCAAGAACAACAACTATAAGTAGTTAAGTCACATATGAAGACAACAACAACAACAAAAACTCAAAATTTAATGTATCGTTTAAGAGTGTAGGGTGTGCAAAGTTAGCTATAATAGCTACTAGTGCTTGTCCCCTATCACATAATTCAACATGCTAAAAAAACCATCTAATTGAAATTGAGCATGCAATGTTAAACTCTTTCTTTATCACATAATTTGACATGCTAAATAAAAACCATTAAATTACAATTAGACATGCAATGTTAAAGATTTCAAATTAGAAAGGCTAAATTTAGTGTTCAAAATAAAATAATATATGTAATTTTAAATATATAAAAATAAAATCAATTTTTTTTATAGAATGTATTACATAAAACATAATATTTTAAATTAAATGTCAAAAATTTAAAAGATTATATTATATTGCATATAGACAATTCTAAATATTATGAAGAAAATTATACTTTTTTAAAAAAGATCAACCATCAAAGTTAACCCCTACTAAAATGTATAATGTATTGATAGATTGAGTAATGTAATATCTCTTTCATGAAATACATTATTAGTAATGCACTTGAAAATATACATTTTTCTAACATATCTTAGGCTTCAGCTTATGTGGGAATTATAACATATAAAGATGACTTTAAATTGTATAAAATTTTGCTACATATTTTTTACAAGGTTGCTTTTGAGCAACTTCAATTTCTACTATTGGTTGTATTTTCATATGTTTGGAAAGGAAATTTACAATAAAACAAAATAATAAATAAATATTCTAATAAAATAAATTGGTGAGATGTTGAATGAAATGTGTGTTAAAATAAATACTTTTCGAAAAAATAAGATAATTAGTATTTTTATGTAGATAAATTATGATAGATATTAAAAATTGATTTGTGTAAGAGTAAAGTAATAATTGAAATTCAAACAAATGTTCTAGAAGCATTAACTTTTCTATATACTATTGTAGGTCACCTTAATTATTGGATCAATCATCAACCTTTGGATCTATTTGGTATGTAATTATGAATACGATTTGGATCTATAAATATAATCTTTATAAATGTCTAAAAGTCCAAGTTTAATTTGACTTGAATATCATATTTGTTTCTACATAAAAAAAATTAGTTGTGTGGTCAATATTTTGCTAATGGCCAAGAGCCCAAGGACAAGAGTTCTAAGTTAGGACTTCAAAGTTGTTAAATGTATCTTCATTGGTTGCAATAATGATGTGAAGATCCAAGCTTTAGAATCATATGGCAATCAAGACAATGCACAATTTTTATGTGGTCTTCAAGGAGATCAAGTTTATTTCTACAAATAAGCAATCAAAGAAGAATGTGAAGTTAGTTAGGAAATTAGAGTCAAAGGCTAAGGAGGTTACACTTGAGACTAAACCAAATGTTTAGGATGGAACAATTAAGGACAAGAATTCAAAAAGTTTGAAAGCTTTGAGGAGCAAGAATATCCACCTCAACTTTTAAGGAGGTCTACTTGGAAGAGAAGATGGCCATCGAGGTATGATCCATCTAAATTTAGATGTGATTTTTATTTGTTTATTAGCACTAATAAGCCTATAACTATAAAGGAGGAAATAAAATAAATGGCAGTGAATCCTAAATGATGGTCATGGATAAGGAGTTGAGCTTGTTGAAAAACAATATATGGTATTTTGTTCAATTGCTTGAGTTTAGAAGCTCATCAGTTGTATATGGATCTTCGATAAGGAGCTTTTGTCCTAAGGTCAATGTGGAGAAACACAAAGCAAGGTTGTTTGCTAAGGGATTTTCCCAAGTGGAGAGAATATGTTTTGGTTAGAGCTTTTCTATAATTGGAAACCATTCACTTATTGGATATTTTATATGATACTGCAACATTCGAGCTTGTGTTTATGAGAATGGATGTAATTGATAGGTTGAGTAATGTATTAGGGTGTTTCTCACAAAAATAAATTATCATGATTGTACTATATATACATATTTTTTTATATTTTTTTGTGTGTGTGTGTGTGCATGCACGCCTTATCATATTTGAGAATTGGAAGATTTAAACATAATTTTAGTATAATATTTTGTTACATATTTTAATGAGGTTCTATGATGCATATGAGTCAATTAGTTTTTAGTTATCTTAAGTTATTCCAAATTATTGGGTATTGGCTCTATTTTCTCATGCTTGAAAAGGATAAAATAACTTACTTTTCATCAAAATTCCAAGGTAAAATAAATAAGAAATACTAAAAAAATACCCTAAGAAAATAAAGATGTTGAGATGTTGAATGGAATATGTACTAAAAATGAATCCTTCAAAAAATGAAATAAATAAATAAGGTATGTAGCTAAAATTTTAATGGAGGATAAGTTGTGATAGATGTTAAGAAGTGATTTTTCTAAGAGAAAAGCAATAAGTGAAGATCAAACAAATTCTCTAGAATCATTGAGGTCTTTGTTGGTCATTATGGGTGACTTCCACATCTATAGAGTCATTTGTTCACTCTAGATTTGAGTTGCATAAGTAAAAATATAGTCTTGATGCACATATTTGATCTCTATAAATCTCAACACATCTTTAATGTCTATATTTATTTTTTCGTAAAATAAATTTGGTTATGTAATCAAGATTTTTGTAATAGTTAAGTTTTTTTTTTTTTAATAAAGGGTAAAAAATTTATTAATAATAAAAAACCAGCATTACATAAGAAAATAGTTGAGAATATATCACCCTTTAGTCAAACCCTCAATTTTTTAATCAAAATTTTAAAAATAATTGAAGACATCAAGAAAACATACAAGAGATGCCCTAAATGTTGATGCAAGAAAAAGTAAGTATATCTTATTGCCTAGTTAATAGATCTCTTATGTTATATTTTGTTGAAAAAATCCCATAAGAGTCTTGGACAAGCAAAAAGAGTTCACTTCAATATAGAGATATTCAATTTCCACAGTTCATGATGAATATTATGATATGCTTCTGGATTCAACTACGTGCATTTTATTTGCATCAACGTTTCAGATCACACTCCATGATCCATCATCAAGATCATGATGATGGATCATGGAGTGTGATCCAAAACATTGATGCAAATAAAATACACGCAATTGAATCCAGAAGCATATCACAATACACTTCAATATAGTTAATTACTTTTTGTGAGTCATATGTTCACGTTCCCAAAGAAAAGAGGTCTGAGTTGGATTTCAAAGTAGTTAAATATATCTTAATTGGCTCTAATGACAATGTGAAGGGATATAAGATTTTGAATCCTATGATAAGAAAAATTGTATACTATCAAAATCTATTATTATGGTTGAGAAACTAAAGGAGAACACAAAGTTAGTCATATAGTTATAGCCAAAGACTAATGAAATTATTCTTAAGACTAAAATGGAGGTTTGTAATGGAACAAATAGCTACATCAACTGCAAATTACTCTTGTGCTTACTATAATGGTAAAAAATATTAGGGTATCCACCACAAGAAGGATGAAAACCACTAATATTTTACTTGGGGACCACTACAATCAAAAGAGGGTTGAATCCAATAGATTTAGTCATAAACCAACAATGATAAGGAATGAAAATACTAATTGGATTCAAGGGGTGAATTTGTTTGCCCTCTTTTGTGAGTTAAATTGTTGAAATTATGGTTTAGTTCTTGAAAATGAAGGTAAAAACACGAAACAATGAGCTATAGTTTTCAGATTGAGGCGCACGCCTAGATCCGAGAAATATAAGTAGACTCTGATCTGATCCCCGAAAGAGCTCCAAAAATGTTGGGACCGTGGCGAAACTCGCCCTGGTCCTCCAAACTATATACACACCAAAAGGGGTTGATTTGTCTCTATAAATAATGTTGATTATGAATATCACAACTCCATACATGTTTCCTACACATAGAAAGAAAGGGAAATAGGTTGGGAATAGGGGCTTATCTAAGTCAAACCCTAGTTTGGAATCAACCTTGAATGAAATATTGCGAATACTGAAATAAATAATGGAAGGATATACCTCAGATCTATAATAATTGATAATGATGCTTTGCTTCTTGAATGTAATCACATATGTTGTATGAAATGGCATGAACATGACAAAACCCTAATCACACACACATGCTTGCATATGAATGATGTAATGTTGCTCCACAATTGATAAATGAAGACTGCAACCTTGAAGACCTCTATAAATGCTTGATGGTGAATGCTTCAATGCTTGAATACTTTATGATTATAATTTCGCCCTTGTATCCTTATCTCCCTATATCCAAATGAGAGGGGAAAACCTCCTTATATACTTTCTCGTCGAAAAATATGTTTATTTTCCGACATAGGCCGACACAAAGAGGGGTTTCCCGCTCAAATTTGAGAATGCTAAAGGGGTTCAAAATGGGGCCCAAATAAGGAGGACCATAGCATGGTGACATGGTCCCAATGAGGACCAAGGTGCCACACCCTGGTCCTATCCTATTTTAGGGTTGTACTAAGCGACCATGTGGTGTATAAAGTGAAAATAAGGCCATATTTGCATGATATAAGCAAAATCAAGTCTTAATTAAGCATTGGGAGACGAACACTAAGGTGAGGGCCCAAAATGTGGACTAAATTGTAAGGGAGTACAATTTAAAATGCTACACTTACCAATAGCTACATCAACTACAAATTACCCTTGTGCTTGTCTACTATGTTTTTCCATTAAGTCTATTCTTATTTAGCACAATCAAGTATATATAGGCATTTATAGAGTGTTTTTCATAGCTCAATTGGAAACCATATCTTGACATTTATTTCTCCTTTAAACTCTAGCCTCAAGTTTTATAATGGTTGAGTCCTCTACTCCTCAAGAAAAAAGAAAACTCATTGAGGAAGTCATTCTCCAAGTTTCTGGATCAACCGATACTCAAAAGAGGATGAAAGCAGGTAGTAGGCCAAAAGACTTCTTAATTGATTTAAATGCAAGGTGTAGAGACCCTATCATCGAACCTTGGGGGTTTCCGCCTATGGAGAAGATGCTACAATAAGAAGAAAGAGGATATTCCAGTCAACAATATATGGAATCTCAATTTGGGGAGGTTAGTTGTCCCTAATGTATCCATCAACATTAACCTTATGAGGGCTATTCTAGGGAGATATAAAGAAGGGACAAGGGAGATATTATCCCATGGGGAAGGTAGGATGGTTGTCATTAACAAAAGAATCATTGAAGAGGGTTTCATGTTAGATGAGTGTCTCATTTGGCCCCTTGATATAGATGAATTGGTTGGGAAATTTAAATCCCATGAGAGGATTTATAGAAGTAGAATCCTAATAATAGGCCTAGGCATTTGAAAAGAATGAAAGGGCCCTAACTCCTGGGGACCTATCTCCATATAGAATTGATTTGTTTGCTAGATATTTTAAAGACATCTATTATGCTTTGTGTCAGGAGCTTGGTATGGATGTTGAGCCTTTTATTCCAAATTGGATGCTTGTCTTGTGCATAGATATTCAAAGTAGAGATCACAATAGGCCTTTTGATTATGCTAGTGTTTTAGCTAAAAGATTGCACACTGAAATTTGTCACGTCAAAGTTGGTCCTTCAATTCCTTTTAAACATTTTTCAATTCTAATGCATATTTTATTATTTAATGGTCTTAAAGTTTGGCATGAGAACCTCGGGGTTTCACCTAGTGTTAAAGGAGAGTGTGTCCCCATTAAAGAGTGAAAAAAATTGTGGGATGTGCACTATAGGCAATCTATTACATTATATTTAAAAATCACTTTGTTAGAATGTTGATGGCTATACTCCAAGGAAGTGTTTCATGGGGACGTAGTGAAAGAGTAAGAAATTTTTTGAGGCCAAAGGACCTTGACCAAGAAATAGGGATTGACCATAATTGGGGGTCATGGTTTTATTTTAAGGATCAAGCTATCCTTAGGATCTTGGTAACATTGTGGCACCAAGGATTCTTTCGATCATAGTCCTTGATAGGGTTGCATTCTTGGAAATTATGCACCAGTTATTTGAAGCAGAGAAATTTGTTATTGGTGGTGTTCATAAAAAGGGATCGTTCGTCGCATCTCAAGTGCAAGATGGAGGGTATCCCTTCACAAACAAGAGAGCATTTGAAACTTTAGATAGTATGCTAAGCAAATACAAATTTCATTTTTCTAAGCATAGATTTTATGAATCTAAGTGGTTCATATGAGGGCTTAACAAAAGGTAAACGCCCTAATCAAGAATGGAATAAAGAAGAGTATCTAATTAGGAACATTACAAAATATGAAGTTCTCAAGCAAAATGAAAGATGGTACAAGATAATGTACTCTGAGAATCTGAAGAAGAGAAGTGATAACTCCTATGCTCCTCATTGGGAGAAAATTCTAATTCCAGAGACCAAGATGAAGGAATTTTTTTATGCCTACAAAGATGTGGATCAAATGCCTCTACCCCATGAGCAACCAAGTGCTCAAGTACCATCTGTAGAACCTAGTCCTTCTCCTATTGAGGTTGAATCTCCATCATCCATTGGGTCACCAATTGGACCAACTTCTCCACCTCATAGCCCTTTATCATTGTCACTTCCACATGGATATGATACCCCTTCCACTATTCCCCCTCTTTCTACAGCCTCACAATCCCCTCTCGCAGTATCTTTCCCACCACCTAAACCTTTTGTTGCCTCATCTTCAAAGAGGCCAATGCTCGTTTCCTCCTCTTCAAGTGGACAACCTATTGTTGTCCCTAAAAGCCCTAGAGTTGTGACACTACTACACATCCTATCCCCTAGAAGGGATATTCCATTTGAGTCACATGAGGGTTTCAACATGCAAGTTGAAAAACCTATGCCGCCTCCTAGGTTTGATACAAGTATAGGAGTGCAAATTGATGATACTTCTCCCGAGAGATCCTTTGATTCTTTCATACTACGGGGAGATCTTACTAATGATGTTAGATTGGCATCTTGTGAAGAAATCTTGGGAGAATGCAAAATAAGATGGTCATTCAAATGAAAAGACTTGATGAAGGAGATAAATAAATATTGAAGGATGAAATGTTGAAGGAAGCAAACACAATTTTGGAAACTATGCATCTTGAGTTAGGAAGACAAATTGTTAACAGAAGTGGAGTCTTACTCTTGGAGGTTTGGGATCTTTTTTTGGCCATTGCATTCGACAACCTTAGGAGGAGGAAAGATATTGATCTTGATAGCTTGGAATCTAAACAAGTAAGAAGCCTAATCTTTGGCTTTGTGTTTGATGACAAGATGGATATATTAGCTATTTAGGCATTGTACTCTACTAGAAACAAGCCATCTATGATATAACAACAAGATGAGTTGTATGGGAAACTTCTTCTTAAGAGAGTTTTAGAGACATCAACTATAGAGGCACACATAATTGGTGGTTAATGTTACCAAATTTTCTCATAAAGTGTCCAGGAGGACTAGTGAGGAAAATAAGATTTTGAAGGAAAGAGTGAAACAACTGGAGGCAGAATTATACTCCAGACCTTCTCAATATCTATCAGCCCCTTGTCACCAGTCCTCAAAGGAGGAATTAGGTCTTAGAAATGACCTTGCCCAAGCTAGGATTGAGAATTCAAGGATGAAGAACTAGGTTGAACAATTCTATAGAGATAAAAAAGGAATGGAGGTAAAGTGAAGCAGTCACTGGTGAAGAGGGACCTCAAAGAGATCAATCAGGACTGGTCATCAAGAGTAAACACAATGAAAACACAAAGATATGATGGAGGCAATGCATAACAGATTGTTTTAATGAATGAAATTTGATTACATCCAACCGGGTTACAACATATCGGCTCACGGGCCTGGTAGAATAGGTCACAACCAGGACCTTGAATCTTATGATATATCTTCTATGCATAGTCTAGCTACTTGATTCTCTCCTTCATTCCAATATGTATATATATATATATATATCCAAAGGATTCAGTCGGCCCAAAAGGGATCAAAACCCAAAGAACAAGACCTAAACGTACAAAATAAACAAGGTCGACCTCCGCCAAGAGATTCCTCCGGAAAATTCAAAGAATGAAATGTAGATCACGGGAGAAGGTTGGCCACACACCAAGGAACATCAGAATCAACGCCCAAGGCTCCACAATCTTTGTAATAGGTTCTGGTAGATCACCAAAATAAGTCTCAAGCAACTAGTAACAAAGGAATCAACTGGTAACAAGAAACTGTCATGGAAACTGGTAGTGATATCTTGCCAGAAAATGATCCAAATGTGATGTGGTCTAGAAGAAAGAAAGATGATCCAGTCTTCAGGTAGAATCCAAATCCACAGGATCTGGTGAGCCAAAATCAAGACACACGGAAAGGAAAACTGAAACTGCAAATAGAAAGGAAAATGTTTTTGGTTGATGCAAGATTGCAATGAACTGGGGATGCTCCTGCATCAGACATCCGAGGTTAATGAAAAAGTGAGCCTCTCACTTTGTCGGGGTCAAAGGAAAACCAAGGTAGTCTACCTCTTCCTGAGAAATCCAAGATGAATCTTCAACTGGTCTATCCTTCCACTTCACAATATATTCCTTATACTCACTACTTCAGGTACTACGCCCAATCCTACTGTCCAAAATATCATCAATCTGATTTGGTTCCTTCTGGGGCAACTATTTCTCCAAGTCTGCAACACTAGTCTTACTGAATTCTGGTTCATGGTACTCATGAAGATCTTCAATGTTGAATATAGGTGAAATACTTAGACTATTCGATAACTCCACTTCATATGCATTTCCAAAACTGAACTTCTTCAAAATCATGCAAGGTCCAAACTTCTTCATTTGCAACTTGTTATAAGTTCCAACCAGGAATCTCTATTTTCTCAGATATACCATCACTTCATCACCAAATTCAAATTCCTTATGTCTCTTTTTCTCATCTACCTTCTCCTTATACTTGTTGTTCATGTCTTCCAAGTGTTGCTTAACCTGAATATGCAATGTTGCCATGTGATCTGTAAAGTCTTCTACTTCTGAACTCCTCTGATATTTACTACTAATGTCTCTCAATTTTGATATACCTCTAGGATGCACTCCAGTAACAATCTCAAAAGGTGTTTTTTGGTACTTCTATTCACTGAATTATTGTAGGCAAACTCTGCTTGTGCAAGAATCAAATCCCAACTTCCAGTTTTATCTCCCACTAAACATCTCAACAAATTTCCCAAACTCCGGTAAACAACTTTTTTCTATCCATCAGTCTATGGATGAAAAGTAGAACTAAACTTCAAATTTGTCTTCGTCTTCTTCCAAAGTGTTCTCCAAAAATAGCCAACAAACTTAGTATCTCTATCTGAAACTATGCTCTTAGGTAATCCATGCAATCTCACTACTTCCTTGAAAAATAGGTCTGTTGCATGCAATGCATCTGATGTCTTCTTACAAGGTATGAAATGAACCATCTTCGAGAATCTATCCACTACCAAAAATATAGAATCATTCCCTCTCAGTGTCTTAGGCAATCCAAGTACAAAATCCATGCTTATATCCTCTTAAGGTCTTACCAGTATTGTCAAAGGTTTATACAATCCCACATTCTGACTACTACCTTTTGCAACTTGACAAAATCTATAACTCTGCACATATTTCTTAACATCCTTATGAATCTGGGGCCAAAAGTATTGCTCACTCACTAATTCTATTGTTTTGTCAATGCTAAAATGTCTAGCTAAACCTCCATTATATTTCTCCTTTATCAGATTCTCCCTCATAGAACTCTTAGGTATGCACAATTGAACTCCTTTGAATAACATCCCATCTTGAAAGAAGTAATCCAACCATTTGCTTCTGTCTACCATAACCAGTTCTCTACATGCTTTCCAAGGTTCTACAAAATACGGGTCATCATCATACAAGGTCTTCAAATCTTCAAATCCTAATATTGTCACTCTCATCTTTGTTAGCAAATTCCATCTCCTACTCAATGCATCAACAACTTTATTAGATTTCCCACTTCTCTTCTTCAACACAAAGGTGTAACTTTGCAAGAATTCTACCCATCTCATATGTCTTTGATTCAACTTACTCTGACTGTTCAAATATTGCAAATCTTGATGATCTGTATACAACACAAACTCTTTAGGCAACAAGTAATGTCTCTGCTTCTTCAAGGCTTGAACTATGGCATAAAATTCCCGATCATACACTGAATATCTCCTCCAGGCATCATTCAATTTCTCACTGAAATAGGCTATTGCTCTTCCTTCTTGACTCAAGACTACTCATATTGTTGTTCCAATTGCATCACAATCCACTTGAAATACTTTATTGAAATCCGGTAAACCTAACACAGGCTGCTCAGTCACTTTCTACTTCAACAACTCAAAACTTTTGTCTGCTCTGGTGGTCCACTTGAATTCCTTCTGATCTCCCCTCATGGTCTCAGTCATAGGGTTACAAAATGAACTAAAATTTCTAACAAACTTATGGTAAAAACTATCCAATCCATGAAATGATCTTTACCTTTCCAATGCTTTCCGGTGTAGGCCACTCAACAATTGCTTTCACTTTCTCAGGGTCCATCTTCAAACCATCCTCAGATATCACAAATCCTAAATAGACTAACTCATCCTTCATGAAAGTATACTTCTTGATATTGATCAACAACTTCTCTTCTCTTAATCTCTACAAAACTTGTCTTAACTGCAACAAATTCTCCTCTTTTGTCTTACTGAAAATCAGAATGTCATCCAAATGCACAATAACAAACTTACCCAAGAATTTCTTCAATACCTCATTCATCAGCCTCATGAAAGTACTCAGTGTACTAGTCAATCCAAAAGGCATCACCAACCATTCATACAGTCCTTCATTTGTCTTAAATGTTGTCTTCCACTTATCACCTTCTCTAATCCTGATCTGATGATATCCACTCTTCAAATCTATCTCCGTAAAGTATTTTGCTCCACTCAAACAGTCCATTATGCCATCCATCCTAGGCAAAGGAAACCGGTATTTCACTATGATCTTGTTTATTACTCTTGAATTAGTACACATCCTCCATTCTCCATTCTTCTTAGGTGATAATACTATTGGCACTACACAAGGGCTCAAACTCTCCCTAATCAAACCTTTCTTCAACAGCTCCTACACTTGTCTATTCAATTCTTCATTCTATGTCGGTGTCAACCAATGTGCAGCTTTGTTAGGCAAACTAGCTCCGGGAACCAAGTCCATGCAATGACTATTACTTCTCACAGGTGGCAATCCATCAGGTATATTATCTGAAATGATGTCCTCATATTCTATCAGCAAATCTCTTATCTCTTCTGGGTGTTCTCCTTCCAGTTCTATTCTCTTAGTCTTCTTAGGAATTAAGGCAAAACACACATTCTCATGTCTCAATCCATTCATGAATTTCCTTCCATCTACTAAACAAATTCTAGCATTCATACAGATTTAATTCTTGAAAGGTTCCTCCAAAAGGCAACAAGGTTTGCTTCATCCCATTGGCCACAATAGTGTATGTATTCTTTCTCCCATCATGTATTGCCTGTCTATCAAACTGCCAAGGTCTTCCCAACAAAAGATGACAAATATCCATAGGCATAATATCACACAAGACTTCATCATGATAATTCCCAATTCTTTATTTTACAAAACATTGTTCACTTACTAACAACTTATGTTCATCCTGAATCCATGCTATCTGATAAGGCTTAAGGTGTTTCAATCTCTCCAATTTCAACTTATTCACCATTTCTTCTGAAACAAGGTTATCTAAACTACCACTATCAATAACAACTTTACAACACTTACCGGATACCTTACATTTGGTCTTGAATAATTTCTTCCTCTACAAGGGATCTTCATCTCCTTCGGTATGACACAAAGCTCTCCTCATCATCAACATTTCTCCATCTTTTGGTTTATTGTCTGTTCCGATGGGGTTTTCTTCCACCACTGCTGCTCTTCCGGTAGTTTCTGCCTTCTTACATTCGAATGCATGATGTCCTTCTCCTCCACACTTAAAGAAGGTTCCTCTAAATGTCCTCTTGTCTTGTCTCCCAAAGTTCTCATTCTGGTAACCATCTGGTTCTCTCCTCCGGTAGAAATTTCTATCATCTTTCCAGTATGAATTACCTTCTTTGCTCACTTCCTTCTCCTTGCTCTGATCTATACAGGTTCCTCTTCCTCCAGTATATCCTCTTCCTCCTTGAAATCTTCCTCCGGTAAACCTTCCACCTCTACCTCTCTATCTCTGCTCATGTCTTTTGTTAAACTTCTCTGCTGCCTTTAGGATATACTGGTAAGCCTCTTCGACACTCTCCAACTTGATCGTACTCAATTCATCTTGTATAGACATCCACAATTCATTCAAATATCTTGCTACTTGTTCAACTTCATCATCAACATGTCTAGATCTGATATTCAACTTGTAAAATGATTCGGTGTACTCCTTCACACTAGATTCCTTCAATCTCAAATTATGCAACTTGTAGAACAAATCCACTTGATAATTCGTCGACACAAACTTCAATTTCAACTTACCAATCATCTGATCCCATGTCTTAATCTTCTCTTTGCCTCTTCTTTGTCTATCAACTCACAAATACTCCCACCAAAGAGATGCATGACCTTTCAACCGGGTACATGCACATTTCACCTTCCTCTCTTCTGTAGTGTTTTCAAAATCAAAATACTTCTCCATCTTTGAGATCAAATCTATCAATTCATCCAAATCTAACTTCCCATCATATTCTAGTGGGGTAGAATGAGGTTAAGTGTTCACCCTACTCAAAACCCTTAAAAACCTTTCCTCATCTGGATCAACCGTCGGTAGGTTTGCTTGTTCCGTTCAGGCTTCTTCTCCTTCATCTTCACTTACATCTTCAATATGTAGGCCTCTTCTTTGGGTTGTCTCCACAACTCTTAACCGGGCTGCTATTCCTTGCAACATATCCATCACAACAGGGTCTGCATTCCCTCGTGCTCCACCATTCCTAGCTCCTCTTTGTGCCATCGTTCACACTAGTCCTCTACAATTGCAAGTCAGATCCGCAATCCGTCACCCTACAAAAAAAATTTAGGACACGCAACCTCCAGAATGAAACTTCACTCTGATACCACTTGAAGCAATCACCGGTGAGGAGGGACCTCAAAGAGATCAATCCGGACTGGTCAGCAAGAGTAAACACAATGGAAACACAAATATATGATGGAGGCAATGCAGAACAAATTATTTTATTGTATGAAATTTGATTACATCCTATCGATAACAACCGGGTTACAACATACCGACTCACAGGCCTAGTAGAATAGGTCACAATCGGGACCTTGAATCTTGTGATCTATCTTCTATGCACAGTCTAGCTACTTGATTCTCTTCTTCATTACATTATAATGCATAATTACAAATATATATATCGATCCAAAAGATCCAGTCTGCCTAAAAGGGATCAAAACTTGAAGAACAAGACCTAACATGCAAAATAAACAAGGTCGGCCTCTGCTAAGAGATTCCTCTAAAAAATCCAAAGAATGAAACGTAGATCGCGCAAAAAATTTGGCCACATGTGGTGCAAGAGCACCCTTCCAGACTCTTTCTCTTTCTTTTTCTTGTTGGTGATATGCTTCTTATGAAGCCTTGTACATGAATAAGAGCTATGAGCTCGTGTGTTAGACTAGGTCCTAGTTAGGGTCCTAGTGGAGATCTTAGGGGTCATGAGTCAGGATTATGATTTTCTTGAGAATGGAGGGTATGTGTGTCTTGGAAGTGTTTAGGGGTTTTTTATAGCATGGTGGTGTCCTTAGGTTGGCCCATTGTGGGTCTAGGAGTCATAAAAAGCAACATGGGGAAAGTTGCTCAAAAGTTGCATGACAACTTTTAAAAGTTGTCAAGCAACTTTTCCACCATAATGTCAATTCTTTAGGTTAGCGTGGAAAACCCCAGTTTGGGCACATAGACTGAGGTATAGGTAGTATAAGTACTTACAAACCCTAAATGAAAGGGTTGGTTGTCAGACATTGTACGACCTTAGCAAGCATAACAGACTGAGATTGTGAAACTGTTACCAGTCAATTTGAATGAAGAAATCAAGCAAGTTAATGGATTGAGTAACGTCTGAATCTGTGTGGAATGTTTGTCATGGTGTAAATATTTTCATTTCAAGAAAATAGTTTAGGTTTTTACTTGCAGAGTGAGTGTGTTTGTAAATAGTCTGTAAACTGTCTTCTTACTGTCCAGTTTTGGACAGGATTGTGTAAATGAAGTCTTAACTCCATTCCCCGTTGTGGAACCACCATGAAACCATGGGGAATGGATGTGAAGACCCTGTACATTAGTCCCAAGCAAGCAGGGCCCTTCAAAATGTAGGAAGGCCAAGAAAAGACCTACTCCTAGGTGAGACTGGACAGTGCCCGGTTAGGAGAGGTCAGATTGCAGAGGTCTTGGAGAGCAAGGTTGAATAGTGGAGAGTGCATCCTTTGGAGGAAGTGCAGAGGAGTGTTTGAAGTAGCATTGGTGTAAAGGAGGAGCCTCCACCAATCCAAACAAGGTGGCTAACACACAAAACCTTCACTGTGACCCAGGCAGACTACAAAACCCCCATAAAACCCTTGTAAAACCCCAAAATTTGCCCTAGGCACTGTACGGCCACTTGGAGACCCAAAACCTAGAAAATCCTTGAGCCCTTGCCAATTGATTGGCAGTCCATTTTGGGAGTTTGGGTTTTGTATGCATCGTTTGTGAGAGAAAGCCCTAGAAGACCGGTTAGGAGGCCTAATTGGTCATAGTCCTTATAGCCATGTTTTGTAAGCAAAATCACAAAACAGTGAAATCGGTAGAAAGGCTGAAGGTAGCAACTCCTTGGGAGCACATGGAGGGATGTAAAACATGGTTTAAGACCTGAAACAACCTTGCTAAGACCTTGGAAAGTGTGGAACAAGATTAGCCCTTATTAGCCATAGTAAGGGATTTTGAGTCTCATGAGTAGGTGAGACCTTAGGAGCAGCAAAGCAACTCATTGGTGGGTGGATTGGGCAAAGTCAGGGGGTTCCTCAAGCAAAGGAAGTCCTAGAGACCCTAGGGTGTGAGGAGAACACCAGGTGATCCAAGGAAAGGATCCAAGAGCATAGACTAGGCTACTCTATCCCAAACCCCATCCCATCAGATTGGTATCAGAGCAAGTGAAAGACTTGTTGGACTGTGTATGTCTCTATATACTGGTGAATCAGTAGGGGAGAATAGAATGGTTATGAATGCAGAGCTGGCTAGAGAGGTGGAAGAGCAAAAGGAGAAGAATAGGCTCCTTGAAGCAGCCATGAGTGAGATAAGGGATAAACAGCAGGAAGTGGTGGATCAGAGAACACGTGAACCTTGGGATGAAGACACCAAGGGTAAAAGCAAGAGAACTATAGACATAGATGACATAATTCCTAAACCAGATCCCTTATTCAATGAAGAACCTTTTGTGAAGGCTATTAAGGCTTTGAACACTAAAGCTTTTGAAGGATTGCCACATTTCAGTGGAAGAATGGACATAGACACTGTTATGGAATGGATTGAGGGCATGGAAAACCACTTTGAGTGTGAGGGAGTGATAGAGGCTCAGAAGGTTAAAGTTGTCAAGTCAAGATTAAGGGGAGCAACTTTGACATGGTGGAAGTACCTGCAAGAAGAAAGGATTAGCATGGGAAAGCTACCAATTGCAAATTGGAAAGCTATGGTGAGTAAGATTAAGGAAAACTACTTAACAGAGGATTATGAAGTCCAACTTCATAAGAAGAGACAAGGATTGAAGTAGAAAGATCTTGATGTAACCTCATACACCGAAGAGTTTCAAAAGCTATGTCTTAGATCAAAGGTTCAAGAAGATGAATCTATTAAGGTGGCTAGGTATCTAAGCGGCCTAAAGTGGAACATACAAGAGGAGATAAGCCTATGGACTCCTACTACTGTTCAGAAATGTCATTAGCTTGCTGTCAAGGTAGAAGAGAGGAACAAAAGGAAAGGAGACTCCCATAACAGGGGTAGAGGCAGAGGTAGAGACCAAGTGAATCACCGAGGTGGTTACCAAAGCAAGACAAATGAGCCAAGAAACCAAGGAGAAGCCAAGTTGACTGAGCATGGTAGTGAGACCAATCTCAGAGGAGGACACTCTAGAAGAAGAGGTGCACAAGGTGGTCCAAATAGGGGTAGAGGTACCGGCAGAGGTAACTCCTATTTTGCAACAATGAAGTGTTACAATTGAGGACAATTGGGACACCTAGCATATAGATGCCCTGACAAGCCTACCACATCAAATAGTGGAAAGAGGGTTGTTTATGCACAAGAAGACTCTTCAAGCAGCAAGACACCGGATGTGGACCAGATTGAATCAGAAGTTGGTGAGAATCTGATGTTCAATAGGATTTTGATCAGATAGCCGGTTAAGGAGGAACCCAAACATAGGAGAGCATTGTTTAGGGTGAGATGCAAAGTTCTCGGTAAAGTGTGCAAGGTGATAGTTGATACAGGCTCAACTGACAACATCATCTCAGAAGAGGCAGTGAGAAAGTTGAAACTCACAAGAATACCCCACACCAATCCTTACAAGGTGACTTGGTTGAACAAAGGACAGAGTGTGCTAGTCAATGAGCAGACTTGGGTAGAGTTTTCTATTGGAGGATATAAGGATAAGATCCTTTGTGATGTGTTGCCTATGGATGCATGTCACTTTTTTCTAGGAAGACCCTTGCAATTTGATCGGAAGGTGATCTATGATGGAGAGGAGAACTCCATATCATTCAAGAAGGATAGCAAGACTTTCAAGATTCAGTATTTGACAAAGGATGAAGATGGCACTTCAAAAACACCTAGTGTTTTAATGGCCACTGGTAAAGAATTCTTGAGTTTGCTAAATGAGGAGAAGATAGTGAAGTGTGCCATCTTTGTGAAGCCAAGTGAGAAAGTAGACAAGTTGCAGGTAGAAGTACCCAAGGAGGTGAAGCAAATGTTGCAAGAGTTTAAGGACATAGTGAGAGATGGAGCACCTGCAACACTCCCACCAAGATGGCCTATAAGTCATCAAATAGACTTTGTTCCCGGTGCATCCTTACCTAACAAGGCTGCATATAAGCTCACACCTGATAAGAATAAGGAAGGAGTAAGGCAAATGTAGGAGTTATTGGAACAAGGACTGATTAAGAAGAGCATCAACCCATGTGCAGTTCTGGTAGTGCTAGCATCAAAAAAAGGAGGTAAGTGGAGACTAGGCACTGACTCAAGAGCAATCAATAGGATTACCATAAGGTATAGGTTTCCTATTCCTAGAATAGAGGATCTAATGGACTGTTTAGGAGGGGCTATGTATTTCACCGAGCTAGACCTTAAAAGTGGTTATCACCAGATAAGAATTAAGGAGGGTGATGAGTGGAAGACTTCTTTTAAAACCACAGATGGATTGTATGAATGGCTTGTGATGCCATTTGGGCTTACTAATGCTCCAAGCACCTTCATGAGGTTGATGAATGAGGTGTTGAAAGACTTCACAGGCAGATTTGTGGTGGTGTATCTAGATGACATTCTCATCTATAGCAGAACCAAGGAAGAGAACATTGAGCATTTGAGGTTAGTTTTAGAAAGGTTGCATGAGGAGAAACTATCCATCAACCTTGAGAAGTATGACTTCTTGAAGCAAGAGGTAGTTTACTTAGGATTTGTGGTGTCCAAAGGAACCTTGAAGATGGATCCAAGCAAAGTGGAGGCAATCTTGAATTGGCCTGCACCTAAAACAGGGACTGAGGTAAGAAGTTTCCATGGATTAGCTCAATTCTATAAGAAATTTGTGAGGAATTTTAGTGGTATATGTGCACCAGTCCTTGACACCATTAAGGGAGGTCTAAAAACTAAGTTTAAATGGACTGAGCAGGCAGACAAAGCATTTCAATTGTTGAAACAAGAAGTAGCCACAAAATCTATCCTTATCCTACCTACGTTTGATAAGCTATTCACCTTGGAGTGTGATGCAAGTGGAGTTGCAGTAAGTGGTGTGTTGAGTCAAGAGGGAAGACCTGTGGCATTTTTCAGTGAGAAGCTTAATGAAGCAAAGAAGAAGCACTCAGCCTATGACCTAGAGTTATATGCATTAGTGCGGTCTCTTAAAAAATGGAGGCATTACCTACTTCCAAAAGAATTTGTAGTGTTCACATACAATCAGGCATTGAGTTACATAAACACTCAAGAGAAGCTAAGTAATAGGCATCTGAAATGGATGGAATACCTCCAATGCTTCACCTTCACCATCAAGTATAAGAAGGGGCAGCTTAATAGGGTGGCATATGCATTGAGCAGGAAGTTGTTGACAGTTCAAGAATTACAGTTCCAAAGCATAGGCATAGAAGGTTTCAAAGACCTCTATGAAGGAGATGAAGACTTTTCAACAACTTACAATGTTTGCAAAGAGTTTGAGAACCATTTCCATGGTGAGTATGCAGATTACACTCTCCAAAATGGTCTCTTGTTCAAGGGTAACCAGTTGTGTGTACCTAGAGGATCCATGAGGGAGAACCTCATCCAAGAGAAGCATAATGGCAGTTTAAGTGGACACTTTGGGATTAATAAGACCCTAGATTTAGTACAAAGGTACTACTATTGGCCAAAGTTGCCAAGGGATGTGAAAAGATATGTAGAACAATGTGGAGTATGCCAAAGAGCCAAAGGTGGATCAAGCAATGTTGGTTTATATCAACCATTACTGGTTCCTAACAGACCTTGGGAATGTATAAGCATGGACTTTGTAGTAAGACTTCCCAAGACAAAAACAGGTATGGACAACATCTATGTGGTAGTAGGTAGATTTTCCAAAATGAGTTATTTTATCCCATGTAAGACTACACATGATGCAAGCTATGTTGCACATCTCTTCTTCAAAGATATTGTTAGGATTCATGGACTCCCTTTAAGCATTGTTTCAGACAGGGACAACAAGTTCATGGGTCATTTTTGGCAAACATTATGGAGGAGACTAGGAACTAACTTGTCATTTAGCTCAGCTTACCATCCACAAATAGATGGTCAAACTGAAGTCATCAATAGGGTGTTAGGTAACCTGTTGAGGTGTTTAACTAAGGAATATGGCCAGACATGGGACCTAATCATTTCTCAAGCAGAGTATGCATATAATGACAGTGTGAATAGAACCACTGGTAGAAGTCCTTTTGAGGTTGTCTATGGCAGACATCCAAGAGGAGTATGTGAGTTGAGAGACCTTGGTAGTTTGGAAGTGAAGAGTGGGCAAGCAGAAGACTTCACTCAAACCATCAAGGAAGTTCAAGAATAGGTTAAGAAGGCCATCCTTGAATCCACTCAAAAACTAAAAGCCAAAGTGGATGAGAAAAGAAGAGAAGTTCAGTTTAAGGTGGGTGACTATGTGATGGTACATCTGAGCAAAGCTAGGATGCAAGGAGGTAAGCCTACTGAACTACAGATGAGAAGAGTAGGACCTTGTAGAATCTTGTCGCAATATGGTAAGAATGCCTACAAAGTTGACCTGCCTTTAGATTTAGCTATATCACCAGTCTTTAATGTAGCTGACTTGATCATGTATAAGGGTGAGATAGAAGGGCAGACTGAGAACCAAGCCAAGGTACTGCAGGACCTTGATGTTAATGTCTTACCACAGGTGAAGAAGCCTAAAGTAGAGGAGATCTTGGAATCAAGGGTGAAGAAGTCAACTAGGCATTAGGTCTACATGGAGCATTTAGTGAAATGGGCATATCAACCAGTATCAGAAGCTACATGGGTGGAGGAGAGTAGGTTCAAGGCACTTGGAATAGACCCGACTCTCATCTCTTCTTCTTTTTCTTAAATTGTGTGCAGAGGGGGAGTATGGTGCAGGAGCACCCTTCCAGACTCTTTCTCTTTCTTTTTCTTGTTGGTGATATGCTTCTTATGAAGCTTTGTACATGAATAAGAGCTATGAGCTCATGTGTGCTAGACTAGGTCCTAGTTAGGGCCTTAGTGGAGATCTTAGGAGTCATGAGTCAGGATTATGATTTTCTTGAGAATGGAGGGTATGTGTGTCCTGGAAGTGTTTAGGTGTCTTTTATATCATGGTGGTGTCCTTAGGTTGGTCCATTGTGGGTCTAGGAGTCATAAAAAGCAACATGGGGAAAGTTGCTCAAAAGTTGCATGACAACTTTTAAAAGTTGTCAAGCAACTTTTCCACCATAATGTCAATTCTTTAGGTTAGCGTGGAAAACCCTAGTTTGGGCACATAGACTGAGGTATAGGTAGTATAAGTACTTACAAACCCTAAATGAAAGGGTTGGTTGTTAGACATTGTACGGCCTTAGCAAGCATAACAGACTGAGACTGTGAAACTGTTACCAGTCAATTTGAATGAAGAAATCAAGCAAGTTAATGGATTGAGTAACGTCTGAATCTGTGTGGAATGTTTGTCATGGTGTAAATATTTTCATTTCAAGAAAATAGTTTAGGTTTTTACTTGCAGAGTGAGTGTGTTTGTAAATAGTCTGTAAATTGTCTTCTTACTGTCCAGTTTTGGACAGGATTGTGTAAATGAAGTCTTAACTCCATTCCCCGTTGTGGAACCACCATGAAACCATGGGGAATGGATGTGAAGACCCTGTACATTAGTCCCAAGCAAGCAGGGCCCTTCAAAATGCAGGAAGGCCAAGAAAAGACCTACTCCTAGGCAAGACTGGACAGTGCCCAGTTAGGAAAGGTCAGATTGCAGAGGTCTTGGAGAGCAAGGTTGAATAGTGGAGAGTGCATCCTTTGGAGGAAGTGTAGAGGAGTGTTTGAAGTAGCATTGGTGTGAAGGAGGAGCCTCCACCAATCCAAACAAGGTGGCTAACACACAAAACCTTCATTGTGACCCAGACAGACTACAAAACCCCCATAAAACCCTTGTAAAACCCCAAAATTTGCCCTAGGCACTGTACGGCCACTTGGAGGCCCAAAACCTAGAAAATCCTTGAGCCCTTGCCAATTGATTGGTAGTCCATTTTGGGAGTTTGGGTTGTGTATGCATTGTTTGTGAGAGAAAGCCCTAGAAGACCGGTTAGGAGGCCTAATTGGTCCTAGTCCTTGTAGCCCTTTTTTGTAAGCAAAATCACAAAACAGTGAAATCGGTAGAAAGGATGAAGGTAGCAACTTCTTGGGAGCACATGGAGGGATGTAAAACATGGTTTAAGACCTGAAACAACCTTGCTAAGACCTTGGAAGGTGTGGAACAAGATTAGCCCTTATTAGCCATAGTAAGGGATTTTGAGTCTCATGAGTAGGTGAGACCATAGGAGCAACAGAGCAACTCATTAGTGGGTGGATTGGGCAAGGTCAGGGGATTCCTCAAGCAAAGGAAGTCCTAGAGACCCTAGGGTGTGAGGAGAACACCAGGTGATCCAAGGAAAGGATCCAAGAGCATAGACTAGGCTAGTCTATCCCAAACCCCATCCCATCAACATGCCAAGGAATATTGGAATCAACGCCTAAGTCTCTTCAAGCTTCAAAATAGGTTTTGGTAGATCACCAAAATAGGTCTCAGGCAACTAGTAACAAAGGAATCAATCGGTAACAAGAAACTATCATGGAAACCGGTAGCGATATCTTGCCAGAAAATGATCCAAATATGATGCAGTCTAGAAGCAAGAAAGATGATCAAGTCTTCAAGTAGAATCCAACTTCATAGGATCCGGTGAGCCAAAATCGAGACACACAGAAAGGAAAATTGAAACTACAAACATAAAGGAAAATATTTTTGGTTGATGCAAGATTGCAATGAACCGGGGATGCTCCTGCATCATAAAGGCTACAACAGAGATGATAAAATCTCTTATTCAGTTTAGATTTAATTAATCCTTAAGCATGCAAAGATAGCATGGGATGAATATAAAGAGATGATGGACTTTTATCAATCCCATTTAAGGTGGAAAAGATGCATTGCCTATTCTATTTCTTATTTGTAGATATTTGTAAAGGGTCTATATATTTACCTAGTTAAACCCCTACTAGAATATTTACAAGAGTTACTTAATGAGATGAGGACAAAGTTGTATATTTTTATTCAGATGTTCTCTTATCACAAGTTGTGTACAAGTTTTATTATCACAAAGCTCAGAGGTTTTCAAAGTTTGGTTGTTTGTCACATGCCCCCTTTGTTTGACCGATAGAAGAAGGAAAAGGAGGGAATAAAGGAGTTAAGGCCAAAGTCTAAATGAAAATACAAAATCAAGAAATCCATGGACCAAATATTGGAAGATATACTTACAGACAAAGCTCAAGTGGTGGGAAAATTGGATGCATATATGAATGCATTATCCAAGTTTGAAACAAGGCTCATCAAGATGGAGTTGGCAGGAGGAGAAATCAACAATGAGGACTACCAAATACATCTTAATTGCATTAAAAAATTTAAAGAGGAGGGAGTTCTCAATTTCTAACTTTTTCCTTTTTTTTTTGTTTCTTTGGTTAAACATTCTTAAAATTTTGAATTAGGAACTAGTCGTTAGTTCCCACCCTTTTTTAAAAAGTTGTATTTCTTATTCCTTTAGTTTGATAAAGATAGTAGATAGATTTGATCTTGTTAAAGGATTTATTTATAATCATGTAAAAAATATTTTGATGTCAGATTGAAAAGGATTTGAACATTAAATGTATATCTTTTAAAAAATGTAGTAAGCTACTCTTTGTCATGGTGGTTTTGATAGGTCTACAAGGTTATTAGATTTCTCAACTTGATAAGCGAGTTCATATGAAGGAGAAGGCTCCTGATCATCTACAACGACTACCACCTGCGAATAATGAAAAAGAATGTATGTATCATGTCAACAACACAAAAAGGTCTTTTGTTTTCTTGTGTGTCGGGCGGTCACCTACTTCCATAAAGAATTTTGTAACAGACCCAAAGCTTGTTTGCATCCTTTTCTATAAAAGGATATTCAAGGCCTTATTTTCTCTCTCTCGAATTTTCTTATTTTTTCCAAAGCACTTCATAGAAGTTTTAGTTATATAGTTTGTCTATAAGTTTATAATACGATGATATGTTTGGTCTTTGTTTACTACTCAATTTTGTTTATGGATAAGGTCTTCCTATGAAGCACATGTAACTTTAGAAACATGTTAGAATCAAATTCAATGGTTTTCAAGTTATCTCCAATGTGTTTTGAAAAATCTTATGAAATTAGGAGTTGAGGACTTTTTGATTTTGTCTTTGCACAAGTGATGCTTATGCATATTTGATTTTTGTTTCTTCTAAAGTAGAAGACTAAATACTTGAATCAAACATAAGGATTTTCTTGTATTCTCATCGGATGACAAGTATGACTTGCAAACTCATTATTGTGCCTTGGTTAATATTAGGTTTTAGTCAAGGGGATGTGGATGTTTCTAGTTAGGAAATTGTAGTTGTTTTATATGTTATACTTTGTTCATAACTTTCTCAGCCAAATGGATAGGTATTGATCATGTTTATTGTATTATTAACTTTAACATATCATAAAAAACTAAAGTGAATATCTTTTTCATGTTGTTTACTTTAACTCTATTTTACTTTTTAGCTTCATAATTAGGATTACCTGTTCTCAAGGTTTTCAAAGCTCGTAAGTTAGGGATATAGCTACACCCACCTAAATTATAGACCCTCTGATGTCCACAATTTGAGAACAATATATTGTTGCAATACCTAAATATAAAGGAATTAGGATCAAACAATATTGATGAAAGGTCCACCCACCCAGTTCTAACAAAGCTTGAAGTATAGAGGTTTGTGATTAGCTCCTTATCCCTAGTTACAATCCTGTCAGTTGAACTTTGATCCATGTCCTTGTATATTGAAGTTGGTGTGTAGGGGAAAAAGCGAGACTAGGTTAATCATGCCCTAATCCTACCTTTTGACACACATTACGGAATACGAAAGAGCCTAGAGATATCGCACAATTGGCTACTTATTTTTGTGAAAGAGAGAACCACGGGATATCTATTAGGATTTCTATTCCCTTGTTGAAATTGTAAGATCAAGTAATGCAAGTTCAAACCCTAATCTCAAAATGCAAGTATGAACTAATAACAAGATTGCAGAATTGAGATTAAACAATGAACAGCTATAAGTACAAGGATGAAATAAGAATGCAGATATGTACCCGGAGTCAAAATCGGACTGAAAATGTTTGGGACGGGGGCGCGGGCGCCACTGTCCTGAAAACTGCACCGGAAACCACTGTTCTGCACTCTGAAACACTGTCTGGAAACTGTCTGTACACTGTCTGTCCAGAGGACCAGGGCGCCCAGCACCTCTGTCCCAGGGACCAGGGCGCCCAGCGCCCCTGTCCTGGCAGGACCAGGGCACCCAGCGCCCCTGTCTCGGTCTTCTGCTCTGCAATTTCACACAGAGTGTTGTCCCAACTTTCTCTCTCCGGATCTGTATCCCGCAGCGTCGTCCGAATCTCGAAACCTGCAATAATATCTGAAAAGGGGGATGGGCGGCTATATAGGGTTTTGCCTTAGTCAAACCCCCGCTTCGGTGATTTCCACCTCCACGAATAGCCAAGTTGTTTTGTAAAATGTATTGTGTGTGCAGACCTAGTGTGTGTGCAAGGTCCAAAATGCAAGAAAGCAAACTAGAGCAACCTAGAAAGTAAACCCTAATTGCTTGTAAATGATAATGTAAATGCTCTAAATCAAGATGCAATGTGATCTAAAGCATGAATAAATGATGTACCAAAGCTTGTGCAAAGACATGAAAACAATACGAAATCATACCCAACCCTCAAGGGAGGAGTACAAGCCAATCTTCAGTCGGTAATCTCCTATTGTTCTTCAATGTCTTCCAAGCCCTAAGTGGATGAATGAATTTGATAGATGCTTGATAGAATGATGTTGAATGTTGTTGAAGTCCTCAAAGATCTGCTCTTTCGCTGCATATGGAGTTCCTGGAAACAAAAATCCCATCCTTCCAAATGAAGAAAGAGAGCTCTTATGTATGAAACCCTAGGTCGTAAATTCGTATTTTGGCCGACCTAGAGATTGAATATCCCACCAATTTCTTGGGGTTAAGCTTTATTTTATGATTGGATCGTGCTCCTAAAATTTCGGGAAAAATGCCCGGGACCATGTGCACCGGGCACCACGGTCCCGACAACTTTTCACCAAATTTTCAGGGTCGTCGGATATGATGATTTTAGAGAGAATCCCGAAGTTACAGGTGATTTCGAGATGTTTTGACCCCGAAACCAAGCCCCCAAGTTCGGAATAGGACTTAATTAGGGTTTTTGATTAAGTGATGTATTGGAGGAATAAAATGCGAAGGGCGCGCTTTAGTGAAAGGGCCCAACTTTATGATGTAGAGAATGATGAAATAGGAACCTTAGACCTAATTAATTTGATTAATTAAGTGCTTAAGGAGAAATGCAATGCAGAATGTAAAATGCACTAAGGCGGGTGCTAAACTAGGTGTGAAATTGTACCACCCTAGCGAGTGCATACAATTTACGACGCTACATTTAGCCCCCACTTTAGCGGTCATATGAGTACTACGTGCATATGCAAGCTAAAGTACAGAAAAGTAAACATCATTTGAAAAAAGGATATATCCATAAGTTGTCGGACGAAGCCCCCAGCGGTATCTGCAGTACACAGTTAGGAACCGCACCCTACAAAACAAACGTTAGATCACAAAATCACCTAATGCTTACTAGGGAAAGTAATGAAATCTGTGAGTAGCTATATGCCCTCCCCTGTTTCGACTTGCTTATTAGGGAGGTGAAACAGGGTAGCATGTTTACTTGCGACAAATTGTGTAAGAGAGTATTGATGAGGGGTGTTCACTAAATAGGCTTCATCAGAGCACTTTTTGGAACATCCTGAGAGTAGGGGAAGGAAAGTATGATTCCAACGCAACAAACGGCTCGAAAATTGCATCTCCCAAACTCAAGTTATGATAAGATGAATGACAGAGGGAAAATTAGGGTTTCAAAAAGTAAGAACAAGTAAACGAGAGTATATACCTCGAAAGTGACACTTGTATTCGTCACTTTGTCGATTTAGAATACTATTCAGTGCAGTGGATCCCACCTAGCCGTCACCATGCCTTCACGACGACCGGAGCGTCCCACGAGGATCGAGATCCTGCGCCAGGCCGTGATCGACGACGAGCCATTGGACAAGGTGAGTTGACTGAACGTTTGACTTTTGATTTTTTGCATGTTTGACTTTTTCGTGATTGTATGCGGGCCTCGAAGGCTGACCGGGGCCCACCCAGGGCACCATGGTCCCTGAGGGGCGCCCTAGTCCCCCCAGGGCGCCATGGTCCCTGCAGGGCGCCATGGTCCCCTCAGGGCGCCATGGTCCCTGACAGGGCGCCATGGTCCCCAATCAGGGCCTGGCGAGAGGTTCCGGGGCTAGCATACGATGTGTGACGGTTTGCATTTGCGATTTCGATGATCGAGTACTGATTATCGTCATGTTTTCGTGTTGTAGGGTCTCCCGTACATGAGAGAGCACACAGCGGGACATATTCTTCGCACTTTGCGAGATCAGATTCCACGGCTGACTCAGTCAGAGAGAGACACACTATCGATTGTAGGATTGTGGTACGTGATTTTGATGCCGGCCATTCGATTTCATCCTGCGATGCTGATGGCCTTGATGGAGCGATGGGATCCTGACACATGCACCTTTCACCTTCCAGTAGGAGAGCTGACGGTCACACTCGAGGATGTGTACCGTATATTTCGTCTTCCTATCAGAGGAGCGACAGTTACATATGCGACCGATCGGTCAGCGGAGGATCATCAGAGAGAGCAGGTGTATTGCATAGGGAGAGTCATGCCGAGCGAGACGAGAGGTCGCATCATGGTCAGCTGGCTCTTACATCCTACAGGGGAGGTACCACTTCTGAGATGCCTTATGATAGCCATCATAGCACTAGCCGTCTACCCTAATGGGCGAGGGACACATATGCATGGGGGCCTCACATGGTGTATCAGAGCGATGGAGAGACACAGGAGAGTGTATGCTTGGGGTCGGAGTATGCTTGCGCATCTCTATCACGACCTTGGGGAGTATGTATTCGGACAGGGTTGTAGTTTGATGACATGCACACTTCTACAGGTGTGGATTTTAGAGCACTTCACATGCACCAGGCCCGTCGGCTTTCCACTGAGTACAGCGAGCGAGCGACCTAGGGTGTTCGCTTATCCACTTACCAGAGAGTGGAGATTTGGCGATTTGTTGTATTGGAGAGTGATTATTGACAGACTGACATCCGAGGTGATAGTGTGGAGACCTTACCTACTGATGCACAGATGGGATGGTATGGAGAGACAGTTAGGATGTCTACAGAGGAACCGCCTACTGCGAGGACGATATGCACACATCATAGTCCCTTTCTACTTTGACCGAGTACGGAGGCAGTTCGGACTAGAGCAGTGTGTTCCAGCCGATGTGCCCATCTATACTTGACACTCACGGGTCCTTCCCAGACCTGGAGCAGTAGCGAGACCGACGGTAGATGATATTGAGACGATAGATTTAGAGGGATCTGATCAGGATGTAGTCACTGACTATTCTACAGAGCCTGGAGCACAGCGTAGATATGTTTCATGGTTCATGAGATCATATCCAGGTCCTATCTTTCCACCAGATCATCCGACAGGCTATCCAGGCCCATGGAGACATGGAGACCGAGACGAGGACGAGGGATCCAGGTCAGAGGAGCCAGAGGAGGGAGAGGATCATGAGGAGGCGGAAGATCCTGATCCACCTACAGGCGATCAGCCCAGTGACGAGGAGGAGGAGGATGAGGATGCAGATAGAGAGGAGGACGAGGAGGATGCAGGTGATGATGCGGATGAGGATGAGGACGAGGAGGACGACAAGGAGGAGGATAGAGATGATGAGGAGGAGTCGGATGCAGCTCCCCACCATTCAGGAGATGATACCATAGCTCTGGATCCACCCCCTATTCTCCAACAGGGGGAATAGGAGGCGATACGGAGACCTGTCACCAGTACCGTCTAGCCTACACCCATCGTGGATAGAGTATATGAGCGAGGGGAGCCTAGCGGTTCTCAGTCACAGATACTACCATATCATGATCCCTACTGGCGCGAGGGAGATCCAGGTATAGTAGGTTTATATTGATTGATTAATGTTTTGATGATAAAGAATGGTACTAACACAAAAATCTATTCTACTGCCACAGCTAATGTGCAGGAATGGCGTTCCTTGATTCAGCAGGCAATGACAGACATTTCCATGATAGCACAGATCCCCAGTTCCTCACAGATTGCCTATAGGCCTCAGGGGAACGCGGGTTGGCATGAGGATTTGTTTTTCCCATTCCGAGTACAGGTAGATATATGGAGGGAGAGAGAGAGAGTCCTATCAGAGGACCTCCAGCAGGCACGGCAAAGAGAGAGAGTCCTATCAGAGGACCTCCAGCAGGCGCGGCAGAGAGAGAGAGTCCTATCAGAGGACCTCCAGCAGGTGCGGCGAGATCTAGTAGCGGCCCAGACCGAGGCTACCACCTATCGTGCGATCCTTATGGATAGGGATCGTAGGAGTTCCTCTCGGAGTCACTCACGATCTGTATCGCGCTACACACCCATGGGTCCACCTCCACGGCCAGATCAGGAGGGAGCATCCAGTCGACACTCTCCAGCCACTAGCCCTAGGGATAGGAGATGATTGTATGATGAAGGAGAGGTCACATTTTGGATATACAGTGACCTATGTTTGTATACGATTCACACATATATATGTATATATACATGCTTCTCTTTTGTCTCAAATGTGTTATCTTTAATGCCTAAAACAATGTATATTTTGTTTTGATTAAATCTAATACATTTGGTAAATGTACATGTATGTTCAGAATTTAATTTCCATGTGATTGATTTCTCAATGCTCCATGATTAAATTGATACATGTGTGACTTAATTAAAATATTTAATCAAGTACGACATTGATGATAAGGAAGGAATATGCATTAAGTCTAAGAATCATATAACTAATGTGATTTAATTTTGAACTTAAACACAACATGATACGATTCTACTTAACACATAAAGACATTGTATAATATGCTAGCATAATGAAAAATGTAAATCTTTTACAATTTACATAAATGAATTCAAGACAAACTATAAAGTAAGAAGACATGCTTGTCAGGAACGAAGCAATATAGATTAACATAACATTTAATTCTATTTTGCTTTAATTAAGAAATACTAACATATTATCCAATGTTGAAGAATTGAAAAAGAAGATAGATGAAAAATGAAGAATTAAACATAATATCTACGCAAGTGCATAGCATTAATAGGTTCTTTAAGAGGCATACCGTCTACATCCGCTATTTTGTAAGCACCTGATCCATAATCCTCAATAACGATATATGGTCCAAGCCAATTAGGACTAAATTTTCCCTTTTCTGCAGGTAAGGCATTCACATTGCGCTGATTCTCATAAAGGACTAAGTCACCTACTGAGAAGGAACGTTGAATAACCTTGTCATTATAGCTTCGTTGTAGAGTTTTGTGATACGCTTGAATATGCTCAAGAGCGTTTATGCGCTGTTCGTCAAGCATCTCAAGCTGTTGAAGTCGTTGTTCCCTATAAGAGTCATCATCTACTATACCTTTGAGATAAACCCTCAGTGATGGAATTTCTAACTCTAAGGGCATAATAGCATCAACACCATAAACAAGATTATAAGGAGTAGTTCCTGTAGCAATTCGTACACTCGTTCGGCAGGCCCAAAGAGCATAGATCAGCTGATTACTCCAATCCTTACCATGCTTATTCACGGTTTTACGAAGAATTTGTTCAATTATCTTATTGGATGATTCGGCTTGGCCATTTGATTGAGGATAATATGGTGTAGAAAATCGATGTTTGATATGATACTTCTCGAGGAATTTCTTCACATCCTTGTTTTTAAACAATGTCCCATTATCTGAGATAATAGTGGAAGGTATCCCAAATCGAGAAATGATGTTTTCTAGAAGAAATTGACAAATCACTTCAGCAGTAGTAGAGCGAAGAGGAATAGCTTCTACCCACTTCGTAAAGTAATCTGTTGCAGTTATAATGAAGGTGTGTCCTTGAGATGAAGGAGGAGAAATTTTTCCAATAAGATCCAAACCCCATGCGGAGAAAGGCCAAGAAGCTACTTGAGAACGAAGTTCTTGGGCAGGAGCATGAATCAGATTATTGTGTTGTTGACATTGATGACATTTTTTAACAAATGAAAAGGAATCCTTCTGCATAGTTTGCCAATAGTATCCCATACGAAGCAACCTATGAACCAGGGATTTGCCCCCAAAATGCCCCCCACAGGCACCTGAATGTGCCTCTTCAAGAGCAATAGGGATTTTCGACTTGTTAAGACAATGGAGGAGAAGACCATCATAACCCTTTCGATAAAGGACATTAGAAAGGATGATATATCTAGCAGACAACTTGCGGATTCTAGCCCTAGTGTTCCTATTAGCGGAATCAGGAAAGGTACCATCGGTCAAATATCTTACGATATGCGAGAACCATTCATCTGAGTCTACAAAGTCACAACATGTTATCAAGCTAGAATCATCCTCAATAGCTGGAGAAATAAGATTGTGAATAACGAAGTTAAGATCGACCATAGGGTCCTTTAAAGATACTAGAGAAGCCACACATGCCATTGCATCCGCATGTCGATTATCTTTTCGAGGAACGGGTTCCATGGTATAAGAATCGAAATTTTGTAATAAAGAGATAACAAGATCTTTATATTGTGATAGTTTGTCTTGTTTTGCTTGATACACTCCTGTTACCTGTCTTATAATTAATTGCGAATCTCCATAGATATGTATGTGTTTTATATTCAGAGCCAAGGCTGCTTTTATTCCTGCTATAAGAGCCTCATACTCAGCAATGTTATTGGTACACAGGAAATTTAGACGATAGGATAAGGGAATAGGTTTCTTTGTAGGAGAAATCAGAACAACCCCTGCCCCTGATCCCGTACGACACTTAGAGCCATCAAAGTACAACTCCCAAGTTTCATCTTTCTCTATAGAAAGAATAAAGTCGTCAGGAAAGGATTCAGGGTTAGGGAAGGAGAAAGGTGAAGGGGCCTCAACTAAGTGATCGGTCAACGCTTGTCCTTTAATTGCTCTTTGTGAAACAAATTTAAGGTCAAATTCAGTTAACATCATAACCCACTTAGCTAGACGTCCTGATAAATCAGTTTTAGAGAAAAGATGCTTCAAAGGATCAAACTTAACCACGACATGGACTTCTGAATTTAAAAGATAATGTCTCAATTTCTGAGTCGCAAATACCAAGGCCAAGCATTGTCTTTCTATCGCAGAATATCGGGTCTCATAATCGAGTAAGGTACGACTTATGTAATAAACCGGACATTCCTTACCATCTTTATCATGTTGTGCCAACAATGCTGCGAGAGCATGAGAGGAAGCAGCTGTATACAGAAGGAAGGGTTTAGAAGGTTCAGCAGGTTGAAGAATAGGAGGACTAGCCAAATACACTTTTAAATCTTCAAATGCTTGCTGACAATCCTCATTCCATTGAAAAGTGATATCCTTTTTAAGAAGTTGAGTAAAAGGAAAGGTACGATCCGCAAGCTGAGACACGAACCTACGAATAGCTTGAATCTTTCCTTGTAAGCTTTTAAGTTGAGACACATTTCTAGGAGGTGGCATGTTGACAATAGCATCTATTTTCTTAGTATCCACCTCAATCCCACGATGCGAAACTATGAATCCTAATAGTTTTCCACTATCCACACCAAAAACACATTTTCGGGGATTCAAGCGCATGTGATATTTACGAATTCTTTCAAAAATTTGTCGGAGGATTTTAACATGATCCATGCGAAGAAAAGATTTGGCCAAAATATCATCAACATAATCCTCTAAAATCTTATGCATATAATCATGAAAGATAAGGGTCATCGCTCGTTGATAAGTTGCACCGGCGTTTTTAAGTCCAAAAGGCATCATTATCCAACAAAACGTACCCCAAGGAGTGGTGAAAGCAGTTTTGAATTGATCTTGAGGGTTAATAAAAATTTGATTGTAACCTGAAAAACCATCCATGAAGGATAACAAGGCATGTCCTGCCGTAGAATCAACTATCATGTCAATGTTTGGAAGAGGGAAATCATCTTTCAAGGAAGCTTTATTCAAATCTCGAAAGTCAGTACACATTCTTATTTTGTTGTCTGGTTTAGCCACAGCGACAATATTTGAAATCCATGGGGAATAGTCAATAGGGCGGATAAATCCAGCCTCCAATAATTTTTCAATCTCAGCCTTAACAAGCAGAGCCACCTTAGGATTCATTTTTCGAATCTTTTGTTTCACGGGCTTAGCGTCAGGAACTAAGACAATATTATGAGTAACGATCTTAGGATCTATACCAGGCATGTCAGAATATGCCTAAGCAAAGATCTCAGGGAATTCATGCAATAGTTCTTCATATTGTTTTTGTTCTTCTTCATCCAAACATTTCCCAATTTTAATGACTTTCTCTTTATTGCAAGGATCCATCTTAACATCAATGGTGTCACTTATGAGAAGATTACTTTGTTGAGGAGTATCCTTTAACTGAGGGAATTCTTTCACAATCTTATCGTTATCAATCTCTTTTCCAAAATAGGCTTCGGTGTTCAAACAATAAGGGAGTCCCCTATTGTGATGATAACGACGAAGAGTGTCATAGGCTCCCAAGAACTCAGCTAAAGCATCATCGGTAGGGAAGATATCCAAAGCACAATCACCCAAAGAATCCTCGTCAATATACTCAGGGTGTTGTATTGATAGAGATGTAGAAATAGCATTAACACTAATGCATGGTCTTTTAGAAGCTTTAGTACGTCTGCAGGGATTATAGCCAAGTCCAAAGGCATAATTGTGAAAATTAGTCTCTAGAGGAACTCTTATCCCTTGTTCATTAGCACCACAACCTTTTCCATGATACCCATGCTTAGCGAAAATGCGAAAACCACGACCATAACGATCAGCCATTTCAGGAAGAGAAGGTGGTTTTTCATAAGACAAAGAATCAAACTCTTCATAATTATAGATGTGAGGAGAAGAAGTTTGAGAAGCAGCCACAAAATTATTACTCATAGATTCAGGTAAGGTTGATTGATTTTTAGCTTCTTCTTTCTTTTCAACTTTATAATTTTCAGCTTCTTCCTTCTTTCCAACTTTAATTTCTCTAGAAGGAACCTTATATTCACCTACAAAGGTAGGGTTAAAATCAAGAGATCCCCAATCATCTTCTGCGAGAACCTTCTCAGGATCAAAATCCTTTTCATGTGTATTTTCAAGTCGAGAAGGATCTTCTCCAGGAGTTCCAGACTCATCCGAAGGATTTTGATCATTGGAGAACGAAGACTCATCGATAGGTTTCTTGTTTAAAGAGTCATCACTAGACGAGGATGGCTTAGAAGAATCTCCTTTGGAATTAGATGTTTGTAGACAAGCTTGAAAATTAGTATCACCCATCAAGGTGTATGTCTTATTGTTATAAATGAATTTAACTTGTCTATGCAATGTAGAGGGGACAGCTTGCATGCTGTGAATCCAAGGCCTCCCTAATAACAAGTTATATGTTAAATTTCCAGGCATAACATGGATAGGAGTAGGCAAAGTAACAGGTCCCACTGTGAGAGGTAAGGTGATGATACCTAATGAAGTCTTAGCCACATTGTCAAAGCCACGAATGGGACGAGAGTCAGGCTCCATAAGAGATGTATCCACATTCATCTTATGCAATAAATTAATGCTACACACATTAAGGCCAAAGCCATTATCTACTAGTGTTCGTCTTATAGCAGTGTCTTTCATGACAACCACAATCATCAAGGGATCATATTTTTGTTGAATTTCACTAGTAGGCAACTCATCTTGGGTAAACACAATTTGAGCTTTAGGATTCATCACAGAGTTAACAAAAGATGCTATATTACTAGATGTATTCGGTGGAGGAACATTCAAATCTTTCAAGGCATCTTGTAACATTCCATGATAAGCGGAAGAAGTTTGAATCAAATCCCAAAGGGATATCTTAGCAGGGGTAGCTTTGAGTTGTTCTATGAGATCATATTCCTTACCCATAACTTGCGAAATACGGGGAGCTTGAGGAAGAATTGGTTGAGGATTAGGAAGAGAGACTGGAATAACAGGAGGAGGATTAGGTTGCCTATTATTTCTGGTATGATAGGTATGGGCAACCGCATGATAACTCTCTCTAGTTATTTGCTTAGCATAATTGTAAGGACTTATAGGTTTTCTTCCTTGCACGGTGATGATTGGTTTATTCGGAGTACGAAAGGAATCATGATCATACCTTCCTTGGACAGTAAGGAGAGGAGTTTTAGGAATGTGAAAGGTGGGAGAAGGATAAGCACCTTGGACTTCAAAGAGAGGCTTGTTATATTCATTCAAATTTATCATGTTAACCAATTTAGAGGTCTTGTTTTTGTTTAAAGGTTTCGACAAAGCCACTAAGTCATCAAGAGCATCATCCAACAAAGCATGATCATATCGGTTAAAAGGTTTGTCTTTTGATTCAAAAGGAGACATCTCCTCATAGAGGGGATTATTGAAAACAACCATGTTACTAGATTCAGGAGAAGAGTGGATAGGAATGTATCCTTGAGAGGAACCATTCGACTTATCTTTCTCATCACACCTAAATGGCATAGTAACAAGGTTTATAAATTTTTGATAAAATGAAGGTTTAGCATCCTTTGGGTTCAAAAACTCATCTAATGCTTCATCTAATTCATCTTGGCTATACTCATAATAATCATCAAAAGTATGAACATTTTGCAAATAAAAATCTGACATTTTGAAAAGATCGCATAAAATTTAAACACACAATGCAAAGAAACACACTCCTCTTTTTTTTTTTTTTTTTCTTTTAATAAAATGAAATGAAAACACACTAAATCTAAATCTAGATCTAATAAATGCAATGCAAGAGGAAGCAATGATAGATTCACGTCGGGTTCACCAAAATGTGTAGGGGAAAAAGCGAGACTAGGTTAATCATGCCCTAATCCTACCTTTTGACACACATTACGGAATACGAAAGAGCCTAGAGATATCGCACAATTGGCTACTTCTTTTTGTGAAAGAGAGAGCCACGGGATATCTATTAGGATTTCTATTCCCTTGTTGAAATTGTAAGATCAAGTAATGCAAGTTCAAACCCTAATCTCAAAATGCAAGTATGAACTAATAACAAGATTGCAGAATTGAGATTAAACAATGAACAACTGTAAGTACAAGGATGAAATAAGAATGCAGATATGTACCCGGAGTCAAAATCGGACTGAAAATGTTCGGGACGGGGGCGCGGGCGCCACTGTCCTGAAAACTGCACCGGAAACCACTGTTCTGCACTCTGAAACACTGTCTGGAAACTGTCTGTACACTGTCTGTCCAGAGGACCAGGGCGCCCAGCGCCTCTGTCCCAGGGACCAGGGCGCCCAGCGCCCCTGTCCTGGCAGGACCAGGGCACCCAGTGCCCCTGTCCCGGTCTTCTGCTCTGCAATTTCACACAGAGTGTTGTCCCAACTTTCTCTCTCCGGATCTGTATCCCGCGGCGTCGTCCGAATCTCGAAACCTGCAATAATATCTGAAAAGGGGGAGGGGCGGCTATATAGGGTTTTGCCTTAGTCAAACCCCCGCTTCGGTGATTTCCACCTCCACGAATAGCCAAGTTGTTTTGTAAAATGTATTGTGTGTGCAGACCTAGTGTGTGTGCAAGGTCCAAAATGCAAGAAAGAAAACTAGAGCAACCTAGAAAGTAAACCCTAATTGCTTGTAAATGATAATGTAAATGCTCTAAATCAAGATGCAATGTGATCTAAAGCATGAATAAATGATGTACCAAAGCTTGTGCAAAGACATGAAAACAATACGAAATCATACCCAACCCTCAAGGGAGGAGTACAAGCCAATCTTCAGTCGGTAATCTCCTATTGTTCTTCAATGTCTCCCAAGCCCTAAGTGGATGAATGAATTTGATAGATGCTTGATAGAATGATGTTGAATGTTGTTGAAGTCCTCAAAGATCTGCTCTTTCGCTGCATATGAAGTTCCTGGAAACAAAAATCCCATCCTTCCAAATGAAGAAAGAGAGCTCTTATGTATGAAACCCTAGGTCGTAAATTCGTATTTTGGTCGACCTAGAGATTGAATATCCCGCCAATTTCTTGGGGTTAAGCTTTATTTTATGATTGGATCGTGCTCCTAAAATTTCGGGAAAAATGTCCGGGACCATGTGCACCGGGCGCCACGGTCCTGGCAACTTTTCACCAAATTTTCAGGGCCGTCGGATATGATGATTTTAGAGAGAATCCCGAAGTTACAGGTGATTTTGAGATGTTTTGACCCTGAAACCAAGCCCCCAAGTTCGGAATAGGACTTAATTAGGGTTTTTGATTAAGTGATGTATTGGAGGAATAAAATGCGAAGGACGCGCTTTAGTGAAAGGGCCCAACTTTATGATGTAGAGAATGATGAAATAGGAACCTTAGACCTAATTAATTTGATTAATTAAGTGCTTAAGGAGAAATGCAATGCAGAATGTAAAATGCACTAAGGCGGGTGCTAAACTAGGTGTGAAATTGTACCACCCTAGCGAGTGCGTACAATTTACGACGCTACAGTTGGATACTCAAAGAGGATACTTGGGTACATCAATTAGAAAAACCAACAAGTTTTTCCCATTGTCAGTTGTTTAAGTCATGACTTAAGCCTTCATGGTCATGGTTTTACCAGCCTCGCCTTCCTAGTTGTCACTAACTTGACTAGATAAATAGACTTTATTATTTCCTATGTCGACAATCTAACATTTTTTCTTGATCAAATGGATAGTCATGATGATATCTTTAAAGATTGGATGGTTCACAGATTATCACAATTTAGTTGTGGGGTTCTCTACCTTTGGTTGAAAAATTATGAAATGAGGACTTGTTAGCTTTGTGGTAGGTTATCAAATAGATTCTATGTATCCATAAAGAATTTGTGAGACCTTTTCTTCTTGGTTGCAAAATAGCAAGAAGACAACACATTAGTTCAAGGATTTTAGAATATTTGTTGTGGGACTGGATCTCCTTGTTATGATTCTATGTGATGGTGTCACACATCTATGGAAGGCCTAGACAAGAAGTTAATATGATTCATTGAGGGCTTACACCTCAAGAATTTATTTTTCTATGAAATTGAAAAATTAATGGATCACGTTTAAACTAAGAAAACAACTAGTTCTTAAATTCAAAGTTGAGCATTTTGGCATTGGTTGTGTAGCGATGAACAAAATGAGTTACAAACCGACATGTTCAATGAATTTCATTGGTTTGGGGAAATTTGTGGCAAACATATGAATGGTATCAATTACATACATAAATGTGTGTGTGTGTGTGTGTGTGTGTGTGTCATTCCTTTGAAAAATGTGTATGAAAGGAGAGAGATCTTGGAGGCATAATAGGGTGGTTACCAATGATAGAAAGAGCTACTTTGTGGCTCAAGAACTACAAATCATGTTCCATCATTTGATGTATAGGTGAAGTGGTTGTTGTAGAACAATATATGGACCAGAGGTTGACAAATGAAAAAAATAAAATTAAAAGGTCCATTATGACATTATCTAATTTTGCCTCAAATTGTGGTATGTCTAATATTTGTATTTTCAATTATGAGGTTAGTGCCTCTTGATTTGTATAGGGTTTGTGTCTATTAGCAAGTATAGCTAAAGGATTTCCATTTCTATTAACACCTTCTACATGAATCACGTTATTATCTATTATCCTTTAGTTACGTATGGTTATTAGCATGAGCCAAAAACAAAAGTTGATTAACAAACTCTTTGTCAAGTAGGTTATTTTTTCGTAGTGTGACAAATCATGTGACGTTTTATCAAGATTCAACTATGTAGTTTTTGAGTCAATCTCATAAACCCATATAATAGGATAATCTTTTATAGTAAATTTTTATATTATTCAACACATGGACATCCTAAGAATAATTATAATCATCCCCATTTCTCTCAACAATTGTAGTACAATAGATTTCATTTTTATTAGAATGGGATCATATCAAGGTTTAGGAAAACATTCCTTCTCAAAGGAGGATTAGGACCATTTTGGGGCATAAATAATGTAATATAGCTTGTGAAAGATAGGAAATTAAGGCATAATAAAACACTATCTAATTAGAAATAAAATATATATGAATTATGGATTAGATCTAAAAATGAACCTCTAATAAGGTTTTAAAGGATGGGTAGGGTGAAAGTAAAGGTAGGTTGGGTTAAAAAATGTTGCTAAAAAAGTAAGGCATAAATCCTAGTAGAGATATAATGTAATGAAGTAGTGATAGTATAGGAACGCAACCTTATGAAGATCTAAAAAATGGATGTAAACATAATTCAATTATTTGAAACCATAAAAATAATGAAGGTACAAGCCCCAGGGTTTGTAAGATTAGATTGTTTCACCAAATATGTAAAGGAAAATATAATTTCCCTAAGTTTAATCTAGGCTAAATAAATAACTACAAGTAAATTAGTCACGATTAACCTTGACTAAGTAAAATGTGTAGTCAAGAATAATAAACATGAGGCAAATCACTGTTATTTTAGAAAATTAAATGTGAAGGGATAATATGCTTAGCCCATTGAATAGTGAAGGAGATAAAATTGTAATGCAACACCAAACTTAGTCAGCTAGCATAAAAAAATAGGTGAAAGTTAGGTATGCTTATTTTCCTCAAATTCTCTACAGGCCAAAAACTCTATTTGAGTCAACTATTGTGGCTATGGATCACTTTTGTGCTGCTAGATCTAATACATATGTTATTTTGCATTGGCAGTAGTGTAGTTTTTTGTGGTTTGATTTGTTGTAATCTTTACTCTTTGCTAAATGTTTTTGATTATGGGAAAAACAGGTTTTGAGGGGACCTGAAACCCCTACTCTTTGCTAAATGTTATAGAGTGATAATATTTAAAAATACCTTGGGGGAAGTCACTATGTTGCAAGGGCCAAGTTCTTCTAGGTCAACCCCTATGATTGATTCAAATTTAAGCCCATGATAAATATTGACAAACAATATGTAAGCATGCAAGTGTTTATTTTGATGTAAAGTATTGTTTCTTTTTGTGCACCAAATTTTAAATTTTCTTAAATGTACTCTTTAGCGTTCCAATATTTTGACGTATGATTGGATGATGAATAAATCCTCAAATGATTTTTTTAAAGACCAAGACATAATGAATCACTACACAAACATATATCAAGTTGATTCCCAATAATTATCAGCAAAAAGTGGGACTCAATCTTTCAAATTTTAAAAATTAAATATTTTAGAACATATCAATGTCATGTTAGATCAAATATCATTTACTAAAAAATCACACAAAAGGAAGAATATTAAAATTAGAGAAAAATATATTTATCAAAATAAATGCTAATAAATAATATCAATATATAAAAAATAAATATAGACAAAATAAAATAATGACAAATACAATAAAATTATGTAAAAATAAAACTAAATAAAAAATTAATCATAATACAAAAATATAATATATCACTATTACCAAATAAAAACTAATATGAATATATAAATTTAATCATTAGAATTATAATATAACTCAATACACTCAAAGCCTCTTACTTAAAAGGCTATAGTGAGCTTTGAAAAAACCAAATCTGTAAGCTTAAATGTAACACTATTTTAAGTGAATACTAGAGACCATAAAATAGTATTATACTAAAGTATTGAGTGAATACTAGAGACTATTTTAAGTATTATATATAGTCTTGAATGTCACCAAAGTCCATCATAATATGGATTCTATAAATGTTTGATCCAATAAACAAGAAAATATAAAGATTGCCAATGAAATACATATATATATAATAAGAAAATATAAATAATAAAAAGTCAGCCATGATAATAAAATGTGAAATAATAGTTCAATTTATAGTCATTGCCATAATTTGGCTTCACTTGATGGGATTGAGTATTTATTTTAAATTGGTACGTCCTTTTAATAAAGTCAAATAATTGTGATATGTTCCATTTGGGTATCTTCTAAATAAATAAATAATTGTAAATACTTTAGTATATCATTGCCAAATTCCCTTAGAAGTGTAATGGTATTGGGATGGGTGTTTTTTTAATTTTAAATAATTATTTTTCATCATGTATGTGAGTTGTCTAGATCTAATGATAGTGTTGATTTTTGTATCATTGAATATTATTATTAGATGTGTTGTGTTTAAACTAATTAGTGTATAATAAATGTAATAATTAGGTTATAAATAGTGTATTTTTGTGTGAGTTTAGTTTATAGTATTATTATATTTTAAAATTATTATTATTGATTTTAAAGAATTTTATTTTGATCTTTACATCTATCATTTATCTTTCTAGATTAGGTTCATAGATGTGAACTTGATCTAAGTCTATTTCGCACTTGTAGATATGATTTTTTGAATTTTAAAAATTAAAAAATTAAATTTGAACATTATTGACCGCTTCACTAATTATTGTGAACCAACATAACACATATTATTGATCTGTGTGTTGGGTTGTATTTAAGACATTCAATTGTTCCCTTTGAAATCATATAAGAGCATGATATATTTATCTAAAAGGATTGTTATGGAGCATTTATAAGTGTTCTCTAGTCATGTCATCATAGGTCTATTTCATGTTTGCTTGTTGCCCCTAATTTTTGTTAATCATTGTTGAATTGGACTAACTAGAGGTTTGACTAAGGAGAACATGACCCTCATGATTTAGTATATTCTTCAAAGTTGTTTTTATACATCAACAATTTTTTACCAAACTTAGATATTAGTAGATTAGGATGATTGAATTTAAATAGTTCATATTTTGTTAATTTAGACGTTTGAATTCAATTTTAGGTTTGCACTCATGTAGGTGAACATGAGAAACAAATAATCAATTTGTAGAGTTTAATGTTTTCATTCAAGCAAGCTCTAACATTCTAATATTTTCTAAGATCTATCACAATATATCTCCATCATCAAATTCCAACCTATTTATTATCTTTAACTTGAATAATTTCCATTATTAGTCCTAACTTATTTATCTAGGTTAATTGTTTGCTAGTTGAGTGCTTTGATTAATTAGCTTAGATAAATTTATGTAGAAGTGATTTATCTCTTTACAACTACTAGAGCGACAAATCAATAATTGAGTGGGGTCTAATAATTAGGAATGCATTGAGACATGAAAAGGTTGTGCATTGTAATATTATAGGATATTTAGTTGTTATTTCAAATTCTTAATATTTAATATTATTATTAACACTTAAATGAAATGAGCTCACTAGAGAAAATCCCATAAAAGTCAACAACAAATCATATAATGTCACTTGGGTATATAAAAAGAAACTTGAACTAATGCATATTATTGAACTTTAATATATATATATATATATATATATATATATATATATACATATATATACATATATATATATATAGATATGTATATATATATATATATATATGTATATATATATATGTATATATATATATGTATATATATATATATGTATATATATATATATGTATATATATATATATGTATATATATATATATGTATATATATATATATGTATATATATATATATGTATATATGTATATATATGTATGTATATATATATATATATGTATATATATGTATATATATGTATATATGTGTATATATATATGTATATATATGTATGTATGTATATATATGTATGTATATATATGTATGTATATATATATATATATATATAATGCCTCAACAAAAACACACTAATGTGATATCGTACTTGAGGATATGGACTTAAATCCTTAGATTTAAGTAGTAAACTTGTGAAATAAATTACTACAAAAATTTTAATCATTAAGAATCACCACTGACATTTTCATGAAGTACAAAAATTAGAATTCATGACTATTAGATTCTCACCCTTAACAAACTATTTATGATCAAAATAAATTCTTATAAACTACATATAAAATCTATATTAATATAAATTAACTTATTAAATCTTTCAAACATTACAAAAATTATAATATTAAATAAATTATGTATAATTATAATTTTATTGACTTCAAATATTGAACATTACTTAAAAGCATGAATTCATGCATATCAGCGTTCTTTTTTTGTATTTTATAGCACGTCTACAAAAACACATTAATTTGATATCCTATTTGACAATATGAACTTAAATCCTTAGATTTAAGTAGTAGACTTTCCAAATAAATTATTATAAAAATCCGAGTCACTAAAAATCACCACCTGCAATTTTATGAAGTGCAAAAATTAGAATTCATGACTATTAGTCTCTCCCTTAAACAAATTATTTCTAATAAAAATAAATTCTTGTAAACCACTTATAATATATAAATTAGTATAAATTAACTTATTAAATCTTATTGTCTTATTTTCTTATTCTCTCGTTAAACCTTAGTATAATATTAACTTATCCTATTCTATTGTATTAATTTTAGATGAAAGATCATGAACTTTGATCTGAAACGTCAAGAGAAAAAACTTACACAATCAATACCAGAAACTATGCTTATTATTAAATCTTTCAAACATTACTTAAATATATAATTTAAAATAAAATTTATAATTATTTTTTTTATTGGCTTCAAGTTTTTTTTCCTCTTGAAAAAAAATTGTAACATCATATTAATAAAATGAGGTTATATAAAGCAGAAGTTGAAAAGTTTTGCATGAAGGTAAAAGTAGATAAAAGACAAAGAAAAACAGGAAGAGAAAGGTGACAAGAGCATCAACACAAACACCAAAACAATGTAGTACAATAGAGAACACAAACTAAAACCTAGAAACAACTATCAGATAGCCCACCAAGAAAAAAAACGCTCCAAAATTGATAAAAAAACATTACAAAAAAGAGAAAATATAAAAAATCAAAATTGATTAATCACCAAAAAAATATTTACTATCAAATAAGAATTCTCCAAGTGTTCAGTAATATCCCATCTATCCACGACCAATTGTAAACTTACCTTAGAAAGTACATCTGCACCTACTCTCCATAAACATATCCAAAGGAAATATGGGCATAGGAAGGACACAACCTATCAGTCAATCTTTTATTGACTTCAACTTATACACTAGAATCTTATAGCCAAAATAAATTATATATTATTCGTGCTAATCCCATAAGCCTTTACCCAAATATATTAGTGAACATTTGTACTTACTACCATTCATGTGGTATAGTGTTTGGACAAGCATGTTGTATGCACTTTTATTGACTTCAACTTATACAGTAGAATCCTATAGCCAAAATAAATTATATATTATTCGTGCTAATCCCATAAACCTTTACCCAAATATATTAGTGAACATTTGTACTTACTACCATTCATGTGGTATAGTGTTTGGACAAGCATGTTGTATGCACTTTTATTGACTTCAACTTATACAGTAGAATCCTATAGCCAAAATAAATTATATATTATTCGTGCTAATCCCATAAACCTTTACCCAAATATATTAGTGAACATTTGTACTTACTACCATTCATGTGGTATAATGTTTGGACAAGCATGTTGTATAATGCATACACACCACTTTTTACACTATGCATATACACAACTTGTATCCCTTTTCCAACTTTAATATACAAAACACTATTATTACTATTTTTTCTTTTTTATAAATTATTTATTACATAAATATCACTAAAAATACCATTCCCTGACTCACTCTTAACTAAAAGTCCAGTATCACCTACTATAAGACTATAATGTCTTGAACAAATTGTTTATTAAAAGATAAGACATGTGAAGAAATAAGGCAAGTGGTTTTATTGCCACTAGCAAGAAAAAAAGAGGATATTTTTTTGTACTTGAAAGAGTGCATACAGGAATTTTATATAGCAAGATAGTGATATCTCAAGCCACTTGCATTTATATTCACCAATAAAATTGAGGGACAACCTCAAAAACTATCTACAACAATCTAATATTAGATGCTCTTCTTGAATGATAGTGGACATACCAATTGTGTTTTAATAATGTTTGCTCATCTTACCTCATTTTTCAATGCTACCTAAAAGACAACTCATTCCATACAAAACATTTGTGGGATCCACAATTGATGGACATGAAAAATTGTTGGTGTCCTATCACATCAACCAAGTTTACAAGAGGTAAATTTAAAACAATAAAGACTTTCCTTTCTTTCAATCATAAATCATAAATATTTTATATATGTATTTTAGGAAGAAAATAAATATTTTGTTTTATTGTAGTTAAGTTTTTATTTAATATTTGAAGAAATTAATTTTCGAGTTTTTATTAGAGATTGTAAAGATGTTTAGTAAATTTGAAGTTTAAAAGGTAAGAATATGACTACTATTTTGTTTTCATTTAAGTCTTTAATGTTTTGATTTAATTCATAGCAATTGAGACTTTTTTCTTAATAGACTTTTTCTATGTATTTAATGTAATGTTTTTTTGAATTATGTTAAAAAACAATTAAGTTTCCATATCTTTTATCTACAAGATTTGTTGTCAAAGTCATTTTCACCTAAAAATCAACACACACTTCCCTTAGTTTTATTTAAATAATAGACTTTACAATCAATATGTTAACACATTGGTAAATGACTCACAACTTATCTCATGTATTTGGCCATTGATTTTGATGTTCTTTTCCCTTACTATTTGGTTGGGTTGTAGTTTAATATGCTTTGCTGAGTTGAGTAGTGATCACAGACCTTTGCGTTCTTGACTTGTCCAAGAAAAAATCAAGATAATGAGTGTACTTTTAGTGGAAGTATTGCGAGTATAAAAAAATCATGATAACAACGAATACTTGTTTTGTTAAAAATAAGTACTTGCTTAGGATTGGGCTGAACTTAAACTCCTACATATATGAAATATGTACTCATTTTAGTTTTAAAATGGATACTTATTTTAAAGTAGGTACACATTTCAAAATGAAATGGACACCCATTTCTACTTACATCATATACTTTGTTCCTTTTTAGAATGAATACATGTTTTGGAGTGGGTACATAAAATTTAAAATCTAAAATCCATAGTTTTGCTTTTTATTTTAGGCTTGGAAACCCAACCATAGCAAGAGAAAAAACAATTTTAACAATATAGCTAATGACTTTTTTACAATTTTTTTGGATGATATTATAATCTATTATAAGTAATGATGTATAGTTTTTAGATATATATTTTTAAATGATTAAATATTTTATATTATTAATTAATTTTTGAGGAAAGTGGTTCATAAACTTGAAATGACAATATTAGTATTTTTTTAATAACTTTTGATTTTTAAACCTATTTTTTTTTTATATGTGGCCTATGTAAACATCATTCTCTACATAATGGAAAAAATCATTTTATGATTTAAAGTTTAGTTCAAATTATGTTGGCCATTTTAGTTCCAGTCATGTTGGTCATACACGAGGGGTTTTCAAAAATACCAATTAGGGTCAATAAAAAATGATTTAATTTTTTTATAGAAAAAAGTATATACAAATATACTAACCAAAATTCATCACAATACACATCTTTCTCTAAAAATAATTAGTTTTTTTTTTAATTTAGGACAAATTATGTTCGTTGTACTGGTATGTTGTGACTCAAAACAAAATGCTTTTCAAAAATGAATTTGTGTACATCTTATACAAAAGTATTAATCATTTGGGTATTAGGATAAATCACATATTTTAAAACTAGACACAAAATCCCATATTTCATATTTCTAGACTTTGTTAAGATTCTATGTGTTAGTTCTTCAAATTTCTACTAAAACTATGAAAAATTTTGATTTAAAAAAAACACACACTCACTTTTGACCAAAAAGTGGATCATTAGCTTGCATTTACTCTCTATGATAACATGAAAGTGACCATATACAACTTTGTAGCCTTGCAAGCATAATTTAACTAGTATCTCCCTTTACACATTGTTTTTTTTTATCGGTAATAATGATTATTTTTATTAATATATAAAAGGAAATTTACATAGCTATATCAAAATTTTCCAAGAGAATTCAAGAAATTCTACCCATTCAGACCATTCTTCACTACTTTCCCCTTCATTAGAATATACCTATCATCCAAGCACCTGTAAAGAAATTGAAACCATTTGTAACAGTTGTCTTTAACCAAAAAGAGCGCCAACCCTACTGTGGGGAGAGAGGACAAAAACAACCCCCATCAACGCCAAAGCCTGCTCAAACCTACAGACACCCCAAAATACTACCCTGATTGTACAATTTACAACTATATCTTTCATAAGGCTTGTATTCCATGTACAGATGCCCATATATACTTTCTGGTTGCACTAAAAAATTTGGGCCAAAATACTACAAGACCAAAAAAATCACAACAAACAAAAACAAAACCAACAGTAAAAGCGCTAAAGCCCATCCCTCACAAGACAGCTCGCACCATCACCCTCTCCACAAGCCTCGGTTGTCGACACCTCTACTCCACCCCATAGCTCTTCATCTTTCTTCCCCACTGAGCCTTCCTCAAACCCACACCCTTCCTTTTTCCTTTTTCCCTCTCATCTTGTGTTGGAAGCCCACACTATCTGGCTCCACGAAACTCAATCTCTTTTTCCCTTAGATACATTTTTAAAGAATCCCATCCAATAACAAACTTTGCATGTTGTTCATCTTGGTTCACTTCAAATGAACAACGTATGAAGGGAACCAATTACCGAAGTTTGTGCACCACATCAATGTCGAAGCCCTCCCCCACATCAAACCCTACACTCGACATGGCCATTTCCAGGAGCTCATTCAATCGACATAACCAGTCATCCTCCACACAACCCTGTAGAACTTGCATAATGGCATCTTGTTTCTCACCCAATTCAAGCCCCAAGCCAAAACCATTGTGAGAATGTTGACATTGGTTCTGTATTCGTGCATTGTCCTCAAAAAACAGTCGTCCAAAAGGGTTTCCATTATCTGCACAAAAGCCTCATCCCCGTGCTTGAAAATACTTTTAATCCTCTTCGTAGATACATCCCCCACAAATGCTAGTTGTTTCTTGGAAGTGTAGAGTGTAAAGGTGGCCTCCATCCACACATACACCTTGCCACCAACAACCTCAAGACATACCCAAAACAAGCCCTGTCACCTTTAAATAATGCATAATTACACCATTTCCTATACATTTGGCCTTGCCGAACTATAATTGTCATTACTTGCAGCATTGTACTCTCCCCCTTCTACATCATCATCCGTGGGATCTCAAAATTCCTCAACACGTATCATCCTCATCAACAAATGATAATACCCACTTTGAAAGGACGTCTGCCACTTCATTTCCCTCCCTCCGTACATGGGTGATGCAATAATTATTAAATATTTTTGAATCATTTAAAATGGTGAAAATGTATTTGTTGAGGTGCCAAGCTTGAGCCTCCCCTTTAATAATTGTATTAATAATTATTAAAGAATCTCCTTCTAAATGCAGATTTTGAATACCCAAATTTACTCCCTATTGAATAGCCAACATGACTGCTTTTGCCTATGCCACGTTGTTTTTTCCTATCGACAATTATTTTTCTCCCATCACTAGGATATTACCCAACCAATATTTGATAACAAACCCTGGCCCTGATATTCTTGGATTACCTTTAGAAGCTCCATCAAAATTTTCTTTATACCAACCCCATTGAGGAGCAACCTACTTCATATTAGATTTATGTTGCACCACCTAATTGAACTGACAAGGCCTGTGAATGGGATGAAACTTAATCCTTGGCCAACATTGTTGAATTATACTATCCTCCTTTGTGAATATAACCTTCTCTTTATGAAGTTATGAAGTGGCTACTCTGATCACCTCCTCAATTGCAGTATTTATCCTATTGCAAACTCTATCTATAGATTCAATTTTATCCTAGAAAATCTGCCTATTTCTTTTTTTCCAGATCTCCTAGACTATCATCGAGGGGCTTATCTTCCACACATAAGAAAATTCCAACTTCTTTCTAGCTAGAGGCTATCCAAAGAAAACATCTTTCAATGATTCAACTAGAGGGCCATATAAACCCAATTTATGTAAGACCATCATCCAACATTGTCTGATAAAATCACACTTTAGTAGTAGATGATCAACATTTTCCTCTACCTTCTCACACATCACACCCTTTGTTGGGCCCATCAAAACTAGTCTTTTCCTTCTTTCTCCTATGAGTATTCTTCCTTTTATAGCTAACCATGCAAAAGCTCTTGCCTTTGGAAGGCATTCCTTCCCCCAACACAAACTCGTCAGCCACCCCTCTCTCTCATCTCTATCAAGAAGCTGGTAACCGATTTTAACTAAATAGTTGCCATCTTTTGCTCCACACCACACAACTTTGATCTCTCTCTGATAAGAAAACCTTTCTTTTCCTAAAGATTTCCTCAACTAATATTTTATGATGATCATTCTTTAGCACATTCTTCACTGATTTCCAAACCCAATCCAATTTCCCTTCCACCATTCTTGTTTCCATATAATCTTTGACTTTATATCCCCACTACATACAAAGGATATGCTTCACCTCTTCTAGATTTCAATCCACACCTAAGGTCTCCAATCCATCCCATGAATCTATCAAAAAATTAGCTTGCCTCCCATCCCCAATCTGCCATGAAATTTGCTCCATAATGATCCTTCTACAAGAGACTATAAAACTACATATAGCTAAGCCTCTTGGCGAATTCCTAATAGTAAGAATTCATTGATCCTCTTGACTATCCAAATATTTTGCCTTTAATATTTTTACCCAAAGTTGATTTGGGTTTTTGTAGATACACCAAACTGATTTAGCTCCCATTGCTTCATTATTTATTTTCCAGTTTCTCAAGCCCGCACCCCCTGCTTTCTTTGATCTAAACATTTTATCCCATGCTAAAAGTGGTATTTCGTCCTCCTCCCTTGCACCATTCCAAAAGAATTTCTGTATCTTTTTCTCAACAACCTTTATGACTTTGAAAGGAATCTTCATATACATCATAGAATACAAAGGAATAGTTGAGATCACAGATTTTAGCATCAAGATCCTTCTAGCCAATGCAAGCCATTTAAAACTCTCCCTTTTCACATTGTTATATGAATCTTATTGTCATAATACAATATCACCAGAGGATATCCTAGCCCTATATTGCCCTTTTTCTTTATCCACCATTCATAATACAATGTACATCATATGAAAAATTACTAGAGGATATCCCTCTATTATAATAATAGGGTTCATATAGTTTTATAATAGCCCTATTATATAAAGCCTATTGTCATCTACATCACATAAAATACAATGTGAAAATAGAGAGAATAGGCCAATTATTATTATCATATTATTATGAGTGGTTTTATATTATTATTATTATTGATATATTTTATATTATTGGTCTAATCTCTCTATATCCTTACCCTTTATTGCCCTTCCTTGTTTTATTTATCATTAATGAATATCTTGAGAAATTTCAAGTGAGTCCTCTCATGTGTTTGAATTTGTAAAAATCCAAGAAAATGTCTAATTATTGGGTGTTTTGTGTTCAAGTTTCAATTTATTTTGGGATATCAAAGTTTCCATTTCTTATATACCATTTCACTATCACCCCGATCCTTGAAATATTGACCTTTTGCCTCAAATTATTTTTCGCAACAAAGCTTCGGGCTTACCATTACCTAGGCACTTGGTACATGTCTTGTCACCAATCCTTGATTTCCCTTTTTACCCCACCCCCCTATATTTTCCCTTATCGTTTGTTTTTGCATTTTCTTTTTCTAGGTACCTAGCATTTCATACACTCAATCCTTGACCCTAAAAAAATATTAAGAGCCATGAGTCATACTTGACCCCTAACCTTTGAAACTATAACACATCTCATGTTTCACTCATTCACCTACCTCAACAACTTCTAGATTGACATTAAGGATCTTTGATTCATTTTTTGAATGTTACAAAGTTGTCTTCCAATCCCAAACATATGCTTCAATATCCTAGATTTATTTTTAGATATATTTTTAAATAATATAAGATGTTCCCTTGGGTGGGCTATAATTGATGATGTAGATATTTTTGAATGTCTATATCTAAAGCTAATTCTTTTGAGGGATAAGGGGATGTATTTCTCATTACTATATAGATTTGTTCATTCTTCATTGAAATGGTAGAATTTTTTTGGGCTGCGGCTAAATTGGCTCCAAAAAGTCACGATTTTCACATAACACAAAGGTTAGTCAAAAATTATAGATCTTGGTCATGCTCGACAGGACTAGCTGCATCTTTCATTTTTCAGAAAAGTGTATAACACATAGGTTAGTGAGCCATTTTGGAGCTAGATTAGCTGCGTCCATTTTTTTGTTTTTATGGTATCTAGACATATTCTAGGGTACTAAATGCAACACATCTAAAATATACATGATGAGATACACATTGTTTAAAACATAGGAATAGTATATAAGACACATTTTTTGAAACGATATGTCCCCATGGGCATGATTCAGGGGAATATTTTAATCATAATTATTTATTTCCTCTGACCACATTTGCTAGCATCAATATAATGAGAATTTGATGCATGTGTGGCAACATCTTTAATGTATTGAAAATATTTTAGAATGGTAATTCTCTCATTCTATGTGATTCATTGTAGTTTTGGTTCTATATTATCATGTACATCAGATAAAATACAATATTTGATTTTATATGAATTAAAATATTGTTTTGTTTATGCTTTGAAAGTTTTACCTCTTTCTTCTTTGCCATTTACAACTCTATTTCCTAATGCAGTAGGTATTGGTCCATATAGATTAAGGATAAGACAGATTTAATTAAAATAACATATTTCTATCCTTGTTACTTGGATAATAGATTAGGATTTCTACATGATGTTCATAAAGTCATGATTGATATGTCTACACCTTTCCATTGAGTATGTAATTTAAAATAAAATCATCTATATGAGTACAAATGGCACATGAATCTGCATGAGTGACCCCAACGACACTACTCAACCATGTAAGAGTAAATTGCTAATAAAAAATATAGGTATCGATAGTCTAAAGAATTGATCAACTGAGAATAATTCGCCTCCAAAAAATTGTAATGCAAGAGTGTCTATATGGTAAAATATCCATCTCATTGAAATACAACCACTACATCCAGATAGTGAATAGGAACAAATATTGAATACATATCTCACTCCAAAGAAAAACCAAGGGAGCATTAATACCATAGTAGAAACCCCCCATAATGTTGACAAAGGAGAGAGATGACATGTCCATTGAAATTGTGTGTCACCAAGTAGTGCAAGAAGGAGAATAGAGATTTGAACATGCACAAGAAAGTACCTACAACTGAAAAAGGGTATGCAACCAATGCACCCACATGTGGGATAAGAATCTCTAGGATTCGATGTCGTCGGGGAGGGACACTGATCAAACAAAGGTGCGATGACAAAAAAAAAGGCATTTCAAATCCTTGATGGTACTTTATAATACAATGCATGTACAAAATAAGGCACAATAGAATGTGCGAAATCCCCAAAAATCATACAAAAGAGTAACACTTTATTTTAGTACATCTACAAACAAAGAAGTGCATGAAAAGGATGATCAAAATGCCCAAATAGGTAAAAGTGCTAGAAATACATGTAGAATAGCTTGAGGGAAGTCATCCAATTCAAACAAAAAGTTTCCAAAAGCCAAAACAACCAAGTAATCAGCTATAAAGTGAAAACATAAAAAGACGGAATGAAAAATACCTAGGGAAAATCTAGAAAAAGTTAGCAATAGATCTAGATAGAGAACTAAACCACTTTTCCAACACCTACTTGTTTGCAAAAAAAAAGACTCTATTTGAGCATGTTATGCACTGAAAGCACAAAAAGGAAGTCTAAATCCAATGTCCTATAGAAAACTCTAGGAGCTAAATCTGGGAAAAAGGCCAACACCACTAGATAGCCCTCTGAATTATCTTTCTAATGATACTGTGTTTGTATGATTTTGACTTAGTATGACCTAGTTATGGCCAAAAAACCAACTACAGGTCAAAATGTAGATTTTAGGGCTCGAAGTGCATGCACAAGCTATTTGTATGTTGGATAAAAAGGTGAACCCAGATTGGAAAAATCATGCTTCAAATTGTTGGATAAAAGGGTGAACCTAGATTAGATGGAGCATGCTTTGAATCACTAGATAAAAGGGTGAACCCAATGAAGCATGCTTTGAAATGTTGGATAAAAGGTTGAACCTAATGAAGCACCTTTCAAACCATCAGATAAAAGGGTGAACCCAGATCATACTAAGCATGCTTCAGATCGCTGGATAAATGGTTGAACCTTGTGAAGATCCTTTTGAATCACTAGATAAAAAGGTGAACCTAGATCGGATGGAGCACTCTTTAGATCGCTAGATAAAAGAGCACACCCTCAAAAAAAATTGCAAAAGAAAATTGAACTCCAATTTTGATGAAGCACTCTTTAGATTGCTAGATAAAAGAGCACACCCTCAAAAAAAATTGCAAAAAAAATTGAACTCCAATTTTGATGATTTGACAGACGATCTTATGATTTTTGGGCCTTTTGAGTATGATGGTGACCTTCATTTTGATCCTAAGTGACCAAATTTTTTTTTGACCTCTTGATCTTGCCTTGAAGAATGTGCCCACTTTCAGATCCACACAAGAAGGAAAACCTGGTGACCCTACAATGCTTTTGAGAAAAGAAACCCTCAAAGCTTGAGAAGGGGTTTGGTGATTCCACACTTCTATACCATGTTAAATTTTGTAACACAAGCCTACAAGATTAAAACAAGATTTTGTATTACTAAGCCAACTATGATTCAATCAATCTTATTTGTGCTCCTTATTAATTTAAGGAACTTAAAGAGATGAAAATGCCCAAGGAACCACAAGTTTCACATCACATAGTGTTTAAGCATAAATTTCTTGATATATGTGTGTCTTCTAATGGTCCTTATAAGGAACACATTACTCACATACTAAGAAATCAATAGAAGAACAATGACATGATATATGAAAAAAGCATGTTTTATCCTTAAGGATTTTCTTTTTCATTGTTACCTAAGAAATATGTTGTGGTTAATAAAAATATTTATGGATCCACCTCTAAAGAAGGAAGAACAATGGATAAATAAGGATGAAGCAACAATTGCTTCTATTGTTATTATCTTTATCGAGATAAATAGATGCTATATGTTGGCATGAGAATAAACTCTTAGAAGGCAATCTATAATTTTATTAGTTAATACTTAATAATTATTATACTTTACTTATTTTTAGATTTTTCTTTTTCATGGTCCTAGTTAACATCTTCTCTTTTCTTATTATGCATCCTACACTTTGGTCTTTATTTACATCATGTTTATTGTGTATCTCCTTTGCTAATTTCACTTTTTGTTTCAAGCTTTATTCTTTTATCCCCACTTGAGGGAATCTTTCATTTTGGTTCTTTCATTCGTATTTCCTATGCTTTCTTGTACATAATCTCTTACTCTTCTCCTTTTAATTTTCACTATTTTCAAACATAGTTTTCAATAAAGTTGTTGTTACAACCTATTCAAATTTTTTGATACATGCTACTCATTGCATTATTTTTTGTTCTTTTAGGTTTTGATGGAGCATTTATTGCAAGGAGAGTATAAGAATCGTTGTCCATATAATTAACTTTTATGTGTTGAAATATGAAGTTTTCATATAGATTGTTTCTTATTACTTTAACATGCATCCTCATGGTAGTTCACATGTGAATCAAGGTGGGAGATAAATGTAATGGTGAAAATCACATACTAATGCCCTATTCGCTTATGTTTAGGCCCACTTTGACTAGAGTGTCCTTTTTGCATCAAATAGTATCCAGATATCATATTATTGCATAAAAATCAGCTCATGACCTAATCTTAGCTTGATTATGTCATCACTATTAACCCCTAATAAATGATTTTGATCTATAGATCACCCATTTGTCACTTTGAACTAGATATGTAGGTCCAAATTTGACCCAATTAATTTCTATTGTGCTAGGTTTGAACCTCAAATTTATAAATCTCAAAATTCAAATGGATGATGTTTAATTATTGCTACTAGCCATTGTGATATGATTTAGAAAACATTTGTGTGAATTTATATGCTATGTTTTTATATTCGAGGACACACCCTAATGCATTTGCACATAGCAAGGGAATCATTTACAATCATTAGAGAGACTTGCCACAAAACATTCATGATATATCCATGACAACATTATTAGGGAATACACCAAGACACATATTCTTAGTTATTCATGCATACACTCTTGTTGCATTCCCTCATTTTCCAAAGCTGTTGAATTGATCCACCTATGGGCTTGACCATTTGCCTGATAAGTTCCCAAATGCCATCTTTTGATTCCACAACTTCAACCACACATTCAAGTTGAGACATAATTGTGATAGTCATCAAATTATTGGCATGATATTTGTATAGTCCATGTAAATGCATTAGATTTATTTGTTAAAAATATTGTGAATTTTCGTATTGAATCAAGTTCTTGCCAATTCAGATCCATAATTTATAACATAACTTTATATTACGAACTAAAATAAATGACCATACATCAATTTTTTTTAATTTCAAATCTATTTATCTATCCAAAATCAATCATTCAAACTACCAACACTTCTTAGAACCTATTTTTTTACACCTTAATACAACAATTTCCAACTTCTTTAACAATATATATATATTTTTTCTTTCCAAAAATTAAACCAAATCTAAACTAAATTTCCAAATTCTGTATTTGTTGTTCTAGTCCTAAGCTCTAGATTAGTTAAGGTTTATTTATTCCATTACATCAAGATCCACTTTCTTTCATGGTATAAATATGGACTTAAAATGAAAGCTAATGCTAAGTTCCAAACTCACAATGTATGGTTTTGAAATAGGTAAATATTCCAAACTCACAATGTATGGTTTTGAAATAGGTAAATATTTTAAAGCCGAATTTAATTAAGATAGGGGCACACTTTCCAAATTGTGGGGCTTCTAGGATCCTATTATTAAAAAGAAATGGGGTACATTTCAAGATCAAGACAGCAAAAATAATATAATAATTAATTTCATTTTATATATCTTTCACGCTAGCACAATTTCCAAATAGTGTGGCACATCTAGGGCTTCCCCACTTCATTAGAAGAAATGGGTTTGTTACATGTTTTGCATACTTTAAGATTATAAAAAGTAGTAGATTAATTATGTTTTCTTGAGATTTGGATGTCTTCTATAGATCTGGTTAGATAAATTGTTGCCTTGGGAGGTGAGAAGAGAGAATGCTACTAGTATTCATGTTTTTAATTGTGCCTAGAGAAGCAAAACATACATCATATCAAAGATGTGTTGGTAACATAAAAGTTTGGACATATAAATAAAGTAAACTGTAACTAAATTTTTTATATTTTAGTGGTTACATATATGTTTATTATTATTATTATTATTATATTGTAATTTGTTTAAGCAGTATTTATATTGAAATTTATATAATTCAGTTGTTTTATTAAAATGCTCTAATTTTTATAATTATAATATTAAAATATTATTAATTTATAAAAAAGATACACATATATTAGATTGTAAAAATTAAGTTTCCTTCTTATAATTTATAGTGCGTATGATACATTTTTTTCAAACATAAACTCTTTAATACTATAGAAATGTGAGGAGATTGGATCTAATGACCTCTCATCCAGAACAAAATGGTTTAGCCAATTGATCCAAGACCCTCATCTCAAAAAGATGGTGGGTCCTCCCTTACCTTTCTGAACATTTAAGGTTGTGATACAACTAGTCATCAGTCGTAAATCCGGATGATTCCCTCCCACCTAAACTTTACCCCCACAACTATAATCTCCCCCCTTCCTACTTGAAGGTGGATAGGGGCCCTTACCTTCCTCAATTTTTTGACCACAATCTATTAAAATATGTTTGTCCAATACATTTTATTATTATGTTACTTGATTTTCATTTCATTTTTTTTAAATACCTGCCCAACTAAAATTTAAAATATAATACCATTTTACCCATCTTTATCATATAAAAAATATATGATACTTAATTTAAAAAAATTAAAATAAACAAAAGTTGGTAGAGTTACAAGGTGGGTAAGACTTATTTGAAGTTAATAAATTAACATGTGATGAGCAATGACCAAAACCATGTGCAAAGAATGAGGGCGTGTGATTCCTAGCAAATTTGTTCCTCTTTTCCCTATCTAATCATGTGCTAAGCATTCAACCTTAAGTTTTCTAATAACAACTTGAAGATGATGTTATAACTTGGATACAATATTTTCACCATTAGAACATGCATTACCACATGCAACCAAAATAAAATGCTTGCTCACGTGCTAGTGTGCATGTGTAACAACTTTGACCTAAAACTCTCAATCCCTTTACTTGAGAACAAAAGACCTAAAGAAGAAATTTTTAATGTCTCAGGGCATGTGTTCAAAGTTGTTTAATAATAATGTCTCTTTCACAAAAGGTGTCTCTAAATTCTTTTCATAAAAAAACCATAATATCTTAGTCATATGTAGACATGAAATAGTAGGATCATTCTAATTTAATGATTAAATAATTAAGAGGAAATGTTAATTAACTATTTAATGTGAGGTAATGGAAGCTACCAAATATACACACTTTTTGGATGGATAGCTTATTTTAAATGATAATTAGAAAATCCAACACCTTACATCACATGACTTGTTTGACCAAGAGGTGACCATGAGGTGGATTGCATTATTTGGGTACAATTTTTATTTAAATTTTATGGGATTAGAGTGTGAAAAGGATAAAGTTGAACTTTAATATTAAAGATAAAAGAAGTTTTATGATATTCTATTGTTACAACCATTATCAAATCATTTTCTTTCTAGGGAGTGGAAGTGTCTAATCATATTCTATGTTATGATAAAAATAATTGCAAGTTGAATGGCCCCATTGTCGAGCTCCAATAGATCTCCATCTTAACAACTAGAAGTATATTCCTTTGGCCTCTCCATAGGTCTAAACTAAACTAATGCTATTCAATAGAAAATTCTACTACAGACAATATCTAAGATTGTGCATTTGAAAATGAAATTGATTCAAGGATTTTAATATATGGTGGATTTATTTTTTGGGTTCTACACTGGATTAAGAAAATAAAAGTTGTAAGGACAACTATAACAAACACATATCAAGTAACAAAAGTTAAAAGTTACAATTACTAAGCATGTAAGGTTAATTTATATCTTCTATGCATAGTATATGGTGGGTAGTTACACAATTTGGCTCCTTGACATTATTTGTCTGGAATCTTCTTAAATAAGTTGGAGTATTCTTTTTAAGCCATATATAGGAATGTGAGTTTATGACATGATATAATGGGAAAGTAAGTGGAGATTATTAATTATTATGTTCTTAATCATATTTGTGATTAAGAGATGTTTTGAAATAAGAAATTAGTATTTTTAAATAAAAATAATTAGGCTATGATGTGGAGGTTCTTGGAAGTCATATTTTTTAATTCAGTTTGTTCATTTGATCTAAAATTTTATGAGAAGTGTATCAAAGAGTTCTGCAACGTGTCAATCAAATCTATTTGATTGTGCCATATCTTGACACATATTTAGGGCCAAATTCCTTCACACGAGACCTTAAATTGGGCTTTCAGTGTTTTCTCAATATTTTCTAGATTTTAATTTTTAATTATCTTGTATTTTATGCATGTAATCAGTGTAGCGAGCTGACATTTAGTGTCACTTGAGTTAGCTTTCAATAATTAGCATTTTTTTGTAGTCATCCAGATAGATATTGACAATTATAAAAAAATGACAAATTTCAAATCTTGTAAAAATATGCCAAAAAAGGTAATTTTTCAGATTGTAGTTAAAGTAGGCTTATTTTTCATTGTAGCTGTAGAATTGGTTGGAGAACAGTTAATCTGATTTCTAGAGTTTCTTCTATGTCTCTTCTTATATATATATATATATATATATAGTAGATTATAATATTATGAAGAATTAAATATCAAAATTATAAATTGTTTTTTGGTTAAGTTGTTATCAGTAGGGACATTCATTTTGTCAAAGTTATTTAGGAGCCAAACTCGATCCAATTACTTCTATGGGGGATTTGAATTGTGTTGGATGACATAATCAAAGAACACACCATCACCCTCGTCAATTGAACAACCCTTTGGTAGATTAGTTATTTTTATCCTCCTAATTTGTAATTATTTAAACATCCTCATTTTTTACATGGTGGATTATTGGGGAGACTTCACTAAGTTCATGTTATTCTTTTTTAATATTGATTAAAACTTTTAGCATTAGATTACAAAATATTTAGCATCATAATAATAGTAGAATATCAAATTGAAAAATATTGACTAAAAAATTAAGATAACAGAAATAAAATAACATATATATAGACTACCAAATAGTATGTATTATATTATATAGATATAGACACATATATTAAAAAAAAAAATAGTATATAACATATTGTATATAGATTCATATAAATATTTTAATTAATAGACACAAACACATATATTCATAAAAATTTAAAATATTATAACTACAAAATCATTCATAACATCTACTAAAACCAAGTAACAAAAATTCATAGCATTTCTATCATCACATAATAGTAGAGCTAAAGTTAAAAACTTAGACAAGAAAAATCATAAATTGAGTGAAAAGATCATTCAAGGCTTTTCCACTCTCAAAGATACCATGTTTGACTAATCATGACAACTTCCATTATGTGCAAGTTGTTGGAATCAGGGATCACTAAGAAGGGGGGGGGTGGGGGGGGGTGAATCAGTGATCTACTGGTTAGCAGATTTTCAAACTTAATTTTAAACCACCGGAAACATACACTTGAAAATAAAATGTAGGAACATAAAACAATCAACCACAAGATCATAACACTGGATTTTTTACGTGGAAACCCAAATGGGAAAAACCACGGTGGGATTTGAACCCACAATATTATTCCACTATGGCCAGTAGCAAAACAATATTACAATATGGGAATGCACATGCATTCAGGCACACTGCCTAGAGCTCACTGCTCAAATACAACAAGGGCTACAACCTCAGAAGGCTCATTGCCTTATTGATTAATTACAATGATGAATTACATCAAAATGAACTCCAAATTAGCATCTACAATGCTCAGATGAGTTCCGATTGAGTGCCAAATATTTTGACTGTATCACCTTTGTTTTGCCCTGTTCACTATCTCAGTCAACTATCGGATCAAGAATGCGTATGTGAAATTGCACCAAAATAGATTCTTGATCACCACTAGCTCACATACAATCATATCATTCACCAAAAAGATCATCTACACCGATCTTACATATCCGCAATCACAAAATAGATCATTTACCATGTCAGCCAACTAATGTAACGTGTAGTCTCATGTCAGCTTGATCGGATCACAAAGGATAAGTGCAGATCACCAAAACAACAATAAAATGATGTCTCTATGGCAGTTCAATCAACCCATACACGATCCAATACACTGCAATCACCAGAAAGCTTCCAGACCAAAATTGCTATGTCATCCTGAAATATCGGTTAACTGGCTACCGGTTAACACCTACTTCCGGTTAAGAAGTATTATGGCTACCAGATCGAATCTTCATGAAGAGTTTCCATCAATGACAACCCTAAATCAATAATCAACCATCAGAAGTCACCAGATGAGTGTCAATTGCCAACAATCTCCCCCTTTGGCATTGATGGAAACACTTGTGAAAAAATTGCTAAGTGTTGAGCACTGTATACCGGATCAAAAGAATTCCTAAGGCTCCCCCTTAGACAAAGAATTCCACTCTCCTATACTATAGATTTTTCACCGTTTCTCTCCCCCTTTGACAACAATGCCAAATATGGGGTGTTGTCCAAATCTTATATACAAAGATACTTGCCGAAGATTTTACAAATACTTGAAGATGTTAGCAAAAATGGTCTTCAAAGATCCTAGGTGAGTGTCCCACCCATTATTCAAGTTATCCAAAACTGTAATAAATTCGCTAAATACAGTGGCGTAAATCTCTACTTCCCTCAGATCAGATGACACAAGTTGTGCATGCCATAGCCTTTATGCAGTCTACCTTATTGCTTAACATGGTGTCTAACCGGGGGGCAATTAAGTTTCAGAGTTCACCAACTTTCGTTAAAGTCATGTCCTTGTCTGTATTGAGACTTGAGATCTGATCATTTAGAGACAAAATTTGTCCTTCCACACTGCTGGTTGGAGATACATTGGGATCAAAGGACTGTGAAATACTAGCAAGTTTACCTTGACAAACACTTATTTCCTTGTCTATATCTACAGTGAATTTAGGCAAAATTAGACAAGACTTGTACAATTTACCACCTTCTGTCAAAGTATCTGAAATAACCTGCAAACCTTTATTCAATTTCACTCTATCATCCTTAATCATCTTCCAGAATATCTGCATCCTTAAATCCTTAAATCTATCCAAAACTTGCTTAGTAACAGACTTCTCCAAAATATACTTCTTTAAAGAATCAAAACTAGTATTTACACTATTAATCAATTGAAACAATTTATCAGAGGGGCTAGCATTAGAATATAATTATACATTCAGAGCCACCTTCTACAAAACATCAACAAACATCAAAATGAGCTTTTTGTCTTCTGATTCAGACTTTACCAAATCCTGGCTAACCTGGGCTTGAACAACAGCTGTGAGCATTAGCTTCTTGACAGGGGACATTTTTCCAAGGTTCAGTGGACAATCTAGATTAATGGAGATTTGAGGTGGGGTCCTTGTGACTAGAGGAGTGTCAATTGCTGAATCAACATATCCTTTTCCCTTGACTACCTCTGTAGCCTTCACCTCTGCACCCTCAACTTCCTTTTTCTCTTCTCCATCCCCTTTATCTTGTGCACAGATGTTGCCACTTGGTGCAGTATCATCCTTTTGGATCTCAGGGGCTGCTGAACTGTTTACTATCGGAGGATTATCACTTGTCTCAGCAGCAAGATTTGTGTTACCTTGATCTTCTGGATGTCCCTCAATGTGAGTTTCACCCTTCTGATAACCAGAAACACCCTGCTTTTCTTCCGGCTAAGAAGAATTAAATGCATCTTTGTACAAAGGATCTTTTACAATTATTTTTCTCCATGTCTTATGTCTCCTTTATCACCTCTTCCACTCTCCCAATCATCAACCTGTTTACCTTGTTTTTACTTCTAAACTCTTTCTCGTTGGCTTCCTCAATAAGTCTTTTGAATTCCTCATGGGTGATATAGGTGCAAACATTTATTAACTCTCTTTCTTTCATCTCCTTATCTATTTTGCTGGCAATTAATCTCCTTGCATCAATAAGATTGTATAGGTCTCTAGGAATACTCTTCTCTAGCTTGATCAATGTTTTGCTAGAATTGTGCAAGTATAGAACAACTATTTCTTCTACCTTTCTCTGATCAACCTCATTCAGATTCACATAACATACTCTAATATTCTTCAAATTATCATCCACAATTATCTCATTAATTAAATGATCTATTGATAATGGAGGAATAGATGTAGATTTACCTTGCTTATTACCAGAGTCAAGTTGAGTTTTAACCTTTCTTCCTTTGTGAGATCTTCTAGTAGGGGAAGGATCGGATTTTTCTTTGTTGCTTTCTTGGGCTCCACTAGACTGCAACTTATGTTAGACACAATGCACCATTGACAGGGGGGTGAATCAGTGGTTCTCAACTTTTTCTCTTTAACTAACTTATGTGTGTATACCGGTTATGGGATCTAACACAATGGAGACATACCGCTTAGTGGGGAGACTAATAAAAAATGCAATCACACATAAAGGGACATCACATAAAACTAGTATGTACGAGGAAAACCCAAGATGAGAAAAAACTTGGTGAGTAATGCTGCTAGAGTCTACTACTCCAATCCAGCTTCACAATAAAAACTATTACAAATTTTAGGGCACCAACCCAAGGAGCTACAAACCCTGATTTAGGGCACCAACCCAAGGAGCACCAACCCCTGATTTAGGGCACCAACCCAAGGAGCACCAACCCCTAACTAATTTATGGGCTACAACCCAAAGGAGCTACAATCCCTGCTAGTTTATGGGCACCAACCCAAAGGAGCTACAACCCCTGCATCGAGCTATAACTCAGTGATCACAATGATAACATCAAATACAAAATTAGTTATACTATTACAAGTGAGTCTTGTAACCATTTCATATACCTTACTCTTCTAGTGAGACACCTGCTCTGCTACACTAGTACACCACTCTTTCCGCTTCTCTCATCTGCTGCTTTGTTTGTCGGTAAACTCTACCAGTTCACCTCTCCTCTGTTCTTCCTTACTGAATATCCTCCTCACTTCTCTTCTCTTTACTAGTACTAAACTCTACCGGTTCTATGTTTGGCTTCTCTGCAACTTCCTTCAATTCTGCTCTGTCAGTATGAACACTACCGGTTTTGCACTGCTACCGGTTGAACACTTCAGCCTGGTTCTCCCTCACCCTCAGTCTCTTCTTAGATACTCATTGAGTACTTGACTGATTTTTTCTGTCATGTAGAAGTAACACTCAATCACTTTGTCATAACACTATCTTCTTCTATTAAGCAGCGCAATCAATATCTTTGGCTTGCATATTTATAGCCTGGTTTTCCCGCCAAAAGCCAATTCAAATGTCAGGCAGTTAGGGTTTCCTCATCAACCTCGAGGAAAACTAAATCTAATCAGATCTTGTCCAATCTGATCTCCCAGACAAAAAAATGTACATCTCCGCCATTAACGCGCCTTCCAATACACGTCTTCTAATCTTAGCAACGACGACCTGTTCTCTTGACCTACCTATGTCAAAATGCCATTAATGTTTTTGTTGTTTCCTTCTCGAGGTCTTCTCACAATATGATCTTCTTGCTTAGATCCAGGCGCCAATAAATCCCTTATTTGTCTCTATTGCTCATTCTTCCTCGTGCCGCACTCTTCTGATTCGATCCACAAATCACAAGATCCATATTAAGTGCACACCTATAGAAACACCTATCTCTACACGACACTCCACTGACCTCTGCATGCTTGCCACCTCATCTCTTCATGGCATCCACGTCAACATCCACCTCTGCTTGAGCCACTATGTCGGTATGGATTGGATCACCGACCGATTCCATTACCGGATTTATCTACCGGTATACTAACCCTGCCGGTTAAACCCTCAAACTAGTCTATCATCAACCTTGAATTCTTCTTCTCTTTCGTTGAACTACTCAATCGGTCAACACTCTTGCTAACCTGCGTTAAGAACAACTTCATCAGATGGGAAGTCTTCTTCATCTGCACCTTGTCCATATTATCGGTGAACATTCATCCCGGTAAAACCTCATGATGACACCATGTCATCAACTCTCAACAAACTCTATCTTCAATCAGGTCATTTTCCTCTATCTGCATCTGCTCAGCCTTGCCTTCTCCCTGATCAGCTTAGGCCATCTAGTTTGTCAAAGTGAAAAATGCATCACTCTTCATCTGTACCGACATCTCAACATGCCTTCTCAATTAGTCCAGTGCATATCCCTGATTTCATGCACTTCCTTTGATTCACTAGTAGATCCGATGTGAGCCTTCAAACACTTGCCTTTACCTCTTCTTCCTTATCTCACAGAACTATAATTCACATTATGCATAATAGGAGATAAGATCCACTTACTGGTGGGAGTGAGTCCTTGTCATCTACATCTTGCAGTGCACTCATGTGGCTTCCCTATTTGTGCAATAAACCTTTAAACAGACACATGTGATCCAGTGTGGGCACATTCATTGTCAGTCATTGCTTCTCATGATGATTGCATCTTCATCCAGTGGGAGTCCTGTTGTTCTGCAACCACATAGCATATCAGTGACCTGTTCATTCTTCTCCTCCAGTGTTGATGTGATTTAGGTAACATTCTGCGTCTTCATCACAAACAACATCCAAGCACCTTGCTCATCCTTCTTGTACACTAGTCATGACCTTTGCAGACTGACAACCACTCACTTGGTTGATCTAACTTCTCCATGTCAACACATCACTTACTAGTTGACATCCTTTCCTTACCGGTGATACACTATACTGGTACCAGTAACCTTACCATTCCATTCACACAAGTCAGACACTAACTTGTGTATCGGTGACACCAGTGATCATTCCTCTGAATGACATTCTTTTCCTTACCTTACCGGTGATATGCAACATAAGGGGATATCAAGGATATCTCAACTTGTACTCCTCCTTAACAGTGTTGCATATATATCTCTCATACCAGTAGTCATCCCATATCGGTTGACATCAATGACAACACGATGCCAACAATCTCCCCCTTTGGCATTGATGTCAACACATGTAGTATCCGACATACTACATAATCTCTCTCCCCTTTTTATAATCCATGGATTCACAACACATGTAGTATGTTGTATACTACAAAATCCTTCTCCCTTTTTGACAACAATGGAAAAGGGCACTGTCAGGGTATCATTCCTCCTTGTATTTACCAGGCATTGACATAATTCTTTCTCCCCCTCCTTTTTTTACTGGATGTCTCTCCTTCTTTGATACCAATTACTATAGATTGTTACATCTTCTGAAGTCACAACACTTGAGATGGAGGACTCAACCATCAACTGACACCAATTAAGAAAGAAAATCTGATACCATTTGTTAAAAGCACTCAATTGCAGAAGGATGTGTTAGTGAATACTACTCACCTGCCGATCAAACTGCATCACTTCCCATTTGATCCCAAATTTCTTTAGAATCAAATGTGATTGTACTATGAATACAACCAGCCAAATGACAAGTAGATACCTATAATCATGACATTGTCCTGGGTATTCCTACTGTAATTTCCATCATCTGCAGTTTGGGCAATCAGTGCACTTACACTTTCAAGTTCAATCATGCCGACCTTGCATCATGAGCACTTGAACTCCCCCTAAGTCATACATCTCAGGTCCTCATCATGAATTAGGTCTAATATCGGGACTCCAATTATTTTCATATACTGGTTGAACTGTGCATATGCAATCATTTAATGATCTTTAGCTCTATCATATCCACCATAGCTTATGACATGATCCTAAATTCATACAATGCTATACAATGATATCACCATGCCATAAAATAAACAAGTTAGCCCAAAAATATGCATGCCTGCATGATTAACCATGGGGCCAACATATGTCATTAAGGTCTTCATCAACACCACCTGAGACATAACTTCACATTCCATGCTACCGGGCTATTGCAATGAACTCCAACCTCATTGTCTTACATAACTTGCAAGTACCAGTTAACATTCATGTCAGTAACATCCTACACATATTGGTTCCCTGTACCAGTCCACTATCACTACCAGAGCACCATCCTATGACTCCTGACATTTTGTGTCACTTTGTATCTGATTTCAATTGTTATCTCATCATATATTGACATAACAGGAGTGATCCAACATTCCTCTATAGGTGTGTGGTTAGGGCAGCCTCTACACATACGTATCTTCTCATTTTCTTCCTTCATACTAGTAGTAGTTTTTTCTTCCATATGTCCTTCTTCACTGAGGGGGTGAATGATAAGTTTAGTATATTACTCCCCCTAAGATCTTGCATCTCCGTTAGGCCTTAGGAGATATCACCTATGTAATGAGTGCACAGTATCGGTCCATGGTCTTCTTCCTCCATACCTGCTTGGTCTCATTCTTCTTCTCATTTTCAAACATGGGAGCAGGTATTACCATCTTCTACTGATGGGCCTTTTCTTTTTCGGACTCTGCATCACAGTTGGAAATACTGCTATAGTAGCACACAACATCCATCCCAACTTCTTGTTTGGGAAATCTCTTGATATACCGGTTTGACCTTCTGCTTCTGGTCATGTCGCTGTGATTAACAACCGGAACCGGGGGACCTCTTGCTGCTGCAGGGACATTTATCCTTTGGTTCCATGTAGGTCTCTGACTTCCATATTCTCTATATCCACCTTTTTGCAGAGCATAGTTGTTATACCGACCTCCATGTGACTGCAAGTTCCTCTTCCTGCATTCAAACTCTTTATGGCCAAATCTATTGCAATTATCACAAACAATATTTGCATAACTGGGAGAGGGGACATGCATGTATCTATTCCTTGATACATATTTCTGATATGCATGATGTCTATGAGATCCTAGATTATTCCTTTTGGATCTCTTTCTACATTCCTCTGCCCTATGGCCATAAGCATTACATGCAAAGCAATAACCAGAGGAGGATGGCATATGACTTACAAATTTATTTTGCCATACATGGGAAGATCTTACCGGTCTAGCATCTCCACTTCTCCTTCTTTGAGGATGGATCCTGGGTTGTCCATTCTATGCATTTGTTCCATCTAGTCTCTTCTTTTGCCACACTTGCTTTGCCCTGTGGGTGGTAGCATTTCTTTGTCCTTTGCTAGTAGGAGTTCCTCTTTGTTGCCTTCTCATTTTCCTACTTATGGTGAAGTTGTCTTCTCCCATCTTCCCTTTCCCTTTGGGATCTGCATTGTTCCTCCTTCTTGCAACACTGGTCTTCATTCTTGTATGCAAGCCTTCACCGGTTGTATTTAGGTCAACCTTCTTCCGTGGAGCATTTTTGACTGTGAAGTTCTATCCCTTGTTTTCTCCATTT